>NW_026526969.1:14010676-14668176 GCF_024362965.1 Panthera pardus
GCCGCTCCCCGCTGCCGCTGCTAGCCCACTCTCCTTCCCGGCATGCCCAGTCCGCTGGGCGGCGGAAGGTAATGATGCTCTGTCCGCGCACACGGGGCCCAGCCTCCCCCGCCTCCCCCTCCCTCCCTCTTCTCCCCTCCTCCTCCTCCCCCCTCTTCCTTTTCCTCCTCCCCCTCCTCCCTTCTTCCTCCCCCTCCTCTCCTTCCTCCCCTTCCTCCTCCTCCCTCCTCCCTTCCTCCTCCCCTCCTCCCCTCCCCTCCTCCTCCTCCCCTCCTCCCTTCTCTCCCTCCTCCCTTCCTTCCTCCCCCCTCCTCTCCTTCCTCCCCTTCCTCCTCCCTCCTCCTCCCCTTCCTCCTCCTCCTCCCCTTCCTCCTCCCCCTCCTCCCCCTCCTCCCCTTCCTCCTCCCCCTCCTCCCCCTCCTCCCCTTCCTCCTCCCCCTCCTCCCCCTCCTCCCCCTCCTCCTCCCCCTCCTCCCCCTCCTCCTCCCCTCTCCTCCCCTTCCTTCTCCCCTCTCCTCCCCTTCCTCCTCCCCTCTCCTCCCCCTCCTCCTCCCCCCTCCTCCCCCTCCTCCTCCCCTCTCCTCCCCTTCCTTCTCCCCTCTCCTCCCCTTCCTCCTCCCCTCTCCTCCCTTCCTCCTCCCCTCTCCTCCCCTTCCTCCTCCCCTCTTCTCCCCTTCCTCCTCCCCTACTCTCCTGCCCTTCCTCCTCTCCCTCTCCTCCCCCTCCTCCTCCCCTCTCCTCCCCCTCCTCCTCCACTCTCCTCCTCCCCTCTCCTCCCCTTCCTCCTCCCCTCTCCTCCCCTTCCTCCTCCCTCTCCTGACCCTCCTCCTCCCCCTCCTCCCCCCCTCCTCCTCCCCCTCCTCCCCTTCCTCCTCCTCCTCTTCTCCCCACTCCTCCCTCCTCTTCCTCCTCTTTCTCCGTCCCCTTCCTTCTCCCCCTTTCCTTCCTCCTCCTCCTCCTCCCCTTCTTCCTCCTCCTCCCCTTTTTTCCTCCTCCTCCTCTTCTCCCCGCTCCTCCCTCCCCTCCTCCTCCCTCCCCTTCCACCTCTTCCTCCTTTTCCTCCTCTTCCCCGTCCCCTTCCTTCTCCGTCTTTCCTTCCTCCTCCCCCCTCCCCCCTCCCCCTCCTTCTCCCCTCCTCCCCCTCCTTCTCCCCCTCCTCCCCCCTCCTTCTCCCCCTCCTCCCCCCTCCTCCCCCTCTCCCCCCCCTCCTTCTCCCCCTCCTCCCTTCTTCCTCCCCCTCCTCTCCTTCCTCCCCTTCCTCCTCCCCCTCCTCCCCTTCCTCCTCCCCCTCCTCCCCTTCCTCCTCCTCCCCTCCTTCCCTTCCTCCTCCTCCTCCCCTTCCTCCTCCCCCTCCTCCCTTCTTCCTCCCCCTCCTCTCCTTCCTCCCCTTCCTCCTTCCCCTCCTCCCCTTCCTCCTCCTCCTCCCCTTCCTCCTCTCCTCCTCCCCTTCCTCCTCCCCTCCTCTCCTTCCTCCCCTTCCTCCTCCCCCTCCTCCCTTCTTCCTCCTCCTCCTCCCCTTCCTCCTCCCCCTCCTCCCCTTCCTTCTCCCCCTCCTCTCCCTCCTCCCCTTCCTCCTCCCCTCTCCTCCCCTTCCTCCTCCCCTCTCCTCCCCTTCCTCCTCCCCTCTCCTCCCCTTCCTCCTCCCCTCTCCTCCCCTTCCTCCTCCCTCTCCTCCCCTTCCTCCTCCCCTACTCTCCTGCCCTTCCTCCTCTCTCTCTCCTCCCCCTCCTCCTCCCCCTCCTCCTCCCCCTCCTCCTCCCCTCTCCTCCTCCCCTCTCCTCCCCTTCCTCCTCCCCTCTCCTCCCCTTCCTCCTCCCCTCTCCTGACCCTCCTCCTCCCCCTCCTCCTCCCCTCTCTCCTCCCCTCTCCTCCCCTTCCTCCTCCCCTCTCCTCCCCTTCCTCCTCCCCTCTCCTGACCCTCCTCCTTCACCCCCCTCCTCCCCCCTCCTCCTCCCCCTCCTCCCCCCTCCTCCTCCCCCTCCTCCCCTTCCTCCTCCTCCTCTTCTCCCCACTCCTCCCTCCTCTTCCTCCTCTTTCTCCGTCCCCTTCCTTCTCCCCCTTTCCTTCCTCCTCCTCCTCCTCCCTTCTTCTCCTCCTCCCCCTTTTTCCTCCTCCTCCTCTTCTCCCCGCTCCTCCCTCCCCTCCTCCTCCCTCCCCTTCCACCTCTTCCTCCTTTTCCTCCTCTTCCCCGTCCCCTTCCTTCTCCGTCTTTCCTTCCTCCTCCCCCCTCCCCCCCCTCCTTCTCCCCTACTCCCCCTCCTTCTCCCCCTCCTTCTCCCCCTCCTCCCCCTCCTTCTCCCCCTCCTCCCCCCTCCTTCTCCCCCTCCTCCCCCCTCCTTCTCCTCCTCCTCCCCGCTCCTTCTCCCCCTCCTCCCCGCTCCTTCTCCTTCCCCCTTTTCTCCCCCCTCCCCCTCTTCTCTCCTATCCCATTTTCCCCCTCCCTCCCTCACTCTTCTCCCTCCTCTTCCCCCTCTCTCTCTTCTCCCCCTCCCTTCCTCCCTCTTCTCTCCCCTCTCCTCCTCTTCTCCTCCATCCTCCCTCCCTCCCTTCTCCCTCCCCTTCCTCCTCCCCCCTCCTCTTCCCCCTTCTACTCTGCCTCCCCTTCCTTCTCCCCCTCCTCCCTCCTCTTCCTCCTCCCCCTCATCCTCCTCCTCCTCGTCCTCCTCACAGGAGCAGGCTCCTCCCCTCTTCCCAGCCTGGTTTCCTAGCCCGGCAGAAAGTCTCCAGGCAGCACGCTGGCCAGCAGTGCCCCCCAGAGGTGTAGTCCTGTGGTCCAAATTCAGTGCAGGAAGGTCCCGCCTCTCAGGGTCCCATTTGTAGGGCCTTTCTTCGAGGGGGCAGAGAGCTCAGCCAGCGATGGGCCTTAACCCCCCAGGGGCATGGGAAGGACCCGACCAGGGATCCCCCATTTCTCCCTGAACGTTGATCAGACAGCCCCCTTGGTTCAGGCCTCCCTGGTGCGTGTGGCGTGGACGTCCCGGGCCTGACTGTTAGGGCGGTTTTAGCTTCCACTGTGTCGTGCGGCTCCGTGCGTGTGGGGCTGAGTGGCGGTTTAGGTTCGGGATTTATGTTACAGGCGTCCGGTCTGCTGCACTTACTGTGTTTGTAGCGTATGCCCTGCGTCCTCCAACGGGATTTGTAAAAACTTACACTGAAGGACCATGACGTCGAGTAAGGCAAAACGACAGGTGCCATGGCCCAGCCGTGTGCCAACACCTCTGGGCAGTGTCCACGAAAGTTAAATGTGTGGATGACCAAGGACCCAGTAGTCCCAGCTCTGGGAGTGGAGCCAGGGAGATGAGGGCACGGGCCACCAGAGGTCCGCGGGAGAGCGTTCGCGGCAGAGCGAGCCCTCAGAGCCGAAACCTTCAGACGGCACAGATGCGCCCGCCAGAGAAGGGACACCAGGCGGAGGCGCCACGTGGCAGCGTCGCGACGAGGGTCACAGACACGAGGCCGAGCTGCGGAAGCCAGACGCGGAAGTCACGGCCTGTGCCTCCGTTTCCGTGAGCCAGGCACAGCTCGGCCCCGGTGACGGCAGGCGGGATGGCGGTCCCCGGAGACGGGTGTTGACCAGGGGGCCGCGAGAGCTCAGCAGGCACAGCGCTTAAGAAGGATGAGGTTTGCTGTGTGTGGTCCTGCCAGAGTCAAAGCAAAAAACCACCATGGTGGTGGGGCAGGTGTAGCAGCTATAGCAGAGACCCCAGACTCGTTCACGCTGGTGGAGACCCCGGATTCGTTCCCTCTAGAAGACCCCCCACCACCACCACCCGATTGCTTCGTTGTAGCGGAGACTCTAGATCTGTTCGCTGTAGTGGAGATTGCAGATCCGTTCGTTGTAGCAGAAACCTCCGATTAGTTCACTCTATAGGAGACCCTGGATCCGTGCGCGGTAGCAGAGACCCCGGATACATTCGCGTTAGCGGAGAACCCGGATTCGCTCGCGGTAGCAGAGATCCCGGATCCATTTGCTGTAACGGAGACCCCGGATACGTTCGCTCTAGTAGACACCCCCCTCCCCCACCCGATTGCTTCGTTGTAGCGGAGACTCTAGATCTGTTCGCTGTAGTGGAGATTGCAGATCCGTCCGTTGTAGCAGAAACCTGCGATGAGTTCACTCTATAGGAGACCCCGGATTCGTTCAATGTAGCAGAGACCCCGGATCCGTTCGCGGTAGTGGAGACCCCGGGTTGTTTGCACCCTAGCACAAAACCTAGCTCTGAGCTCCCTGACAGCCAAGACAAAGAGAGAAAGCCACGAAGGACACCTCGCTCATCGCGGGGAGTCCCCGCAGCTCTGAGGGGGGCGCACCATAGGGGCGTGTCCTCTGTGGGCGGCGACGGGTGGATTTGCGCCCCGAGGCGCTTGGCAGCGGGAGGCCCCCGCGACCGCCGGCCGCATCCCCTCCGCCTTGTGTGCCCCCACAGGGTACCGGAAGCTGCTGAAGGACATGGAGGAGGGCCTGGTCACGTCCGGGGACTCGTTCTACGTCCGGCTGAACCTGAACATCTCCAGCCAGCTGGACGCCTGCACCATGTCGCTCAAGTGCGACGACATCGTGCACGTCCGGGACACCATGTACCAGGACAGGCACGAGTGGCTGTGCGCGAGGGTCGACCCTTTCACGGACCATGACCTCGACGTGGGCACCATACCCAGCTACAGCCGGTGAGGCCCCGGGCCGGCCCCAGGGCGGGGGGCTACTGCCCAGCAGAGGGGCCCCCAAGGGGACTCCGCCTGTGGCCACTGAGGCCTGCCTGTTTCCTCCTCCTCCTGGAAGCCTCCCCTGCCTCCCCAGGGATGTTGCTCCCTTAAACCCTGTTGCTTCCCTGATGCCCGGGGCACCTCTCCCAGTCATCTGTAGAAAACCGGGCTCTCGGTTTTATGCCCCTTTGCTTCTCACTGCTTGTCCGCGGGCCACCTCCCTGACGTCCTTCCGTAATCATGTAGCAGTGGGGCGTCAGCCTTCCTCTGGCTAGGCGCTCAGGCTCCCGGGAAGCGCGTTCCCCTCAGGCCGGCCCCGTGAGGTCAGCATCAGCAGCCCGGGTCTACAGATGAGGAAACCGAGGCTCAGGGGAGTGACTTTGCCACAGCCAGCACTGGCTGCAGGATTCGAGACCAGCGGCCGGGTTTCGTGTCCTCCCTGGGGGAGCACCCCCTCCTCCGCCCCCGACCCTGCTGGGAGGCACAGGGGCAGGCTGGAGCCGGCTTCCCCAGGCCCTGCCCTGAGGGCCTGCCCTCCCCTCCCGTCTCCCCAGAGCCCAGCAGCTCCTCCTGGTCAAGCTGCAGCGCCTGATGCACAGGGGCAGCCGAGAGGAGGCGGACCCCACGCACCACACCCTGAGGGCGCTCCGGGTAGGTCCCCCCACGGCCCTGCCAGCCTCGCACCAGCCCCCAGGCTCGTTCCGGACGGCTCACGAATGGGAGCCGCTGACGTCATCAGGGACTTGGTTCCTCGGGAATGGGACGGTCCCCCCAGAAGGGGCCCCGCCCTCAGGGACCCCCCCCCCCAAGCTGGGTGGCAGGACAGCGTTTCCTCTGTGTCTCTGGTCTCTGCCGGAACGAGTCTCGGGGCTCCTCTTACCTTCCAAGCTCGTTCCCCGTCTGGAATGCTTCGATGCCACGTCTGGCACAGAGGGGGCTTGAGGACATGTCTCTGGTTCTCAGCAGCCTTCCTGGGCTCACGCGTCCTGCCGAGCCCAGCGCCTCTGACCGATTGATACCTGATTTCAGAACACGCTGCAGCCTGAAGAGCCGGTTTCCACCAGTGACCCCCGGGTCAGTCCCCGCCTCTCTCGGGCAAGTTTCCTTTTCGGCCAACTCCTCCAGGTAAAGTTGTCCAGAGCGCCGACTGACTTTGCGGTCACGTTTTGCCGGGGCTGCCCCCTGCCGCTGCTGGGAAGAGAAGACTCTTTCAGAATATCAGTGCTTGGCGTTTGTGCACCACCTGCAACTTTTCACAGTACCTCCCACCTCCCATCCCGTTGGATCCTCACGGTGACAGGACGGGAGACAGTCTCTACACCTGTTGGAAGCAGTCCCACTTTCCTAAAAGACTTGAAGACCTGTGGCTAAAAGAATTTAAACAAGTTAGCTATTAGAAAAAAATCAGAAACAGTGTATCAGGAGAAGAAAACAAACGTCGCAAGTGCCCAGGTCAGTGTAGTCCCTCAGACTGAGCGTTAAATGTATCTCTGAGCATCCTGGCAGCCGAGGAAAAAAGAGAAAGTGTACAGATTCTTTAGATCTTATCTGACCACGGACACGTCGTAGCTCTTTGGGACCAGAAAAAATTTATCGCTTGTACTTAATTCTATAATGAGTTTTTTATTTTGCACAAACCGTTATATAAGGAACACTGATTAGCATGGTAGGTGATGTCTTCGGAAGCGATCTCACATAAATGCAGTAAGCATTCTTTGCAGAGCTAAGTGAGTCGCGTTAAGGTACGGTCCCTCGAGGACGTTTCTGTGTTGGTACTTTGCTAATCGGGCCCCCGTGGAGTTGGTGTGCCACAGTCCACTGAGCCATCCTGCTGTTGGGACATAGGAAACCCAGAGGAGCGGTCAACGGCGCCACCCAGAAACCAGGTAGACGCAGACAGGTGCCAGAAAGATACGGAGGTGGAAGGGGAACCCTAGCGAACCTGAGCTCCTCCTGAAGGCAGGGCCACGCGGGAACACACGTTACTGCCTACGTGTTTTGCGACAGTTGGAAACCTTGAGCGTCTCTGGGTGGCCCACCCAAAGACCAGTTGACCACAGAGCCAGGCCGAGACCTCGGCTCCCTGGATTTTCCTCCCTACAGAAGGAGGGTGTGGAGAGACTGAGAGTAGCCCAGGGAATGTGGTGGGCATCCCTTCCCACCCTCCAGGGCTCAACTCTGAGCTGTACGGGGCGGACTGGGGGATACCAAGGGAGGGGTTGTAGAGAGCCGTGTCGTGGGAGGTGGAGCCATCCTGCACAGGCCCCCCAGGCGGGCGGTCCGTGGGCCATCCTGCCGGCGGGGCTCCTTGCCAGGGACCTCCCCCCCGCGGCTCCCCAAAATGCACTGGGGATTGCCAGAGGGCCTCTCGCACCCCAGCGCTCGGCAGGCTTCGTGCCTGGTTAGGGAGGAGGGAGTGGGCGTCTGTTTGTTTGCTCACCTACAGTGACGTCCCCTCTTGGCCTGCTGGACATCTCCCGTTTTTACGGGGAGAGGTGACTGACCCTGGCCCCCAGGAGCAGAGCTGGGGTCCAAGCAGAGGTCTGCCCGTGCCCGGGTTGCGGCAGCTTGGTCTGGTTAGAAGCAAAGGCCCCCCCCCTCTGTCCTCCAGTTCGTCAGCAGGTCCGAGAACAAGTACAAAAGGATGAACAGCAACGAGCGGGTCCGCATCGTCTCGGGGAGCCCGCTGGGGAGCCTGGCCCGGTCGTCACTGGACGCCAGCAGGCCCTCGACCGAGAAGCAGGAAGGTATGGCGCTGACCGCCTCGCCCCTCCCACCTCCTGCTGGCCTGGCGGCTGCGGGAGTCCCAACAGGGCCCTTGGGTCCCCACAAGGGGGGCTGGGACACCTGCTCCCTCCAAAGAGGGGGTTCCCCCATGGGGGGAGCCGCCAGGGGACCTGCCTGGCCTTGGCGGGAGGAGCGCACGGCCTCCCAGAGCGGCGTCCCGCCAGGCTCACCCCTGATGCACGCTCGCTGCAGTCGGTCTGAGCCCAGATGCCCGTGTTAATTGGAGCTGTTTGCTGGGAAGCGTTCGCCTATTGATTTCTTTCCCCGCTGCCTGTTTCTTGCCATTTATCAAGCCGGCCAGGGGTCACCGGCCGCACAGCGCCCTGCGGAAGGGTGTGCCGATGGCCGGCCAGGCCTCCGGCTGTCCTCGGGGGCCGGGCTGGCCCGGGTGCCGATGATCAGAGGGTCTGGGCTCCCCTCCAGACCAGCCCTTCGGAAGGCCGGGGCAGGGCACCAAGTGAAACACAAGACGCTGGTTTCTGGGGAGGCGGTTGCTCCAGCTGCCCGGGGCTGGCTTTGCTCTGCTCCCCACACACCAGCCAGAGAGGCTTGAAAAGGTGGAAAGGAGGCCGTGTCTCCCCCTGCCTCCGACGATGCTGGCGTCCCAGAGATCCTGACATAAGCCCCAAGCCCCTCTCAGCCGGCCCTGCCCACCCCTGCCCCGACCGGCCTTCTGCCGCTGTCCTCCCCTGCCTCCTCGTGTCTAAGCGCCGGCCCCAGTCCCCGACTGTCCTCAGTGAAGCCATCCGTGCTCGTCCGGCTGCCGCCCCCTCCCGGAGAGCTCCCGCCGCTGCCCGGAGTGATGAACAGTGTGGCTCGTCACGGGCTTACCTGCCGCCTGCCATCCCCCCTCCCCCAATGCAAGCACCGGGCTGCAGGACCGTCGCCTCAGCTCCCGGAACAGGGCCCGGCCCGTGGGTCACGTAGACCTTCCTGCCGGCCAGCGGGCTCCGTGGGGCCGGGAAGCCTCCCGGGACGGCGGGCGGGCGGGGCGTCCCAGCCGGCCCTTTCCTGTCCCCTCCCAGAGCTGGACCCCGAGAGCGAGCTCGGCAAGAACCTCAGCCTGATCCCCTACAGCCTGGTGCGTGCCTTCTACTGCGAGCGCCGCCGGCCCGTCCTCTTCACGCCCACCATGCTGGCCAAGGCGCTGGTCCAGAAGCTGCTCAACTCCGGAGGCGCCATGGAGCTCACCATGTGCAAGCCGGGTGAGTGCGGGCCGGGACCGTCCTCGTGTCCCCCTCCTGCGTCCCGCCAGGCGCGTCAGGAGAGCCTGCGGACCTGCTGTGCGCGGCAGGGCGGGTCTCGGGCCCGGGGGCCACGCCGGCCCTCTCGGAGCGCCCCGTGGCCCCGGAGCAGGGGAAGCAGGGGAAGCAGGCCTTTGCTTCCCCGTTCACGCTGAGGGTTCAGGGCGGAGGTCACAGAGCGTGTCAGGAGACGTGACTTGGGGTCCCCGCTCTGAGCCCTGAGGTTAAGAGGCAGGCCACCCATCGCTAGGGCTTCCGTGTCCTGGGTGTGGCTGGGTACCACAGTCAGACGCCCTGCACACGGCGCTGAGCCCCAGTCCTGGCTGCGAGCTGGAATCGTCCCTGGCGCCGTCCGTGTTTAAACCGTGGACGTCCGGGGCCACCCCGCAGCAGCCAGCCGTCAGGTGCCCGGCAGGGTTTAGTTATGCCGAGATACACGTAACAAGGAATGTGCCACGTGGGCCGTGTTCAGTGTCCGGTTCAGGGGTAGTGGGTACGTTTATCTCCAGAACTTTCTCTTCTTCCCGAGCCGAAGCTCCGCCCCCACCCCGGGGCCCACTGCTCTCTGTCTCTCTCTCTCTCTGTGAGTCTGTCTCCTCCGGGGAGTCGAACAGTATCTGTCCTTTTGCCCCCGGCTCGCGTCGCTCAGCATCACGTCCTCGAGGTCCACGTGTGTGGTAGCAGGTGCCAGCCCAGTTACGGCCCACGCTGTCCCACGGTGTGGATGTGCCACATCGTGTTTCTCCGTCACCCGTCCGTGGACACGTGGGTCGCTCCCGCCTCTCAGCTGCTGTGAATCCTGTTTGTGAACGTGGGCGAGTGAGCATCTCTTCAGGCCCCTGCCTCCGGCTCTTGGGGGGCTGGACCCGGAAGCGGGATGGCTGGCTCCTGTGGCGATTCCACGTTTTTTGTTGCGTTCCGTTTGAACTTGAAGCTGCCACCCTCGTGTGGCCAGCAGCTGTCACCTCACGTTGCCACGAGCACATGCCAGGGTCCCAGCTTCTTCCCCACCTCACCAACGCTTGCTTTCTTTACTGTCAGCCTAGGGGAGGTGAGGGAGGGGCGTCGAGACCAGAAGTCAGTCCTCCGAGGATCAGTATACACATAACAACACGCCCCCGTTTTAAGCGTGCAGTGTTTCAAATGCCTGCACCCCGTGGCCCCAGCCACAGCCAGGAGACGGAACGTTGCGTCCCCTCGACAGGCTCCCTCGGGCCCCCCTCCACCCCCTGCCCCAGGCACTGTTCATCTGCTTCCTATCACACGTTGGTTTTCGTTTTCTAGACTTTTCTGTAAATGGAACCATGCCGTGTGGAACCATTTGCATCTGGCTCCCTTCACCCCACGTCGTGTTCTAGAACTCATCGTGGTGTTGTTCCCGCTGCCGAGCCGCGCTCCTGCGGGCAGAGCAGCCTTACCCATCGGGAGTCCGTGGTGCAGAGCCCCTCCCCCACCCGGAGGTTCTCACATGGGCCCCGGGGCTGAGAACACGTGGTACCCAGCGCTAAGAACAGCCCCAGGTGGGGGTGCGGACTTTGTAAGCATCAGTCAGCACCAGTGTCGGGGTGGGACGCACCTGAGCAGGAGCAGGACGCCCCTCATTCCCGGGGGGGGGGGGGGGGGGGGCAGCTCTGCACACAGTCTTCTGCTGGATGTTGGCAGCGATGCCCCTCCCAGGTCTCCCGGGATGCCTGGCCCTGTGGGAAGTGGGAGACGGCACCCCCAGTGTCCGGCCTCCCATGGTGCAGACCCTCTACAGCCCCCGGCCAGGAGGGCCTCCGCGCACAGTGTGGCTGGTGGGAGAGGTGGTGTTCTTGGAGGCGAGTGGTCTCCAGCTGAGGTTGTGCTCCACCCCCCCACCACGGCTACTGACCTGGGACAGGTCACCCACCTCTCTGTCCCTCACCTGCAAAACCAGCATAATGGCGGCCACTTGTGGTGGAAGCAAGGGGCTCGCAGATGGGCACGGGCCAAGCCCAGCATGGGCCCCGGGTTCTCAGCCCCCCATGTGGAGCAGGCAGGACACAGACATGGGTCCCTCACCTCTCCGAGCGCCAGCTCCTGCAGCCACCGCGGTACCTACCTCCTTTCTCAGAACGGTCTGAGGTTAGGCAGAGCCTCGTTTGCAAATCCCACTTAGCCGCTCTGAACTCGGCAGGCATGCCCCGTGTTGCCCTTGGTGCTTTCACAGCCAGGGCGCTGCAGATGCTGTAGGGCAGGGGTCCTAGGCTGCCTCCATCCCCCCAAATCACCCACAGACCTGTAGCACCTCCCCTGCTGGCTCTTCCCCGGATCCCTTCCAACTCCCTTGCAGTACATCCTGGAGTGTACATGCTAAACCTGGCCCAGTGTGGGCTCCCCGGCCAGCCTGGGCTTACACGGGGAATTCTAGGCCTGGGCTGACCCCACTCTCCTTTCATAAATGGAGAACCTGCGGTCAAGAGATTGAAGATATGTTCAGGGTCACCCAGCAAGTGAATGAGGTCTCTAGTACATACCTCCTCCTCCAGGGAGCCTGCCTGCTCTCCTCTTCCCTCCATTCCTCCTCACTGCTGCCACAATAAGTAGCCCATCACTGCACCCGCTAAATTGTTGCATAATTTCTGTATCCCACATTCTTCTTACTACATAGGTCACACATTCTCAAGTACGACAACAGCTGTGTTTTTGTCATATTTTTATTCTAAAGCCTGACCCTTAGTAGATGTTCAGTAAATACTAGATTTCAATAAAAATTAACTTAATGGATGGGTGGATGGATGGAGGGATGGGAGTGGAGGAATGGATGAATGAACAGATGGGTAGGTGGAGGGATGGACAGGTAGATGAATAGATGGTTGGGTGGATAGATAGGTGCATGGATGGATAAGTAGATGGTTGGTTGAATGGGTGGATGGATGGTTGGGTGGATAGGTAGATGGATGGATAAGTAGACGGATGGGTGAATGGATAGATGGGTAGATGAATGGGAGGGGGGATGGATGGATGCATGGGTGAATGGATGGGTGGGTGGATGGATGGATGGATGGATGGGTGGATGGATGGTTGGTTGGTTGTATGACTGGATGGATGGATGGTTAGGTGCATGGGTGAATGGGTGGGTGGATGGGTGGATGGATGGTTGGTTATATGACTGGATGGATGGATGGGTGGGTGCGTGGGTGAATGGATGGTTGGGTGGGTGGGTGGATGGATGGATGGATGGGTGGGTAGATGGCTGGCTGGCTGGCTAGATGACTGGATGGATAGATGGGTGGATGGATGGATGGATGGATGGTGGATGGTTATAAGACTAGATGGATGGATGGTTGGGTGCATGGGTGAATGGGTGGGTGGATGGATGGTTGGTTGGATGAGTGGGTGGGTGGGTGGATAGGTAGATGGATGGATAAGTAGATGGATGGGTGAAGGGGTAGATGAATGGGAGGGGGGATGGATGGATGGATGGATGGATGGATGGATGGATGGATGGATAGATGGATGAGTGGTTGGTTGGACGGGTAGATGGATGGGTGAGTTGTTGGATGGCTGGTTGGATGGGTGGCACATGGATGATGGATGGATGGATGGATGGGTGGATGGATAGGTAGGTGGATGGATAAGTAGATGGATGGGTGAATGGGTGGGAGGATGGATGGATGGATGGATGGATGGATGGATGGATGAGTGGTTGGTTGGATGGGTAGATGGATGGATGGCTGGTTGGATGGGTGGCACATGGATGATGGATGGATGGATGGATGGTTGGTTGGGTGGGTGGGTGAATGGATGGATGGATGGATGGATGGTTGGTTATATGACTGGATGGATAATGGATGGGAGGGGGGATGGATGGGTGGGTGAATGGATGAATGGGTGGGTGGATGGATGGATGGATGGATGGATGGATGGTTGCTTGGATGGGTGGGTGGGTGGATGGGTAGATGGATGGATAAGTAGATGGATGGGTGAATGGATAGATGGGTAGATGAATGGGAGGGGGGATGGATGGATGGATGGATGGATGGATGGATGGATGGATGGTTATATGACTGGATAGATGGATGGTTGGGTGTGTGGGTGAATGGATGGATGGGTGGGTGGGTGGGTGGGTGGATGGATGGATGGATGGGTGGGTGGATGGATGGTTGGTTGGTTGGTTGTTTGGTTGGTTATATGACTGGATGGATGGATGGTTGGGTGCGTGGGTGAATGGGTGGGTGGGTGGGTGGGTGGATGGATAGATGGGTGGGTAGATAGCTGGCTGGCTAGATGACTGGATGGATGGGTGGGTGGATGGATGGATGGTGGATGGTTATAAGACTAGATGGATGGATGGTTGGGTGCATGGGTGAATGGGTGGGTGGGTGGGTGGGTGGATGGATGGATGGATGGTTGGATGAGTGGGTGGGTGGGTGGATAAGTAGATGGATGGATAAGTAGATGGATGCGTGAATGGGTAGACGGGTAGATGAATGGGAGGGGGATGGATGGATGGAGGGATGAGTGGTTGGTTGGATGGGTAGATGGATGGTTGGCACATGGATGATGGATGGTTGGGTGGAGGGACGGATGGATGGTTGGATATATGACTGGATGGATAGATGGTTGGGTGTGTGGGTGAATGGATGGATGGATGGGTGGATGGATGGATGGTTGGTTGGATGGGTGGGTGAGTGGATAGGTAGAGGGATGGATAAGTAGATGGATGGGTGAATGGATAGATGGGTAGATTAATGGGAGGGGGGATGGATGGATGGATGGATGGATGGATGGATGGATGGATGGATGAGTTGTTGGATGGCTGGTTGGATGGGTGGCACATGGATGATGGATGGATGGATGCGTGGGTGAATGGATGGGTGGATGGATGGATGGATGGATGGTTGCTTATATGACTGGATGGATGGATGGGTGGGTAGATGGCTGGCTGGCTGGCTAGATGACTGGATGGGTGGGTGGGTGGATGGATGGATGGTGGATGGTTATAAGACTAGATGGATGGAGGGTTGGGTGAATGGGTGGGTGGGTGGATGGTTGGTTGGATGGATGGGTGGGTGGATAGGTAGATGGATGGATAAGTAAATGGATGGGTGAATGGGTAGATGGGCAGATGGATGGGAGGGGGGATGGATGGCTGGATGGATGAGTGGTTGGATGGATAGATGGATGTATGGGTGAGTTGTTGGATGGCTGGTTGGATAGGTGGCGCATGGATGATGGATGGATGGATGGATGGATGGATGGATGGATGGATGGTTATATGACTGGATGGATAGATGGTTGGGTGCGTGGGTGAATGGATGAATGGGTGGGTGGATGGATGGTGGATGGTTGGTTGGATGGGTGGGTGGGTGGATAGGTAGATGGATGGATAAGTAGATGGATGGGTGAATGAATAGATGGGTAGATGCATGGGAGGGGGATGGATGGATGGATAGATGGATGGATGAGTTGTTGGATGGCTGGTTGGATGGGTGGCACATGGATGATGGATGGATGGATGGTTGGGTGTGTGGGTGAATGGATGAATGGGTGGGTGGATGAATGGATGGATGGAAGGTTATAAGACTAGACAGATAGATGGTTGGGTGCGTGGGTGAATGGATGGGTGGGTGGGTAGATGACTGGATGGATGGGTGGGTGGATGAGTAAAGCCGGAAATCCTTCATGATAGGCAGTTCACTAGTATCATACCTCAGTGCATGAGTTACTTTGTCCAATGAAGATGCTGAGAATTCATGAAGCAGCTCTTCTGGGTGCTGCTGTGGGAAGTGTAAGGAATTATGACCTTGACCCTGCCCTTGAGAAGCCTCACAGTCTGGTAGAGGAGCCACAGTTGATTTAAGTGGCCAGAAGGGGATCAACATGCAGTTCTGTCCAGTCCAGAAAGGGGAGGTTTGTGCTGCCCTCAGGACCGGCCTTCTGTCCACAGATGTTGTCACCAGAGACGAGTTCCTCAGGAAGCAGAAGACGGAGACCATCATCTACTCGCGAGAGAAGAACCCCAACACTTTCGAATGCATCGTTCCTGCCAACATAGAAGCTGTGGCCGCCAAGGTGAGGTGGGGTGAAGGCACCGGTTATCTTTGTGAGGGCGCCTCGGCCACGCACAAGGGAGGGGTGCAGAGTCCCCCTCCCCTCCCTGCGGGCAAGCCCCCTCCTCCTCCTTTTCTCACCTGCCCAGTGTTACCTGGCCACACACCCTCGTTCTCCAGGCTCCGACGTGCACGTTTATATTTTAGAACCACTCCGTGCCTCCGACGGCTCCCTGGCACTGGTGTTCTGGTTTGCGTTGTCTCGGGCTGTGCGTGCGCCTGGCCGTGACAACAAGGGCCGGAGCTAGAGGGAGCGTGTGTCAGGGCAAGAGACAGGGAGAGCGAGCGGGCGACAGGAGTCGTGTTCACCTCAGGAGGGAAAATGGAGCGGCAGAAGTGTCATTGGTGGCAACGCAGGAGAGGTGTCTGCACACGATTTAGAGTCTTCTGGAGCCGGGCGATGTGATCCTTATCAGCCCCAGGCATCGATTTCTTTCTCATTCTGGGACCTTTGGAGAGCAAAGCCATCAGTTGAGTGCCACCCCAGCATCTGGGGGTCACCTCTGCAGTGGGCGGTGACCCTGGACGAGGAGCCAGGAGCAGGTGCCCACCGGAGCCCCACGTCTGCCCCCCCAGCACGTCCCCACGTGGCCACTCAGGCAGAAGAACGCCCGGGCAGAGCTCTCAGCCAGCCTGGAATCGCTCGTTCGGTGTTTAAGTCTGGGCCACAGCATTTAGGGGATGGTCACGTTGGAGTAGAGAGAACAGGAGTGGGCAGGGTGGCCGCTGGAAAGGTGAAGCCGCGCCGTGTGGATGGTGGCCGTGCTGGTGGGGAGCGAGGGCAGTGACCGGAAGGAGCGCGGGGGCGGGTTGTGAAGACGCGCTGAGCGGCACGCTTAGGGACACGTGCGCTGTTTTCTGGATCCATGTTCTAGTTCAACGCAAAGGGCTCGGGCATCAGGGGGTTTGTTTGCTTCTGACGTGACACTCTCAGCAAAACAGAGATTTGTCCTCCAGAAGCGAGGAGCCCATGGGTGCCAGGGAACCCTGCCTGAGAACCCTCGGCAGTACTCCCAAGGTCGTCCAGCCCCAGCTCGCCTTTCCGGTGTTTTCTGCCCTTGCTTCGTACCGAGAATGCCTCCGTGAGCTGAGGGGAGTAGCAGGTGCTCTTGAAGCTGACTTTGATTTTTGCACTGAAAGTCGTTCACCCCCCACCCCCACCCCCGATGCACCTCGGGCCCGGGCCCTGCTGGCGCATAGCACACGCAGCCCAGTGTCCAGGCAGGCGGGGGCTTGTCCCGCAGAGGTCGGGCTTCACCTCGGGTCGCTCCCTGGGGCAGCTGGGGACGTGGGGACACTCGGGGCTCCCGCCCCTGCCCCAGCCACCCGGCTGCCCGGAGGGGCTGGGGAGCTGCTGACCCCTGGCCCCCGTACTGCAGGACAAGCACTGCCTGCTGGAGGCCGGGATCAGCTGCACCAGAGACTTGATCAAGTCCAGGATCTACCCCATTGTGCTCTTCATCCGGGTGTCGGAGAAAAACATCAAGAGGTTCAGGTAGGGCCCCGAGACCCCCCCCTACTCCCACCGCCACACCTCCGGGGTCCCCCCAAGAACAGCTGGCTGCTTGGCGTCCCCGCTCACCCCTTCAGCGGGTCCTCGTCAAGTGCCAGACATGGCCCCCTACCTCCAGCAGCGGAGACCATACCACACACGCAGCACGTCCCGGGGGGCCCGGGGGGACAAGTGCCGAGGTGGGTGGTGGACCCACCTTGCAGGACCCAGGTGGCTGGGGAAGCGAAGCTGATGTTGGACCAGCCCCAGTGCGGTGAGGGTGGGCCGGGCAGGTGCAGAGGAGAGGCCCCCAGACCTCAGGCGGGGACAGTGGCAGGCGGCGGTGGGGACCTTGCGGCCGCGGGGGCCCCAGCCATGCCGAGTGATACGATCTAACACGGGGCGTAAAGGGCTCCCTCCGCCTGCTGTGTGGACACAGGGGTCAGGACAGCCGGGGCAAGTGCCGGGACCCGGATCCTGTCTCGCGGGTGGTGCGGAAAGGTCCGATTCTGAATCCACGTTCCGGGTCAAGCCTGTGCGTTTTGCTGGAGGGTTGGCTGTGGGGTTTGGGGCCTGGCGGTCACGTGGCATTATCCCTGACCTCTGCCCCACGAGGCCCCGGCTGAGGCCAAGAGAGGTTGGGCCACTCCCCTGTAGCTCCAAATCTTTACTGAGCACCTGTTGAGGGCCCGGCACCGGGGATCCCACGAGCGAGCAAACGAGACAGAGGCCCCCACCTCACCACTGCGCACGCGTTCTGACCGCTGCCGTCCACAGCCCAGAAGTGAACGCGTGTTGGGGGAGGCGGTGGGGGGTGAGGGCCGGCGCCCTGGGGTGTTGCTGGCGGGAGCATGAAATGCTACAGCGGCCGAGGAAGACGGGGATACGGAGGTTCCTCCTCGAATGACCCGCCCAAAAGGATCGAAAACAGTCTCAAAAAGATAGGCGCTCACCCGTGTTCACGGCAACGCTGTTCACAAGAGCCAGGAGGTAGAAGCAACCCCACGTCCACGGGTGGACGATGGATAAACACAATGTCGTTCATCCACACGCTGGAACATGATTCAGCCTTAGAAAGGAAGAACAGTCTAGGGGCACCAGTCGTTAAGCGTCCGACTTCGGCTCAGGTCATGATCTCGCAGTTCGTGAGTTCGAGCCCCGCATTGGGTTTTGTACTGACAGCTCAGAGCCTGGAGCCTGCTTCACATTCTGTGTCTCCCTCTCTCTCTCTGCCCCTCCCCCACTCATGCTCTGTCTTCCTCTCTGCCCCTCCCCCACCCGGGTTCTCTTCTCTCTCTCTCTTTCTCAAAAATAAACAGTAAAAAAAAAAAAAAAAAAAACATTCTGGCACCTGCTCCAGCACGGATGAACCTTGGAGACATGACGCTCGGTGCCAGAAGCCAGACGCACAAAGGGTTAGGGTGAGGTCCCTGGAGGAGGCTGGTTCACAGAGACAGAACGTAGTCGGTGGTGCGGGGCTGGGGGAGGGGTGGGGGGGAGAGGGAATCAGTGCGCTAATGGGTGTGAGTTTCGGTTTTGCGGGATGAAAAAGTTCCGGAGGCTGATGGCACAACAGCGTGAATAAACATGACAGTAAGGGAACTGCGCACTTAAAAACGACAGGGTTTACCAACCCCCTTGGCCCATCAACCAGCCCTGAAAATGGAGGTCTTCTTTTTCAAGTTTATTTCTTTTTGAGAGAAAGAGAGAGCCGGGGAGGGGCAGAGAGAGGCAGAGAGAGAATCCCAAGCAGGCTCGCGCCCGCGAACCACGAGATCGTGACCTGAGCCAAAGTTGGATGCTCGACCGACTGAGCCGCCCAGGCGCCTTTGGAAGAAATTTGTTTGTTTGTTTTTTTTTAAGTAAACGCAAAGGAAAGAAAAACTACAGCTATTTTTTTAGGCCCCGCCTCTCGGGCCGGGCCGTGTGCTGGAAGGCGCCGCGCGCCGCGGGGACCCGGCGTGGCAGGTGGCGGCCCCCACAGCGCCTCGTGTCCCCCCCGCCCCGCCCACAGGAAGATGCTGTCCCGGCCCGAGACGGAGGACGAGTTCCTGCGGCTGTGCCGGCTGAAGGAGAAGGAGGTGGAGGCCTTGCCCTGCCTGTACGCCACGGTGGAGGCCGACATGTGGGGCAGCGTGGAGGAGCTGCTCCGCGTCCTCAAGGACAAGATCAGCGAAGAGCAGCGCAAGACCGTCTGGGTGGACGAGGACCAGCTGTGAGGCGGGGCCGGGGGCCCAGGCGGCTCGGAGGGGCTTGCGGCCCCCCGGCGGGCGGTGCCGTGGGCGCGAGGGGGCCCCGTCCACCCGGTCACGCGGGCCCGTCGACTGGGAACGGGCCGCCCCGGCCGCTACGGTCGTCGCGACGCCAGGCCGGAGGCCAGCGGCCCCTCGGGAGCCGAACAGCCGATGAATGTAACGCACGAGCAGGTGTGCCAGCCGCGGGGCGGCGACCCTGAACGCGGGGGCGCGCCCGCCGGCCCTCGGGACACAGCACGTACACGTTCCCGGGCAGGACGGCCGCAGCGGAAGGGGAAGCCCGCCGCGCGGCGACTTTTCTCTCTTCTCGCATTAAAATGTCTCCGTTTCCTCGTCCTCCACCTTTTCGAGACCGGTTATTACGTAGTAATTTGCAGGGGGGCGGAGCCCTTGCTGAGCGCGCAGACCACTTCCGGAAGAGCTTGGGGCGGGGGCCACCGTCGTTCGCGGCGCCCCCGGGACCGACCTGATCTGGGCCTGGGCCTCGGGCGTGGTTACTACTGACCCCTTTGACGAAGACACGTCCGGATGTGGGTGATAAGTTGTAGAGTCACCCTAGGAAGGGCCCTCCCTGGAAGGTCACCCTGCCCCCCCCAGACCCCAGCCCTGAGGCCAGGGCCCCTCGCTCGGCTCTCTGATCCTCTGCACGTGGCGTCCATACGCGCAGCCCCACGTCGCCCTGCGGTTCGGCGCGCGGAGTAAGTCTCCCTGTTGGGTTTGTTTCCGCTGCCCAGGCGCTGGGGTGTGCGCGCGCGTGCGCGTCTGCCGGAAGCTCGTGCGCGTCTGCCGGAAGCTCGTGCCTCCCTCCGCGGCAGAGAGCAAAGGCCCTGTGGGTTCTAGAGCCACTCTTCTCCCTGACCCCCTGAACGCAGACTTCCCCAGTGTGGACCCGACGGGGTGCGGCCAAGCCAGGCCTCGTCCGGCCCGGCTCCGTGCTGAGTATTCGGCAGGTGGCAGGCTGGGGTTCACTCCCAGCTCTGTGTGTTCGTGGGAACTGGGAGCAACCGGCGCTTGGCAAACCAGGACCCGCATTCCCTCCCTTACTAACAGAATCGTGTTTTTATTCTTGGAAACTACGTGCAGCTCAAAGACCATATTCCCCAGCTTCCCTTGCAGCTAGGGTAATCAAGAAAATGTAAGGCAACAAGGTTTGGGAGAAGGACAGAACAGACCGGCACCCCTTCCCCTAGTTTCCTGCCTGGAATACAGCTGTGATGGCTGGAGCTCCTGCAGTCACCTTGGACCTTGAGGCGACCTGGAGAACGGAAACCCTACGCAGAGGATGGTGGAACAAAAAGAGAAAAGGAGTCGGCATGGCTGATGGCACTTTGGAGCCCGGGACGACTGCTTGGGTTTTGTTTACATGGGACAGAAATAAACTTATGTTACATGGCGGTCATTTCCGTCCTTGGTTACTTGCAGCCTGAAACAATTCCTAACACATACAGGAGCAACCCTTGCTCTTAGATACCATGGGTGTGAGTTGATCCGCTAGGTTTTTGCCACATGTTCAAGGTACAAATTATGAATAAAAGAGCTTCTGGTAAATACCTCACCCTGGAAAACAGTGCTGTACGTCCTGCGTTTTTTTTGTTCGTTTGTTTTGTTTTTAGCATTTTGACTCTTTGAAGTCAAATGAGCACCACAAAGCCTGGGGAGGTGCTCCCGGGGATGGGAGGTTCCCAGGGGAGGGGGGAGCCTGGTCTCCTCGTCCCTCCGTGATGATGATTTGGCCCTATGCCACCGAGACCGGACGTTGCCAGGCAGAGCGACGCCTCTGAAAACAGTTACTGACGCTGCTCCTTCCGCAACAGCTCCCAGAATCAAGCTGGATGTGCTGGATCCGGAGAAACCCTGCTTTCCGGAGACCCGGCTGTGGTTGTTTAGGGCCAGAGAAGCCGCCCGCCTCGCGAGGAGCCGGAAGGTCTGCTTTCATCTTGTTAGAGTTTTACACTCAACAGTAAATTTTCCCCAAGCCGAGGCAATCGTGTTTCCACCCCGACACCGCGCTTCCTCGTAAAGTACTTAGAGCCGAGGGGACAGACGTGACTGGAAAGGGGACCCGGGGTAAAAGGTCTGCTGATTTATTTATATTTATTTACTTAACCTCAGATTCTCAGGCTTGTGCAGAAAGAACCCATCCCGTGGCTTGTGTGTAATTTTGAGGGGTGGGGGGAGACAAGGAGGGGTGAAGAGAGGCCACACGTGGGGAGAGATACCTGGAAAAAGAAATGGTGATGGGTTCTTTTGGGCCCCCGAGGAGTTTTCGGGAGGCTCCAGAAGGCAGGGCTGTGGGGCCGTGTGCGTGTTAATAAGATGGGGCCGCAGGAGAGAAGGTCAGGAATGAGTTCGTGCGTTCTGGGTCAGTCCCTGCGTGAAACCGTGAGGTCAGCAGGAGGCTGGGGTTTGGCACCCCGCGGAATCACTCCACGCGAGGATGTCAAAGGAGACCCCTGACATCATCTGCTCTGGCTCCGGGCCCCGATTTTTCAGCTGCCCACAGCGCCGCATCTGCAGCCCGGAGGCTGCCTGGGAAGGAGAGTGGGGCCCGCGTGGGGCCGGCAGGTGGGGACACTGCCAGAGCTGTCTGCAAAGCCCGGCTGCAGCCCGAGTTATCACTCCAGGGTCCGCAGGCAGTGTTTTTCCTTTGGAGCCAGCCCGGGGCTCAGGGAGGCCCCCGAGGTGCACAGCGGGGCTTTGCCGCGTGCCTGTCGAGCCCGGGGCCCCAGGCTCCAGAAGGGAGCCTGTGCCAGGATGATAACACCGGTGATGGATGCTTGGTCTCCCTCCAAGGACACCAGTCCCACAGCTTGGAGCCCTGGAAATCGTGCCGTATGTGCAGATCTATGGTTTTCTGGGGAGAAAGTCCAGGCTTTCTCAGGCTCCCGAGGGACCCTACGGATTCCCCAAAAGATGAACGGCCGATGCTTTCAGGTTAGGCAACTCTTAACAACCATTTTCTGAGCTCCTCCCCCTCTGTCCAAGCGCTTTCTAAATGTTCTCTTACTTAGCGATCCCAAAACTTTTCTCCATTTCATACGGGAGTAAATGGGCTCAGAGAGGCCAAGTAGCTTCACCAGGGTCACACAGCGGGTACGCTGGAAGCCAACCCAGGCCCGGCTGATCTGCCGACTGCGGGCTGTCCGCTGGACCTCCCGATTCGGAGGTGGGGCCCTGGTGGCTGGCAGCGTGCCAGGGACTGGGGGCAGCGGCTGCTGTGGGGCCGGGTCGCGGGATGCTCAGTCCTGCCAAGCTCAACCGGGATGTTGAGGCTGCTTGGTTGGGAAACGTGGCTCCGAGCACCTGCTCCAGCCCCTGTATGACCCAGAGTGCTCTGCAGGGCTTGCAACAACCTCCGGAAAGTCTCTGAGGACCGAGGCCAGAGAAGTCTCCAGGGGCAGGTGCAGGGGGCCTGGGGGTGGGGGGTTCCAAATGAGGCTGAACCTTGGTTTTCTGTTTTGCTTCCAAGCCCCAGGAAACCAAACTCAAAGCAACAGGGAGTGTCACACACACACCCCCCACCCCCGCTTGCTGTCCTGGCGCCCACCCCCCACCCACCCAGGCCAGCTTGCTGCCCTCGGGCCACATGTTCCTTCTGCCGTCCCCAGGCTGCGGGGCTCTGGGAACGTGGGGAAAAGAGACCCCAAGAACAATTGAGACCTTGTGGGCGTCACTCGGTTGAAAGAAGCTGCAGGCGTGAATCACCCGCCCGGCCCCGCCCCACCGCCACCTGGAGGCCGGCTGTAAGGACCCGGGCTCCGCGGTGAGATGTGACGGTCCCCCTTGGTTTTTAATCTGGAATCCTGCACCCACGTCCGAGAGGTGAAACGTTCACAGCCTTCGGAAGTGCGTCATAGAAGGCTGTCCGTGCAAATCCTCACCTGTGCCCTGTCCCCATCCCCGTCCCCCTCACCTCTGCCCCGTCCCACCCCCGTCCTCCTCACAGGAAACCACTTTTTTTAGACTTCCGTGTGCCCTTCCAGAGTCTTCGTGCACAGACAAGCCATGTATATTCTCATCCCCACCGTGTCGCACGACAGAGAGCACAACCCACCGTGCCCTGCACTTTATGGCCGGGCCTCTCTCTCTGTCGCTTCTCCCAGCTGTCCCGCGTTCCCGTCTGGCCACCCCATCGTGTCCTCCACAAGCATCTAGGCCGTGGTCCCTCGTCATTTACCCGGCCTCTCTGCAGGACGCCCTCCCCTTAACGGGGGCCCGCCCGGCTCCATTGCACGGCCCAGAGGCCCTCCCGGGCGGCACCCGTTCGCGGCCGGGCCTTTCGTGGCTGGTGACCCGAGCAGGCCTGGCCCTCTGGGCCGGGACTCTTCCCGGGGGCCTGTCTGACCCAGGGCCCTTCCCAGGGCCCTGTCTGGGTCAGACAGGCCTGTTGGCGTGTGGCTGTCCACTCTGGCCTCGGTTCAGCTTGAAGTCCTGAGACCCCACGCCCAGAGCTGCTCTAGCCACAAGGTGGGAGGTGTTGGGGGGGGCCCCTCTCCACCTCCTCCCGACCTCGAGGGGATACCAGTTCGCACAGGCCTGAAGCCTAACTCACCCCCTCACCCCCCAGACCTGTCCCTCCCCACCCACCCCTGACTCAGTCACTCAGCCAGAAAGCTGGGCGGCACCAGCACCCTCTCACCTGTGTCTCTGTATATCTCTACGTCTCTCTGTCTCTGTCTCACGCACATGCACGCACGCTGCCCCACTTACTCATCCTGTTGGTTAAATTCTTGACTCCCTATTGAATCCATTCACCCCTACCCACCCCACAGCCGCCACACCGGTCCACCGCGCCTTGCCTCTCGCCGATGGCCAGGACTCCCCCCACCCACACCCGTATCACTCCCGACCACATCAATCCCTCTTTCCTTTCCTCTGGCTTCTGGGGCTTCACACAGGCTGTTCCTTTTCTGTGACATGCTGTTCCCTTCGCTCTGCTTAAGTCCTCCTCGTGCATCAGGCGGCAGCTGAACTACCAGCTCTAGGGGAGGATGGCCTCCCCTGACCTGGGCTGAGGTGCACACCTTTGTCACAGCCCTTGCCAGCCCATGTTGGAGTGACTCCCTTCATTATCTCCGGCGTCTGCCTGTGAGATTTGCAACGGTAGAGAACACGTCTGTCTTACTTACCCCTCCCCCCAGTAACTGGGCACCGGTGGCTGGAACGGACACACTTAAACCACAAGTCACCACACTGCCCCTGGAGTTGCCCAGGGTCCAGCGAGGATGGAAACGAGTGAGGCGGACAATAGGGACCTTGGCGAGCTGGCAGGCATGTGGCCCGTCTCAAAGAGGTGGTTGGGACTCAGCCCCAACTGCTTAGTGCCCTGTAGGAAGAAATCACCAGACCTTCTCACTGTTCGAGGGAACAGCTGGCTTTCCTCTCTGGGGGGTGGTCGCCTCATCACTGCAACATGGCTGCCACAGGTCCAGACATCACATCCTCACATCTGGTGCCCAGAACAAGAAGGAAGCAGCTCTCCTTTATTGTGGAGGGACATCTCTCCCAGAACCCCCCCAGTAATCATTCCCTGGTGCCTCGTTTGCCCTAGTACTGGATATCCTCTACCCACCCTGGGGCCACATACATTGTTGCTCAAACGCAGAAAACAGAACCGATCTTCGTGAGAGGGACAACAGCACTTGTCACAGGGGAGCTTGTTTAGGTGCCATGGCTTCTTTGAGAAGGTGACGTTTGAGGAGGGGCCTGAAGGGAATGGCAAAAAGCCATGAAAAAAATATGGGGCAAGAGCATTCAAGCAGAGAGCACAGCGGGTGCAAAGGTCCTGGGGCAGACACAGAAGCCTGTCCAAGCTAACTCTAGTGCAAAGGAAGGAGGGGCTGTCGTGTGGCCGGATACCCTGTCCCCTCCACCGCTGAAGTCCTGACTGCCTACTCAGCTTCCTTCCCTCCCTCTCCCCCTGAGGACAGCACTGTCACTCCCAGTTGGAGCTTTGGCGTCAGCAGGAGGACAAGAGAGGCACCTGGGCAAGAACTAGGGTAGGGGCTCGGGGGAAACTCCACGGGGGGAGCAGGCCGCCGCAGCGCGGGAAGTCGACGGAAGAAGAGAGAACAGGTCCTACGGGGTTAGCACGAACAACGTGTTGGCTTCAGAACATTTAAGGAACTCGAGCCTCGGGATCCCTTTTTTGGTGGCTGGACCGTGTTTCTTGGCCTCGGCCACTTTTGAGAGGCTGCCCTCGGGTCACATCGCCAGGGGAGCTGAAAATATCCACGGCCACGAACCTCTAGCGCAGCCGGGCCCCGTGGGGCGGGGGGCAGCCCGTGCTCACGTGGACCGGAGGCTCCCGTGACCCGGAGGAGACCCTCACCCCGGCTGAGGAGTGCCGCTGCCGTGTGCGGGGCGGTCGGCCCGTCGTGTCCAGCCTGGCCACCCCCCCGATCTGTCCCGGGGGCGAACGCCACCCCCACTTAACAGATGGGGAGACTGAGGTTCAGTTGCGGGGAAGGGACAGAGCTGGGATTTGAAGCGGGGACCTCGGAGCGCTCCCCACAGCTCCCTGGGGCGTCCCCGGGGTCCAGCTCAGCCTGGAGCCCCTGGGTCTGCAGAGGAAGAGGGATCCCCCCCCCAGCGCCTGCAGAGGCGGCCCGTGGGAGAGGCCACGGGGGCCTCGCCTCTCCCTGTCCCCTCCACCCCTCCCTGCCTGCACTGCCCGCGGGAGCGCCCGCCCGGGTCCTTGGGTCCCTGGGTCCCCAGTCCCGCCCTCCCCTGTGGGCCACACGAGCCACACCGCCAGCCAGTGAGCGGCAGGAAGGGGGTGGGTGAGGAGGGGGTGTGGACCAGAGGAGAAGCGTTCGGCTTGCCGGTTTGTTTGGATGCTAAAATTAGCCGCTCGTGAGTGTCGGGGCCCCGGGCTCACGCTCTCAGCACTGGCTGCTTCGAAACCCCAGGTGCTCGTCTAAAAATTGTATCGAAAGTTTCCGAGCCGGTTGGGCTGACTGCAAACGAACGTCTGCTACAGGAATTTCCTTTTTTCCCATCACATGTCGTGTCAGGCTCTGACCTTGTTTTGACCGATACCGTGAGTCCCGCCCCCCTCCCGCTGGTCTGACTGGGCTCGAATGTGGGTATGAGGCCGTGGGCTGTGCGTGCGTGTCAGAGAGAAACAGACACACACGAGGCCGGAAGACCGTTAGTTCCTCCAGAACAGACTGGTCCTGACCTCCGGGTCCCTGGCCCGAGGCCCAGCACGGGGCGGAACCCGGGCGGCTTGGTGATAGCGTCCCCGCACAGCGAAGGGTCCTTGGGCGCCCGTGGGCCGGGAGGCGCAGGATCCCAGGGACGGATGGGGACATCTGAGTTCTAAGGCAACTTTCCGCAACTCCCCGAAGCTCGTCCTCTGTGAAGCGAGGCCACATACCCCAAGCCATGTGCCGCGTGGGGTGGCCGTGAGGACGAGCGAGCTTGTGCCAGGGAAAGGGACCCCCCGAATTGGCTGGTCTCGTGAGGCCAGGGGCCCTTGGCTTCTCAGGTTCAAAACCAAACAGGGGTGCCGTTTCCCCCACAGATGGATTCCTCATCTCCCTCCATCTGTGCACCCCCATCGGTCATCACGATAGAAGCCTAACACAGCCTCCGTTCCTGCACTAACCCGCTGTGCCCCTCAAATCCTCTCCCCCCGCCCGGGGAACCCACTGGCCGGACCACCCCCCAACTGGTCGTCCGGCCCCCATCCCACCGGCTCCAACTGGCCAGCAGGCGTTTTCACCGGTTTGTGCACCATGAACGCCTCGAGCATCCAAGAGCCCAGAGACGCCGTCGTCTCAAAGGAGCATTTTGTAACACATACAACAAAACCCCTGGGATTGTATTTCTTTGTTGAAATACAGTTATCAAAATATCT
The DNA here is from genome assembly GCF_024362965.1 of Panthera pardus. NCBI lineage: Eukaryota > Metazoa > Chordata > Mammalia > Carnivora > Felidae > Panthera > Panthera pardus. Next base: position 14,037,100 of record NW_026526969.1, read on the forward strand.
TTTTAACGTTTTTATTTATTTTTGAGAGAGACAGAGCGAGTGGGAGAGGGGCAGAGAGAGAGACAGCGAGACACAGAACGCGAAGCAGGCTCCAGGCTCCGAGCTGTCAGCACAGAGCCTGACTTGGGGCTCGAACCCACCAGCAGTGAGATCATGACCTGAGCCAGAGTCGGATGCTTAACGGGTGCTGGACGACTGAGCCCCCCGGGCGCCCCCAGTTATCAAAATATGTAAGAGCGAACTCGTAACCTGGTCGCTGATGTGCTTTTTCATGAATGCGGTGACGTAAGACTCAACAGCAAGGTCTAGAGCTGGGGACGTTACTGCCGTCGTCTGAAGAGCCCGAATGGTCTCTCCAGTCACCTGCGGCAGCCGCGGTGAGACGCCCAGCGCCGTGTTCCCCTTGGTGAACAAGTCCACACCCCCGGGCTCACAGCCCCCCTTGGTAATGGGCAGGAACCCTAACCCCGATGAGGAGTTTGAGAAAATGAGGCTGTCGCTTTTGGCCGTCAACACTCACAGACGCCCCTGATTCTGTTCGCAGACCCAAGCCAAGAAGCCCAGGGCAGGCAGGGATCTGTCTGGAACACAAACTGCGTGTTGTTCAGCCTTCTGTTCCCAAACCTAGCACAGCCTGGAGCATGCCCGAAGTGTCACCTGTGGTGGTGGCGGGGGTGGGGGTGGCCAGGGAGCCGGGCCCCGCCCCTGCGGTACAGGAAGGACAGACAAGGAGGTCTGGTGCTGGGAGTACTGAGCACAGAACCAGGGTCTGCCGAGTGCTTGCTCTGGGCTTGGGGGGCGGGTGCTGGCGAGGGCTGAGGCTCCCAAGTCACCAACCCAGAGCCTCCTTACAAGTAGCCCTGAGGGTGCATCTGACCTTGAGCGTGGCTGGGGGCCTGCTGTCAGTGACCCCTACGCAGTCAGGAATGCAGACCTTCAACCGGAGCTTCCACCCGGGAGGCCTGGCCCAGAACTCACCCGGGAGCCCCTGACGCCTTAAAATAAACACCTACCCAGCCACTCGCAGCCACCCTCTGCACCAGGGGAGAGGGAGGAAAGTCACGTTGCAGCAAGGGGGGGCAGCTCGGGCAAGGCCTGGTTCTCCGCGCCCCAAGGCCAGGGGCTCCGGGCCGCTCGGCCCCTCCCAGGGCTGGATAGGAACCCCAGGCCCGTGGCAAAGAGCTGCAAATCCAACAGGGCCCCAGGCCCGGCAGGCAGGGGGGTGGCCGGCCACTCGGCGACATCGGCAAGAGCAAGTTCCTGCTGCGTTCCGGGTCACGGCTGGCCAGCCAAGGCTCGGGGATGTGGCCGTGGGAAATGGGATTTCTCGCCCCCACGCCCCCATTCAGCTCTTAGCGGTGCAGAGAGGAGGGAGACGGGGTTGCAGGGACAGAGGGGTCCCCGCTGCCCAAAACCTGGCCAGCTGGGCAGGGCGTGCGTGTCGGGAAAATCTCAGCACAGCCTATTGATCTGGGAGGGAAAGCATTAAACATCGCTGTTAATCTGGCTGCACTGCCTTCATGCTTCATTATTGTTAGCAGCCCCCAAGATTTACGGCCATCGTCCACTCGAATTACCATCACTGCTGTTTTTTCAAGGGATTTTCTTCGCTCTTTCTCTCCTCCTTTCTTTTTCTTTTCGACACACAGCATGTGTGTGTGTGCGTGTGTTTGAGTCTGTGCTTGGGGAGGTGCGGGCACATATGTTTTAGTGTGTGCGTGTGTGCATGCACTCCAGGGGCGGGAGAAGCTCCGCTAGGCCGTGTGCGTGTGTGGGGAGTGCGTGTGTATTTGGGAGGGTGCGTGTGTGCTTGGGGATGAGTGTGCACACACGTGTCTACTCACACTGGAGCGTGGACGGTCAGGTCCGTGGTGGGGCCCTCGGGCCCACGCACATGCGTGGAGGTCCCGCAGACTTTCTCCATCACCGCCAGCCCCGTTGGTGGCCTTGTCCCCTCCAGGCTGCGGCTGCCCTCCGCCCTCCGGGGCACCCTCCCTCCTCATAGTCTCCCGGATAGGCTGCCGCCAGCTCGGCCAACCCAGCCCACCCCCCCTCTCCCCTCCCCGTACATCGCCACCCTCGGGCCCTCTGACCCACGTCTCAGCCAGAGAGACGGGGGTGTGTGACTGAGACCCATCCCCCACCCCCGACCCAGAGTTCCGCAAGCGTTGGTGACATAAATCTCCCGGGATCGAGTCTGCCCGGGTTCTGTGGAGACGCGGCCTCCCCCGTCACCTCCAGGGCCGCAGACTCTGCCTGCAGCGGCCTGCCTGCGAGGAGCTATCGATTTCTGTAGAAAACATGGGGCCGAAAGGGCAGGCTCTTTTTGCCCTCTGCCTTCTCCCACGGAGCCCGGGCCGCCCGAGGCCTGACGCTGCCCGGAAGCCCCCCAGGCCCCCCAGAGTCACATCAATAAACCCAGCACCCTCACGCTGGCCCTGGGCGGCCCGGGCAGAGAAACTTCCCTCCGTGGTTACCGGAGCCCCGGCAACAGGGTGTGACCCTGCCTGTGCCGCTCACGACCGCGTGAACTCGCGCCAGGCTTTCCAGCTGTAGAGCAGGCGTGGGTCCGTGTGGCGTTGGGAGACAGGGCCACGCTACGGCTGGCAGTGACCCACGCGCCCAGTCACGTCGTAAGTTCGTGTCCTGGGAAGAGGGAGAGTCGGTGGCCCGTGTGGCCCCTTCCCAGGTGGGAGACAAGGAAAAGGATTGGGGCAGCTGCGGGGGGAGAGAGAGGGGCCTCGGCAACGCCTGTCGTGGTCTCTTTCTTGCATAAAATCCAAAAGAGCACCCGCATGGGAAGCAATAGAATTCAGGGCAGCCGGAGGACAGGGACAGGGCGGTTCTACTCCGCTATTCTCCAGTCTGCTCTGTTTGAACTGTTTCATGAGAAGCTGAAGCAGGAATATCCGAATCCTCAGAGGACCGCAGGAGAGTGGGTGCAAAGCGCCGGGCCCGGAGTTGGTGCCCACGCCCCGTCCGCCCCACCTGCGGCCCGGCAGCCACCAGGCCCGACCTGGGGCCACACTGTCCCCCTCAGCTGTCCTCTGTCCCTCCCTGACCCTGGGAGTCCCTCCCAGCTCATCCTTGGGGGTGGGTTTGCTTTCGCTTGCCGTGTGCGTGATTTGGCAACAGACCTTCACCCAAAAGAGCAGCGTCACGGGCTCACGCCCTGGGAGCTTTTCCCATCATGCAATACGCGAGTGACGTTCGGAACCACACAGACTTTTAAAACACCCTGTAATACATAATAAGAGGTATGTGATATGCGTAAGTAACGTATGTATAGCATATCAAATAATACATGTAGGCACACATACATATAATATACATTGTAACATGAGGATATAAAGTACGTTGGAGACATTTGCTTTTGCGTTGTCTGGTTTGGGTGAGCAATGCTGGCTTCCCATAAACTTTTCTTCTATAATCCGTTTGTTTATGTTAAGAAAAGTGACTTCACTTACAGAAAGATGAAGCCGGGGTCAGGGGGTACGTCCGTGCCAATCAAGGCCCTTTGTGCCAGGCAGGGGGCCTAAGTGGGGCTGAGGTCCCACACGAGAGAGAGAGAGAGAGAGAGAGAGAGCGAGAGCGCATGTGATCAGGGGAGGGGCAGAGGAAGAGGAAGAGACAATCCCCAGCAGGCTCTGTGCTGTCAGCCCAGAGCCCGACGCAGGGCTGGAACTCACAAACTGTGAGGTCGTGACCTGAGCCAAAAACTAGGGCTTAACCAACTGAGGCGCCCAAGCGCCCCTGAAGGGAGGAATGCTGTGGTCTGAAAAAGGGGCGGTACCACCCTTGGCCTCCTTTCTGAGCACACAGGAACAAGCCACATGTCTCCATCCCCTCGTGCCACCTCGCCTAGGCCCCTGCCAGGGTGACCCACTGTGGCCCCGAGTCTCCTGCTCACTTGCTGTGTGACCTCAGGCATGTGCCTGTCCCTCTCTGGGCCTGATTCTCCCTTTGTAGAATCAAAGCTGGGAGCTGACTCCTAATGATCCCAGCACAGTCGGTCTGTGGTCCCCTCTCCCCCTGACTCCTCTGCCATGCACACACTCTGCACCTAAACCGCTGGCTTTTCTTGCCAGATTCAGCCAGCGGGGGAACATTCCACCCACAGCTGTTGGGTGTTTACTTCGCTCACCGGCCGCCGCCTGATCGGCAGGTCCCAGCTTATAGACCGAGGCAGCACGGCCTTCCAGGCCCCTCGCCAGCTCCCTGGTGTGTGCGGGCTGGACACAGGACTGGCCCGGAGGTCCTCCAGGTGCCCTGGTGGGTGGCGGGCAGGCCATGAGGGGCAGGGGCCAGACCCCCAGGAGCCAGGCCACACCCCCGCCTTACTAACGGCAGGATTGCATCTGAGGAGGCCTGTCCAGCCCAACGGGAAGCCCCTAGCAGCGCCCGCGTGAACATCCAGGTGCCCTGACGGGACCCCCGAGCGGGAGAGGCAGAGAAAACATCTGCTGTTGTTCCCGGCCCCCCAGGCAGCCCAGGTCAGGCTCACCCCTCCGGCCCCTCAGCTTGGCCCTGCACCCAGTCCTTCGGGCCCCCATCCCAACCCCGGGCAGGTACAGCCCCTGCTCCTGGGACACCTGCACGTCCCAGGCGCTCCGTGAAACCCCCTCCTCCCTGGGCCCAGAGGAGACCCTCGTTCTCCCCTGGCCCTAGGGGTGGGTCGCGCCACCCGTGAGATCTGAGCCACTGTCTGCGGAAACCCATGGGGGATCGGCTGCTCCCGCATACACCTCACCCCTCGGGGGGGGGGGGGGGGGGGGGGGGGGGAGGGGCAGACGCAGAAACACCACCTCTCGAAGCCCCACGACAGCGGGGAGGTCGGGGCCCCCTCCGCCCCCCGCTCGGGAGGAGCAGACCCGCGCAGAGAGGGGCCGCGGCTTTCCGAGGCCAGGAACCGTGGGCTGCGCTTCAGCGCCAGGCCGGTGTCCCCCCGAAACGTTGCCTCCGTGATGCGGCCCCCCTCTAGCGCACGTGGAGACGCGGGCGCGCTGGCGGGAGGTGAGGACCAGACAGAGGTCCACGCGGAGAGCCCGGGTGTGGCAGGCCTGCAGAATCGCCCTTAAGTTGGCGCCAAGCGGCAGCGGGGAGGGGCGAGCGGGGGACTCCCCAAGAGCCCCCCGATATCACCAACCTCCCTCCCGACGTCTCCTGCTCACCTGGCCGGGGCCCCAGCCCCCACGCAGGGACGGGATGGGGACCCTCCCTCCCCTTAGCCTGTCCGAGGTTTACACCTGAGCCAGGCAGGTACGCCCGGATGGGGGATGAGGCTCCCGCAGGTGACGCGACGTCCTCGAAGCCCCCCTGACCGGCGGAACCTTGAAACTTTGGGGAGCACAGGGGTGCCTGTGGGATGGGGCCGCGGCACGGCCAGCCCCCGCCCCCCGCAGAAGCAGCCCCCGCCCCGGGGCGGGGCCCACCTCTGCCCGGGCACACCCTCCCCCCCCCCCCCCCCCCATCGTGGGCTGGGATATAAATTAAAATTCAATTTCATTAAGCCGGCGAGCAATCAATCCCTGGCTCGGGCTAACAATGCCGGGCAGGGGGCCTCCGCTTCCTCCGCGGCTGTAATTCACTCGGCCTCCCCCGCTTTTGTTCGCCAGCTGCTGGAGCAGCACTTCCCGCCCGAATTTATGGTGCTGGCAGCGTCTGGGGCCTGAGTTACAGCTGCGGGTTTGATCGGGGACTGCATCATTCTGCATCTAATCCTCACGCCCTGACAGGCAGGGAAGGGTCTGCTCTCCCGGAGCGAGCATTGTTCTCCCGTCAGCCGGGCCCCACGGGAGCCCGGGAGCCCGGGCCCCGGGCCCGGCCCCAGGCAGAGGGACCCGCGGTCAGAGAGCCCGGCCCAGGGTGGCGCCAGTGCCCGGCGGAACACTCACGCGTTTAATCCTGTAAAGGCGGGAGGGCTGGAATCCCATTCCACAGATCAGCAAACTGAGGCACAGAGTTAAGTGCCCCGCTTGGGAGGTCCAGGCCTCAGCCCCAGGCCGGCCGACGGCAGAGCTCCCCGCTTCACCTCTGCACCATTGGAATCCTGCCCCAAGCGCGCACCGGTTGAGTCCGCGGGCGCCCACCGCAGCATCGCGTGGAACCGCCCGAAGTCCGCGAGAAAAACAAATTCCGTAGTCCACAGAGCAAACAAATCATGGGCCCGTGGAATTCTGGGCTCGTGAAAAGGAGCGAGGCCGCTCGGCGTGTCCCGACATCAAAGGTGTCCAAGGGGTTCTGGCCCGTGCGAGAAGGGTAAAACGTACACGCGTGGGACGTGCATAAAGCCCACGTGCACGTACCTGTGTATACGCGCGCACACAGAAAACGGAGACAGAGACCCCACGAGTCAGCAGGGCTCGCCTCTGGGCCGCACAACCGGAGGGAGGAGGGGAGTGGCCGCTTCCCGCCTCGTGTACATCTGAACGTCGCAGTGAGCACGTTTTACTTCTGTGATGATAAAAACCATAAAGATTTTTCCAAGACCCGTATGCTCCCCCGCAGAGCATCTGGCCGCACCTAGAAGTTTCCACGCACCCCCATCTGGACATCAGATGTTCGCACCAGTGCGTGGGAGGAGGGTTCAGCCGTCCCTGCGCCCCACGCCCACCTTGCTGGGACGCTGGGCACCCCCACAGGACGTGAGGAGTGCCCAGAGCTGGACGCGGAAGGCAGGGAGGAGAGAGGGTGAGGCCCAGAAAAGCAGGGGACTTACCCCAGTGCAGCCCTGAGGCGGTGTCCCCTGACCTCTTTCAAAGATGCTGCGGGTCTGAGTCGGCATTTCTGCCCTGGTAACGCCTACCGTGTCAGGAAGCTCCCCGGATCACGGGGCAACGTTTGCCCCACCGTGGGGGCCGTGAAGAGTGGCCCTGTCCCCATTTCACATTTTTCTCTTTAGAGAACCGGTATTTATTAAAGCTTCTCTTACATCCCCAGGGGCTACAGTTTCCGGACACACTCCCTGCCCTCCGTGGACTCACGGGCTCAGAAAACAAGCAGAACCGTCGTGCGTGAAGAGTCCGCCAGGGGAAGCGGTCCAGTCCGAGAGCCTGCAGGCCAGGCGTCCGCGGAGGTGGGGCCGGTGGGATGCCCAGCCCCTCTCTCCACCGTCACCCCCACCCCGAGCGCGGGCCACCCCCCGCCTCCCACTGGACACAGCAAGGGTCTCCCTGCATCTGCTCAGCCTCCCTCTGCCTGTTCGCCCAAGGCTTGGGGGTATTTGTTACTGCAGTATAACTGTAGCCCACACTGACTATCACATACGTCAAGCCAGGCTCCCCTCTGGAATTCCCCGATCACCCATCCGTCCCCTCCCACCACCGAGGGACGAGCTCTCCCCAGGACACCCTCCGCACACCGCGCCCGCACCGCTGGGGCACTGGTCTGCACCCCACGGCTGCACGGCTCTACGGATTCTAGATCCTCCTGGAGGGGGCCCAGCACAGAGCAGGGGTTCAGGACAAGACCGAGGAGCTAACGACTGATGGGAAATGAGCTGGGCTTTAACCGGCACACATTCAGGTGGGGGCCGCTGCACGGACCGTGGCCCAGAAGCAGAAACAGCCCACAGGAGGGGGTGCTGGAAGACAGTGGAGAGGGCGGGCTGGCGGGGCAGCGACAGGGTAGCATGGGGGGTTCAGAGCAAACGCCCTCCATGAGCATCACCGAGCTCTCACGGAGCGTGACCCCCAGCACCTGCCCCTCCACCAGAGGAATGCGGGACCTGGTCCTCAGCCTGCGAGTTCAAGACCCCACGAATCACACGGGCAGGGCCAGCAGGTGCAGGCCGGGCTCGGCCCCTGGGGCGGCCAGCAGCCCCGCCCTCTCCCCCCTGGCCACTCCCCAGGTGACACTCCCAGGGCCCGGCGCGTCCTTCTGTGGGACGGGTGGACCGGAGCCTCTCTCCGAGAGCAGCGACTCCTGGTGGGGCCCCGCTGTTCTCTGCCGCTCACTCGGCTTCTCTGTGAGTCGAAATGTATTTTTTTTCCTGTTCCTAATTAACTCCCTGCCACCCTGCTTGCAGTAAAGCCTGATTTATTTCCGCCTTTCTGCCTGCGGGGGACGGGCTAGTTCATCTCTGCTGCCCGGGCTCCGGCACACCGTCTCAATGACATGCACGTCCCTCGTCCTGTTAGCATCCTGCCAGCTCTCTTCCGTCTCCCCGCTGTCCGCGAGCCTGGCCGTCCCGGGGCCGCTGCAGCTATAAGTCACAGTCCCTCTTCTCTAATAGCGCCTCCGCCCTTTGACCCCACCCGTCAGCGTGGCTTGGACTCTGCCGAGCGGCAGTCAGCTGCTCGCTCCCGTTGGCAAACCCGGCGAGCCAGTACTTGGACCGAGGCGTTCCCCGGCCCGGCCCCCCGTGGCGGTGCTCTCCGTGCTCCCCCGAGCCCAGAGGCCACCTTTGGGCAGTCCCCATGCATGCCTCCCTGGGCCTCCTCGACCAGGTAGCATGCTCGGGCCACCTGCAGGGCAGACCGAGGTGCCGGGAGTCAGCAGGCCCAACCAGGGAGGGGCAGGGCGGTGTGGGGCGCCGGTCAACAGAAGGGCAAGAAAGCCCTGACGAGCAACGTTCCCCGGCTCTGGGGTGTACATACTCCTCCGTGGCCGACGTCAAGCTGGCAACGTGCGGCTGCCGAATGCAGACTTAGGGAAAGGCGCGCGCACGGGGTTCTTCCACACCGGCCCGTCCGGCTCCCGAACACCCTGGATGGGGGGCACTGGATTCCCACGCCAGCCCCTCACCCTCGGGGAGGGGGGGCGGTTCCAAGGCGCGCTCCACACCGGCGCGAGCAGGAGGGAGGGGACGCCGGGGCTCGGTGCCGAAGCGGGAGCGGGAGCCCGACGGGCCGAAGAGGAGGGAACAGAGGCACCGTGTCGGCCGAGCGAGGACCACGGCCTGAAGCGTGGGCAACTTCCACGGCGGCTTGTTGGTTTGGCTGTTCCCGAAACCGAATGCAGGCGGGACCGTCCGGACCAGAGCCGTACGACGGCCCCCCAGGCTGCACCTGTCGTTGTACAAACGCCCTCCTCTGCTGCAAACGGACAGATGGATTTCTTTCCCAGAACAATGAGCCTGTGAATTCTATTTTATGCCAACCACTCAGGCATTTTTTAACAAATCATCTCTTGGGTCCCCGATGCATGTTTTTCCTGATGGTGCTGACTGAGGTCTTCACAGCCTAAAGGGCTGGCGTGCTTTCTGGCCCCGTCCAGCCACGGTCACGGTGCAGGACCCAGAGCAAGCCTCTGGGCACAAGTCCACACGCCTGTAAAATGCAGTGATGGCCCTAGACCAGTGGTGTTCCCAAACCAGATGGCGCTAGACGAGTGGCTTTGCAGAGCTTGCAAAAGGCCGACTCCTGGACACCACCTCCAGGAGTCCCGTCCTGTGGGTCTGGGCAGGGCCTGGGATTCAGCATTTCTCATGAGCTCTCAGTCGATGCTGCTACTGCTGGTCCCACGGGTCCCGCTCAGAGCAGTTCTGGACTCCGGCCCCACTGCCCATCCCCAACTCTGTGCCGAAGAGATACTTCCTAAACCTCGCCTGGGGGCATCAGGCCGGCTAGATCAGGCAGGAGTGGCCGGAAAGCCAGAGGGAGCTCAGCAGCCTTCCCAAACCGGATGGTGGGCCTGGGCCAGGCCAGCGGGGAGGTTTGGTCTGAGCTGGACTGACCACTGGAATCAAAAGGGATCGGTAGGATCGAAATCCTAACTGTGGCCCTCAGGCCCTGCAACACCGGCCCTTGCCACAGTCCCAGCTTTGCCTCAAATACGGTTCCCACCCTCCATGTGCTCCCATGACGTTGCCCTTGGCCCAGTCCCTCGGACACGTTCTGGTCCCCTGCCCTCTGACACCCCTTTGCCCTGGTTAACATCTCCGCTCTCGGTCACGCCCAGAGAGGCCTCCTTTCCTGCCCTACCCAGGACTCCTTGAGATCCCCCACTGGCCTGGCCGAGATTGTCAGGAGCTGCCCTGCATGCAGTCGGAGCTCTCTCTACCCACGCTCCTTCTTTTCCCTCCTCCTTTCCAGGCGTCAGACCTGCATCATGGTCTTAAGCCGAGTGTCTTCTCATGTGCTGGTCTGCCCTCCAAATACTATTTTTGGCAAAGTGCCCATTCAAATCTTTTGTGCATTTTTTATTCGGTTGTTTGCTGTTTCTTTGCTCTTGAGTCTTGAGAGCTCTTTATATATGCTGCATACAAGTCCTTTGTCAGATACTTGTTTTACCGCAGCCTCATTTTTAACACCCAGGCCCAACTCCAAAGGTGGGTTTCTGTGCACCTCAAAGTCAGTCATTTATCTGTAAAACAAATCCGTAGCAGCACCCACTCAGTGCTGTGGTCAGAGGTCTGAGGCCAGGGGCCAGGCCATCCTGGGAAGCTGGGAGAAGCGAGAGCTGACCAGCCAGGAGGGGTGAGCCAGAGGAGAAGTGTGTTGAGAGGAAAAGTAGAGGACATTCTAGACCTGGGCTGTCCAACAGCGTAGCCACTGGCCACACGTGGCTATTGAGCATTTGACATCTGGCTCTTGAGACCAAGGAATTAAATTTTTTATTTTAATTTTTTTATTTATTTTTTTAATTTTTTAATGTTTATTTTTGAGACAAAGAATGTGAGTGGGGGAGGGGCAAAGAGAGAAGGAGACACAGACTCCGAAGCGGGCTCCAGGCCCTGAGCGGTCAGCACAGCCCGACGTGGGGCTCAAACCCATGAACCGTGAGATCATGACCTGAGCTGAAGTCACACGCTTAACCTACTGAGCCACCCAGGCGCCCCTTATATTTTATTTTAATTTGAAAACTGACACTGAATTCAACTATCGGGCAACTTTTATTTATTTTTCTTTGGTTTATTTATTTATCTTGAGAGAGACAGTGACAGCTCGAGTGGGAAAGGGGCAGAGAGAGAGGGAGACAGAGAATCCCAAGCAGACTTCATGCCATCAGTACAGAGCCCTGTGTGGGGCTCGATCTCATGAACCATGAGATCATGACCTGAGCTGAAATCAAGAATCCAACACTTAACCGACTGAGCCACCCAGGCACCCCGACTGGGCAACTTTTAGGTACGTTTGGTACAACTGGGGTATGCGAATCCACTCTTCCAACTCTAGGTAGGTTTTGTGAAATCTAAATACAGCTCAAGTATTTCTCCTTAAAATGTAGCATCAGGCTTGAGATGTGTGATGCCCGTAAAACACACACCAGACTTTGGAGCCTTACCCTACGTCATCAATAACTTGTATATTGATCACACATTGTTATTTTGCACATATTAAATAAAATACATTCTTAAAATTTATTCTGGCTGCTCTTTTTTCCGTTTTTAATGAGGTTACGAGAACAGTTCAGGTTAGCCGCGTGGCCTGTGTTCGTGGCCTGCGTGCTCTTTGTAAGGTCAGCGGCTCAGCTCTAACGACGGGGACAGAAGCCCAGGACGCTCAGCATCCGCTCGCTGCCTGGCACACGCCCACCACGGGGTTCGGCCGGCAGCCTCTGCCGGGCGGACCACGCCCACCACGTGCAGCTCTTAGAAGCGAGGCCACACCCCTGCCACGTGGAACGGGAGTGTTTGTTTCAGAGACCACGTGGGAGTCCTGGGGGCCTCACCCCCGGCCGAAACAGGAGCACGCGTGCGCACGTGCTCCCTTCCAACCCCTCGCCCCTCCCCGGTGGGTGGGCAGCCTCACCCTCAGGGGGTGGAGCTTAGAAGGCTGACTCTAGACCCTTATGTTAGGGGCCAATGCGGTTCCAAAAGCTTTGGGAAGAAGGGAGATCTGGAGAACGGATTCTCCCCGCTCCCGAACTCCGTGAAGCCCCTTCCAGCTGGGGAAGGAGAGAGGAGAGACGGAGGAGAACCAAGGGGGCTGGGTGGCCCTGGGCTCCAGGAGCGGCCCCGCAGCCTGCCCCTCAGGGGACACCTGGGGACACACAGAATCCAGGGGAACGTGGTAAGTGGAGGGCACGTCTGCTAACAGGGGAGCGGCTGACAGAGGGGCAGGGAGGACAAAGCTCCTGGAAGTTGGGAGGGACGGTGAGCGGGCTACCAAGGAGGACACTCTCTGAGGCCTGGACAGCTCGGGATAACTGGGGCAGGGGCATGAGACTGACCGTGTCCCTCCAGGGGACTGTGACATCAGGCACAGCCGATGACCAGTACCCCCCCTCCGATGCCAGAAGTCTGTACAACCCCCTAGAACATAACCGCCACGCTAGGCCAGAAGAGGGGCAAAGGGACACTCTGAGCTCTGAGGTTAAATAACCAAGTTAATCTGGAATTGGCCAAGATGACATTTTCTGCCCTGAGTCAGAGTAGAGGCTCAAAATAGCAATCGGGTTGAGTTCCAGAAAAACACTGTTCTGGTTTCGTTTCACCTGAGTCCGTGGAGTCAGAAGTGCATCGCCCCCCTCCTCAAGCCCCTCACCACCCGAGTAGTGTGACCACTTCCTTCCCAGGGTGGCCCTGGAAGTTTCCAGAACGCAGGTGTGTGGCTGAAGGCAGGCGTGGACTGCCCCCGAGGCCTGAAAGCACCCACCTTGAATTGAGACCCTGGCAAAGGGAACAGGACGAAACACTTGGATCTGTGCCAGGAGGCTGGCTTTGCTGCCCTGGGCCAGCCGAGCGCCCAGATAGGAGCTGGCAGCCTGGGAGGGGGCGCGGTGTGCGGCTGATGAACGGCCTTGCTGCCCCGAGCCGACAAAACCGAGGCCGGCGGGCAGGGGCAGTGGGCAGCGGTAGGGCTGCTGGCTGGATGGGAGCGGCGGTCACCGGCATCCCAGGCCTGGGCCCAGCGACCCCCTTTCTCACCTACAGCTGCCCAGAGCTGGGGAGGGGGGGCATGAGCCCTGGGCCCGCGACGCTCGTCACCCCTGTCTGGTTCTGGAGAAGGGAATCCAGGCGCTAATGAGAACAAATGGCTGCCTGGAGAACTCATTTGCGGCTCCCAGATGAGATCTCCCCTTCACCCACCCCTCCGCACCCTCCGTTCAGCGGAACCTTCTCTGGGTTTCCTTGTGTGGCGTGAGCGCCACCTGGTGGTTGCAGGTGGGAGTTTCTAGTCGTGTTCCCAGGATTCCAGGGGCCTTGGAAACGGGGCGGCCGCAGCTCCCGGTCAGGTGGAGCTCAGGCATTTAGTCCCCCAAACATGTATTGAGTGCCCACTGCATGCCAGCTATTAGGGACGTAGAGAGGAACAAAATGGTCACGTGCCTGGCTTCACGGAGCCTACACCCTGACGGGGAGGCACAGAACAAGCATGCAAGTGATGAGATAATCTCATAACGAGTCTGCCGCTGTGAGAATTCTCAGAGTTCAGGAACAGAGCCCAAAATGTTTCTCAGGGCCTTCGGCGGACCTCACCTCGGCCTCATGTCTCAGCACTCGCCTTGACACAGGCCCCGGGCCCCGACCTCACGGAGCTCCTGCAAGCCCTTAACTGCTGTACCTCCAGGCCTCAGAGCCTTTGTACACGCCGTTCCCTCCGGCTCAGGTGTCCTTTCCACCCGGGAGGATCAGCCCCCCCCCCCCCCCCCCGGTATGTACGCACCTCGTGCGGCCCCTTCCACAAGGTCAGAGAGTAGAGAGACTATGAACGCCGGACACGGAGTCGGGAAGAGATTGTCTCCAGCCCTGACTCTGCCACGGCAGGGTTTCGTGGCCATGGGCGTGGCTCCTCACCTTTCTTAGCCTCAGTTTCCTCGTCAGTGAAAAATGGGACTTAAGATAGCATGTACCTCCTAGTTGTGACAATTTAATGCTTTAATGGCAGTAAAGCGCTGAGCGCGGCTCCCGGCACAGAGGGAACGCGGTATGTTCGTCTGAGCCGCAGTTGCTGCGACATTATCGTGCCCAGGCCACAGACCAGCTGCGTGTTGTCTGGCTTCCCCGGCAAAGCTCTGAGTGTCTCTGTCGTGTCCTATGAAGAGAAGCTTTTCCCGCTGCCCCGGAATTGTGGTCTGGGGCTCCAAGCTAGAAGCAGAGGCGTCCCAGCCGCCCCCGGCCAGCAGCGAAAGGGGAAGATGTCTTCTCAGGGCAGAAGAAGCAGCCAAAGGCTCCCCCACCGTCTCCCCATCCCTCCACCGCCAGCCAGATAAGCAGGAGACAGTGAGGAGGTGGGGGGGGGGGCGGGGGCGGAAGAAATCAAGACTTGGGGCAGGGGGGGGGGAGGGGGGGTCAGGGTCAAGCTAAGAAAGACAGCTGGATTGGTTCCCTCCTCCTGCCTCCCCGCCTTTCCCTCCACGGCTTGAGCTAAGCAGAGAGGGAGGAAGAGGAAGGAGGGAGAGGCAGCTGGTTCCCCCTCCCCGCCTCCCCCCTGGGGCTCTCAGGGCCGGGCTGAGGGGACGAGATGGGCGTGAAATTGGACTTGAGGTGGAAGCTTTAGATTCAACGAAACCGGCCTTTTTATGGCCCCAAAGTGCCGGCGAAAGGACAGAATCTGTCGGAGCCCTAGCAACGGGCAGGAAGCGGAGAACGGAAAGAGCAGGGCTGAGGGAGTGAATCACTAGTGGGGAAAACCAAGCCATTTCCTGTGCATTCCCGACATGGGCCAGAGCGACCATAAACAGCTACGTGTCTCCCCAGGGCCCGGAGCAGGCTGGCGCCCAAGCCTGCGCCACGAGGGGACGGCGCGTCCTCTCCGCCTGGGGTTCCTGCTCCAGAGCGCTCCCCGTGAGGGTCCTGGCCCTGGATGCCCCCCACTCCTACGCTCCCATCCCTACTCCCACAGCCCCTGTGCCCGTGCTCGCGGCAGATCTTGAAATTCCTAGCACCTTTTGAACAAGGGACCCCCTCGTTTTCATTTTGTACCGGGCCCTGCAAATTATGTAGTCAGTCCTAGGACGGCTCCGGGCTTCCCAAAGTCACAGCTAGCGAATGGAACCCACTGCTCCCCATACACACCTTCTAGGTGTCTCTGAGCCCAGGCAGCTCCCCTGACCTTCTCCTAACCCAGGAAGCAGGCTCTGAGCCCCCCTCCCATTATGCCTCTGTGCTCTGAGAGCCTTGGCCTGTGCAGATGTGCAGACGACCCAGCGAGCAGGAGAGGGCCACCACGGGACCCTGCCCTTGCCTGTCTGCGGAAGGTGGGGGGAGGATCAGGAAGGCGGTCCCAGAGGGCACAGCAATCTGCGGTAAGTTAGGCAGAATTTCCAGACGGCTGCTGTGGGTCCAAGTGCAAAGGACGGAGATACCCCGCAACGGGCATGAAGTAAATTTCCATGCGCCAGACTAAATTCCTTCCATCCGTTCAGGCACCTAACCTTCGCAACCCTTCAGGCTTGATTATTTTTCATCTCTGTTGTATGGATTAGTAAACTGAGGCACAGAGAGATACGTAACTGGCCCAAGAATCAGCACAGCTGGCAAGCAGCAGAGTGCGGTGCACCCACGATGCACTTTGCACCCTGAGTGTTTTCCGTATTTTATCTCTCACCTTTGCAGTGACTCTACAACGGCTATTACTACTAGCCGAAGGTTTGGGCGTCTTCAGTCCTTGGCAAGACTGTACTTCCCGGTCCCTTTGTTAGGGCTGACACAGCTAGCTTTGCGTCAGTTTGGGGCTTTCCCAGAGAACTGCAGCCAACAGGAGATCATATACACACAATGTTATATATGGTGCATCTATTATATATAATAATCGTGTATATACTGTAGTAATAGATCAAGAGGCCTATATTTATATACATCAAGAGACTTATTTTTTGAAGCTTATTTATTTGAGAGAGAGAGCAAGTTGGGGAAGGGGCAGAGAGAGGGGGAGAGAAAGAATTCCAGGCAGGCTCCACACTATCAGCACAGAACCCGACGCGGGGCTTGAACTCACGAACTGTGAGATCGTGACCTGACATCACGTCCGTTGTGGGGCTGGTAAATCGGAATTTTGTGGAGCAGGCCGGCAGGCTGGAGACCCAGGCAGGATTCCCTGCTACACTTGGGAGTCAGAATTCCTTCTTCTCTGAGAAACCTCAGTTTTTGTTCTTAATGCCTTTCAACTGTTTGGTTGAGGCCCACCCACATGAACGAGGGTAACCTTTACTTAAAGTCGACTGATGGTACATGTTAACCACATGGACAGAACACCTTCACAGCACCACCTGGATCCGTGTGTGAGTAAATCGCTGAGTACAGATGGCCTCACCAAACTGACACCTCAAGCTAACCATCCCAAATCCTGGCCAATAAGCTTGTGTGCAGCCGACATGTTACTTCCAGGCTGTGCATTTCATCGTCGGTGCAAAACCCTCCAGCGTCCGCTCTTTTCTTCTGCTTGGTGACCAGCAGGCTTCACGCTGGTGGCCGCCAGCTCAGCCTGGGTCCTGGAAGGAGTGGACATAAAGGAGATCTTCCCCACAGCCTTTGGTGGACTTGAGACGAGAGTCAGAAATAAATCAATCCTGGGTTTAGGGGAATTTCGTGAGGCTAAACCAAAGGTAAGGAATGTGGGTCCTTCTGCTGCATCGCGCATTTGGGCAGCTCCTGTGAAGTTCCTCGCCATTTCTTGGGCATCCCCCAGGGGCACCCCCAGATCCTAGCCTGATCTTCAGAGGCGATGTGCAAGTCTCCGTGTATGATGCTACCAACGATGAAATAACACGTACCAGCCTGTGATATTGAACTTGGGTGAGCACCTGAGGCAGACAGTCACTCCTCTGTCCGCACTGCTTACCTGATTCTCAAAATTGCTGACTCTTGGCTCCCGTAAATGTCCTCTGTCTGACGCTTGAGGTCAAGTAAGTCGAACCTGGGTTCAAAGAGGGAAGGGCCTCACCACTTGAGGCCTGGGTTCCACAGCTAACTCTTCGCCAAAAACACACTGACTCTGGGGGCACCTGGGTGGCTCAGTCAGTTAAGCATCTGACTTCAGTTCAGGACATGATCTCATGATTCATGAGTTCGAACCCTGTGTCAGGCCCTGTGTCTCCCTCTCTCTCTCTCTGCGCCTCAACCACTTGCACTCTGTCTCTCTTTCTTTCTCAGAAATAAATAAAAACATTAAAAAATAATAGTATTTTTAAAAAATGCTGACTCTGGGTGAAATAATCAGTCAGCAAGGCAACTCTCTCTTCCAAACTATGGCAGGCAGCATCCTGGAAAATCCTCTTGTCTACTTCCAAGAGAAGTGACTAAGCCTATCCTAAAGAAAGGGTTTTCTGTGATGTCCTCAAGGCCCCTAGAGACTGTGAATGCCATTCATCCATCCAGCCATCTATCCATCCAGCCATTCATCTGCCAATCCATCCACCTATCCATCCATTC
Source organism: Panthera pardus (assembly GCF_024362965.1). Classification (NCBI taxonomy): domain Eukaryota; kingdom Metazoa; phylum Chordata; class Mammalia; order Carnivora; family Felidae; genus Panthera; species Panthera pardus. The sequence continues at coordinate 14,054,357 of NW_026526969.1, forward strand.
ATACACCCATCCATCCACCCATCCATCAACCCATCCATCAACCCATCTGTCCATCCATCCATCCATCCATCCATGCATTCATCTACCCATCCATCCACTCATGTATCCATTCATCTACCCATCCATCCACTCATGTATCCATTCATACACCCATCCATCCATCTATCCATTCATCCACCCATCCATCCATCCACCCATCAATCCATTCATCTACCCATCCATCCACTCATGTATCCATTCATACACCCATCCATCCATCTATCCATTCATCCACCCATCCGTCCATTCATACACCCATCCATCCATCCACCCACCCACCCACCCATCCATCCATTCATACACCCATCCATCCATCCACCCACCCACCCATCCATCCATCCATCCATCCACCCACCCATCCATCCATCTATCTGTTCATCCACCCATCCATCCATTCATCTACCCATCCATTCACTCATGTATCCACTCATACACCCATCCATCCATTCATATACCCATCCATCAATCCATCCATCAATCCATCCATCCATCCATCCTTCCATCCATCCATCCATTCATCCATCCATCCATCCACCCATCCATCCACTCATGTTTCCATCCATCCACCCATCCATCAACCCATCCATCAACCCATCTGTCCATCCGTCCATCCATCCATCCATCCATCCATGCATTCATCTACCCACCCATCCACTCATGTATCCATTCATACACGCATTCATCCATCTATCCATTCATCCGCCCATCCATCCATCCACCCATCCATCCACCCATCCATCCATTCATCTACCCATCCATCCACTCATGTATCCATTCATACACCCATCTATCCATCTATCCATTCATCCACCCATCCATCCATCCATCCACCCATCCATCCATCCACCCACCCATCCTTCCTCCCTTCCTTCCTTCCTTCCTTCTTTCCTTCCTTCCACCCATCTACCCAACAAGCAGTGATTGAATTCCTACTATGTGCAGGTGCAGGGCTCCAGCCCTGTATAGATAGACCCTGACTCATAGATGCAGCTGGAGGGACATTCAACATATAATGATACAAGTAATTTAAATATGATAAACTCTCTAAGTGGAAGCATGGGGTGCTAGGAGAGCAGATCATGGGAACCGGGCCTAGTTTAGTGGGGTGTGCAGGGCAAGTTTGGGTTCAGGGAAGGCTTCCCAAGAAAGTGAAGTTTGAGCTTTGTCTGGAAGGGTGAGCACCTGAGAGAGAATTGAGGGTGGGATGGTTTGGGGGGCTGAGGAAGTAACTGGAGGCAAGGCCCTGAGGCGGGAGCAATCTTTCCCCAAAATAGGAGCCAGAGTTGCTAAACTCTCCAGAGTGGTTGGGTTTGTGGGGGGCAGGAGGAGGAAGGAATGAGGGCCCTATTCCTAGGTCCATGAAGGGGGAGACACATGATGCCAGAAAGGGAGGATAGGGAGGCAGAAAGACAGGGATGAAATTCCAGCTTTGCCACTTCCTCAGTATGTGATTTGGGGTAAGAGAGTGTCAGTGTCATTGCATAGACCATGAATGGAATAATAGTAATGATAATTAACCTTCAGAGATATTCTTGAAGGTCTTTCTTCTTAGGGCTTTAATATCTCACCTAATCTGCGGTAATTTCAACTTCGTTGCAGAACTGTAGTGCCATGATGGTTCCCACTTTACCGGTGAGGAAAAGAGGGGCACGGTGAGACTAGGAGGTCTGCCCAAGGCCACACAGCCAGTAGAGGATAGAGCCAGGGTCGGATCGCAGACAGGCGGGCCCCAGAGCCACGCTCTAAATGAGGCCGTATGGCCGCATGACAGTCGTAGAGGTAGGCATACGTGAGGTGAGGAAGCAGTAACACACAACCCCACGGCCTTGCTTACTTGGTGCCGTAAGCAACAAGTTAAACGAGCTAGACTGTTTACTTAGAAGGACTACGTTTAATTTCTAAAACTTTGGACTTTTCGGAAGACAGGTTCACGGTAATAATGCCAAATTGAACTTGACACATCTGAAAAAAGTAATATCAAGTTTAACATGGTCAGAGAATGAGGCCCGCAAGACCCCAGGCCTTCAAAATGTGTTGAAACTTGCCTTCTATTTTGTGGTCAATTTCGAAAATGTTCCTTGCATTTGAACAGCATATGTGTTCTGTAATTATTGGGCTCACCATTCAACCCATCTGTAGTAGGTCAAACCCGCTCATTGTCGCTTAAGTTATTGATTGGTGCGTAGCAAGTCACTCCAAATCTTAGCGGCTTAGCACATGCCCTGTGGTCGTGACTCTGCAACCTGGACTCAGCCCAGCAGCTCTGCTGGTCCTTCCCGTGGCCCGGGGCGGCCCCGGGTTGTCTTGAGCATGTGGCTGGGCTGGGCCGCTCGGGCAGCTTTTTGCAAGTAGTGCTGGTGTCTTCACCTTTTCCCCCAGTCTCTCAGCACAGCAGCCGGCTCCTCAAGGCAGCACAGGGCTCTGAGCACACAAAAACAGAGGCTCTCAGGCTTCCTTAGGGCTCAAACCTGAAACTGGCAGAATATCACCTCTGCCACACTCTATTTTTCAAAGCACGCTCCACGTCCGATCTGGATTCGTGTAAAGAGAAGTGATTCTTTTGGGGGCTACTGATGGAACAGGCTCCCACAACCACGTTTTTTGATTTCTTGAACTGTTCATTACTAGCAGAGGTGTGTTTAACCCCCAGCCCCACCCCTCCCTTTGGAGGGATTCCTCCCTTTCTCCTTGAGGTTGTGTCCATTCTTTTCCTTTAAAGGTTTGAGGCTGTTATTGGGTGCATACAAGTTTAGAATTGTTACACCTTACCAGCGAATTAAACCTTTTATTGTATGAAATGACTCTTCATCACTAGCAATGCTTTTACACTTAAAATCCACTCTGTTTCCTATTAACATAGATTTGCCCGGGGCGCCTGGGTGGCTCAGTTGTTTAGGCGACCGACTTCGGCTCAGGTCATGATCTCGCAGTTTGTGGGTTCAGGCCCCACGTCGGGCTCTGTGCTGACAGCTCAGAGCCTGGAGCCTGCTTCGGATTCTGTGTCTTCCCCTCTCTCTGCCTCCCTTGCTCACGCTCTGTGTCTCTCTGTCTCTCAATAATAAATAAATGTTAAAAAAAATTAACATAGATTTACCAGACTTCTTTCGTGGGGTATTTGCCTGGTAAATCTTTCTTCACTCTTTTACTTTGATCTTTTCTGGGTCATCAGGCATGTCTTTTAGGCTAAAAACAAGCTGGACCTTGTTTTTATCTTATCCAGTCTGATAGTCTTTGTCTTTGAACTATTCTAGCCTGTTTACATTTATTTTGATGAGTCGTATATTCGGATGTATTGACACCTTATTCTGGCCCGTTTGTCCTGCCTTCATTCCTGTGTTTCTCCTTCCTTCGTTCCTCACATTCTTTCGTCTTGGTTGATTTTTGCTTCCTCATTCCAAGTTTCCCCTCTGCGAGTGTGGAATTTGTACACCCCACTTCTCTTCTTTTTGTGTTTACACTAAAAATTTTAGCGTGAATATTTAACTTGACAAAGTTTAACATTAATCAAAGTGTTTATTCTCCTCTCCAGCTTTCAAAGATCTTAGAACTTTGTGATCATCCCCTCCCTGTATATGTGCCTTTGGTATCCGGTATTTTAGTCCTATTTTTTTCCCTTAACTCCACAAGTTAAAATTATTATTGTCATTTAATATAGTCAATGATAAGAGTGACCTGTATCTTCAGAAACTGTCCACTCTTTCTTTTTGTATGGCAGACCTTCCTTTTGAGATTCTTTTTCCTTCTTTTTTGTGCATCTAGTCTTTTTTTTTTTTTTTTTTTTTTTTTGAGACAAAGACAGAGACAGAACATGAGCAGGAGAGGGACAGAGAGAGAGGGAGATACGGAATCCGAAGCAGGCTCCAGGCTCTGAGCTGTCAGCACGGAGCCCGACGTGGGGCTCGAACTCACAAACTGTGAGATCATGACCTGAGCTGAAGTCAGCCGTTTAACCGACCGAGCCACCCAGGAGCCCCTCTGGTTTTTTTTAATGAATGTCTATTTACTTGGAGAGCGAGCATGAGTGGGGGAGGGGCAGAGAGAGTGAGAGAATCCCGAGGAGGCTCCGCGCAGAGCCCAACGTGGGGCTCAATCCCACAAACTGTGAGGTCATGACCTGACCTGAAACCAAGAGTCGGATGTTTAACCAACTGAGCCACCCAGGCCCCCCTCAAATTTCCTTTTCCCATGAGGACACCAGTCATGGGGTCACAGCCCAGCCTAATGACCTTGTAACTTAATTACCTTTTAAAAATCTTATGCCCCAATAGAGTCACATTCTGAGGTCCTGGGGGTTAAGAGTACAACATATGAATTTTGGAGGAGGAGGCACAATTCAGCCCATAATTAAGGTAATCATCTATTTTTCTTTGTTTGAAATGCCCCCATATCCTCCATTTTCTTGAGCTGTATTTTTACTGGGTTTACCATTTTAAGTTAATGGTTATATCTCCTCCATGCTTTTAAGATATTAATTCTAATCTAGCTTCCTCTTTTGTTCTTCAGGCATCAGCTCTCAGTTTCTGTGGTTGCTTTGCATATGACGCAAGTTAGTGGAGGCGAAGTGCTCAGAATAGTGTCGGTATGGTAAGTATCCTATAAACGGTAGCTATTATTGTTTTTCCTCTGGCTGCCTTTAAGATCCTCTCTTTGTCTGTGATGTCCTGCAAGGTCACTATGCTGTCTCTCAGTCTAGATTTCATTTCTCAAGCCAAGTGTCTCGTGTCGTTTGTCAGCTTAAAATTCTAAGCCGTGATGGCTTCAGATACTGCTCCTTCTCCTTTCTCTCCAGCCCCCTTTGGAACTCTGGCTAAATATGTATGTTCAGTAGGTATTTCCAGCCTCTTGTCTTCTGTATTTTTGTATTGGATTGAAGGCGATGTTTTCAGATCTGTATTCAGTTTACTCTCTTGATCCGTGTCTTACTGTGCTACGTAACACATCTGTCATGTTTCTGTTTCAATTATAGTTTTCATTTTTAGTTGTGTTATTTGGTTCTTGTTCACACCTCCCCATTTTCTATATTCTCTTATTCCTTGCTAATGCTTTCAATAGCCTCTCTTCTTTCTTTAGAGATATTAAGAATACTCTATGATCTGCATTTGACGAGGCCAATATCCCACATTTTTTAGTGTGATTCTGCTATCTGTGGTTTGGGCTGACCTTCGCTCATGATGCCTTATCTTCTTGCGTGTTCATGGGTGGTTGAAAAAAATGTACGCTCACTTCCCTCGGAACTTAACCTGTTGATAAATGATCGACATCCATACTGTTGATTTACCAGCTCTTTCGCTGAACGTATAGTCCCTTTTGGTGCAAGGTTTATGCAGGTGTCCTCTGTCAGACTGTCCACCTTTAATAATCTTTAAGCTTCAACTCCTGTGGCCAGGAAAATCGAACGTCTGCTCCATGAGGAAAATCGAACGTCTCCTCCACGACATCCGACACAGCAGATGTTGTTAGGGAAGCTGGTGGCTTCACCGCTAATCAGCTTAACTCTGAATTTTTGTTTCCACTTTGATTTTGGCCCCTGAGGTTTCATACTCAGCTCAGTGACTCAAAAAAAAAAAAAAATTTTTTTTTTTGAGGGCACCTGGGTGGTTCAGTCGGTTAAGCATCCACCTCTTGGTTTCAGCTCAGATTATGATCTCACAGTCACGAGATCGAGTCCCATGTTGGGCTCCACGCTAAACATGGAGCCTGCTTGGGATTCTCTCCCTCCCCCTCTGTCCCTCCCTCCCCCTCTTCTCTCTCTCAAAATAAAGAAATAAACATTTAAAAAAAGGTTTTGAATAGTTAATAAGGCATTTTTAACTGTTGCCGCGGAAGGGTCGGTCTCTACCATACCGTCAGAAAAAGAAATTTCTTCGATTACTTCTCTCTTCCATATGTTTTCCCTGTCCTTCCAGAATCTTAGCACTCCCAGGTAAGTCTCCCGTTCTTCCTCTCATGATTTTCATCTCTTTGTACTTTTCCTCTGACTTTTGAGATACTTCTTTCGTTTTATCTTCCAGTTCCCTTGTCTTGTTTTCAAAAGTTCTCAGTGGTTACCATAATCATTTGTTGATACTGTGCAATGCCGTTTTATACCATGAACAGTTCTCCTAACATGAGATGATGGTGATGATGGTGGTGGCGGTGATGATGTAAAGTTTTCATCTATTTACCGTTAATTGAGATGTTCTGTTTCTTCTCTCTGGTACCTGGATCCTTTTCAGCCTCTTCAGACTTTCTTCTTCCTACTCAGAGCTCTTTGGCTTCAGGAAAAGCTCTTTGGGTCTCTTTTGTAGTGATGAAAGACGAGGTGACAGGCAAACCGTTGCCCCTGTGACGAGCACAGAGAGGAAGCTGCCACGTTTCAGCCGTTCTGGTTGTCGGCAAGCCCCCATTCTCAGACACGGGCAATCTCTCCGCCCCCTTGCCCATGCATTTATCGCACATTCTCCCCAGGCTAGAGAAGCCCACACAGGGGACTGCATTCTTGGGACCCAAGAGGACTTTATTCCTTTTGGGAACCACAGAGTTCTGGACCTTATCCCAGGCCTTGGAGCTGCTGAGCCCCTCACTCCCACCGGGCTGGAGAATGAGTCCTGTGGCTATTCTCTTTTCTAGAGATTCCAGAAGAGCTCACCTCTCCACATATGCATTCCAGGCCCTGCCATCGGACCCTCCCTCCTGGCTGCCCCTTAGCTCAGGAGGTGGAATTGAACATAAGTTAGGAGGGGCATTCAGGCCACCTCTCCCACCCCTCTGCCAATTTTTAAACACGTGGTGGCCATCTGTTCACACAGTTGGGCCTTGCTTATTCTCTTTGGGAGCTATATGTTATTTCATCTCTAAGGCTGTACCTATATTTAAGGTTTTGCATTTTAATATCATACAGTACCTTGTCCTTATGGATTATTCATCATCACGCCAGTATTATTATTCTAAATTTGTAGTACTTGATTCCCAAAGCTCCATGATAATAACAATAATGTTAGAAATTACCGAATGCCCACTATGTATTAAGGCCTTATGTGTGTTAACTTGTGTAACATTTATCAGAGCCCTATTTTTTCCTGATATTACAGATAAGGAAAGCAAGTCTCAGAGAGGTTAAGTGAGTTGATCAAGGTCACACAGCTAGTAGGTGGTAGAGTCCAGCTTTCATCCATTTCATATTGTGCATGGCGAATATACTGGGCCGGGTTTCCAACCCGGCTTCTGTAAATTACTGTGCTTCCCCTGACACGCGACATTAACTCCATGGGATCCAGGGATCACAATCGTCTCTGCCTTGCCTCCCTCCCAGCAGTGTTCACAGGACAAATGAGAAGACCGTGTATGTGGAAGCACTTCAAAAACCATACCATGTCGTACAAATGTAGGGGATAATTAAGAGATTATTCTTAAGCACACAGATCAGCTTGTTTACTTCAAGCACGTGAACCCTATGACAAATCTAAAGGATATATCCAGAAACCTTGTCGAAACCCCAAACTGGACACTATATAATAATTGCATCAACACAGACATAAAGTTATTTATTTTCAAATTTTTTTAATGTTTATTTCTTTTTGAGAGAAAGAGACAGACAGAGTGTGAGCAGGGGAGGGACAGAGAGAGAGGGAGACACAGAATCTGAAGCAGGCACCACACTCTCAGTGCAGAGCCGGACGCGGGGCTCAAACTCACGAACCACAAGATTATGACCTGGGTCAAAGTTGGACACTTAACCGACTGAGCCACCCAGGTGCCCCAGACATAAAGTTGTTTAGAAAGATATCAATTTGTTTGTAAATGTTGTCTGCGGCACTTGCTCAGAGTGTTTCGTGAATCACCTTCTCACAGTCTCTCTTCACTGAATGAAGAGCTCACTCTGGTCCGCTGCTGAATTCTACATTTTCCTGTTTAATTGTTCAAAACTCCTATTCTCTTTTTCAGACACACTGCTTTCTGAGGCCTCCGACTTGCTACTTCTGTTATAACACTAGTGTGCGTCTTTCTGTGGAAGGGCATTTTTACAAAGAAACAAGACTTTCTCCATCATTTGTGAAGGATGACAGAGTACTGGATGGTATGTTGACTCATAAGTGACACAAATTCACGCCTCAATACATGACATGCCCCATATCCATCAGCACTCAAGGTCCCTGGGGAGTTTAGATCCTTCAAGACCCTGGTTCTGTGGCAGAAACTGGGGATTCCCTTAGCGTTCCCTGTGCTCGGGGACTTGAGCAGCCTGGCTCCCTAACTTACGTGCAAGTTTCTTGACACAAAGAATGTATCTTTTCCATCTCCAACTTCCTCTCCAAACCTCCCCGGTGCCCGGCGTTCTCATAGGTGCGCTAACGTTATCTGTACAACCAGATGACATAACGTTCGCAAATCGCTTAGTCTATCACTCAGTGCTCTCTAATCAGAGATGGTGACACAGTGAAAGAGAGCCCAGCTCTGGGTGGCCCTTGTGTGGGAACCTTGTCAGTCGTTTGCAAGCTGGTTTTTATTTTATACACCTGATGAGAAGGGCAGTTTGGACAGGATGATCTTTAAGACTTGCTAAATTAATTTAAAAAGGAGGCCATTAGACTGAAGTGGCTTTAATGCGGTGGTGGTGGCTTAGGAAAGCAAGCCAAAAATCAAAAAAAAAAAAAAAAAAGGAAAGCAAGCCAAAATCAAAGCCTCAAGGTTACAAAATCGGAACGGTAAACACAACCAGTCACAAACTGCCAACCTGCCTTCAAGCTACAGCCAATCAATTTCCTTTCTTTCCTCCAGGCACTTTCTCTATAAGTCTTTTCCCTGGCTCCACTGTGGGGAGCGTTAACCGCTTCTGGTTTGGTTCGTCATGATTTGAATCAATTTTTGCTAAAATACTGCAAATTCTTAAAAATTTTAATATGCCCCAGTTTATCTTTTAACGGGCAATGGTTCCCCAATCTGGCCGGTCACCTGGAGATTAAGAGATACCTGAACTCCTTCCAGGGATCCTGACCACACTTCAATCTGGGACAGGTAAGAATCTCTAATAAGATCAGCTAGCTCTTAGCAAGAACTTACTGGGGTCTTGGCAGCATGGTAAGTGTTTCTCAAGTCCATGTTCTCTATTCGTATCTTCATAACCGTGAGGTGGTTGCTATCGTCGCCCCATTTTGCAGAGACTGAAGCTAAAAACGGGGTATGTGGCTGGGAGGGGGGGCGGGGAGCTGCCTAAAAGGCTGTGCAAGTAGTAAGGGATTGAGGAAAGATTCGAACTCAGACCCAGCAACTGCAGACCCCACTCCCAATTACTGTGCTACGTAAGACTTTTGCGGGGGGCTTCTGGTTTGGATGATTAGCTAGCTTTTACGGAAGACAGACGCCCAGAGGCCATGCCACTCTCAAAGGGTGCATTTGTTTAAAACTGTGTGTGCGTCCCTCCCCCCCCCTGCGTGTTTCTGGAAGGAAAATGGTTTAGGAACAGCTTTCTCTGCAAACATAAGACGAGCAGCTGCACCTCTTATATCTGCATTTTCGGGCAACGTTAAGTCCACTTAACGAGACGCCTGGTCTCACAGGTTGACCCAATCTGGGAACTCAGGGAGAATCTTTCTGTACACCTGGCACTTCTGGTCCCGCCCCGTTTCGTCGATCTCCCAATCCCAAGCCTGTTCCCCGTGATTGACGTGACCCCAGAGCAATTATAATTGGTCATGGCGGACGGCCGCTCCGCCTCCCCGGCAGCCCCGCCTCCCTTTCATTCTGAAAGAAAGAACCTCATCCCAGATGCCCAATGAGAAGCGCCCCCACCCCAAAGATCCCGCCTCTTTCGGCGCCGACCCCGCCCCGAGGGCCAGAGGGACGGCCGCCTCCCGGCGCCACACGGCCCAATCGGAGGGCGCGTTCGTCCGGATGGACGGCGGCCGGCCCAATCGCCGGGCCCCGGCCGCGCCGCCCCGCCCCTCCGCCGGGGCCGAGCGGCGGGCGAGAGCGGGCCTCGGGGCGGCGGCGGCGGCGGCGGACGGACGGACGCGGCCTGAGGGAGCGGCCGGCTGCCGCGCGGGGCTCGCCTCGCCCGCGGCGGGGTCCATGGCCTGAGCGGCCATGTCCGGCGTGGTGCGGACCCTCAGCCGCTGCCTGCTGCCGGCCGAGGCCGGCGGGGCCCGCGAGCGCAGGGCGGGCGGCAGCGGGGCCCGCGACGCGGAGCGCGAGGCGCGGCGGCGCAGCCGGGACATCGACGCGGGGCTGGCCCGCGAGCGGCGCGCCGTGCGGCGCCTCGTCAAGATCCTGCTGCTGGGCGCGGGCGAGAGCGGCAAGTCCACCTTCCTCAAGCAGATGCGCATCATCCACGGCCGCGAGTTCGACCAGAAGGCGCTGCTCGAGTTCCGCGACACCATCTTCGACAACATCCTCAAGGTGCGCGCGCCTCGGCGTCCCCGCCCGCGCACCTGCGCCCAGGTGCGCGCAGGTGCGGCCAGGTGCGGGCCGCTTGACCCCGGCTTTGGGCGGGGAGGGTGTCCGGCCGGGGATGCTCACCCCTTCGGCGCCGGGGCGCGATCATGGCCTGCGCCCCTGCCCGTCTTGCGGGGGGTGGGGGCTGGGGGCCGAGACGCGGAAAAGCTGGCCAACTTCGGGGGATGGGGACGGTGGGCGGGCCCCTCCTGGACGCCGCGCCGGGGACGCGCCCTTACAGGACGGCTTCTGCGCGCTTCCCACAGCCGGCCTCCCGGGGTCAGGGAGCCGTCCTCGCCCTGCCCTCCCCGTAAGTGCCGGAGAGCGGTGTAGACCGGAGAGGAGGCCGGCCGCACGGCTCCGCTTGGGAACTGAGAACTTGCCGCCCGCACAACGTGCAGGGAGTAGAGCGAAGTGCGCGTACCCACGCCCCCTCCCCCAGCCTCAGCGCTCGGGTCACCCACACGCCTGCCCTGGGGCTGGAAGCCAACCCCAGACCGCGGAGAACTTCGTTAGGAAGGGTCTTAGCGTTTGTCGCTGAAAGAGAAGGCCTCGCTTTAGAAACCACCGCGGTCCGCCTACCGAAGCCGCGAATCAGTAACTGCTTGCTTGACACCCTCGGATAACCCAGCCTGTGCTCACAGCCCCCCGCGTTGCCCCGTCGCCGTTGTGTGTGTGCGCGCGTGACGGTGCAAGGGAATTCCTTGCTCTGCACCCTTTAGTGGATGTCCTGCGTGCTGTGCACAATCGACTGGCTCTCCTATTCCCTGCTCGTCTTATCCTTGGCGGTTTTGGGGAAAACAAAACAAAACAAAAAAGCTGTGGGGTTGACCAAGTCTGGATTCTGGTCTCTCTCTGCTGGGAGTCTGTGCTGAAGGGCTCCCCGGAAAGGAAATCTGGAGAAAACGGACCGCGAGCAGCCCAGCGTAGATTCTCTCCTGCCCTTAGAGTCATTTGGGAGCTTTGTTTATGATTTTTTATGTGCTCGTTTTTACTGGATCGCTACCCCCTCTCACTGCCCTCTCACCTACTCCTTCCCAGGCTCATTGTGGGGAAAGCAGGTATGTCTCAAGCAGAGGAGAGTTTGTCCTACCAGACGGCTGTCTGGACACGAGAGTTTACGGTGCCCCCAGGGACTTTAAACGTAGCAGAGGGCTGTAGAAACCCATCCGGTGCCTCTCACTTCACCCACGAGGAAGAAGTTCCAGGCCCGGGGGGGTAAGTGAGTCCACCCCCTGGAAGCCGAAACCCCGCGTCTAAGCCTCCAGGCCCGGCCTGGTATCCCCGCTTTCTGTATTTGTTATGAAAATCTCTCATTTTAGTAGAAAAAGCTCTTTTAGGATCTTGAGGGGAATGACGGGAAGAGAATCATTTGAATGACAAAACACTCCTTCCTTTTCACCTCTTTCAAAAGCCTCTGTGGGTCTGCTCTGGGCAGTCTTCACCAACGTTAAAGGCCAGGAGCCCAGTGTGATTCCCGGGGATACACTGTGTGTTTAAAATTCCCCTCATCTTCTGGGGTAAAGTGCATTTCATTGTCTTCCTCTATCTCGGAGCCAGATTGCGTTTCGGCTGCTTTTCCGAACCTCCACGCCCGGCAGGTGTAGAAAGGATCACAAGGATTTGACTGACTTTCTCCCACTTTTAACTCGGGAGGTAGACAAAATGTTGAGCAACGTAGAGTCTTAAATGACTGTGCTGAGTGCGTTTTAGGAAACTCATTCCTAACCTTCTCCCAGTGCACGCAAACGTTAACCTCTACTGACTTCCTGATCAACAGAAATATTAGGTTTGTTAGCCGGTCTCCTCTTTTCCTTCCCAGCTTTTAACTCACCGTAACTCCATTTTAAACTCACTTTGTCTGTGACTAGTTCAGTGGCTAGTTAGGAATTCTTTTTTAAGGTTTTTTTTTTTTTTTTTTTTTTTGAAAAAAAAAATTTTTTTAACGTTTATTTATTTTTGGGACAGAGAGAAACAGAGCATGAACGGGGGAGGGGCAGAGAGAGAGGGAGACACAGAACCGGAAACAGGCTCCAGGCTCTGAGCCATCAGCCCAGAGCCCGACGCGGGGCTCGAACTCACGGACCGTGAGATCGTGACCTGAGCTGAAGTCGGCCGCTTAACCGACTGAGCCACCCAGGCGCCCCCTCTTTTTTCAGTTTAAAACCACAAATTCTTCCCCACCCCCCCCTCCCCCCCACGCCATGTTTAGACTGATCACTTTGGGAGGAGACCTTTCAAATTAATTGCTCTGCAGCGGCTGCAGTAGTGGGCATTTGAATGGTACGATTTAGAATACTTCTTGTGTCTACGCGGAGATTCAGCGTTCACAGGCTCTTGTTGAAGTACTGTGTGCCGTGCGCGTTGCCACATCCTTCATAAGTGGCATTTAGTTTTTCTCATGTTTCAGGAGGTATTGTCCCATTTAGCCGTGAGAACACTGAGGACAGGGAGTTCAGAGTCTGTTCAAGGTCAGCTACCTACGTAGCAGGTGGCAGAGCTGGGAACAAATTTTTGTTTTTTTAACTTTAACTTTGGGGATAATTGTGGAGTCCCATCCTGTTGTGAGAAATAATATGGAGGGCCCACGTACCCTCTATCCTGTTACCTTCTGTGATGACATCTTGCAAAACTGTGATGCAGCGTCACGACCAGGATACCGACGCCACGCAAGTCAAGATACAGAATATTCCCGTCACCGTCAAGGGTCCCTTAGGTCGCCTTTCCTGGCCGCTCCCTCCCGCCCCTCCCTGACCCTGGCAAGAACTGATCATTTCTCCAATTCTACAAGTTTTACTCTTTCGAGAATATTGTACCAACGGAGCCATGCGGAACATGACCTCTTTTTATCATTCCACCTCATTCCCTGGAGAATCACCCAAGTTGTGCGTGTTGGAAATAGTTTGCGCCTTCCGTTTGCCGGGTAGGATCCGCGGTGTGGATTTACCACAGGCCACCACGTAACCGTTCACCTGTCGAAGGCCTCTGGGTTCCAGTTCTCTGCCTGTTGTGAGGAAATGTGCTCTGCACGTTCACGTACACGTTTGTACGCACATCTTCACGTGTCTGGGATAAGTGCCCAGGAGCCCAGTTGCTCGGTCGTGTGGCAATGGTGTGGTTAACGTGATAAGAAACGGCAAACTTGTCGGAGCGCCTGTCCCCTTTCGCATTCCCACCGGCGGTGTCTGCGTGACCCGGGTTCTCCGTATCCTCGCCAGCATCTGATGTCCTTTTGCTGTGTCAGCCATCCTGATAGGTGGGCAAGAGCTGTCTCCTCGCTGTCTTAATTTTCCTTTCCCTAATAGCTCATGGTGTAGAACATCTTTTCACGTGTTTATTTGCCGCCCCTATATCCTCTTTGGTGTGGTGCCTCTTGGTGTTTTTTTTTTACCTATTTTCTATTTCTAGAGGTTGCTTGTTTTTATGGTTTGTTATTTATTGTGGTTTATTGCTAGTGAATGCTTGGAGAGTTTTTTTATGCATTCTAGATACTGGTCGTTTGCCACGTTTTATGGTTTGCAACTGTTTCCTCCCCGTCTGTAGCTTTGCTTTTCATCCTCTTAACAAGGGCTTTCATAGAGCAGAACTTTTTCTGATGAAGCAAGCTTATCAGTTTTTCCCTTTATAGGTAACACTTTGGGTACCAAAGCTATGAACTCTTTGCCTAGCTCCAGATCCCAATCCATTTTTTTCCCGTAAATTTTGGTAGTTTTACATTCTACATTTGAGTCCCTGATCCATTTTGAGTTAATTATCCCATGAAAATGTGTGAGTTTTGGATGGAAGTTTTTTGTTTTTTGTTGTTTTTTTTGCTTTGAATGCTTAATCGTTCCAACACCATCTGGTGACAAGACTGTCCTTCCTTTGAATTGCTTTTGCAATTTCGTCAGAAACCAGTTGGGCATATTTGTGTGGACCTAGTTCTGAGTTCTCTATTCTGTTCCACTGATCTGTATGTCTCTCCTTCTGCCGTTATCACGCTCTGTTGATTACTATACCTATGCGGAAGACCTTAACATCAGATAGAGTGGTTTCTCCCACTTCATTTCCCTTTTTGAAGATTGTTTTAGGTATTGAAGGGCCTGCGGCTTTCTAGATGTGTCTTAGAATACGCTCGTCTGTGTCTATAAAAAAAAATCTTGCTGGGATTTTGATAGCAATTGCATCAAACCTATAGATCATTTGGGGGAGAATTGACCTCTCAACTATGTTGAGTCTTCCAGTCCATGAACATGGTATGTCTTTTTTTCAGCCTTTGATTTCTTATTTTTTTTATTTAAAAAAAAATTTTTTTTAATGTTTATTTATTCTTGAGACAGAGACAGAGCATGAGCAGGGGAGGGGCAGATAGAGAGGGAGACACAGAATCCGAAGCAGGCTCCAGGCTCTGAGCTGTCAGCACAGAGCCCAACGCGGGGCTCAAACTCACAGACCGTGAGATCATGACCTGAGCCGAAGTCGGACGATCAACCAGCCAAGCCACCCAGGTGCCCCCAGCCTTTGATTTTCTTTATTAGCATTTTGCGATTATTAGCATGCAGATCTGGTATGTGTTTTAAGTGTGTATTAAGTATCTTGTTTTCCTTAGAGCAACTGGAAATGATACAGTGCTTTTATTGTCAGTTTCCACATGCTCTTTGTTCTTATACAGCAATGCAATTGATATTTGTGTCTTGATTTTGTGTCCTATGAGCTTAGCGAATATACTCAATCGTTCTAAGGGCTTTTCTATAGATTCCTTGGGATTTTCTCTGTGGATCATCCTGTTATCTGCAAATGAACAGCTTTATTTCTTCTTTCCCAATAGCTATGCTTTCTTTCTTTTTCTTGGCCTTACTGCAGTGGCTAGAACTCCCAGTATTTTGTTGAATGAGAATGGTGAGAGGCCTGTCTTGTGTTTCTTTTCTGGTGTTGGTGATTTCTGTCTTTTATTTTTGTCAGTCTTCTTAGAGGCTTATCACTTTTAATGATTTTTTTTTTTTCCCCTGAAGAACCAGCTTTTTATTTCATTAACTTTTCTTTATGGCTTTCCTGTTTTCAATATCCTGTATTTCTCTCCTTATTTCCTTCTACTTCCTTCGGGTTTATTTGCTCTTTTTTTTTTTTCTTTGTTTTTTGAGGTAGAGATTTGGATATTTATTTGGGACCTTTCCTCGTTTCTCATATGTGCCATAGATTTCCCACTCAGCACTGCTTTAGCTGTGTTCACATGTTTTGATATGTTGTGTTAGAACTTTTGTTCATGTTCATGTGTGTATTTCTTTTTCAGATTCTTTGACCCACAGATTATTTAGAAGCGTTATTGTAGAATCTAGGAGTTTAGAGTTTTTCCTGTTATCCTTATTGATTTCTATGAGTTTATTACGGTCAGAGAACATACTTGGTATGATTTCAATTCTTTGAAATATTTAAGGTTTGTTTTATGACCCAGTATATGGTCTATCATGGTATATATTCTGTGGGCGGCCTTTGTTGGTGAATGTTCATGGACACTTGAAAAAAAATGCATATGTCTTGTTGGGTGGAGTTTTCTACTTATGTCCGTTAGGTAGTGCCGTTGATGGGGGTGTCACGTTCTGTATCCTTGCTGATTGTTCACTCTTTCTGTCGGTTCCTGAAAGGGAGGTGTGAAAGTCTCCCAAATACAATTGTGGATATTTCTCCTTTAGCTCTCAGTTTTTGCTTCATGCGTTTTGAGACTGTTGTGTGGTGTATAAACATTTAGGATTATTAGGACTTCCTGGTGGATTGATCCTTTTGTCATTATGTAATCTCCCTCTTTGTCTCTAGTAATTTCCTCTGCCCTACCTTATCAGATATTTTAATATAGCGACTCTTTTTTTTTTTTTAATGAATGCTTTCCTGCTGTATTTTTTTCCATCCCTTTGACCTACCCACATTGTTGTTTCGAAGTGAGTATCTTATAGACAGAATATTGTTACGTCCTATTATCTTCACTCTGTCCATCTTTGTTAATTTGTGTATTTTGGCCATTTACATTTAAGGTAAAGTGATTAATCTGTTAAAGCATAAGCCTCCCATTTTGTTAATTTTTTGTTTGTTTCTGTTTTTTATTTTCCTGTGGGTTAAACATGTTTTAGGATTCCATCTTGATCATTTGGTAATTATATATCAATTAAAGCTTTGTTTGCTTTCTTGTTGGTTGCTTGGGCTTACCGTGTACGTGCATAGCTTAGGGTGCCAGCATCCGTGTTTTACAACCGTCGGTGAAGTGTGGGACCTTTACTCTAGATCCCTTTACCCTCCTCACTTTTTAAATATCAACGTTTTAAGTCTTGTTATACTTGGAGCACCACATCACAGGGCTTTCTGTCAGTCATCAAATAAGATTTAAGAAACTTGTGAAAAGTGGGATGGTTTGTTAGATTCACCCCTATTTTTACCTACTCTGATGGTCTTTTCTTCCTGCAGTTCTGAGCTTTGTGTTTGGAAAACTTCCTTTAGCCATTCTTAAGGGTGGGCTAGTGGACAACAAATTCAGGTCTCCTGCATCCGAGAATGTCTCTATTCCCCCTTCGTCCTTGAGATCTCGGTGCCAGCTATGGAATTCACAGTTGACACATTCTTTTAGTACTTGAAAAAGGTGCCTTACTCTTCTGGCCTCCCCTGTTGCAGATGAGAAATCTGCTGCCCCTCGAATTGCTCTTTCTAAGTAAAGGTGTCCTATGTCTCCGGTTGCTTTTAAGATTGCTCATCTGTCTCAGTTTCCAGAGTTGAACTATGATTTGTCTTGACATAGGTTCTTTTGACTTATTATATTTAGGGTTTGCTCGGCTTCCTGAATCTGTGCGTTTGTGTCTTTCGCCAAACTTGGGAGGTTTCCAGCCATTATTTCTAAAAATACTTTTTCGGCCCCACTCTTTGTCCCTTCCTTCTGAGACTCTGGTGATAGGAGTGTCACTTGGCTCTTAACTGCTGACCTCCGGGTCCCTGAGCCTCTGTTGCCTTGTTGAGTGGGATGTGACATCAGCTACTCCTGGCCTGGCTGATACCGGGAGTATTAGGAGCAGCGGAGTGGTGACCCGCCCAGCCTCCCCCCTCCTTTTCCTGCCCGCCTGTGCCTGGGTCGGGGTAGAGGCTCAGCGCCCCACTGACGCCGCCCTGGTCGGGGAGTTGAGCACGTCCTGCATCTCTAGGCAGGGGACAGGAGAGGAGATCTTGCTTGGCCACTTGGAAGCTGCTCCCTGGTTGTGCAGGGCCCCACAGGGAAGCGGGAGATGAGCCTGCTGAAACCCAGGGGGTGACAGATGCGGATTTTCTGTTGTGGGACCACCCTTTTCCCAGGCCTTCTGCCGGGAGGAACAGCTTTTCTGGGAGCTGTTTCCATCTGTGCCATTTGGCTGCTCGAGCTTGGAGGCTGTGCAGCACCCTGTCCCAGACAGGTAGGCGGCAAGGACACCTGGCGAGCTCCCTGCCAAGTGGCTCCTCGGGCCCGAAGTCCCGGGCCGCCTGCCGCCTTGTCTCCGCCGGCTTTCCAGCGCGTGCTCGCTGTGTTCCGTCCTGAGTGTCCTTCGTTGTAAGGAGGGGACCCGGGAGGAATGGGGCTACTGCATCTGTGGAACCAGAAGTTTCTGTCATCCTGGTCTTCTGACTCCAGGTCCAGGCCTCCTCCTTCATGATCACAGTTGTGGCTGCATGTGAGCCTCTCATTTCCTTAACTTCATCCCCTCACACTACCCTCTGCAGTGTATTATTTGAATCTGTTAGTTGCTTGGGCTTCCTGTAAATATTCCCGGTAAGACTTCGTATTCATTCTTTTTATCTTTATAATCTTAAAGATGTTAGTGTCTCACTTCCTGGGCGGGCTGTCCCTAAAGTTTGTGTATGTGCTGCCTCAGAACTTCGTTAGTAACCCCTCCGGTGACGGCAGGTGCCTGGGCCTTTGTGGAGAAGGCTTCAGACCAGCTTGGCCTTCTCTCCCAGTGGCTCTAGCCCCCCTCATCTGTGCTTTCAGGAGCGACTTGTGACGACTGAATCCCACATCGAGTTAGAAGTTAATACAACGCGAGGCACCCAGGTGGCGCAGTTAAATATCTGACTCTTGATTTCTGCTCAGGTCATGGTCTCCTGGTTTGCTAGTTCGAGCCCTGTGTCGTCGGGCCCTGTGCTGTCAGTGCAGAGCCTGCTTGGGGTTCTCTCTACCCCTCCCTGCCCCCCTCAAAATAAGTTAATAAACTTAAAAAAAAAAAAAAGTGAATACAACGTAAGCCACTTGACGTGCATTAGCCTTTGTTTTGTGAACTAGAAATCCCAATACTCACACAATTGCGTGAGTAGCATTTAACCACCCAGAGGTGGGGCTTCCTAGAGTGTCGTCGTGTGGCTGATTTAGAAACCTTGTGAAGAATGAGATTGTTAGAACTGGTGGTCACTGAAACAAACACTCCACACACACTTTTTGACCATACACCCACGTTGGTGTGCTCGGTGCCAGTGGGGAAAGGGCCAGTTATGACGAATCCGGCCTCGTCTCTACCCTTCGGGTGCTCCGACCAGCTGGGGAGACAGGTGCACCCTTTAACATCGAGTCTGAACGCACGCCGTGCTGAATGCCAGCGTAAAAGGCGGCAGGTGGCTCAGTGAGAGTAGGAAAGGTGGATTCTGGCTGAGGCGTCTGGAAAAGCCTCTGGAGGAAGAGTGATTTGAGCTGGTCTCTGAGGGCGCCCTGGAGTTCGAGCAGGTGGAGAGGGACATACAGATGAGCCCATCTCCATGCGGCACATGTCTGCCAGTTAGGACAGAGAATTCTCGTGGTTTGGAGTGTTAAGAAGGAGAGTAGGAGCTGGACGGAACTTTCTAGCGCAGGGAGCTGGTCATACGTAACGCAGTGGCTTGCCAGAGACCTTGGTCACGATGTTCTTTATGTGAAAACCCCAGACCTTCTCTCTAGAAAATTCATATGCGCACATGTAGTCCCTTCAAGGAGTCCCTCACCGTCCTGAGCCTCGAAGGGGGCCTCTGGATGCTCTGTGGGCTGCAGGGTAAGATATTTTGTGGTAGAATATCGAAAATTACGTTAAATTTTTGTAAATTAAAATCTTTTTTAGGATCGTTGGCTGTGGCATTATCTTCTGCAAAGGCCAGTAGGACGTTGAGGGAGCCTCTACTGCTCTTCTGTATTTTTAGGCACTTGGAAACTCCTGGGCTGCGGGGTCTTTGTTTCTTGGGTTCAGAATCCGTTTGTGCTTGACCCCACTGTGGGTTTCCGTGAGAACAGGAGCGAAAACGCACTTCCAGGTCTGGGAGAACAGTCCGGGTTCTACTGGCTCGTTGGCTGATTGCATTTATACAAATTTACTTTTACACTGGACACGCATGGTTACTGCTTTGATAAGGGCAAAAAAACCAAAGACATCTTTTTCCATCCAGAGACCCCTCTGGCCCTTATTGGGGATTCATAGCATGTGGACGATTGGTCTTACCCTCCCCTTTCAGGTTGACAGCTTGGTCATTTTAACCAAACCGATTTTAGGGGAGCAGTTTTGACCCGAAGTCATCTGTCACGTGAGATTTGTAATACAGCCGTGCTCGATGCTAGATCGTGTTTTGTTGACCGTAGGTAATTCTTCTCTGCTATTATGTAGTTGAGAGCGGGGACCTGGACCCCATCGGTAGTAACTGGAACTGAAGGTTTACACTTGAGGCTTATCTAGAGATGTGATCATAGGGCGAGCTGCGAGCACAGGACGCTGACGTGTGGCGGAGCTGGCGCTAGACCCGCGTCAGCCCTCGAAGGGCCGCGCCCGCCCTCTCTTCAAGACGGGCTGCGGGATTTTGGGTTCTAACTATTCTCGTTTGTTTGCATTTCACCAAAAGCAGCAGTCTCCGTGCCTTCCGTCCGGTGGGCTGGAGCGGCCGCCCGGTGGCCCTTAGGGTGAGCGGAACGCAGACCACGTGATGAGTTGTCTTGAGTGATTCTTTTGTACGTTCGGACGTTCGTCTGACATCAGGGTACGTGTTCACGTGGGTCCCGGACACTGGTTCACGGCAGGAGAACAGCCTCTGTGTTGTGTGAGTGTGTCGGCCGGCCAGAACTCTGTCCCGACGCGGTGGCCCGCGTCCTTTGGGAACTTGTGCTCTGGAAGGTGCTTCGTCCGTAGGACAGAAAAGGAACAGTTGTTGACTCTTGGGCGTCTCTGCGAGTGGATGGAAAGGAGCTGGAGAGTGTGGCAAGAAAGCGTCCCCACCCCTGCTGTCATAAGCAGAGGCCAAGCAGACAGCAGCGCTCTCTGAACTCGGGCCTGTCTTCCCGTCTGGCCTGAAGCCCACGGCACCAACTTTGCCCGACGGCCGTGTTACGTGAAGAGTCAGCAGTGAAGACTGATGCTCACGAACACTGACTGGTGTAAGCCAGTGAACCCAGGCCTCAGGGACTCCAGTAACTACTTCAGCTGAGTGGAGCAGAAACTAAGCCACGGGAACAGAACACTCAGACTCGGCATCTGTGCCCTGTGCAGTATTAATATTGTCCTTGCCTTGCTGGAATGTTCTGCTGATGGTACATGGCGTGGGTGCCCCACGGCCCTCGCGTGCACGTCTGGGGCAGAAGGAGGCTCCCCGCTGTACCCGGGGAAGGCCAGGATAGGTGTCAGGGCCGCAGCAAGACGTGCTCCCGAGGTTCACAGCCGTCCCTTTGCTGTGCTGTGTGCACGGTGGTGAGTCCTTTTATGGTGCTTGCCTGCCTGCTTGACTCGTGTGGGGACCGGAAGGACCGGGGAGGACCGGGCAGGAGAGGAGGGCGGGGGCCCCGGCCTCGCTGCAGGGGCCATCAGGACCGTCTTCGGGATGTGCGGTGAGATTCACCTGGACTCGTGTTACACGTGAATCCCCTGGGGCACGGGTGCTCCCGCCGCTGAGACGCCAGCAGTTCAGGGTCCGGAGGAGCACGCCCCACGGTCGCTGGCGGAGCACCGTGGCACGCGGAGTGCATTCGTTCTCCTCTCTGCGGACACGTCACACGGCGTCCCGGCGAAGGACTGGACACTTACGGGGAAGGGAAGGGAGCGATTACTCAGTCTCCCCTTACTGCTCGGCTCCCTTAACTGCTCGGTGAACGGGAGGGGCCGCTTCTGAGTTTGCTTTGGGAATTTCTGTCACACGCGACGGTTCTTCTGTGTTTCCCACTGGTGCCAGCTCTGCCCTGCGGTCGTTGGCACCCCCGGGACGGCCCAAGGCTGCATCTTTGGGGCCACCCGAGTGTTTTCCCGAGGATTCTGACGCCTGGATCAGAGGCCTGTGGGTGCGAAAGTCTAAGTGGGGAGTGATGTGGGAGAGGAGGAGACGCCCCCCGCGAGGCTGGCCGTCACAATTGGGACGTGGGAGACGGGCGGTTGACCGTCTTGTCGGTACATGGTGGATTCGGTTCCGAAGCAGTCGGGTTGTGTCCTTAAACAAACCGGCACCCCTGGAACCTCCTAGTTAAAGCAGGTGTCTCATTAAAAGCGATCCTCTCGGGAAGCCGAGTCAGCCAACACTTATCAAGTGTGTGTTGATGCGCGAGATGCCGCGAGGACGCGGCTGCAGAGAAGGAAGAAAACCTTTGCATGGGGCGCTTTGGTGTTTGTGCGGAAGGCAGGTGCTCCGGGCCCAGTGACCCTGTGAGGCTATAGGTTCGGGGCTTTACTCTGTTGGGGAGGGACTTCAGCTCCAGTACTTTCTTAACTTCCCTTCCCTCCCCACCCCACCCCCGTGCGGGGGGGGGGGGGGGGGGGGGGAGGAGGAGCGAGCCGCTGGCCAGGTGACTTTCGAGAAGGAAGCAGGCGCCGGGCTCTGGCCCTCCGGCCTCCCTCCTCCGGAGCCCCTGCCCGCAGGGCGTGGCCATTCCGGTTTCATCCTGCCTGTGTCTGTCTGTCCAGCCACGCCTGCGAGCACACCCACACCTCGCTGGCTGCAAGTCTAAAACCAGCTCTCCCATCTGGCGTCTATTAGGACGAAAGCCGGTGTCTTCACCTCCGTCTATCGAGCTGGTTCCCGTTGTGATTTCCACATTGATTGCAGACTCTGAAGCAGAGGGAGAAAAGTGGAGGCTCGCTGAGGGTGAATTTGCCTGGGGCCACCTGCGAAGCTAGAAGCCCCTTGGTGACGTCTCAGCCCCGTCTGGGACTTTTTCTGTGACGAGCGGAAATAGCAAGCTGATCGCTCTTTTAGGAATAAATGTAGTTGTCCCTGAAGGAAGCCATCAAGAATGCTAGCTGCTCACCAGTTTGTGGGAACATCAGGGGTCCAACAGA
Organism: Panthera pardus; assembly: GCF_024362965.1. Lineage (NCBI taxonomy): Eukaryota > Metazoa > Chordata > Mammalia > Carnivora > Felidae > Panthera > Panthera pardus. The sequence goes on from NW_026526969.1 coordinate 14,077,057, forward strand.
ACGCCGGAGTCCCTAAGTTCCTCCTTTCCCCCCAGTGTCCCAGCCCCTCACGTCCCCACGGTGTCCCTCGTCGGGGCTGCTCCTCACGTCCCCACTGTATCCCTGCCCCTCACGTCCCCGCGGTGTCCCTCACCGGGGCCGCCCCTCACGTCCTCCAGTGTCCCTGCCCCTCAGGTCCCCGCGGTGTCCCTCACTGGGGCTGCCCCACACATCTCTGGACATGCTTCTTCGACACTGAGTTGTTACAGGTAACCCAGAAACACCTGGGCCCATTTGACGTCCTGTTGCGTGAAGCTCCCCGTGATAGCTTTCGACTTCTTTATTAATTCCGCAGATTACGTACGTACTGCAGAAATAACCCCAGACACGAGGCTCCCCTCCCTCTGGGCAGAGCTGCCATTGGCCCCACACGCTAGTCCCTGTAGCCCCCGATCCCTGAACTTGGAGGTGGGTGTTGTGTGGCCCGAGGCTGAGAGCACACCGAACCCGAAGCCGGGAACCCCCTTTCTGCGGTGAGCCAGGCCGAGGGGTTAAGAGCACGGGAGCAGTGAGGCTGAAAGAAGCTGGCTTTTAAGGAACGGAAAGAGAGCTGTGTTGGAATGCCGGGTGGCAGGTGGAGGAGGGAACCTGAGCAGGTCCGGCAGGGCCTCCTTGAGCAAGACAACTCTGGTGGTGCTGGGAGGCGAGTGCGGAGTTCGGGGCAGAGGACTGACCCGTCTGGGGCAGTGCATTGGGATGCGAGGTTCACACAACCTGCTCATTACCTGATGGGATGCTCGTGTGTGTGTGTGTGTGTGTGTGTGTGTGTGTGTGTGTGTGTTTACATATTTGTGCGTATGTGTTGAAAAATCATCCGACACACGAGTATGAAAACGTTCAGAAGTAATCAAGGAACAAAAAGAGGCATTCTTACACATGGAGTTGAACTGCATGAAATTCTGATTTTTGACCCACAAAAACGGCAGTTTTGTATTATGGTTCTAATATTTCAAACACACTGTGGCCAAAGGCAGAGAGATGATTCTAGGGCCGTGTAGTGTGTCTCTTGGCCTCCGCCCCACCTCCGAACAGTAACATTGAGGAGCAGGTGAGTCGGCACGGGCCTGAACGTCCCCACTAGTCCCCCCGACTTCGGCCCTGGGACAAGTTAGGGAAAGCACTCAGAAGCAGAGGGACCTTGGCCAAGGCAGAATCCGTGCTGAGCCAGTGCTCACCAGACGGAGTAGTGAGCTCGAAGGGGGGACGTTTGGTAGGATTTCAGAAGCAAGCCCGCTGTGACCCAGACAGGGTTTCGGCTTCATCCCCTTAGACCTGGATCAGCCACGTCAGCCTTCGGCTCTGGTCTGGGAGGACCAGAGGGATAGAAATGCCGTCAGGGAAGCTGACCCAGAGTGCTTCTGCGAAGATCGGGTTGGTAGAGAGCCGCCCGTGGGAGACGTGGAGACCCGGCTTGGCCGCTCTCCCCGCCGTATCCAAAGGGGCCGGGGGAGCCCACACAGGGCGGAAGAAAAGCCGAGCCTGGAAGAGAAGGTGCACCGTGAAAGCGTATATTCTGTAAAACCAGACCCAAGGGTCTGCTGAAACCGTAGCGTGAGAAAAACAGGATGACCTCAGAGTCGGCGAGACACTGAAATGTCACTCACTGTTCGAGGTCCCCTGAGTAAGTCCAGCCCAGGAAGGGCCCGGGCGGAGACGCCATCGGGACGCGGGGACGGGCCCAGTCCCCCTCGCCCCTGAGTGCCCCCATTGGGGAAGAGAGTCGGGGAGACAGCGGAGCGCCGTGTGGGGACACACACCTGACGGCCGCGGCCGAGGAGGCCCGACTGACGCCTCCCCTGTGCCCGCAGCGGGGACGGAGCCCGTGTTGTCTCCCGCTCGGACCGTGAGCCGTTCCTGGCCGGACCGCGAGCAGGCTGTGTGGCCTGGCCCAGCTCCGTGTCCCCCGTGAGCCCTTCAGGCTCCGTGGCAGGGAACGGGCCGTCCAGGCGTGGGTCTGTCCACCGCAAACGGATCTGTCCGAGCAGAGGGAAGCCCGTTTCTCTGGGCGCCTGCTAAGCTGAGGTCCTCAGGACAGGAGCAGCTGCTCTGTTCTCCTTCCTGGTGTCTCACCCGGTGCCCGCACGTGGCAGGAGCGGGGGGACCCGGGGCCAGGTTCTCCCAGCTGCCCGCTCGGGACCACGAACCAGCGACGACCACGTCTGCCTGCGCGTGGCTCGGCAGTCTCCAGGCCTCCTTTCGCGTACTGCGCTCGTGTGTCCTTGTGGCAGCGCCCCAGTAAGTGGCGAAAGGCAGGGTGGGGGCTCCGCTTGGGTGGAGGAGACTGACGTCCGGCCCTTGGGACGCACGACGTTGCCCGGTGTGAGCGGGTGACGGTGGGCTGTGTTGATGTCCTCGGGCTCCACTTTTTAAAAACTGGGAGTGGCGCCTAATTGGCGACAGCCTTCCCAGTGGTGGCTCACACTCCCCGTTTGGCGACCTCAGGGGTGGCATCGGCGGGGTTAACCGTTGTCCCCGGTGAGCACAAGCATGACCGGAGCTCCCGGAGGACACGGCACACGCCCCGGGCACACACGGCCTCCTCGGGAGTGATGCACTGTGAGCCCTTGTGAAAGGAAAGGAAAGTTTTCTTAGGAAAACTGGCGGACTAGCAAAATGCCGAGTGTTGACTCCTGAGAAGCAGGAATTTGTGAATTTATTTTTTAAAATAGGTTTTCTACCAGGGCGCCTGGTGGCTCAGTCGGTTAAGCTACTGACTCTTGGTTTCAGCTCAGGTCACGATCTCATGGTCTGTGAGATCGAGCCCCACGTCAGGCTGCACGCTGACGGTGTAGAGCCTGCTTGGGACTCTCTCTCTCCCTCTCTCTCTGCCCCTCCCCTGCTCGCTCACTCTCATTCTCTCTCTCTCTCAAAAATAAATTTAAAAAAAATTTAAAAAAATAGGTTTTCTACAGAAAACATTACTTTAGAGAGTGCCTTGGCAATAGTAATTTTATAGTATGAGTCCTGAGGAATATATTCAATATTATTGACATAGTGTAATTAAAGAACATAATTTATATGACTAAGCAATCCAGTTTTGATTAAACCCTTGCCTCTCTCTGTCCGCTCTCGACAGTTACAAGGACGTTTTCATTTTTAATTGCAGGTGTTTTGACTTAATGTGTGGTTTGAATTTCCCTTTAGAATTTTTGTAATCTTGAATATTTTCAGAATGTGTAAATATTTACCAAGGAGACCACAGCATCTTCAGCATTTTTTTTTTAATTGGAAACTTGTCTTGTTCCTTATTTCTTGGTAACTTTAAGAAAAGAGCCACCATGCGGCCTGAGCTTTCCTTCCTATATCTGGTACAAAGTAAAATTCTTCTGACGGTGTAAATGCCTTTTTCTAGTCTTCCATTAGTTCTTAAAGTTAATAATATTCTTTTTTTTAATGTGTATTTATTTTTAAATGTTTATTTTTGAGAGAGAGCGAGCGCAGGGGAGGGGCAGAGAGAGAGAGGGAGACACAGAACCTGAAGCAGGCTGTCATCATGGAGCCTGAGGCGGGGCTCGAACCCACAAACCACGGTCATGACCTGAGCCGAAGTTGGACACTTTACTGACTGGGCCACCCAGGTGCCCCAGACTCAGTAATACTCTTAAAAAGTATTGGGTATAAGTTTTAAATGTAAGTGTTTTTGAAGTAGATTAAAAGACAGGTCTTGAGCCTTCTAAAAGAGACTGCGTCCACTTTTTTTTTTTTGAGTAATTGGCGATATACACGGGTACTTGTTTTCTTTTGTATTGTTTCCATAATTAGTACTCAGGTGATTGTTTCCTCGGTTATGGCTTTTTTCCCCAAATAGTTTTGGCGCTGATCCATCATCTGACTTATTTTATATAAACAACGTGATCCGAGAGCAAACCATTGAGTACTCGATAACAGAATGACAGATAGGGTTAGGGTCAGAGAGGCTGCAGGTGTGTTGTCTTGAGGAGGGACTGTCCCTTGCACAGAGACCTTCTTCGAGACTGGAAAAGTCAAGGATGCCAGGTGCCAATCTAATTCAGTGATGTTGTGGAGATTCTAGTCAGGTAAAAGAAAAAAGAAATTAGGTGTATCTGCTAGAAAGGAAGGGACAAAATTAACATCATAAGTGGTAGGTATCATCCAAAGTGTCGTTGGAATGAAACACAGCTCCAGAAATGGCTGGCTACAAAGTAAATGGGTGTGTTTGAACACGTGTGTGTATGCACTTTCGTGTAATAGAAAAACATCCCATTCGTAACCGCACCGTGGGACAACATACCAGGAATAAGCAAGAACTGAGTGAAGCCTATAGGATGAGATCTGTAAAACTTGAGTGCAGAACATAAAAAGACTGCGAAAAATTGATCATTTTTTGTGAGTAGGAATCGCTGATGGTGTAATAATGCCAGTTTATGAATGGAACATAATACCAGTCAAACAGACCCCAGTTTATTATTCTTGGAGCTTGACGGAACGATACTGAGATCTGCATGATGAATAAATGCGTGGTCTTACCTAATACAGTCTGGGGGAAAGGCAGCGTGTTTGGGGCCATTTTCCTGCGCAATATTCTACCAAAGTGTGGTGAAGTCGCCATCATTAGAGCAGGGTCGCGCTGGCTCAGGAACGGGCAGTGGCTTGGTGAGGCAGACAGGGATCCCAGGCCGACCCACGTGTACCTGGGCCGTCGGGATACCATGAAGGGAGGCTTTCAGAACAGCGGGGAGCGAGGGATGGTTGAACACAGGGTGCTGTGAAGGTGGCTAATCGTTGAGGAGAACGATAGAGTTAGTCCTTTCTGATACAGGAATGATTTCCATATGAGTGTAGACAAAAATACTAAAAGTGGATCAGAATTCTAGAATAAGATGTAGATGAGTACTTCTGTGATCCCAGGCTGAGGAAAGTCTTTCAGGTTATGACATCAAGGACAAATGGTCGAGAGGGCAGGGATGGACCTTTTAAACTCTCTAACAGCGTTTCAATTCTGCTTGGCCAAAAAGAGCACGAAGTTGAACGAACCGGTAAGTAGTATTTCCGGGATACGATAGAAGGTGATGTCCTTAGTCCTCTGACACTCTCCCATCTTCCAGTAGTCTCCGTGTTTACACGTTCGGTCCTGACTGTACCCTTGTGGCTCCTGGACTCTTTTACACCACGGCCCCCTCGCCGTCTCCACCTGTGCCTCCTAGGAGCATCTGGAACATGACGCACGGGACCGAACCCCTGACCCCTCGTCCGCTGTCCTCCCCGCCTCGTAAAGTGGTCCCATCATCTGCCAGCGCGTGCAGTCTGGAAACCTAATCATCTTTGAGTCCTGTTTTTCCCACGTCCGATCCACCCAGCGTGTCGCGAGTCCTGTTGACTGTCCGTATCCTGAGCCCTCGTCTCCCCGTGCCATTGACCGCCTGGCTCTGCAGTAGCTCCACGGGTGGCCTCTGACGGAGTGTTTGCTGGCTTTTCTCTGTTCGGGTGCTTTAAATCAGGACGACAGCGTTTGAACTTCTGTGGGACGTCAAAAGTTGACCGAAGTTGCTTCAATGTGACCTTTTTATTTTTCCTCTGCTTTTTTCATAATTGAGGTCAAATTCACTTAACATAAAATCAGCCATTTTGAGGTGAACAGTTCAGTGGCATTTCGTACACTCACGGTGTTGTGAAACCGTCCTCTCTGTCTAGTTCCAGAACGCTTCCACCCCCCAAAGGGAAACCCAGACTCCTTAAGCAGTCTCTCCGCTAATCTGTCCTCTGTCTCTGTGAATCTACCTGGGTATTTCCTATAAATGTGTAACTTTTACGTCTAGCTTTTTTCACTCAACACTTTTTTTTTTTAAGTTAATAAGCTTTGTTTTTTAAGAACAGTTTTAGGTTTCCAGAATGGAGTGGAAGGTACAGACTTCCCGTACGCCCCCTCCCTCCCCCCCTCAGAGTCTCCCTGCCGCCAGCATCTTGCATCTAATGGTATTTTGTTATTACCGGTGAGCCTGTATCGATACATTATTATTAACTGAAGTCCATACTTTACACTGGGGCTCACTCTTTTAAATTTTTTTTTTTTTTAACATTTATTTATTTTTGAGAGAGACAGAGACAGAATGAGAGTGGGTTCGGGACAGAGAGAGAGGGAGACACAGAATCCGAAGCAGGCTCCAGGCTCCAGGCTCCGAGCTGTCGGCACAGAGCCCGACGCAGGGCCCCAACTCACAAGCTGTGAGATCATGACCTGAGCCGAAGTCGGACGCTCAACCGACTGAGCCCCCCAGGCGGCCCAGACTCGGGCTCACTCCTGATGGTGTAGTTTTATGGGTTTTGAGAAATGTATCCACCATTACAGAATCCCACAGAATAGTCTGACTACCCTAAAAACCCCCTGAGTCCTAACTATCTGTCCCTCACTCCTTTTCTTCCAACCCTTGATTACCACTGGTCCTTCTTCCTCTTCCTCCTCCAGAAAGAGAGGCAGATAAAGAACGCAGGAGCAGGGGAGGGGCAGAGGGAGAGGGAAAGAGTGTCCCTAGCCGGCTCCACATTGTCAGTACAGAGCCCGACATGGGGCTTGATCCCACGAACCGTGAGATCATGACCTGAGCCAAAATCAAGAGTTGGACACTTCACTGACTGAGCCACCCAGGCGCCCCCACTGATATTTCACTGTCTCCATAGTTTGCCTTTTCCGGAAAATCAGGTACTGGGAATCCTATATCACGAAGCCTTTTTAGGTTGGCTTCTGTCACTTAGCAACATACATTTAATGTTCCCCCACGTCTTGTCATGGCTTGAGAGCTCCTTTCTCTTTAGTGCCGAATAATATTCCAGTGTCTGGGTGGACCACGGTATGTTTATCCTTTTACCTGTTGGAGGATGTCCTTGTTGCTTCCAGGTTCTGGCGCTTATGAATGGAGCTGCTGTAAACACTTGACTGCAGGTTTTTGTGTAGATAAAAGCTTTCGACTCATTTGCACGAATGCCAAGGGGTGCAGTTGCCGGTAGGAGTTTAATTTTATAAAAAACCTAAGAGCTCTTTGTGTGTTTTGAATACCAGACCGTCACCGGAGGTGTGTTGTGGTGATTTTCCTCCCGGTCTCTGACTCCTTGTCGTCCCGTTGAGCGTGACGTTGTGGGTCCATCCACACCGTTGCGCGGCCCGGCCCGGCACTCGTGTGAGCGGACGCGTTCGGCTCGTGCGTTGACCGGCCGGTGGCCGTTTGGGTCCTTCCCCGCTTTTGGCTCCCGTGATGCCGCTGCCGTGGACGTTCACGTGCGGACACGGGTTTCGTGTGAGTGACTTTTGGCCTGAGGTAGACCGCGAGGCGCGGAGTCGCGGGAGCTCAGGTGCCGAGCCCTCGCGGGGACCGCCGGACCGTCTTCCCCAGCGGCTGCACCGTTCTCCGTTCCCACCGGCGGGCACGAAGGCTGCAGGGTGTCCACGTCCTGCCGACGCTCGCCGTTGTCCGCCTTCTGCGTTACGGCCGTCCTGGTCGTCACTGGCGTCTCTCGGCGGCCTTGAGGGTCTTCTCGCGTGTTGACTTGTTTCGCTCTGCTTTCGAGACTCTTCTTGTAGCTTCTCGACTTTCACCCGTGTTTATTCAACCCCACGTGCGCGCTCTCCGGACTTTCACAGCCGTCGCCATATACGTCATTGAGAACCGACGGCCATTTTTGCCATTCGGGTGCCAAAGAGTCGGAAACGGGAGGAGACGCTACAGGGTCGCTGTTATTTGTAAAGAGAACGTTGCGAATGTAAACACCGGATGAGAATCCTTCGCGGGCCTGCTCCTCCCCGCCGCCTCGATGGCGGTGCGCCCGCATCGCCACCGCAGCCGTTGTGCCCGCCCTCGTTGACCTGTTCTTTGCGCGTCCTTCACGTGAGCGTCGCGAGCTTCCCCAAACATCGGTATCGGCTGTGATTCCGCTTGAGAAGTCGCCCTTTAGACCCAGGAACTCCCACCGGGACCGACGGCCAGGGTGGGCTCCCGGCCCTCCGGTGCCTTCTTTACGCCACGCTTTCCTTCCCCCGTGGCGGCTCGGCTTTCCCGTGTCAAATGAGAACGCACCCGTTGCGGGCAAGGGAAAAGCCCCCTCCGGACCGCGGTGGGAGTTCAGGTGAGCCGGCCTCTCTCGGCCCCTCTGCCCTGGCGGCTGGCGGGCCAGGAGCCGTCCTCGCGCGGACCGCCCGGTGGTCCGTGACATCTCGAGCCGAGACGGTGGTTTACGGTGACGTGGCTGCAGAGGACGGGTGGGGAGGGAAGGACACGAGATCAGGGCGTCGGTTCCCCCCACGTGCATTTCCAGCGCCCCTCTCACCTTCGTCGTTAACCCCTCGTCTGAGCGTGCTGTTGGCTTCCTGTCGGTAAGCGGGTTGTTTTAGGGTGCACGCCCGCGTAACCTCTCTTCTGAGTGCGGTTCCACGAGTAAACGCTCACGAGGGCTTGTCCGCCACCCAGGGCCAGGGCGTCCCGTGTTGTGACCTGAGACAGGAGGCTCCCCCAGGGCTGTGCCCTGGCCGCTTCCGCCTCCCCGGGTCCGGGGCCCCACGTGGGCCTGGAACCACCGTCGTCTTGTGAGCACACAGACTCTGACTCCGTAGGCCGGGAGGGAGAGCGCCTGGGACTCAGCGTTTCTAGGTCCCGGCTGCTGCTGGTCCTCGGCACGCTTGGATGGCGCGGACGTGCTCCGCAGTGTGACTCACGATGCGAACAGCCCTGGACCTCCTATCCGCCAGCCGTGGGGGTACTCCGTTAAATGATGGCGTGTGGCGGGCACCGCGAGGCCGCTGAGAAGTCACTTACCTCATGTTTACTGAACGCCTCTTATGTGTTGGGTGCTTGGGATGCATCAGTGTGTGTGTGACGGGGGGGGCGGGGAGCCCCGTTCTCTAAAGCCTATACGCTAGTGTGGGAAATAGGCGACCAATGTAATAAATGTTCACTCGTCTAGAATGTTAGAAGGTGTGAGGTGCCATGGGAAAAAGTGAGCGGGGGGGGGGGGGGGGGAGGAGAGGGCCCAGAGAGCCTGCTGTCAGAGGTGACACTGGTGGGGCAGGGGACACGGGGAGGGCGCTTCCCGCAGAGAAAGTACCGGGGGACTGGAGCCTGGAAACTGGTGGGGGGGGGGAGGGGGCTTGGAACCAGGAAGAGCCCCGCCCCTCCAGAAAGGGGAAGGCGGGCCGAGGAGGGGTGCCGATGCACTGGGGCCTTACAGGCCATCGGAGGGAACCTGGCTTTATGTCTGAGTGACACGGGCTGCGTGTGCGGGTTTCCCCAGACGAGGGACACGATCGGCGTTGGACGTTCAAGGGTTACCGGCTGTCGCCTCTGTCGGAGGTCAGGGCATCAGGAGCAGAGACGGTGAGGAGTGACCAGGTCTGGCAGTGTTTCCAAGGTACTGCTGATACTGAAAATGATGTGTTCGAGATGTGGGAACGTGGTTGTGATGTGTTGAACCGAAGAAGGGGGTGAGCTGTTCTTCTTCAAGGTCCAGATCGTGAGCGTCAAAAATAAATTGTGGGGGCGGGGGGACGTGATTACATTTACAAAAATGTAGCAAATCGTTCTCTTTAAAGGGGACTTATTTTTATTTTTTGCCTACTTACGTAAGCACATACAATACTTTCGTTGAAACTTCAGGGGCGCCTGGATGGCTCAGTCGGTTGAGTGTCGGACTCTTGATTTTGGCTCAGGTTCAGCTCAGATCATGATCCAGGGGTGTGGGATCGAGCCCGTGTGAGGATCCACTCTGGGCTTGGAGCCTGCTTGGAATTCTGTCTCCTCCTACCCCTGTCCCCTGCTTGTGTGCTCTCTCTCTCTCAAGGACAAAAAGAAAAACTTGAAGTGTCTTTGTTTACGTACTTTTATTGCAAGCCCAAGTCCTTAAGATCGTTCATTTGCCGTGCACTTTATAGATATTAACCTACATTTTGTACTCTCTTGCCTCTACGGCCTGCTTTTTAAATTCTTTATTGTTTTAGTTCATTCTGTGTCCAACTAGGATCAAGACCATTGGAAGTTCACGTTGTCGTTCTGATCTTGTCTCTACTCCCCCTTGTCACGGGTGCTTCCTAAGTGCTTACTGGATGAATTGTTCTAGGTCTTCGGAGGAAGCCCTGGGCCCCTTCCAGAAGGGTTTGGTTTCTCTACATCTGCAAAGGTTTGTGGTCCGTGTGATGGAATGACAGAGAATGTCCCATTCTCCGTCCTGCCACCCGCCCCAGGCCCCCATCCTGTGCCGTCTGCATCGGAGCTCCTGGAAATCGTAGGCCCGGGACGCAGTTGGCCCCTAACCGCTATCGATACTGGGGTTAGCTAAGTAGCCTGTTCTATAAATAGTCTTGTCTCTGCACAGTCACAGAAACGCAGGCCCCCACCGTTTTACGGTGGGTGTGGTGTATGTAGTGGGGAGCAGGGCCTGTCCGTGCTCTGGGATGGTTCTGGACTGTATAGACCAGGCGGTATGGAAAGCCCACCACGGATGCCTCAGACCTGACTTTTTATTGTTGCAGACAATGTGTGAATAGTCAGTAAGAACTCAAGCGGCTTTTCCAGGCCATGGTAGTGGTTGGTAACCGTAGTGCTCCTGAAAACCTTGGTGTTGCTAATCTCTTCAACCACATCGAATTCCAGTAAGCGTGAGGTCAGGGGTAGGTGGGCGCGAGGGCCTCTGGTGATAAGTGCTTTTAGGAGTGGTTTCGGCAGACCGTCTTGGGGTGGGAGGGTCAGGGACGTTAATTTTGTCCAGCTCCTTTGCAAGGCACTGTGTTTATGTTGAGTAGGGCTCGAGAGAGGGACGTTTGGGAGGTAGGGGGTGCCAGGTCTAAGATCCCCGTTATTCGGAATTCCCGCTTCTGCTTATGGGACACTACCGATGCTGGTTCACACGAGCAGATGGCCTTGGAATTCTGACGATAGCGTCCCAGTGACATCTGGGAGGGGAGACAAAAACCCTACAGAATAGAACCTCTCTTTTCAAAGGAAAAGCAGCATCCAGCAGCAGCTTCAGAATTTGCACATTTAAGCGAAAAGTTCTAAAAACACAAAATAGGAGAGCTGAGTAGATAACATTATAACATTTTTAAGCTACATTTACGAAGAAATGTCGGTGTCAGCCTGAATCTTAGCAGCTCACATGCATACCTTACATTTGCACACAGCTCTGGCGTGTGCGTCCAGGAGTGCCGGTCATGGGTGCGTGCGTGGGCACCTGGTCTCGTGCGCCTCGGACCCCTGAGGCCCGGCCTGGTTCGTGCCTGTGGTGGGCATTCGGAGTGTTTGTTGGATATACGAATAAGTACTTCTAGAGGAAAGAAGTCTGAAAGAACTGGAAAGGCAAATTTTAATTTTGATGATCTCGTAAGATACTTCTCACGATGTGAGTAACATGACGGTGAGGGTGCTGTGGAACTGGAGGTGGCAGCTAGCCCTCTGCTGGTCGACGGGCCGAGGGAAGAAAGATCGCTTCCCTGGTCTTGCGTGGAGCGCTCCTTCCAAGGCAGAGTGGGCGTGTTAACAGAGGGCTGGGGGGACCAGAGGGGCCACTGTCACCCCCCGGGGAGCGTTCAGGGGTGAGCTGCTTTGCCTTGGGCCACCCAGTGAGTCGGCGGGGAGTTGCAAGCCTGGTTTCCTTCCGTAGAGTCATCCACACCGTTGGGGAGTGTCAGGAGTAGCCATTAAAGGCAGCTCTCTGCCCGCCGCCCCGTGTAACTGAAAACACGTGGCACTGGTTTCTCTCTGCCGTCAGGGCACGTCTGACATCCGTTTTGTCACAGTTGTGTTTGCTTAGGAAGAGCCGCTGGTGGCTTGGCTCGTTCGCGTGATCTGTCTGGAGTGGGGCAGCCTCTGGGCACCTGACCGCAGCCAACAGCTGGTTTCCCACTGTCGAAAGGTGGCGTCTCCACCCCGAGATAGAGCCGGAGCGTTTCCCCCGCTCTCACTTCTCCGGCCGTGTGTGTGCAGAACGTCCGTGACCCGGGAGTCCTCGTCAGCGTGAGCGGAACCCCGACGGGAAGATCAGTGATGCGCATCTGCCACTCTTGTCGAGCGTGCGTGGCTCTCGGGGAGCTTCGTCTGGTTCATTGCAGCGTGGCTGCGGCTTCCTCTTCGCGAGGTTCCGGGCAGAAGCCACGGTGGGTGGTCAACCAGGGAGCATCGCTGATTGGTGGGAGCAGGCCCGGAGGTCCCACAGCTGGCAGAGACTGCCAGAGGAAGCCAGCCCCGCGGGTGTCTGGGGGCGGGGAGTGTGCTCTGGGCGAGGGCACGGTGACCGCGACGCCCACGGGCTGGGTGTGGCCAGGGACTGGAGGGCCCGGGGAAGGTCAGCGTGCGTGGAGCACAGGTAGCAAGGGAGAGTGAGCCGGGGAGGACGGTGCCTCGTCTTGTGGGCCACAGTAAGGGTGTCCCCTTTATTTTATTTTATTTTATTTTATTTTATTTTATTTTATTTTATTTTATTTTTTATTTATTTATTTTTTTTTAATGTTTATTTATTTTTGAGACAGAGAGAGACAGAGCATGAGTGGGGGCAGGTCAGAGAGAGAGGGAGACACAGAATCTGAAACAAGCTCCAGGCTCCGAGCTGTCAGCACAGAGCCCGATGTGGGGCTCGAACCCACGAACCGTGAGATCAAGACCTGAGCCGAAGTCGGAAGCTCAACCCACTGAGCCACCCAGGCGCCCCAGGGTGTCCCCTTTAAAACACAGCGTAGTGGCGGGCTGCCGGGGGGGTGGCGAGGGGCTCGGTCAGTTACAGCAGCCGGCTCTTGATTTTGGCTCAGGTCGTGATCTCAGGGCTCAGGACATGGAGCCCCGTGTGGGGCTCTGTGCCGACAGCGCGGAGCCTGCTTGGGGTCCTCTCTCTCGGCCCCTCCCCTGCACTCGCTGGCTCTCAAATAAATAAACTTTAAAAAATATAAATAGAACAGTAAACCCAGGTGTCGTGGGAAGCCCCTGGAAAGTTTTCAGTAGAGAAGTGAAATGGTGCGGCTTCATTTTACAAGGACCCTCCCGGTGCACCGGGTGGGGAATGGAGACGGGGCTGGGGAGGCGGGTGAGCGTGGGCCAGAGCAGGAGCAGGGGGTCACTTGGAGCACCTCAGGAGGCCTGCACCCTCCGTTGTGAGTTCACTTAGGTCTGGAGCAAGGGACGTGGGTATCTTGTCCCCTTGCCAGCCTCAGTTTTTCCGCCTGTGAAATAGGAATGGTGATTGGAGCTGTCTCCTGGTTGCCCTAAGAGTCGAGTGTGTGAATGCCTGCTGGACTGGTCCCTGGACGTAGTAAGGGTTCAGTTCACGCTGGCTTCGTTCTTAGTGTCGCCGCTGCTGCTTCCTTTCTCCCAGACGCAGCCACTAGCATGCATTTGATTGTATTCGGTCTGTGTTTTGATACTTCTAGTAACTATGTGTATATCCATACTGTGTGTGTATATAAATATATATTTCGTGTGTTTTTAAGAATTTGTACACGTGGCATTTTGAATATATGGTTTTAAAAATTGGTTTGCTCAGCAGTATGTTTGCATCTGTCCATGTTGGCGCGTACGGGTCTAGTTTGTTACTGTAACCGTCACCCTAATTAGCGAGATTTGTAGTCCCTTCCCTCCTAACTTGTCGTGAGCCGGTTTTCCGTCCCCCTGCGGCCGACGGTGCTGCACTCTGCGTCCTCATCCACGTCCGCCATACACCGTGAGCACGGTGTCTCCAGAGCATGAACTTAGACATGGACTCGTACGTGCAGTTTGCAGCCTGACCGAGTGTTGGTCAAATACCGCTTCTCGTGGAAAGTCTTACTAGCAAAGCTATCAGATGAGCGGGAAAACTGTGTTCTTTGTTTCAGGCGAGTGAAACGCTCGCCGGGTATGGTTTGAGTAGACGTGGTGTTGGGGCTTGGTTGAGTACAGCCGTAGGGGCCACAGGAGACGCACCCAGGATTTGTTCTAATCAGGAATGGCAGGACACGCAGGCGCAGAGATGGCCATGCTCATGAGGGAAGAGGCTCGCGTGGACAGGTCTTCAGAGAAGGGGCACGGGCCCGCCGTGTGGGGCCACCCAGGGAGGCGCCAGAGTCAGTCGGGAGACAGGCGGGACAGAAGGAAAGGCGTGTGGCTAGGAGCCTTGGTGGTGGGAAGGAGTGGGCAGGGCAAAGGGGGGCGGCAAGGAGTCAGGTGGGCTCCTGGCTGTGGGGGTGGTCCCTGCTTGTCTAGGGCCGGCCCTGGTGATTAGGGCAGAGGGGTCCTGCCTCCCGGGATCTGTGTTGGTTGTTTCGCCTAGAAAGGGAGTTGGCTGTCCCTGGGAGGAGCCGTCTCCAGGATTACAGGGCCCCTGGGATGTCAGAGCATCATAAATAGAAGAGGAAACATTAATAGAAGGAGAAATCATTCAAAGATAGTTACGACCTAGACTAGGAGTGCCCAGAACATGAAATCGTTCTTTCTTTCCCTGCAAGCCTGTTTCCTCTCCTAGTTGGGGTCCGCAGCGGTCAGGCTGGTGGTCCCTTGAGGTGGCTCCGGAAGTGCCCGGCTGAGGCTCCACCCCCAGAGATTCCGGTGCTTGGGTCTAGAGTGCAGCCCGGGCGTCAGGAGGGTTCAAAGTCCCCCAGCTGTGGGGCGCCGGGGTGGCTCTGGGCTGAGTGTCTGACTCTTGATTTTGGGTCCTGTCATGATCCCAGGGCTGTGGGATCGAGCCCCACAGCATGCTCAGCATGGAGCCTGCTGAAGGTTTTCTCTCTCCGCCTCTGCCTGTCCCCCACCCCGCTCATGCATCTTTCCAAAACAAAACAAAACAAAAACTCCCCCAGGTCACTTTCACAGCAGCCAGGACTGAGAAGTACTGGTCTGCAGAGAGAGGACCCCTGGTCAGCTGTTCCTGAGGGTTCTCAGCATCAGAGAAGCTCGCCTTGGGGCCAAGAAGCAAAAGTCGTAGGAGTCGGCAAAGCTCTGTGAAGGCCAGACGGTAAGTATTTTAGGTTTTGTGGGCCAGGAGTCCATATAGAAGGTACTATGTAGATACCCGTGTAATAAAAAAGAAACTGAATTTCTGCAATGTTTTTTAATACTTATTTTTGAGAGAGGCAGAATGTGAGCGGGGGAGGACAGAGAGAGAGGGCGACACGGAATCCGAAGCAGGCTCCAGGCTCCGAGCTGTCAGCACAGAGCCCCACGCGGGGCTCGAACCCACAAACCGCGAGATCGTGACCTGAGCCGAAGTCGGAGTCGCTCAACCAGTTGAGCCACCCAGGCGCCCCTCTACTAATTTTTCATAGATAAAATTCAAAATATAACAATGAGAATTATCATATTGAGTACAGTTTGTAATACATGCGTCCTCTCGAGGAGACTAGAATTCTTTGGGAGGAATACCATTGCGTTTAATTGGGGTGTAAAGTTAGTGTTCCTGTCATCAAATTCAATGCAAACACCGGGTCTCTAAGAACTATTCTTAGCTCACAGGCCAGACAAGGTCAGAACACAGGATGGGTTTGGCCTGCAAGCCTCAGGCTTCCAGCCTGTGCCTCACCTGACAGGAGTGGGTTGATGTGGTTCTACAGTAGGACTGGGGGTCCCTGCCGCTCCCCATTTCTGCTCTGCAGGCAGGACAGCGGTCCCTCTGTTCCGGGCGGTGCTCAGACTAGGGTGGCGTGGGGAATAACGTTCCTCCTATTCTTGGATCCTGTGATAGTGCTGTTCACACCCACCCTTGGTGCCTCGAGGTTTGTGTTTTCCTCAGACGCAGGCTGAGCTCCAGGCTGCTTACGGAAGGTCGGCTCTGAAGAATGCAGAGTCTCAGGGCCCCTCGGGGTACAGGGGGTGCCTGAGCTCTCAGCTTGCTGGCAAAGGCGAGGACCCCGTCCCCTGAGCCTCTGCGCCCCCCCCACATCTGTTGCCGTGGGACGAGGGCCTCCCCGTTCTGTTGTCATCTCGACCGTACGTGGAAAAGTCTCAACGCACCTCCGTGCATGTGGATAAACTGGTAACGCCAAGCTCCCAGCTGGGCCAGCTCTAAATCCACGTTGGCCAGCTTCTAAGATCGTGTGGTGACATGACACTAACACTCTGCTTCTTCGCGTCCTGCGTCACGGCTTGTAGTGTGTTCAAGGTTTGCACTGTTTTCAAACCATAGTCCAGGAAAACTCCACATGCCCCGCGCCGAGCTCTCCCACTCCCCACCCCCCCTCCCCCCAACCTGCCATGCTCCAGCCCTTCCACGAAGCTCAGGGCCTTGCTTCCCTCCCACTAGGCAAGCTTTTACCGCGTGGCCAGCTCCTTCCTGTCCTCGAGGTCAGCTTGGCACCTTAGCGGCCTTCCCCGATGCCCCTGTCGACCGCGGCCCCCCTCCACCCTCCACCCCATAGGCCCGTCATTGCCTGTAGGGCACAGTCCCGGGTCTGGGCTGCGGTGACATCTGTGTCTGTCCACCTGCGATTTGTGTCCCCCTTCCCTCACACAGAAGCTTCCAGAGGCCAGGGGCCCGTGTGTCTCGTCTCTGCGGTAGTCTGGGTACCTGCCATGGGCTGGCACCTGGCGACCGATGGATGACCTTCATTGGCCCGAAGGACAGAGATGATTCCTTGTCACCCATGTGACTGTGAGTTCAGCACTAGGAACACAGTGTAGATGCATCCGGGTACCGTGATGAGGAGCATGTGCCCTAGTGGGCTCGCGCATGGAGGGGTGAGGGGGAGCAGGGGCAGGTGGGCTGGGGAGAGCACAGGAAGGTGCCTTTGGGGTTCGCGGGATAACTTGGAGAGCCCTTTTTCTAAAGCATCCAACATAGACTGATAAGCATGTAAGGCTAGAAAGCGGGTGTTTGTAAGGAATTGCTGTCTGGGGGGTGATTCGGCAGAGCACCCTCTAGACGCCTTCCAGCGCTGGAACTCTGTGCCGTGTAGAAAGCAGGAAAAGGAACTCAAAAGTTAGCAGTGGGGCCGTGGCTTTAAATACAGTGGTCGGGTCAGGCCTCACTGAGAAGGTGACTCTCGAGGAGAGACTTTGTTTGCCCAGGAAATCCCCCGAGAGCCTTGTGCTGTGACCCTGACTTGATCTGGGAGCCGGACGAAGTTGAGAGGGTGGGTCTTCAGTCGTCTTGAGTTCAGGTTAGTGGATTCAGAGAGACAGAGGCCCACGTACAGACGGACACACCGTGTGCAGCCCACAGCCCAGGGCAGCGTTCCATGTCCTTCCTGGTCCTTCCTGGTCCTTCCTGGTCCCTTCTGGTCCCTGCTCCCGGCTTGTCTGGCGGCCCTGCGGACGGGGCCGTCCGATTCCAGCCTCGTGACTGCATTCCATGTCCTTCCTGGTCCCTTCTGGTCCCTGCTCCCGGCTTGTCTGGCGGCCCTGTGGACAGGGCCGTCCAGTTCCAGCCTCGTGACTAATGCCGGTGCCTCCTGATTTTCCACTTTTGCTCCTACGCTTCACAGGGCCTGCCGCCTGCATTTTCTCGGGTTTTCCCTCACATCCTGCTCCACCCCGCCTTCCAGGCCTGGCTGCCTTTCCCTCTTCGAGCTCTTCTTGCATGCTGTCCTGTCTTCCCCGGCGTCTTTGTCACAGCCGGCAGCAGGTACAGTAGGTCTCTTGGCACGAGTCATGCTTCATGCTTCACTCGCAGGGACGGTGGGGCCACTCCAGCATGCGGCCCCCGCCGGGCCCCTGATGACGTGTGTACTCTGAGCATTTGTCCTTGTCTACTTGTTAAATAATTTAAAAAGTAAAAGAACCATCCTGCTGAGAAAGAACATTCTATTTTATCAAAGCTGATAAAATAATTTTTATCAGTAAAAAATTAGTAAAAAAAATTTACACTTTTGAAACTGTTTTAGTTTTTTGAATGTTTATTTTTGAGATAGAGAGGGGGTGGGGCAAAGAGAGAGGGACAGAGGATCCAAAGCCGGCTCTGCCCTGTCAGGGGCTCAAACTCACAAACCTTAAGATCATGACCTGAGCCAAAGTCAGAGTCACACGCTTAACCAATTGAGCCACCCAGGCCCCCCCTGAAGTAATTACATTTTAAAAGTCACTGCGTTCTTTCGATTTTGTGTGCGTGCAGTTGACCCTTGAATGACACGGGTTTAGGCAGCACGGGTCCATTTATACGTGGATCTGGGGTTTTTTGTTGTTGTTTTTATAAATAGAGCACTGTAAATGTGTCTTCCTTTCTTTATGATTTTCTCAATATTTCCTTTTCTACAGCTCACTGCATTGTAAGAATACAGTATAAAATAAATAGAACTTGCAAAATATATGTTAATTGGCTGCTCATGTTCTCCCTAAGGCTTCCGGTCAACAGTAGGCTGTTAGCAGTCAAGTTTTGGGGGAGTCAAAATTTTCAGCTGCGAGGGGGATGGAGTCCGTAAGAGCCACGTGCATGTGTCCTTAAGTCTGTAAATGCTGAGTAAATATCCTCTGTTGACCAATTTTGTCCTTAAAAGTACAGGTTTTGTGGTGGGTTGTTGGTCTTGTTCTGTGCTTCCCCCCCCCCCCCCCCCGCCAGTTATCTAGATGGACTTTGAAGTTCACCATAAACGTTGGGGGGTTCAAGTGGTCGTGTCCGAACCAGAGCATGAAGTCGCCACGTTTTAGCTGAGGTCTAAAGACTGTGAAGTCGCCACGTTTTAGCTGAGGTCTAAAGACTGTGTTAGTGTCTCAGTAGCTTTAAAAGAAAAAGAAAGCGAAGGAAAACACTGCCCGAGGGAGTTATCGTAATTTTGAGGAAAAGCAGATGTGTGTCCTTAAGGAATTATTCTTACTTACTTGAAAACTAAAAATAGTTTTTTCATAGAATTAGTAACCCAGGGATTAACTCAGTCTGCAGGTTTCTAACACTTGAAGACCTTTTTGACTCCCTCCCCCATGGCTGCAGGGTTGCAGTGGGAGGAAGCTGCGGGAGGTTCCCTCCAGCTTCTAAATAACGAATGCTTTCTGCGCTAAATGTCGCTAAATGTCCTCTTTTCTTTGTTTTTGTGGTTTTATATGGAAACAAGTTGTGACTTTCACCTGGTCCCTTACGGAAGGTGCTTTTGCAGAAGTGGACCTTGGTGTTGGTGCCGCCTGCCGGACTGTGTGTAAAGGGTCAGCGCCCCCCGGGAGGGAGCCCTTGCCCCCAGCTCACCGCGCCCAGTGCTGCCTGCAAACCCCGCCAGGGCTTGCTTGCGGGGGAGCTCGGATGCACTGGAAATCCTTCTCATTTCAGTTTTACTAGTTTGCAAACTGCTGAGCGTGGGCAGCGTACTTACAGCTACACTGATTTTACTGCGAGGCTTCTTCAAAGATTTTTAAAAATTGTTTTTAATGTTTATTTACTTTTGAGACGGAGCCAGACAGAGCGTGAGCAGGGGAGGGCCAGAGAGAGAGTGGGAGACACAGAATCGGAAGCAGGCTCCAGGCTCTGAGCTGTCAGCACGGGGCCCGACGCGGGGCTTGAACGCACGAATCCTGAGAACGTGACCTGAGCCGAAGTCAGACCCTCAACCGACTGAGCCACCCGAGTGCCCCTCTTCTCCAGTGATTTTTTAAGAAGTCTGTACGGTAGACAAACATTTGGTAGAAGGTACTTTAACAGCCCATCTGAGTAATAAGCCGCAAGTGTATTCTCCCCGTCCCTCTTACACACCCTAATGCCTTTGGCTGCCTCGGGGCTCCCTGGGCCGTGGAGAAAGCGGCTGCACCCCGAGGCCCGGGCTGCGGGCCTGGTGCGGAAGGCTCACTGCAAGGCGCCCACCCGGGGCACCGGTCCCTGCCTGGAGCTGAGGCTTCCTGTCTGGATCCGGCCTTGCCGCCCAGGGATTTGGGGCCGGGGCGTCTGCGTTTTCTCCCGCATTCTAATCTCCTTTTGCTGTTCGATGAAGTCTCCTCACGTCACCATCAGAAGACTTCATTTCTTCAGATCGTCTGCACGTACCGTCTGGAAAGGCCGAGCTGCTGGCCTCGGTACCCCTGCTGAGGGGGATACACCTTCCCGTTTGTTGCTGCCGTCTTGCCAGGGACTGCGGGTGGGTCTGCTGTCGGGAGTGGGTACAACACTGGGAGACTGTTCGTTATGCTTTCAAATAAAGATTTATTTGTATCTTACTGATCACAAAAGCATTTGTATACTGGAAAGAAGCAAGACACAGATGTGGGGCATCTCTTTGATTTAAACTCGATCGCACTGCAGTTTTAATCTACTCGCTATGGTAAATTAAGCTGTCTCTTCGGTTGAACTTTTCCTGTAATCGGGCTTCTTATCTCTGACATACGGAAGGGAGATAGTTTTTAGAGGAATTTCCAGACCCGTTATACAACTAAATTACTCTCAAGTAATACATGAGCCAGTATTAACTTATTAGTCTGCGTGATGATTCCTCGTGTGGTAAGGTTTCCAGTGAGAAGTAAATTGAAATGATTGGTGATACTTGGTTGGTGTACTATCTGATCACTTTGGGTACGAGACAGATCTACTTGTTAGTGTACAGATATCTGCCCCCTGCAGTATCCGTGCTGCAGCCTTGGGTCTAGAAAGGAACGTTATCCTTGTCTAGCAGATGAGGAACCTGAAATCCAGGCATTTATTCTTTCAGCAAGTAGACCACCCGCTGTGTGCCAGGCCCCGGGAATATGGGACTGAACAGACCAAGGGTCCCACCCTCAGGGGCCTTGCTGTCCACTGGGGAGGAGAGAGAGAATCCACAAGATGAATGATTAACCGTAGGGTCCATTAGCCAGCTAGTGGGAAGTGCTAAAGAGAGCCAGAAAGCGGGGAAGGGACAGGAGAGGTGGGCTTGTGGGGGGTGGAGGGGCGGGGGGGGGGGGGGAGAAGGTCTCAGCCGTGGATAAGATGGCCCAGGGAAGGCCTTGCTGATCTTTGAATGTAGAATCAAAGGAGCTGAGGGAGTGCGTTATCTAAGGCAGTCTAGAGCTATCTAGGCCAAAAGGGTTTCAGCCATCAGGATCCAGGAGTGCAAAGGCCCAGAGGCAGAAGCAGCAAAGCCATGTGATGGTACTGAAGCCAGCAGGGAGGGGAGAGGAGGAGGAGGAGGAGGAGGAGGAGGAGGAAGTGAGGTCGGACAGACAACAGGGTCAGGTCACGTGGCACCTTCTGGGCCCCTTCCAGGACCTGGGCTCTTGTGCTGGGGAGGGAGGCTCTTGTACGGCTTGAGCAGGAACTGCCATGAACCTGCTTCCTTGGTGGTTTTTTTGTCTGTCTTTTTTCGAGTATTTATTTATTTTGAGAGAGAGAAAGTGAGAACAGGGGAGGGGCAGAGAGAGAGGGAGAGAGAGAATCCCAAGGGTCAGCGCCGGGCCCTCTCGCAAGCTACGGTTTTCCGCCATCGGCACTATTCTTGGTCCAGTCCACGAGGCCGGACGCCCAAACAGCGGTGCCTCCTAGAGCAGCTGGAGTCCCACAAGGAAGGGGACGGCGCAAGTAATGACAGGGCTTGTGGCTCCTCCGTGGGGCCGGGACGCCGGGTGTGTGACGTTCCACAGCTCCTTCTAGGGAGCCCAGCACCGCCTCTCCTGTCCTGTCACGCCCGCCTGTATTTATGCCTGAGACTTGACTTGAAAGGCTGCGGTGTCTTAACAGTTCGGTGTGAGCCTCACGCCGAAGGTGGACTTACTGACATGTGCAGATGCCTCTGGGGTGCTGTTTATTTTCTGCAAGAGTTAAGTTTGCCGGCTTTTAACTTTTCTCCGGTTAGTCTTGTCGCCAGCCTCCACCTTCCCATCGCATGGTTTCAGAGGGAGTGAGAGCAGTCGCACGCCTGTGTGTCGTCCGAGCGAGTTTTCTCCTCTTACGCTTCATCTCAATGCCGCCCTGTTTCGAGGGACTTCTGTCCCTGCAGATAAGAAGTGATGTTAATTCTCCCGTCAAATTCAAGGTCTCCTGATGGGGAACCTTCTAGGAATTCAGGCTAACACGTTTACATCTTCTGTCTGCTTTGATTCGAGCTGCTTTACTGGAAGGACCGACACATCTTTGTTCTGATTGGAAGCAAAGGACTTGAGAAAACCAAGCATTTTTACTAACAATTACTCTATTACTTTATCTATTTTTAATTCATTTTCATTGGTTATTTGATTTATTTGGTTTATTCATGTTTTATCATTAGGACTTAGAGGAAAGAGAATGCTTATATAAAAATATATTAGAAGTAGAAGAGCGAAATGTCTGTTAATTTTCTGTTTCTTTCTGACTTTGGGGTGTCAGTGTGTATATGTGTGTGTCCTAAATTTGCTTCATTTTCACAGTTGCTAATTACTGTGATTACCTTGCCGCCATGATTTAAAGATGGGACTGGTTACATATCATTGGAGGATAATTTTAGAAAAACCAAAGAGACCAATTTAAAAAAAGAGTCAATTTTAGGAAAATGAAAAATTACCAGATATAAATGATTACATTGGCACAGCCGTTCTGGAGAGAAGTTCAGTAATATTTATCAAAAGCCTCAGAAATAACTGTGCATACTTTTTGACCCAGGAGTCCCATAATGCGGCTTAGAGGAATCTGTCACGGGAGAATAGTGAGATGTGTGTGGACGTTGCCCGACCGGCCAGCTCCACGCTTGCCATGCTCTGGAAGCCGCTCAGATGTTCAGCAACAGGGGATCAGTCTAATTATAGCCCATCCCATAGGTTGGATTACCACGCAGCAGTTACAAATCCTGAAGTTTTGAAATGGTTAATGACACAGGGAAATGTTCGAGATGCTGCTAGAAATGTTGAAGATTTCTAAAATGTTTATACACACAAAGGGAATGTCTGTAAAGAATGAGACTGGTAACACTCTGCATTAACAACAGTCATTTCTAAATAGTAGTATTCTTGAGGATTTCATTTTCTTTTTTTAAACTTTTTTTAATGTTCGTTTATTTTTGAGAGAGACAGGGACAGAATGCGAGTGGGTTAGGGGCAGAGAGATGAGGGAGACACAGAATCCGAAGCAGGCTCCAGGCTCCGAGCTGTCAGCACAGAGCCCGACGTGGGGCTCGAACTCACGAAATGTGAGATCGTGACCTGAGCTGAAGTCCGTCGCTCAACCGACTGAGCCACCCAGCGTACCCCAAGGATTTCATTTTCTTCTTAATACATTTCTATGTTTCCTCCCTCTCCTTTCTGCACTAAAAATATTTTTATGATCAGAAAGAAACAAATTCCATTTTAAGAAACGTATAGCGATTCAGTCCAACAGAAATGTACATGAGCCGCAAATTCATACTTTGACTTAGCCACATTAAGAGAGGTAAATGGAAGAAAATTAATACATTTTGATAACCCAAGATATCAAAATGTTACTTCAACATGTAAACAGAATTAAAAAGTAAAAGATATTTATGTATATTTTTCATGCTAAGTCTTTGAAATCTGGTATGTATTTATAACACCTCAATTCAGACTGGCCACTCTTGTACCGTTCAGTGGCCATGGTGGCTCAGGGTGTCTCTCTTGGACAGAAAGCGGTCGAATGTTCGAATTCTGTGCTGCTAAGGTAGTTCGCATGAATGAAAGGTTTTTACTCTTTGAAGATTAAGGTACCATCTGAACTCACTAACTTCTGTGTAACTGAGCCAGGCATAAGCATATCCCATACTTGTAGATTTTAATTACTGGGTTTTTTTTTTTAATCTTCTAGAGAATACCAGCCAATGTCAGGTCCCCAAAGGTCAGTTCAGGCGTAGTCTTGGGGCCTGCTGCCAGCTGTGTGAACATCTGCCTCCTGCCTGTCTTCCTTCCCTCATTCCCCTGATAGACGCGTAGGCATAAAGAATATAGATAGAAGACACCAGCTTTAGAATCACAGAATCACACTTCACTGGCTGTGATGGAGCTTTAGTTTTTCTCATCTGTAAAATGGGCATAGTAACTCTTCCCCTCACAGGGTTAAAAAGCGGAAGGAGCTGAATGGGTGTTGAGCACTTAACACAGTGTTGGTCACACGGCAAATACTCAGCCAACTAGCCACCCAGGCGCCCTGCATATATACAGATCTTCCTTTAACTAAAACAGAATTTCCATGAAACACTTGCTGTTATCATTTATAAGTTATTTACCGTTATGTTCTATTGAGTTGTTTAAAAGCCTGCTACGTTCTTTCATGCTGAATTTTGTACTGCACTGAAATTTGAATTGTGAAAGCACCGAATTAGTGCATTAAGCCGTGTTACCTGTTTGTGGTGTTTGTGGGACGTTTTCCCCCTTGGAATCATATTTAGTATTATTCTCAGATTGCTTTCTTATTTTCTGTACTTGACCAGGAAGGCTCTGCTCC
This sequence comes from Panthera pardus, assembly GCF_024362965.1. Taxonomy (NCBI): domain Eukaryota; kingdom Metazoa; phylum Chordata; class Mammalia; order Carnivora; family Felidae; genus Panthera; species Panthera pardus. The sequence continues at coordinate 14,101,294 of NW_026526969.1, forward strand.
CCCTGGTGCTAGAGCTTGTCCGTGTAACGTTTAGTGAATGTTTAGTCCAAGTGGGTTCCAGGCTTGGGGCCTCCACCTTGAACAGGAAGAGGAGAGACTGCTCTCTGTGTGGCTCTGGGAGGTGACCTCACAAGTCCCCGGCCTGCTGGCTCTTGAGCTGTGAGATGCGGCGTGGCTTTTCACATTCCACCGGAGGAGATGTGAGGAATTCTGAGCTGATGCTGAATTCCTTGTTTGTTTCTGGATGTGTTTTTTAGCTTCCAGGAGCACCAGCCTTCCCCGGGTGCCGGAGACCCCTCCAGACGACAGTTTGCATTTGCCTCAACCCAGGGTTTCTCTGACCGTTCCGTTTCCTGGAAGCGTTGCCTCGGGTTTCCCGTCCCGTTAAATCTAGTTTGCCTTCCGCTTACCCAGGCCCCCCCCCCCCACCCCACCCCCCGGGCCGAGCCAGACCCTCCTCTGGACTCCACGTGGAGAGCTGCTTGGTGGTGTGGTTGCGGCCCTCCGCGTTTGGGGGCTGCTCCCCTCTTCCTTGGGGGTGGCCTTCCGACCGCCCCCCTGCACCTGAACCTGCACCCGCCCCGCCCACCGCACCTGCCGCAGCCGCTCCTTCCGGACCTTTCCTGGTTTCCTGCTTCTGCGAGTAAATCCTCCACACGCACGAGCCTTCTCCTGCCTCTGTGCCGCTTCTCCCTCTAGAAGGCCCTCGGGCAGGTGCCACACTTACCACCTCTTTGGCTCTTGACCCCTTCCCTGGTGCCTGTCTCTGCCTGAAGGGCGAGCTCTGCGGGTGGGAGGAACGTCTGTTAGTGCGTTTGTTCCCAAAGCGCACGCGCACGGTGGGGGGGGGGGGGGCACCGTGGGGGCGGGGGCTGGACGAGGGGGGTGCTGTCGTGTCTGCCCCGGAAGTACCGGTGCTCCCCGTCCCTCCCTCGCGGCTGCTCTGACCTCTGACTTCGGAGCTCTCCTCCCCTTCATTCCAGAGAGAGTCTGCGAGGAGCCCTCGGCCCCTCCTTGCTGGACTCGTGCAGTTGAAGTGTATCCTGTTTACATTTCTGGCAGCGTTTCTTTTATTTGGACGGTGGCCAAAGGCGCACAACCCGGCCCTGGTGGGTTTCAAAAAAAGCAGCAGCCGCTTTCCGAGGAGATGGGCTGTTGCTGGTGGGGAGCACCTTCGGGCCTCGCCGGGTTCCTCGCGCACCTGCGGCCTTCCTTCTGCAGGAACAGCTCGTTTGATCTGCCAGCGTTTTAGGCGTGTCTGGGCTCTGGAATTTGCTGTGGGAAGAGCTTAGTGAGGAGTGAGAAGTAGCCGAAAAGATTCGCTTTGATTGGGGGCTAAACTCAGCACACGTAGTTTGAAATGAGATGACAGGATTTGCCGTCTTGGGTCTCCATCCAATAAAGCTGAACCCCCCCCCCCCCACCCAGTTGTACATCCCCAGCAGACCGGGACTCTGTTCTTTGACCAGAAGTTTCAGTGGCTGGATTTCGAAGTCGTCTTAAAACTGTGCTTTGAGCAGTTTGAAGTGTTACATAGTATTGAGATGAAGTCACCGAACAGCTTCAGACTTTTAACTGTTCGCCTTAGGTAACTGAATAAAATGTATGGTTATCAAAAAGTGAATACTTGGGTAACATTGTCACTGAGAGAACGATGAATGACACAAGCAGACTGCCTGCTCCCTTCACTTCTCCTCTTTTTCTTACTGAGTACATATGGATTTTAGGATTTTCTCGGCTTTGCGTTTCAGGAAGTAGGTCTTTGGTGGGAAAAAATGAGGCAAGGTGCTAATTGCAGCCTGCCTCCTATATTCTGGTGTCTTGGAAGCACTGCAGCTCCAAACAATGGTGGTGACACCTGTAACGATCCGATCCGTTCTGCAAAAGCACAGCAGGCAGAACATTCCCAAGACTTGATACTCTGTCTAAAAAGGAAGAAAACGTGGGCCCCGATTTTAGGCAGATGCCCCAAAGGGGAAACCTCTCCGTGATCTCCATTTTGGGTGTTCAGAATAAAGGTGGCAGAGAATGGTTCTTCACTGGGACAAACTTAAAAAGGCAAAAGAGACCTCTCTTTTCTCGGTACTTTTCTCCTCCATATGTAGAGACGTCGATACAGAAAACGACTCTAGCTAACCAGAGTAATTCAAAGTTCGTCAGCAGTTTTCTCACTTTCCCTGGGTTTTTAAAGAGAGAGAAATAAGGAGCCTTTTCTTCGTGTCTGGGTGAAGCTCATTTGGCCCGTGTCCAAGCTTGCCTGGGTGGTAGTGTGTGGTGGGAACACAGGCTGCTTTTGGATAGACCAGGGTGTTTTAAGCCAAACTTGTGTTCACCCCAGTAATTAGGCAAGGCCTGGTTGGTGCGGTGTTGAAAGCAGTCTTGGAAACGATCGCTCGGGCCTCCAAGTCCGTTTTGATTCCTTGCCTTCATCTCCGACACATGAAAATGAAACCCCCCGGGAGCAGAGGTTCAGTTTACCGTGTGAGTGAGGATGCGCTCCTTGTCAAGCCGGACTTTTTGATGTGTCAGAAGGGCACTGTGTGTCAGACCGCGTTTCCTGAGTTGAACTTGAGCGGGCTGGATTTTCAGGAGAGGTAGTTGGGTTGGTCACCTGACCTGGGGCTGGGGCTGGGCCTGGGGGAGGGCTCAAATCCCGACCCAGCCCCTCTGCCGGAAGAGGGGCCTTGTGTGCGAGGACGGTGGGAGCCTTTGTCTGGTTTCCACAAGGGTGCTGTGACCCTGTGCCAAGAACCTCACCAGAGAGGTCTCCTCTGCCTTCTCTGTACTCAGATATTCCTTGTCCCGCGTAATGTGGAAAATGTGAAACATCTTTGTTCTCTTGGGTTCTTGAAGCTTTTCGAGACTGTCCTTTTGGGCAGGCGGGAGCTTGGTGTGACGTTGTCAGAAAATGGGGAGACGGGAAGGACCCAGAGGGAGGAATGGGGTGGTTGGAACCCAGAGGAAGGAGAGCTGAGGATTTATTCAAGTCCGGTTTTCCTCTGGGTGGGTGCTAGTCCATTGGTGCCAGGTTGAAGTTAACCTGCGCTTCAGGCTCTGCTGAGACCCATCCATCTCATTTTCCTGCTGATCTCCACCCTCCTCCCCCTCCCCTGGTGAACCTTACCTTTCCACACCACGAAATCGGAACATTTACTGTCATGGCTGCTAGTTAGCTTTTGAAACAACGTTTTGGGGGCGCTTGGGTGGCTCAGTTGGTTAAGTGTCTGACTCTGGATTTCAGCTCAGGTCATGACCTCACAGTTCGTGAGATCGAGCCCCCCCCCGCCCCCCCACCCCGGTCGGGCTCCATGCTGACAGCGCAAAGCCTGCTTGGGATTCTCTCTCCCTCTCGCCCTGCCCCTCCCTCGCTCGTGCTCGCTCTCTCAAAAATAAATAATAAACTTAAAAAATAATAAGATAAAAATATATTTTGAGGTAATTCTAGGTTCCCAGGCACTTGCAAAGATAGCAGGGGAGACGTATCACAGTTTTCCCCAGTGGTTACATTTTCTAGAACTCCAGTGCACTATCACGATCAGGAAATTGACATTGTTACTGTGTGTGGGTGTGGGTGTGTGTGTAGATCTCCAGCTACCCTGGGACCGTCCCCCCCGCCCCCGTCCTGCTTCCTCTGCCGTTCCCAGTCCCTGGCAGCCACTAATTTGTGTTCTGTCTTTATAATTTTGTCACTTCAAGAATAGTCTCTACACAGAATCACATAGCATGTGATCTTCTGAGACTGGCTTTTTTTTTACTCAGCATAATTTTTTTTTGAGCCCCGTCCAGGTTGTCCCATGAATCAAGTGCTCATTCCCTTTTACTGCCATGTCCTTTTTCCTGGTACGGGGGCCCCACAGCGTGTGACCATTTGTCTATTGAAGGACTTTGGGGCTGTTTCCAGCTCTAGGCTGTTATGAATAAAGCTGCTATGAACATTCTTGCACATGTTTCTGTGCGGACGTAAATTCTCATTTCTCTGAGGTCAGTGCCCAGGAGTGAGATGGCTGGATTGTTTGATAAATACAGGTTTAATTTTTTAAGAAACCGGAAAACGGTTTCCAGAGTGGCTGTGCCGCCTCAGATCCCATCAACAATGTATGAGAGATTAAATATCTCTGCGCCCTCACCACCCTCTGGTGTTGTCACTGGTTTTGTTTGTTCGTTTCAGCTGTTTGAATACTGTGTAACGGTACCTTCTCTGGTCTTAACCTGCTTTGCCCTGATGGCTGGTGGCCTTGAACATCTGGTCTCTCACCTGCTTGCGTGCTCTCTGTGTGTGCTCCCTGGCGAAACGTCTCATCATGTCTTCTGCCCATTTCCTAACTGGATTGTGTTTCTAACTGTTGAGTTTTGAGTGTTCTGTATAAATTCTAGACTCACGTCCTTTGTCGGGTGTGTGGTGGGTATTGCCTCCTAGTCCATAGAGCATCTTTTCAGCCTCTGCAGAGAGTCTTCTGCAGAGCGCAGTTTTAATTTTGATGAAGTCCAGTTTCTTGGTGTTTTCTTTTATAAATTATGCATTGCGTCACCTAGGAACTATTCACCGAGCTGTAGATCCGGAAGATTTTCTCCTATGTTCTAGTTTTGCCTTTTGAGTGGATTCTGTATAAAATGTGAGGTTGGAGGTCAGGGTTCTTTTTTCCTTTGCCTGTGGATGCCCAGTTACTCCCGCACCATTTGTTGAAAAGGCTGTTCTCCCTCTCTGTAATTGGATCTTTATAAAACTCAGTGGGCCACACTTATGTGGGGCCATCTCTGGGTTCTCAGTTATGTTCAGTTGATCTTTGTGTCTGTTCCTGTCCTGTCACCAGTACCGCACAATCTTGATTACCATAGCTGTATAGTAAGTGTTGAAATTGAGTGATTCCTTTCCCTGAGTTTCTTTTTCTAAATTGTTGCAGCTAATCTAGTACCTTCCCAAAAATTTTAGGATAGCTATACACACACACACACACACACACGACACACACAAACACACACACACGTCTATATACAACACTCATATATCCATATTCGTGCCCCTAAAAGATCTTGCTGGGATTTATAGAAATTGTGTTAGACTTGTATATCAATTTAGAGAGAATATTTACTATTTTCAAACTCCCAATCCATGAACATGGTATGTCTCTCCATTTGTTAGGTTCACTTTGGTTTCTTTCGTCAACATTTTGTAGTTTTCAACATACAGGTCCTGGACATGTTTTATACGATTTCTACTTTCTTAGTGATTGTTGATACGGCATTTTAAATTACAGTTTCCACACGTTCATTGCTAGTAAGTAGAAAGACAGTTGATTTCTATAGGTTAATTTTACATCCGGCGGCCTTGCTGAATGAATTCACGAGGAAGTTTTTTTGGTAGATTCCTTGGAATTTTCCACATAGACCATCATTTCATTTTATCTGCAAATAGACTCAGTTTTATTTTTCCCTCTTGCTGATCCCTGTACCTTGTATGTCTTCACCTTGCCATCACTGGCTAGAACTACCAGTACTGTATTCATTGGCACCTCCACAAGTGGGCGCCTTCTCTTGTTCCTGATTTTAGAGAAAAGGATTCAGTCCTTCACTGTTAATTATGACATTAGCTGTCAGTTTTTGTGAGTCTTCTCAAAGTTAAGGAAGTTCTCCTCTATTCCTAGTTTTCTGAGTATTTTTATGGTGAATGGTTATCAATTGTTTTAATTCGTAGGTCTGTTTCCCTAGCTAGATTCCGAGTTTCTACAGATCAGACTCTGCTTCATAAACCTGTTTACCCATGGTGCCTGTGAGCCTTGGACATGTGTTTGTGGATCAGTAGAAATGGGCCTGGTTACGGATGGCAGACGAGTGTGGGCCCCGAGGAGGGAACTCGCAGGAACATCGGTCACCAGACAGTCCTGGTCTAGACCTGGAGGACAAATTGCACTACTCTTTTTGGTCCCCGTTACCATTCGGCTCAGTGTTTCAATGCAGAAACGAAAGTTGTAGGCACCACACATGCTACAGCAGGGATACAAGGAAGCCACAATCGATGATGAATGAATCCGCTCTGACCCAAGTTGTTGGACGTGAAACTTCCACTGAGTTGTACAGTTTAAATGGGGGGATTGTATGTGACATATATCCTATAAAGCCGTTACTATTATTATTTTTTAATGTTTATTTATTTTTGAGACAGAGCACGAGCAGGGGAGGGGTGGAGGAGAGACAGTGGGAGACACAGAATCCGAGGCAGGCTCCAGGCTCCGAGCTGTCAGCACAGAGCCTGATGCGGGGCTCGAACTCGTCAATGGCGAGATCGTGACCTGAGCTCAACCGACTAAGCCTCCCAGGTGCCCTGATTGTTTTTTTAAAACAAGTGCCCAGTAGCAGTGAGGTCCTGGTGTTCTCTGTGCCAGGAGACGAGTTACTGCCCCCTGTCGTTCCAGGCCCCACCAGACCACCCTGAGCCTGTGAAGGCTTTTCCAGACAGGCCCCCCGCTGGTCTTTGCCCCCCGCAGGATTCACGGTGCCAGAGAGCGTTCATTGGGTCCCCTCAGAAGAACTCAGAAACTTGCTTCCATACGGTGTTGCTAATTTGGAAGCACTGGGGTGAGAATGATGAACTGGACCTCGTTACTGCCCAGTGGGGCCGTTATCCCCAGGACAGTGTCCCCCGCAGACTGGACACCTACCTGGGTTGGGGCTGTTTCTCCATCCCCTTTCTTAACCTGTCTGTGAGGTAAGAAAGGGGTCAAGAATACTCTATTTCTAACAGTGAGGAAGTAAGCCAAATAATGAAAAACAGCCTCTCCTCATCACTAACAGTGGCGGCATTCAATCCAGGATGTGCCCACGGGCCCCTGTTTCGGGGGGGGCAGGCCGCTCGGCTTGTGCATCTCGGTTTTGTCCCGTCTGGTGGTTACTGGCCACCTGTTGGTGGCTCGCCCATTCGCTCCAGGCTTTCAGACCGTCGTGTCCTCCTGGTGTCGAGGAGCTGCCAGGTTTCAGCGAGTTGAGACACGGGTGACTTGACCAAACGAAGCAGGACACAGACCCTGGTTGATAGCCTGTGAGTTTGCTGCCGCGTGACGGTCAAGGCCTGTGCCGCGGCTCTCTGTCGTGGTGCGGTCTTGGGAGTGTAATTAAACCCTCTCTGTCTCCTTTATCTCCTAGGGCTCAAGGGTCCTCGTGGATGCGCGAGACAAGCTGGGCATCCCGTGGCAGCATTCGGAAAATGAGAAGCACGGCATGTTTCTCCTGGCCTTTGAGAACAAGGCGGGGCTGCCCGTGGAGCCTGCCACCTTCCAGCTGTACGTCCCCGCCCTGAGCGCTCTCTGGAGGGACTCCGGCATCAGGGAGGCTTTTAGCCGGAGGAGCGAGTTCCAGCTGGTGAGTGAGCCCTCCCCCAGGCTACACGATCGTGATTTTCATGACCGGTCTTGGCCTTCAGAAGTTCCTTAAAAACTGTCAAAGTACAGGCAAGCTGCAAATTGCTGTACATCCTAATATTCAACACCACCAACAGCAAACACGCTGGAGGCAAATGAAGCTATCTAAATGGTTCAGCAGGGGCAATTTTCATTCATTCTGGCTAAGTAAGTACAAGGAGTACAACGTACTGTTAAAGCTCCGTGTAACTCTCGGGGCTTAGAATGTTCAGGCCTTGTTCATGGTGGGAAGTTACCGTCTCCTTGAAACCGCTTTCCGGCTCGTACGGTGCAGCTCCCGGCTGGCAGGTGGTGACCGTCTCCTTCCAGATCAGCTCCTTGGTTGCTAATCCGAACCGTCTGCTTGCTTTCTGTGGGTTCTTTCCTTCCGTTTTAATGTCCAAAAGTTTTGAAACATGCCTGGTCGTCTTTGTCATTTAGATTCATTGAAGACACGCCTGTTTGCGTTTGGCTTTTCCCTAACGACCCTTCATTCGCTCTAGACAGGGCTTCAGACTTCCCGGTAACAGGAGCAGCTGTGCCCGCCGTCCGTCCGTCTGTCCACACCCCGGGGGGCCAGAAGCACCTGTGACTCTCACTCCCTTTGCCCCTGTGAGCTGGGACCCCACGTTTTGAACCATCAGTCCCTTTCTTGACAGTTTTGCTACAAGATGTATTTTTAAAGCGTCTTGTCTACTTTCAAAGTTGATGTAAATGGTTTCATAGTGAATATGCTCTCCTGTGACTTGCGATTTCGGAATTCATTCGCGTTGCTGGTGTGGCTGTGGTTCCTTCATTTTCTCTGCGGCCGTCTGTCCACGGCGGGAATAAACAGGATCCGTCCGTTCTCTCAAAGCTGTGCTTGGGAACTGTTTTCCGTGTTTTGCCACTCCACACACAACTGCTGTGGTCTCTCTTGTGTGTCTCCAGACGCATGTGTTCGGGGTTTCCTCGCGACACGGACCGGGTGAGGAGGGCTGCCCAGTCCGCGGACGCCTATGCCTCCAAATGGACCAGATGCAGCAGGTCATGTTCCAGGGTGGTCGTCCCTGTAACACGTCTGCCAGCAGCAGAAAAGGGTCCCCGTTAGCTCTCGTCCTCGCTGATACTAGCGTTACCTGGCTTTAAAATTGTGATAGTAGCTTCTCGTGGTGTCATTGAAATTCCCCTGATGATGCTTATCGGCTGTGTGCCTTCTGGGATATGCCTTTGGTGCTCTTGCCGCTTTTTTCTAATGAGTTATTTGTATTTTTGTCATGTATTTATGCGGCCTGCCTGGTCGTTTTTTCCGTTCAGTTTCCATATGCTGTTCACCCCGTCTCCCCTAAGGCCGACCTGTCCCACAGCCGTAGCACGGCCGCCGTGACCGGAAGACTCGTGTTGGTTCCGTATCGTGAATGAAACAACAGACCTTTTTCCGGTTGCAGTGTTTTCCACTGGGGACTTCCCTGTGTGCCAGGATCCGGCTCAGGACCCCACATTGCCGTAGTCTGCAGTCAGTGACAGTCCCCCGTCAGTGGCGGTCCTCCGTCTTTCCTTAGTTTCTGTGACCTTGACACCATTAAAGAGCACCGATCAGTTATTTTGTGGAATGTCCCTACTTGGGTTTGTCTGGTATTTCCTCCTTGTTAGGACGAGATTGTCCGTTTTTGGCCAAAAGACTGCGGAAGTGATGGTGTGCCCCCTCGTAGCGACGCGAGCCTTCGTGGCTCAGTGAAGGCCGTGGCTGCTGGGTTTCTCAGCTCCCGGGTACTGTCGGGAGCTTTCTCAAGCTCCCGGGTACTGTCATATACGCGGGCGGGGGGCGGGGGGGGGGTGCTTTGAGGCGATGCAGGTGTCCTGTTGCCCCTGAAGCTTTTGCCCACTCGCCTTAATACCCATCGCTGGATCCAACCGGGGACATTTCTCACCTTGACATGCTTTTTCAAGTTAACTTCAAGAATTACGGTGGAAGGGCACCTGGGTGGCTCCGTTGGTAAGCGGCCGACTTCGGCTCAGGTCATGATCTCGCGGTCCGTGAGTTCAAGTCCCGCGTCGGGCTCTGGGCTGACGGCTCAGAGCCTGGAGCTGGTTTCGGATTCTGTGTCTCCCTCTCTCTCGCTGACCCTCCCCCATTCATGCTCTGTCTCTCTCTGTCTCAAAAATAAATAAAGGTTAAAAAAAAAAATTAAAAAATAAAAACAAAAATTACGGTGGAACAGTCGACAGAACTGGAAGATGCAGTCGTCACAGAAAGAAATCTTAATCTTCTAAGGGGCAGGAACATCCGGAACGGCTGGGGAACACAGCATCTCCGTGTAACACTGGGGTTTGAGTCTTTGTCCCTGTAAAGGACGTGGAATCACTACTACCCGTCGAGAACTGACCGGAGAGGCACATGTAGGCATCCACGGCCGATTACTCAGAGCTCTCGCTTGGTCAGCCTTCCGTCAGGGAGGGTGGTGTGGGGGTGGTTTTGCCAGACTCCTGTCTGCCTTGTTCCACAGTCATGTGGGGGGCAGTCATGTCGAGCTAGGGGCCTCCCAGCTGAGGTCGGGGCCTCGTGCAGGGAAGGACGTGGAAATACGCCGCAGAGGTTATGGCTTCCACAGCCCGTCTTCGTAGTAATCCCTGCGAGCGACTTGGGCCTCAGAAGCCAGTCTGCGTCTTTCTAACTCCATTCATTCATCCAACGCTTAAGGAGCACCTTCTGTGCTGGCCACGGGTGTGATAGGCTGGGGTATGGCAGTCATAAGGCCAACAATAGTCTGTCCCTGAGAGCCTTTAGTCTAGACCTCACCTCGGCGTGGGGTCAGGTGAAACTGGTGCAAGGTGGGTCCTGGCCTCTGTTTCCGACTTGTGCGCCCAGCAGCCGGGCTCCCCGAAGACGCAGTGCCCGAGGGGCGTACTGTTCCCGGCAGTCCTGTAGGCTTCACGGCCGCCGTAACCGGGAGCAGCTGCCCCTGGGTTTGGTTCACTGGGTGGTAGGGACGTATTTGTTATTTGTTCGTTCGTTTGTCTGTTTCTGAGCGGGAGAGAGAGCACGAGCGGGTGAGGGACAGAGAGAGAGGATCGAACCGAAGCGGGCTCTGTGCTGACGGCACGGACCCCACCGCGGGGCTCAGACTCACGAACCGTGGGATCATGACCTGAGCCCAAGCCGGTTGCCCCACCAACTGAGCCACCCAGGCGCCCCAGGTGTTTGTTTGGGTTTTTTTCTTCAGTTTTTTGAACATTTATTTATTTGACAGAGACGGCACGGAGGCGGGGCAGAGAGAGGGAGACAGAGGATCCAAAGCAGGCTCCAGACAGTGAACATAGAGCCCGACACGGGGCTCAAACCCACACACTGTGAGATTGTGACCTGAGCTGAAATCAGGAGTCGGCTGCTTAACCGACTGAGCCGCCCAGTATTTGTTATTCTTCTACTTTGTACTTTTCTGTGTGTTTTTTTTATAAAAATTAGGGCAACTGGGTAGCTTCGTCGGGTGAGCATCTGAGTCTTGATTTCAGCTCCCGTCATGATGCCACGGTCACGGGATTGAGCCCTGCGTCGGGCCCCACACTGAGCTTGGAGCCTGCCTGGCATTTTCTCCCTTCCCCCTGCCCCCCTAAAGTTAAAAAATAAGTTAAAAATCAGAGCATCTGATTGAAATGGGGGACAGTAGGCCTTCGTGGTCATTATTGCCGAGGCGTGCAGGCAGGGCCCGCCGTGGGGAACAGAAGCATCTCCGTGCAGCATGACCAGGCCCTTCCCTTCCCCATCTGCAGTCCGACCTTGCTCTCTCTCCTCTGGGGACCTTTCTTAAGCGTCACATCCTTTCCAGGGTGATGCTTCATCAACTTGGTTTTCTTTTTTTTTTTTTTTTTTCTTTTTTCCTCCCCAGGTGACAGGCCCTTGACAGTCTCTCACTGGAGAGATCCAGCTGCTTTGAGAATTGCTGTCCACCAGGTGTTAGACTGTTCCTGTCCCCTCTGCCCTCTGGGTTTACTTGCCAGTCCAGGGAGAGGGAGGAGAAAGGCCTAGTCTGGTGACGGCCGTGTGAGGGCCCTTCCTCCTCGGCGGAGAGCAGGGTGGGTGTGCAGGCCGGGGCTCTTCCCGCTCCAAAGAGGAGGCCGCCTGGCCCTTCTGTGTGGTCCCTGAGGCTGACTGCCAGTCACACGCGGAATTTGATAAGCTCTGCAGCTCAGAAACAAAGCGCACGACCACACTACGTTAGATCTTACCTTTCACAGCGCTTCTGAGACGTAGCAAGGCACACCAGAGGTTTCCTCGTAGGTAGACGAACGTAAGTATCGTCTCTGCCTGTGACCTTGTGCTAGCTAAAGACAGTTTTGGGTCTTTAAATGAATTTTGCGATTTACGCGCTAATTCACATGCCTGTAATATAGAATATGGATAATGTATTCACCACTTACCTGCTTTCTGTGATACCTTTGAAATTAGGGTCTCGTTCGTTACTACAGTACAGCGGAGGTGGGCACGTTGTCCTTTGTGTACAAGTTCCGCCCCGATAGTGACCGTGAGTTTGCACATCGTGGTCCTTGCTGGGCCATGTGGCAGGCGGGTGCTCACTTAGCCCTCTCTGCGTGCCGGGCGCTGTGCTGAGGTCGAGTCCCATTTGTTCTGAAAGCTGGTGAGACAGACACACTTACAAACAAATAATTGCAGTGAAATGTGCCAAGAAATATAATTGAGGAAGATACAGGCTACGTTAGGCCTAAACGGAGAAAACAGGCACTTCCAGCCGGGCAGGGAGGGATGAGGGGAGGTGTTCATGGGGGAGCTGTGTGAAGATGGGAGTGAGGGGCAGCCGGGTGGGGGGGGAGGGCATTCGGCAGACGTGCAGGACCGTGAGGCCACCGGGGAGCCCCTCTGGGCCTTCCTTGGCACCGTCCCCCTTCTCCTGCTCAGGCCGGTTCGCCTCCCCTGTGGTCACGAGGCGGCGGCGACACAACAGGGTCTCACCAGCGTAGCCACTGCGGGAGCAGGGAGGAGCCCGGGCTCGGTGGCGGGGGGAGGCCGCCGGTCTGGCCTGGGTGCCCTGTCCACCCCGTTCCGGCCTGAGGACGAGGGGCGGTGCGGAGCAGCGCAGGACCCCCATGAGCCGCAGAACCGCTGTGTGCTTGCAGCCGCTCTCGGGTTTCCAGAAGTGGCTCGGTGGTGGGCAGGCGGAGGCCGGCTGCTGGGCTCCCTCGGAAGGCCCGGTGACAGACTGAGAACCGCGGCCTGAGCACCAGTGGTTCTGACACTCGGTCCCACCTCTTCGGATTTACCGCTGCTGGGGCGTTTGCTTCTGCACGACTGCTCGTTATGTAGTCTACCTCGTGTTCGTCACCAGCTCCCCCGACCCTGACCCGTGTGAGCAGCCAGGGGCTCACCGGGTGCCGACCTGCCTGCCTGAAGGCAGCCAGTGTGCTCTCGAGACTGTGGCCCAACGGCTCCGGAAACGGCTTGGTGTGACCCTAGGTCAGGCGCACCGTCTCGCGCTCAGAGGACCGGACAGTCCCCTGAGTCTCCACATGACCTCCCGTCGTCCGATTGTGAGCCCAGCATCCGTGCACATGGCAGGGAGGCCGCGCGGGCGGACGTGTGGCACGCACACAGGACGATTCACGTCGACCGTGGACACTCGGTGCATCCTTTCCGTTCCTCTTTCAAAGGGGTGGGACGGTGTGTTGGCTTGACGATGTCGTCTGTCTGTCTCCTGCTTTGAAGACGGCATCGAAGGCTCCGCTCAGAGGAGCACGTTTACGCTGACGGCCCCGGGTTTCTTGATTCCTGGAAATGAAAGGCTTCTGCTTAGTACAGAGACTTATTTTCCCCCCGTCACGTTTAAAGGAATCGAGTCTTCCCGACCTCAGCAGAGGAGCTCGGAGAGGCTGAGTGCACCGGCTGAACTGCAGATGGACAGGACAGCTGTTGGTCACGGGCGTGTGCGGGTGCTGCCCCCTGACAGTCCTCCGAGTGTGACAGTTTAACAGGGAAATGACCTGTGGCCTCGGGTAACTTTATACTACCTACTGGCTCATGATTTATGATTTTATACTTTACGCCATCAAGAGAATCTCTGGACGCGGCAGCCTGGCGCCTGACGGAAAACCCACCCGTGTCGTGCTCACCTTCTGTGGCCCCCAGGGCTTGACTTCCTGCACGGCCACGATCCGTGTCGGCCCTGCCTCGTCGCCTGCTCTGCCAGGCCCTCACCCCATGGACGCTAGAGCCGTGGAAGGGCTGTAGAGACGCGGCTCGCGAGCCCTCGGGCTGGGAACACCCCTCCGTCGGGCCCTGGGAGAGTAGGGCCCCACGTCCTCCTCTGCCTCCTGCGGCAAACATCGGTTAGGCCGCGTGCCCCTTCCTCCATCTCAGAAAAGATCGGACCGGCCCCCTTTCAAAAAGGCCGGACGCCCTGGTTCACGTTCGCGAGCTTTCTCAGGAAGGCTCTGAGACGGCAGAGAGCCAGGCCAAACGGAGGACGAGGCGCCTTGTGGCCACAGTAACTTCCGTGGCTTCGAGCGCGCCGGAGACCAGGGGCCCGGCCGTGATGGGCGCGGGCCCCTGCAGCCGGCCCTTCCTGCTAGGGAGGACCTGTGCCCTCACGGCTTGGCGGCTCCCTGGTGGCTGGCCAGTGAGCGAGGCCTGGGGTGGCGGCGTGCCTGGGAAACGACAGGTCGCGTCCGCGGGCTGTCTGGGGGGAACACGGTGCTCGCCGCCGGTCTCTGAAGGCTCCGTGGCTGGTCTGCCTGCGCTCCGCCCGGCCCGCCCGACGTCCCCGGAATCCTTTGGCCTTTTCCTCTTCGCTCTGCTCTCAAGATGCCCTGTGGTCGTGCTTCTTTAAAGAGCTGTCCCGGGAGGTGTCAGGCCAGAGGGGGACGGGGGGCCCCCAGCAGGTGGGCGAGCACAGAGCCTTCAGCGCCTGATGCTCCTTGCGGTGCAACTTGGGGCATTCCGGACAACCTTTCTGCTTTGGGGATGCGGGTCTCCTGCTGTTGGCAGAGGCTCAGTGCTCCTGGGTGTCCGCTCCTCCGTGACCTCTGGCTGCACGTGGCAGGAAGCCCCGGACGGGGGCGCCATCTTCTCCCCTCGTGTCACAAGTGGCAGGACGGCCAGTCCAGGGAGGGCGGCGAGGGCCTGTGTCCGGGCCCTCGCGGTGACCTTCCGCGGGGCTCCTTGCCCGGACGTGCGCCCCAGACGGCGACGGGGGGAGGGCCAGGGGAGCAGGGCGACGTGCTCGTGAGTGTGGCGGGAGCGGAGTCCCCTGCTGCGTGCGGGCCCTCAGCGGCCCGGAGTTCCTGACGGAGACGCGCGGCTGCCGGTGCCAGAGGCCCGTTGGGACCTTTCCGCCTCCCACACGATGGGGGTGGGGGTCGGTGCTCCGTGCGGGGCCCCCGCGAGGGAGAGTTGGGTCCGTAAGTTCCTTTGGCCCCCGTGTTGAGCGAGGAGACCGTCGGGAGAGCACGTGATGTGGTGGCTCCTCCGAGTATACGGGCTGCTGGAGATACCTCACGGCCGGGCTTTGAGGCTCGTGTGTCCTTTCTAATTGTGTGGAGCGCGTTCGCTCAGCAAGTGTTTGTGGAGCAGCCACCGTGTGTCCCCGGGAAATAGCAGCAAACAGGCACCGCGTGGAGCTGACTTCCTGATAAGAAGAGACGGTCGTGCGTGCCCCCGCCTGCCCGGGCACGTGTGCTGTGTGTGTTAGAGGAGAACGAGCAGGGAGCTGGGATAGAGAATGCGGGGGCGGGGGGAGAGCCTCGGTGGATAAGCAGAGTGGGGGGGCCTGGGATAGAGAATGGGGGGGCTACCTGGGTAAACAGGGCGGCGGTTAGCATATTCCTGGTTCTTCCCCAGTTGCGTTCCCTTCTGTCACGGGAGTCGAGTTGAGAACGTGTCCGCAGAGCCAGGCTACGTTTTCCGCTCTCTCTCTGGTTGAATGTAGCCCTGGGACTCACTTCTCAGTCTTGCTCTTAAAATGACTGGCCACGTCTGCCCCAGCCTGTCCTCCTTCGCTCAGGCTGCTGACCGGTGCCCAGAACCTGGGTGGTCAGCGCACACCCACAGTGGAAGCGGCACGGGGCACAGTGGGGACACCCTGGGCCATACTGTTAAAGCCTCCGTAGCTGGGCTTGGAGCCCTAACTGAGGTAGCTTCCCTGAGTGGCATTTGAGAAAGCCCTGAGGGAGGTGGGAAAGCAGGTCTTGTGGTTGTCCGGGGGAGGGGGATGTGTTCTAGCCAGGAGACTAACCGGTGCAAAGGCCCTGGGGCAGGGTCACGCTTTGTGTTCCAGAGCCACGTGAGCGGGTGGGGTGAGAGGGGACGGGGGCGTGATGAGGGGCCACTTGGAAGGACTTGGGCTTCGGGGGGAAGTGTGGTGTGATTTGATGTACATCTCAACAGGATCGCTCTGGCGGCCCTTTCCGTCATAGAAACAAGGAGGCCTGCTTAGAGGCTTTTGCAGTAATCTAGGTGACAGGGCTGTGGCTCAAATCAGGATGATCTTGGTGGAGGGGATAAGTGGTCAGGGCTGTATGTCTTAGAACTGAAGAGGAATTTGGAGGTCCTCTGGTCTCACTGCCCATCCAAGCTTAAGGATTCCCTAGGCGTCAGCCCTGTGGCTGATATGGAGCCTGATACTTTAATATTCTTTTAATTTATTTGGAGAGAGAGAGAGCAGGGGAGAGGCAGAGAGAGAGAGAGACAGACAGAGAGAGAATCTCTAGCAGACTCCACACGGTCAGTGCAGAGCCTGACACAGAGCCCAGACTCATAAACTGAGATCATGATCTGAGCTGAAATCAGGAGTCAGACACTTAAGCGACTGAGCCACTTGGGCGCCCCTTACTTTGTATTTTAAAACGATGCTGTCGGAGAGTCCGTTTCTCTTCTTTGCGAGTGGCTCCTGGGCCGCCTGTGTGTCTGGAACCGGCCCCTGGAGCCACGGAAGTAAACCCTGTGCTCACGGTGTCTGTGACCAGAGGTGGCTCTGCCGGGAGACACGGGTCAGACCGCACGTCCCAGTCTTTCTGGGAAGCTCGGTCACCCTTCATTTCCTTCAGGTTTCGAGAGCAGGAGGGCGGGAGCAAAGATCTGGAGCAGAGGCGGGCAGGCCACAGCAGTTCACAGGCCCGCACGTCCCCCCCCCACCCGCCACCCCCACCCCGGGAAAGCGCCAGGCCAGCCCTCCTGTGCTGCAGGGGGACCAGCAGAGCTCTGCTCGGTCACTGTTGACCCGGGCTTTGCTGAGTGAGAACTGCGGTCGGTGCACCGCCCCCCTGCACGCTCCCACTGGCTGTGCCTCCCCCTGCAGTGCAGCGCGGGCTCCCAGCCCCAGCCGCTCTCTTCCTGCTCTCCACGCGCTCGCTTCGTTCTTCTTACATGTTACCAGTGGATCAGTGAAAAGAGCTCCGTGACCGTCAGTTCGTTCCGTATGTTTATCAGCCATTGACCGTTACCTTGTGTGAGTTGCTAGTGATGCCCTTTACTTCCTGTGGGAACGAGTTTCTGTTGGTTTCTATTAGTCTCTTATCAGGTGCTTGTTTTCCCTAATGCTTTTTTTTTTAACTTTTTCTTCTGAAAAAATCATAAATTCACAGGAAGTTGCAGCGATAGTACATCCTTCACCCATTTTCCCCCAACAGATGCGACTCTAGCGTAAGAAGAAAACAACACAGTTGCCGTTGGTGCAGTGTGTGTGCCTACGTGTGTCACACTGTTACGCGTGTGGATTCGTGTAATCGGCCCTGGGGTCAGGACACTGACCTGGAGCTCCTCCGTCACCCAGAGACGTCCCTGGTGCAGTCACACGCCAGCCGTGCCTCCGGCGGCCCTCACCCCTGCCGTGCACCAGATTGCACAAATGCAGTCGTACAACGTGTGCACTTTTGAGGCTGATGATGCCCTTGAGAGCCAGCCAGCCAGCTGCGTTTATCGTTTATCAGTAGTATGCCTGATTATTCCTTCTCTTTTTTTTTTTGTAGAGAAAGTGTGCATGTGGGGGAGGGAGAGAGAGAGAGAATCCCAAGCAGGCTCCGGGCCGTCCGCACAGAGCCTGACGTGGGCCTCGATCCCATGAACCCTGCGATCATGACCCGAGCCGAAATTAAGAGTCGGGAGGAGTCAGGACGCTCAACCTACTGAGCCCCCAGGCGACCTGCCTGTTTATTTCTGAGCAGTACTCCCCAGTCTGGAGGCCCCACGCTTTTGTCTAATTGCAAATAGAGCTAAATACACATGTACAGATACAGAGGTATGTGCGTCGTTTTTTATCTTAAAAGAATAGCTCAGAAGTGTTAGAAACTAGTGAATAATTTCTACAGACAGTGGAGTTCTCTTTGACGTGCTGGACGACCAGAGGTTACTTTCCTCATCCTGGTTTGGTACCGTGTATGTGTGTGTGTGTGAGTCAGTCACCTTTCTAACTAAGTTAACTTTCATAGTGTGATTCGTAGGAGAAAACTCAGCCTTCTTAAAACTGTTGAAGTCAGAGGACTTGAGAATTTCTCTAACCAAATCCTCCTATTCGATACTGAGAGGGTGTGAGGCTTGGGAGTTGAAGAAATGTATCTGCAGTAACACGGCTGATGAGCGGCCTGGCCGGGATTAGAACGCAGAGAACTCCGTGGAGCCCAAGCCTTTGAGGGCCTGTCTGGGTCCCGATCCGAGCACCGTGGGGGCGGGCGCACCGAGTTTTCCTCTGGGTGGCTCTTGCCTGAGGACACAGAAGCAGGAAGCCAAGTTATGCTATTCTTGGATCGCGGGCCGGTGAGAACTTACGTGTTCCTGCTCATGATGTCGGCCTTTCTTCCCCCCGTTTCATTAATCATGAATAGTGTTATGTACTCACAGACCTCTAAAATCTACTCCTTCGGGGGACGAAAAAATGAAGTGTTAAGCATTTTAACGTAGATCCCCGTGAATAATGTGCTGTAAAGTTCTGCCTCTGGAGGGTTTGTGAGCTGGAGCCACGGTGGTCCGGGTGGAAACGGACCTCCTACAGGCACACGTCGTTTTACTGCGCTTCGCACATACCGCTTCCTTGACACGTTGAAGGTCCGTGGAAACCGCAGAACCAGAGGTGGAGCCTGCGGGGGGGGCCGGACGGCTTCCGTCTCACGCTTCGCCAGACGAGGCCGCGCTCCTTCCGGGTGAGCAAGCGAGGAGGTTTCTGGAGCTGGAACCCACTCCTGGTGAAGGCGCCGCGCGGACGGGCGAAATGACCCCAGAGGGTTGAGAACGGCGCGTAAACCGAGTCGCTAAAGCCACAGGAGGGTGAGCGGCTGGACCCCAGGCGTCAAGGAAGTTCTCCCGTGGGTACGATGCTCTCGAACAGCCTCGCACGCTACGGAGAGGCCTTTCGGGAAAGAGTCAGCACAGCAGACTTGGTCGTCTCACCTCAGAACTTGCCAGAACCACCCCAGCCTCCAGCAACCTCCACCCTGACGGTCAGCAGCCGGCGGCCTCCAGGAAAACCTTCCACCGGCAGAAAGGTTACAGCCCGCTGCAGGCTCGTATCTTGTTTTCCTAGACCTGATGGCGTCGCACACTTAATACACTCCCGCGTAAACACAGTTTTTAGGCACAGTGGGAAACCAAAAAATTCATTTGACTGGCTTTACTCTGACCCTCGCCTTACTGCGGTGATCTGGCCGCGAACCTGCAATGTCTCTGGGGCGTGACGGGGGTAGAATTAATGACGGACTGTCGTTCGTTGTGTGCGATGACAAGGCCAGGAACCCCAAGGGAGAGGATAATGTATTTGAATGTATGTATTTAACTTCTGTACGGCAGACGTCAGCCTAAAGAAAGTTAAAAGGGAGACGACAAATTGGGGAAAAAATTGCAGTGTGTAACAAAGGTGTTTGTCCCCCCTGTGAAGAGGGTATAGACAACTGCAGCTTGAGACGTTCTCGTGAATCGTACGTGACGAATCCACGAAGGATGGAAAGTCACCATCCTTGCTGCTAACCGTGGGACTGCCGATTAAAGCAACAGCGACGTCCGCACTCGTCCGCCGGACTGGTCGTGACTGTGGCGGCCAATACCCTGGTCTGATTGGGGTCCCGGGAGGGAGGTACTGATACACAGAGGTGGCAGGGGTGTGACGTCAGTCACTCTCCAGCAGTAACTATAAGATTTCCGGCTTCTAATTACAGTGGAACCAGTTACCCAGAGACTCCTGCCAAAGGGAACTTAGAACTCTAGTGTTGGAAAACCACCGTGGGAAAGCCTCTAAGTGCGGACGGGGGAGGCGGCGAGGACGCACCAGGCCACACCTGAGGGTGAGACCCGGGGAGGTAGGCGCAGCCCCGGCAGCCGTGTCCCTGAGACGTTCGGTGATGTGAACCCGAACCACGATGTTTCCTAAGTTTTCAGGGTCTCAAAAGGAGGTCGACCTTTAAGATTGCCAAAGTTGACGACTCTGATCCAAAGTGCCTCTGTAGTGAGCTGAGGCCCCTGAGGGTGAGGTTGAGCCGCAAGTGGACCCCCAGACGGGGGGGGGGGGGGGGGGGGGGGGAGGGGGGGGGAGTGGAGAGCACTGCCTGGCTGCCGAGCCAGGGCCCGGCTTGGAGGAGGCACAAGGAAACCCACCGTAGACAGGCTCCCTGGGGGCTTGGTTCTCCGTGTCGTAAGAGCCGTCCGAGAAACCCCCTTGCTGTGAATTTACCTCACAGTGAGACACCAGATGGTGTGCCTGAGTGCCTGATAGAAGCAAGCGGAAACCTCTCTGGAAAAGACTCTTTAGGCCTGAAGCCTGGAGACTCCCCAGAAATGATGTTTTTAAGGATGGGGTTGGGATAGCCAGAGCCACAAGGAAACAAAGCATAATATCTAGAATCAGAAGAAAGGACAGCAGAATCTGACCCGTAGTGTTTAGGTAGTGGACTTACCAGACACAGATTTTAGAACAGCTGATCTTAGTGTGTTTAAAAAAATAGATGTTAGAAAATCTCTTTAAGAAAAAAACTGGAAACTATTAAAAGCAACTTAACATTTTTTAAAAACGTTTATTTATCTTTGAGAGACAGAGCATGAGCAGAGGAGGGGCAGAGAGAGGGAGACACAGAATCCAAAGCAGACTCTGGACTCTGAGCTGTCAGCACAGGGCCCGACAAGGGGCTCGAACCTGTGAGCCACGAGATCATGACCTGAGCCGAAGTCGGACATTAACCAGCTGAGTTACCCAGGCACGCCAAAAGTGACTTAACATATTTCAAAAGAATAAACTAGAACTTACTGAATTGAAAAATACAAAACCAAAATTGAAACTCTGTGGATGTGTTAGGCAGTAGCGTGAACCCAATAAAAGAGAATGTTAATAAAGAAGAAGAAATAAGGGAAGCAGATTTCAAGCATGTAGGACAAAAGACGGAAACGGGGAGAACACGTAAGCGGGTTGAGGGGGCATGGGGTGTGGTGGGAGAAGGTCTGACGAGCGTGCAGGCACGAGTTCCAGAAAGAAGGCTGGAGCAGACACAGTCACTGAAGAGAAAAACACCCGATCACAGTCGGGAGGCCCGTGAGTCCGCAGCAGGTGTAATTTAAAAGGAGGGACGGTTGGGCAGCTTTCTTCCCAGATGCTACAGCAGAAGCCACAAAGAGCGAATGACGCTCTGCGGTGGGAGTCTGGGAGGGTAGAACCACTACTCTAGGACTGTGTACGGTTAAGGGCAGAATGGAGACCTCTTGAGGCAGAGAAAGTTTATCATCCACAAATACTGAAGGAACCCTGAAGACTCCACTTGAAGCAAAACAGAAGTGATTCCAGAGGGAGGGTTTGAGACGTAAGTAGGAATGAGGAGGAGGGGCGCCGGGGGGCTCAGTCGGTTCAGCACCCGACTTCGCCTCAGGTCGTGATCTCACAGTTCGTGAGGTTGAGCCCCCGTCGGGCTCTGTGCTGACAGCCCAGGTCCCGCTTCGGATCCTCTGCCCCTCCCCCCACTCACGTTCGCTCTCTCAAAAGTAAACGTTAAAAAAAATGAAGACCAGTTATCTATTTTTTTCTTTTGTTGGTCATGCTTTTGGTGTCGAATCTAAGAATTCATTGCCAGATGCAAGCCTGAAAGATCTGCCCCTTTGTTTCCTTCTTATGTTTAGCTTGTCCTGTTACGTTTCGGTGGTCGATCCGTTTTTGAGTTAACTTTTGTCAGTGGAGTGAGGCAGGTGGGCGTTCGGTCATTCTAGCCCCATTTGTTGGACCCGTGTTCTCTCCCCACTGAGCGGTCTTGGCACCCTGGGTGAACATCCGTTGGTCATACACGTTGGGTTTATTTCCAGGTTCTCCATTCGGTCCTCTTGGCCTGTGTGTGTACCCTCTTGTCAGTCACACGCTATTTTGATTACCGTAGCTTTGTAGTAAGTTTGGAAGTTAGGAAGTGTAAGCCTTCCAACTTTCTTCTGTTTCTCTCATTGTGGTTTTGATTTACATTCCTCTGAAGACGAATGATGTCAAGCGACTTTTGAAGGAAAATGAAGTAGGAGGGCTTGCTCTTCTGAGAGGTCAGCAAAGTGTGGCCTGCGGCCTCTCATGTGGCTTGGTTTTGTTTGGACCCCCAGCTAAGAATGTGTTTTACATTTTTGAAGGCTTAGGAAAAACACAACAGGCAGTAGAGGTGACACTGTGACACTGTGGGTTCGCGAAGCCTTAAATAGTTACCATCTGGACCCCTACAGAGAAAAGGAAAACCTTTAATAACCGATACAGTGGGGGATTGAGTGACGCAGCAGAACAAGGTAAGTAAATTGGTGGCACCCCACGGCGAACCATGAAATCGGACCCTGAACACACCCAGTTTCAAGTGGATTGGGGACCTAAGTATGAAACGCTCCAGTATTCTTTAGGATGTAGTCCAGAACTATCAGTATGGTCTTGGTATAGGGGAGGATTTGAGTGATAGGAGCACCAGTGCAAAAGGAAAGGTCCAGAATCTGCCTGCCATCAAATGAAGAACTTGTGCTCATCCAGAGACCCCACCAGCTGTGAGAGTGGAGAACACACTCATCATCTACAACCGACAAAGGAAAAGTGTCCAGAATGTTTAAAGAACTTCCACAAATCCACAAGAAATAGGCAGGTCAATAGAAAAAATGGGTTAGAGGCTTAACGGACGTTTCTGGGACAATGAAATGATCTTCCACACTCAGCAGATTTGCCAAATTAAAACATTTGACAGTTGCGGGAATTGGTAGACTAGAGGAACGGGAACTTCCATAAACGCTGCTGCTGGTGGTCATTTAAATCGTACACCCAGTTCAGAAAAGCAGATGGGTGTTACTTACTCAGGTTTAAGATGTGTATTCTCTGTGGCTCCGTCGTCCCAACCCTGGCCGTATAGAAAGGTGTGTGTGTCAGTGTGCATGGCGTCACTCACAACTGGAAACAATCCAAATGCTCGTCAGCAGTAAAATGAGTGAGTAAACGGTGTGTGATTCCGAGCACTGCAGTGAAAACGGGCAGAGGACAGCTCCCATCAACAAGTATGGCGGCGTCTTGCCAGAGGAGGCGGACGTGGAGCAGGAGTACCGCGTGAGTGTGTAAAAATTCAGCCACGTTGTTGAGTACATACGCAGGGGATAAAACTACCAGGAGAAGTTAAGAAATACCATCACGGCGTCAGGACGGTGGTGAATTTGACACGTCACAGTGGACGTTTGACGAGGGCGCTGCTGTTCACGGTTCCCTGTTGACCTCAGTGGTGGCTGCTTTATCAGAGCGGTTATACGTTTCTCTCTGACACACTTGTTTCATATTATCCAATAGCTTACAGTAATAACGATATGAATTTGAAAGGGAAAATCCAATTAGACGAGTGTGCGGAGACTGTTTGTAAAGAACGTTGAATGTATTGCTCATAAAAGCTAAAACCTCAGTACTCTCCAGTGAGGATTGGCTGACCAGATTCGAAGCTGGCGCGGGTCAGATGCCGGACAGCTCCTAGAGAAGCTGAGAGACAGCCACGTTCGTTGACCCGTGAGGACGTCTGTGACACACAGTGAACAGATCAAGAAGCAGGACATAGTACATATAGGGGCACCTGGGTGGCCCAGTTGGCTGAGCATCTACCTCTTGATTTTGGCTCAGGTCACGGTCATGATCTTGCATTTCGTTGCGTTCAAGCCCCGCGTCAGGTTCTGCGGGGCCGCGTGATGGCCGAGTGGAGCCCCGCTTGGGATTCATCCCCCTCTCTGCCCTCCCCCCCTGCCCCACTGGCACTCTCTTTGTCTCTCTTCAAATAAATAAATAAACTTAAAAAAAAAAGGCAGTGTGTGTGTGGATATATATATATATATTGACATACATATATATAAGAAAAAGTATATACGCCACACACTTAATACTGTATATGTATACATATTAATGCGTAGAAAACAAAAACCTCATCCATCCACTGACCTACTCCACCTGTTACCTTTTTAATTTTGTATGTGTCTATAATTGCAAAAAATGTGGGTTTCAAAGATTATTTTTAGTCATGGCAGAATTATTTTTATAAAAAATCAGGAAAAAACATGAAAACATTTTTAAATGAATTGTAAAAATTAACGTCCACAGAAAACAATTTGCTAAATCTTTAAGGTTTGAATAATTGTGGTTAGCTAAAATGTGCTATTAATCTGAACCTTTCAAAGGATGGTAGTGTCACCTCCCCTCCTCACCGCCACCTGCTTTGCCCAGACTTTGTGACACGTGGTCCCCTCGAGCGACTGCTCAGTGAGCCTGAGGACGGGGAGGAGCCCTGGACTCAGGCCCATCTGGCTGCGTTTTGTGGGAGCTTCAGTCCCTCGGCTGTCCAACGGGCAGTCCGCCTCCTTTTACGGGAGACGCGGAAACACCCGGCACCAGGCTGGTGGGCGGCGTCTGTCCGCTGAACTAGTTTGCCGATGTAGAATTTCTTCTGTACCAGCGTTGGGCCATGGGCTTCCCCGAGCGCCGGGGTTCAGATGCCCGAAGTAGGCACCTGCGTCCCCCTGTGCGTGAAGGTCCAATTGAGCGTGACTGTCGGTCAGTGTCCTAGAGAACGTTAGACCTTAACCAAGCGGGTCTCTAAGGAAAGGCAGGGTAAAAGGGCACGGGAGGAAGGAGGGTGCTATTGGGCTGATACGACGGGTAAGTGGTCATCAGACCGAAAAAGAGACTGCGTCTAGTGAAGGAGGCATCTAGAGAAAGGGAAGATCGCTCTGTTCTGGCCGTCCCTAGGGAAATGCTGAGACTTTTGCATTAAAGCCAAATGAAATGGCGGATTTATTCACCTTGTTATGCCTTTTTTCTTTCTTCCTTTTTTCTCTTAGATGGTGGTAAAACATGCCTTTTCTTTGGTGAGTCATTAAGCCTTCTCTAGCATCAGTATTAACGACTGAGCAGGTGTATCCCAGCGAGTCTTGGGAACGGCTAGTTGGTGTATGAGCCTCTCCTCACTGATTCCTTGTGGGTGTGGGGCGGCTGACCATTTAGTAACTAGGTCAGGAGACTGGGAGGGCCCTCCTCCCTGCCTCCTCCCCGCACCCCCAGAGAGCACGCTCCGGACTCTCCCCTTCCTCTCTGGAGGGAGGCCACTAATCCCATATGGGCCCCCCCCCCCCAGGGCGTCCTGTAAAGCCGGTCACTCCCCAAAGGCCCCGCCTCCTGGCCCAGCACGCTGGGGGTTAGGGCTGGGGGCACGCATGCTCAGTCCAGGGCAGCGTCCCCGTCCTCGATCCCTCTTCCTGCTTCCTTTCCCAGAGGCGGTTAACCAGCCTCTTCCTCTGCTCCCTTCAGCCCTCCGTGCGTCTTCATTGGTACAAGAAGACAAGTTTTATGTGTTTGGCTGCGTGGCCAGATGTGTGACACTTTTACGTGTTAGAGGACGCCTTTCTAATGAAGATAGGATTGTCCTCCTCCCCGTTCCAGGAATTCTGAACCCAGAGTATTAGGAGGCTTAAAATTGTTGTTTAATTTTTTTTAACGTTTATTTTTGTGACAGAGAGAGAGTGTGAGCGGGGAGGGGCACACAGAGAGGGAGACACAGAATCCGAAGCAGGCTGCAGGCTCTGAGCTGTCAGCACACAGCCTGACGCGGGGCTCGAACTCACCAACCCTGAGATCATGACCTGAGCTGAAGTTGGACTCTCGACCGAGTCACCCAGGCACCCCCAAAATTGCTATTTTAAAGGAGATCCCAGCCCCATGAATGTTGAGAAAAGCAGAATTCAGTGAGAGAATGGAGGGACCAAGGTTCGCGTGTGCCCGGGGAATCAGGCGTAGGCAAGGCGGAGCGCCGCCATATCACCGGTAGGAGGCTCCGGGAGGCTCTCAGCCCCGAGGAGCCACAGGACCAGGAATCTCTGCGTTTTGGCCCCTCCTCTGCCATCATGTTACAGAAACCCATGCTAAGGGGAACGGTGCTTTGGTCCTTGAAACCCTAGGGGATTTTCCTTCCCAGGTTGGCATATGCTGTCTGTGACCCAGCGTCACTGAACTTTCTGAAGACCAGGCTAGTGATGGGAACAGGGTGCTGTGGACACAGTACCCCGGGGTGGCCAGTTCTGGTTGGAGCTTGTTTAATGAGGCTCTGATCCCATCCCGTCAGCGATATTCGATACAGAAGGAGCTCGGTGTGGCCGAGGTCCCCTGCGTGGGTGTTTTGCATCATTCTGGGGCATTTCAGCGAATTCTCCAGAGCCTGTCTGTGCGCTCGTATTTCCCAAGCGGTCTAATGGGACAGGTCACGTCTCCTGCCAAAGGTGACTGTCCTTGGAGCGCTGGCGTCAGTCCTGGTTGGCCTGAGCACAGGAGGTCGGTGACTCCACAGCAGCCCGTGATCCTGAAGTACTGAGTGCCCCACGGCCCCCTCTTCTCCCACCTAGTTTTGCTCCCGGTGGGAGTCGTGGGTACTGGTGTCTGACCCAGGCCTGTTGTCAGCTTGCTGAGCTTGCTCGTCATCGGCCGCCTTCCTCTCCTCTGTCTTTCACGCTGTCCCTGAGTCGCCCCTGTCAGGCGTCTCCTCTTTAGCTTCTTTACGGGATGAACAGCCTTGTGCGCCCAGCTTGAGTTCACGGATGACGCGTTCCTTCCCTTTGCTGGTGTCATGGCCGCTGCAGAACTGCAGACGATGCTGTAGCCGGGGGAGGGCCGGCGGTGAGCCGGTGCCGCCCCAGGGGAGTTGTCCGGGATAGGGACGCAGAGGGCGGCCGAAGGAAGGTGCTTTGCGGGGGGTGGGCACAGAGGGGAAGCCAGAGGCCTGGTCTCTTCCTGGCCTCTTCCTGGCCACTGACTTCCACCTGCCTCAGGGCCCTCGTTCTTTATCAGCGAGGGGAAGTTCGTCCGACCCGTCTCACAGGTGTGCTCTTCGGGGAGCCCGTGCCTGTGGACACACTCTCAAAGCCTAAGCCCCAGGTAAAGGAGGGCACGTATCCAAACTATGTGGTTTGGGAAGTATGTGAATGGCACAAGATCCTTACCACAATCCCGATCGTATAAGCGTGGAGTGGTAGGGTGTGTGTGTGTTATAACCTTGTGTGTGTGTGCGTCTGCGTGTGTTCGTTTAGTGCTGTTTTAGATTTTTGAAGTTCCCACAGAAGTGGGGGTGTTAGAGTGTTACTGCTGTCTTTCTTGAAAAGAACCGTCCCCAACAGGAATCCCAGGGAGGGCATGTGAATGAGTCCCGTGAAAGCCACGGTTGCCCCACCTGCAAATGCGGTGTTGCACTAGAAAACTGAGCTGCGATCTCCATGCGCAAAGCCCCTTCTGGTGTTTCTGATGCCCAGCCCGGGCTGACTGGCCTGAGGCCCCTTCCCCTCCTGACATGAAAGCCTGGTACCTTCCTCTTGATTCACAGACAGGATTTGGTGGTTGGTGCCCTTCGCTAAGGTCCCTACCCCTCGAGAAGAAGCTGTTTGGGTGGATACAGGGCGCTGGGTCTTGCTTTTCTGCCGCACTTGTCAGTGGTGCTGGTGGAGAGCTTCGCCTCCCAGCTCCCTCGCCTCCCAGCTCCTTCTTAGGCACGGGCCCCACGGGGCACCGCAGTCCTCCTGAGTTCTGCCACGACGGGAGCGGGAACCAGGCTCGATTCCCAGGTGATCTTTCCTTCTCTGTTATTGCCGACCTGCTCTTTTTTGTCCAGAACTTCTTACTTAGATCCTAGTCTCCCGGGACTGTTCTGGCTGGCTGATAGCTCGTTCCAGCCAACCTCTGTCATGGTATTTAACCCAAAACCAGGCGGTGAGATCAAGAAAAGGCAGAAAGGGGATAACTCGTGCAAGCCTATTAGAATAAGACCTGAAGGCCCAGGAAGCAAGTTACGGTGGTTGCCCGTGGAGAGACCGCAGTAGCTGGGGCACCTGTTTCCCGTACGCACCTCCTTTTTGTGAATTTTGTACCATATGCGTGTATCATCTGTTGAGAAGCTTTAATCTAAAAATGTGCGCAACTTGTAATACGGTGAAGAGCTGAAATTCTCTAAGGCAAGTATGTTACCCCACCAGCTTGAGAGAGGGACGTCAGTAAACGGAGCTGCACGATTCACACTGTTTTTAGAATACGATTAGTGGTCACTGTGATGCTAACAGCAGTTCCCGCATATCGGGTGCCTGACTGCCATGAACCATGAACTAAACCCCAAGGAAGAAGTTGGCTCTTGAAACACAGATTTCACTTCCGAAGTAGGTGCAACCTTGTCTTTTTTTTTTTTTTAAGGGAACAATTAATAGATACGACTTGTTTGGTCCTATTCATCTTTTGAAAGGGGCTTATGTAGAAAGGAAGACCAGTGTAAGTAAAGGCGTATTCAGTAACAGGTGCTGACTTCGCTCTTAAAGTTGCTAAACTTTGTGCGTTAGCTGCACTCGATACAGTTAAGACATTTGGTGATTTAACGAGCCGACTCCCACCTCCTGCCCCTGCATCTCCACTCTCCTCACTCGGGCCTTCTTGCAACGCCATCAACGTTCAGAGCACAATCTGGCCTCAGGGCCTTTGCACTTGGTGTTCTCTTTGCCTGGCATAGGCTTCCTCCTACATCTTACAGAGGTTGACTCAAATGTTACCTTCTCAGGGAAGTTTTCCCTGACCTGTTT
Organism: Panthera pardus; assembly: GCF_024362965.1. Lineage (NCBI taxonomy): Eukaryota > Metazoa > Chordata > Mammalia > Carnivora > Felidae > Panthera > Panthera pardus. The sequence continues at coordinate 14,129,710 of NW_026526969.1, forward strand.
TTCAAGTTTATTTATTTTGAGAGAGCGAGCGCACACAAGTGGAGAAGGGGCTGGGCGGGGGAGACAGAGGGAGAGGGAGAGGGAGAGAGAGAGAATGAGAATGAATGAGAATGAATACCAAGCAGGCTCCACGCCGTCAGCACAGAGCCTGATGCAGGGCTTGGACTCATGAATCATGCGATCACGACCTGAGCTGAAATCAAGACAGACGGTTAGCTGACTGAGCCACGCGGGTGTTCCTTCCCTGACTTTCTTGACTAACATCACAGTCTCACCTACCACTGCCTGTTACTTTTCCCTGTTTCATTTTTTAAATATTTTTATTGGAGATTTTGTTACACACGTGTATATGTGCATGCGTGTTTGCATACACACATCTGTGCAGTTGTGTTACATATAAAAAAGAAGTATGTATGTGTTAACTCATTTAGTTGCCACAAACTGAACACATCCGTGTGATTAACACAAATCAGGATACAAAATTACCGGTACCCCAGGACCCCTTTTCTTGGGTCGCTACCTCCCACTCTCCAGATGTAACCAGTGCCGACCTCTGACGGCACAGAGGAGTACTCACCATATGTGGCATCACAGAGTATTTCCTCTTTTGTAACTGTCTTGTCTCCTTTAGCATCGTGTTTCGTGAGGTGGCTTCATGTCGTGGCAGGTGGTTGTGCATCCCCCATTCTCAGTAGTGTATGGTGTTCCAGTATGTGAAGGTAGCACACTTAATATACACTCTCCTGTTGATGCGCATCGGGATTTGTACTGAACGTGTCGCTGTGAATATCCAAGCACGTGTCTTGATGAAGAGACGTAAGCATCTCTGCCAGGAGTATCCGGAATCGGACAGAGGATGGGCACGTATCCCGTCTTACGAGCCCTTTCACAGCGTTTGTATCCATTTCTGCTCCATCAGCAGAGTTCAAGCTCAGCCACTCCACCTCCTTGCGTGGTATTTGTCCTTTTCGTGTAGTTACTCTGTGGACCGTGTAGAGAGGTATCTCATTTTCTTACTAACTGAAAAATAAATTAAATACATAAAATGAAATCTTAAGTGTATACACCTCAGTGAATTTTACCTGGGTATATATATTCCTATAACCACCACCTAGACTAAGATAAAAAACATTTTCAGCAGGGGCGCCTGGGTGGCTAAGTCGGTTAAGCGTCCGACTTCGGCTCAGGTCATGATCTCACGGTCCGTGATTTCAAGCCCTGCGTCGGGCTCTATGCTGACCACTCAGAGCCTAGAGCCTGTTTCAGATTCTGTGTCTTCCTCTCTCTCTGACCCTCCCCCGTTCATGCTCTGTCTCAAAAATAAATAAACGTTAAAAAAAATTTTAAAAAAAACAAAACATTTTCAGCAGCTCAGAAAGTTCCTCCTGCTTCTTCCCAGGTGATACCACTGTGTAGATTTTTAGCACTATAGATGAGTCTTTGATCTGTTTTTGAAGTTCATTTAACTGGAATAATTTATTTTGTGCCCTTAAATCTGGCTTACTTGCTCGACATAAGGACTATGAGATTGATCTATGTTGTTACATTATCGGTAGTTCATTCTCTTTTATACACAGAGAGAAATGAGAAAGCAAGAAACGTTTGACTACTTTCAACTAAACACAACTAAACACTAAAGATAGTAATGCAGGAAATGAACAAAAACTCCAAGGTGTATAGAAAACAAATCGCAAAGTGACAGTAGGGATGTTCTTACCAGTAATTATTTTAAGTCTACGTTGATTAAACTCCCATCAAACGACAGAGACTGGCAGAATGGGTGAAATGGTCCAACTATCTCCTGTCTGCAAGAGACTCACCTTAAACCCAAAGGCACGGGTAGATTAGAAGCGAAAGGTTGGAAAAGGATAACATTCCGTGTAGATAGTTAGCAGAAGAGAGTAAGATGGCTATACTGATAACCCACAAAAAAGACTTAGAAACATTTTTTTTACATTTATTTGTTTTTGAGAGACCGAGCACAAGTGGGGGAGGGGCTGAAAGAGAGGGAGACACAGAATCCGAAGCAGGCTTCAGGCTCTGAGCCGTCAGCACAGAGCCCGACGCGGGGCTCGAACCCTCAGACCGCGAGATCGTGACCTGAACCGAAGTCGGACGCTCAACCAATTGAGCCGCCCCTAAGTCTCAGTAGTTTTAAAAAGATATATCATACAGGGACATCTGGGTGGCCCAGTCAGTTAAGTAGCCAACTTCGGCTTTGAGCCCCACATCAGGCTGTCTTCTGTTAGCACAGAGCCCGCTTTGCATCCTCTGGCCCCCTCTCTCTCTGCCCCTCTTCTGCTCACGCGCGCTCTCTCTCTAAAATAAATAGCATTTAAAAAAAACATCAGGTCACCTGGGGGACTCAGTTGATTAAGAAGCATCTGACTTTAGCTCAGGTCATGATCTCACAGTTCATGAGTTTGAGCCCCACGTTTGGCTCTGTGGTGACAACTCAGAGCCTGGAGCCTGCTTCGCCTCTGTGTCCCCCCTCTCTCTCTTCACCTCCCCTGCTCATTCTCTGTCTCCCTCTCTCTCAAAAATAAATAGACATTAAAAAAACTTTTTTTAACATTAAAAAAATATATCCTACAAATTACCTTCTCCAGTCACCACAGGATGAAGTTAGAAATCAGTAATAGAAGTGAAACTGGAAAATTCGTAAATCTGTAGCTATTAAACAACACACTCTGAACCAATGGATCAAAGAAGTCACATGGGAAATCCTAAAATACTTAGAAATGAATGAAAACAAAAACAACATACCAAGACTTCCAGAGCTCAGTAAAAACAGTGTGCTAAAGGGGAAATTTTTGGCTATAAATGCTGACATTAAAAGACAAAGACCTCAAATCAACCTAATTTTACAACCGAAGGAAATAGAAGAATGAACTAAATCCAAAGCTAGTTAGCAGAAGGGGAGAAGTAAAAGATTAGAGAAGAGGTAAATGAAATAGAGAATAGAAAGACAATAAAGAAAATCAGTAAAAGCAAAGTTGGTTCTTCAGAAGATCAACACATCAACAAACTTTTAGCTAGATGGACGAAGACAAAAAGAAGATTCAGGTTCTGAAATCAGAAATGAAAATGGGGACTTATTACTGATTCTACAGAAATAGAAAGGATTGTAAGAGAGACAGTTGTACACCAACAACTTCGATACCTGGATGAAATGAGACTCCTAGAAACACACAACCTACCAAGACTAAATTATGTAGAAATGGGAAATCTAAATGGACCTGGTAAGGATGTTGAAGCAGTAACGAGAAATGTGGCAGAGAATAGCCCTGGTCCTGATGCCTTATGGCCTCCCATGGTGAATTCTACCGAACATTTTACAAAGAACTAATGCCAGAGCGCCCAGGGGGCTCAGTCAGTGGAGCGTCTGCCTCCTGATTGCCGCTCAAGTCATGATCTTGTGGTTCATGGGATTGAGCCCCACATTGGACTCTGTTTGGGACTCTCTCTCTGCCCCTCCCCCCACTCACTTTGTGTGTGTGCTCTTGCTCTCTCTCCCCCCCCCCCCCCCGCTAAATGATACCAGTGCTTCTAAAACTTTTCCAAAAATTTCAGGGAAGGGGAGGGGAGTACTTCCTAACTCACTCCATGAGGCCATCATGACCCTGATACTGAAGCCAAAGACTATAAGAAAACTACAGACCAGGGGCACCTGGGTGGCTCAGTCGGTTGAGCGTCCGACTTTAGCTCAGCTCATGATCTCATGGTTCGTGGGTTTGAGCCCCGCATCGGACTCTGTGCTGACACCCGGGAGCCCGGAGCCTGCTTCAGATTCTGTGTCTCCCTCTGTCTCTCTCTGCCCCTCCCCTGCTCGTGCTTCCTTGCTCACTCTCTCTCTCAAAAATAAATAAACGTTGAAAAACAACTTAAAAAAAAAAAAAAAAAACTACAGACCAGTATCCCTTATAAACACAAATGCAGAAATTTTCAACAAAATACTAATAAACCAAATTCAGCAGCCTATTAGAAGGACTGTACACCACGACCAAGTGCAATTTATTTTGACGATGCAAGCATGGTCCCAACACATGCAGGTCGGTGATTGTAACATACCACATTAACAGAGCGAAGGAGAAAAGAACACATGATATTCTTGATGCAGAAAAAACATTTGACAGAATTCAATACCCTCTGATAAACACAGTCAACACACTACGAATAAATGGAAATTACTTCCACATAATTAAATCTAACAGCATCCTAAGTGGTGAGAGACTTGAAAGGTTTTCCTCTAAGACCAACAAGACAAGGCCACCTTCGAGCACCGTCCTAGTCAGTGAAATACCAGAAGTTCTAGCCAGAGCGGTAGCCAAGGAAAAGAAACAGAAGCCTCCAAATGGGAAAGGAAGAAGTAAAGTCATCTCTGCTCGTAGATAATACGATTTTATAGGAGGAAAACCCTAACGATTCCACAAAAATTTTGTTTGAACTAATTAATGTTAACTCAGCAAAGTAGCGAGATACAAAGTAAGCGTGTAGAAATCATTTGCATTTTTATACACTAATAGTGAATGATCTGAAAAGGAAATTATGAAAATAATTCCATTTACAGTAGCATCAAAAAAAAATTTACTTGGAATTAACCAAGGAAGTAAAAGACATGTGACTGCAAAACAGTGCTGAAAGAAATTAAAGAAGATATAAATAAATGGAAACACATCTCATGTCCATGTATTAGAAAATTTAATATTTTAAAATGTCAGTACTACCCAAAGCGAACTACAGTTTCAGTGCAATCCCTGTCAAAATCTTAATGATCTTTTTTCTATTAATAATAAAAAAAGAGGGGGTGCCTGGCTGGCTGCGTTAGTATAGCATACATCTCAGTCTCAGGTCATGAGTTCAAGCCCTATGTTGGGCACGGAGCTTACTTAAAATAAGAAATAATAAATAAATAAGTAAATAATAAAAGAGAAATTCTCCTTGTGAAACTCCTATGAAATCTCAAGGGACCCCAAATAGCTAAAACAATCTTGGAAAAGAAGAATAAAGTGGAGTACTCCCTTCCTGATTTCACAACTTACTATAAAACCACAGTAACCAAAATAGTGTGGTACTTGCATAAAGACAGACACATCGATCAATGGAATACAATAGAAAACCCAGAATTAAATCCTTGTGCTGCATTCAAATGAGTTTTGACAAGGGTGCCAGGAACACTCATCAGGGACAGAATGGTCTTTTCAACCAATGGTACTGGGAAAACTGGAAACCCACATGTAAAAGAGTAAAGTTGGACCATTATCTAGCACTGTATACAAAAGTTAACTCAAAGTGTATCTTAGGCCTGAATGTAAGACCTAACACTATAAAACTTTGAAGAAAACATAGGGCAAAACTTCATGACATGGGATTTGGAAGTCATTTCTTGGATAGGACACCAAAGATAGAGGCAGCAAAAGAAAAACACAGACAAATTCGATTCTACGTGAAAAATTTTAAATTCTGCACATCAGAAGACACTAATCGGCCGAGTAAGAGAGCTGCCCAGAGAATGGGAGAAAATATTTGCAAGTTAGGTATGTGATGAGAGGTTAATATCCAGACTGTACTGAGAATTCTCAAAACTGAACAACAAAAAAGCTATCCAGTTCAAAAGTGGACATTAGACTTGAATAGACTTTTCTCCAGAGAAGATAGTCAATAAGCATAAGAAGATGCTCAACACCACTGATTATTACAGAAGGGCGAATCAAAACCACAATGGAATAATGTTTCCTGCCCACTAGGATCACCACAATAAAAATAACAGAAAAGAACAACTTCTGGCAAGGATGTGGAGAAATCAGGATCCTGTGCAATGCTGGTGTTGGGATATTAAATGGTGTGGCTGCTGTGGGAAACAGTATGATAATTCATCAAAATATTAAAAATAGGATTACTGGGGGTGCCTGGGTGGCTCACTTGGTTAAGCATCTGGCTCAGGTCATGATCTCACAACTCATGAGTTGGAGCCCCGCGTCAGACTCTGTGCTGACAGCTCAGAGCCTGGAGCCTGCTTTGGATTCTGTGTCTCCCTCTGTCTCTCTGCCCCTCTCCCGCTTGCATTCTGTCTCTCTCCAAAAAAAGTGCATAAACAGTAGTAAAAACAAAACAAAACAAAAAGTTAAAAATAATAGGGTTACTGGATGATCCAGCAAATCCACTTCTGGGTGTACAAAGAAGAATTAAGAGCAGGGTCTTGAAGAGATACTGGCACACCTGTGTTTGTAGCAGCATCATTCACAATAGCTGCAACATGAAAACAGCCTGGGTGTCTGTCAAGGACAAGTGAGTACGCAAAATGCAGCATAAACATACAGTGGAATATTACTGAGCCTGGGAAAGGAAGGAAGCCCTGTCACATGCTATAGCATGGACGTACCTTGAAGATACTGTGCCAAGTGAAATTAGCGAATTGACAAGAAGAGAAGCACCGTATGATTCTATTTATACGGGATACTTACGGTCACAGAGTCACAGAGTCTATTTATACGGGATACTCACAGTCACAGAGTCACAAAGGAAATGCTGGTTTCCAGGACTGGGAGCAGGAAGAATGGGGAGTTATTGTTTAATGGACCTAGAGTTTCTGCTTTATAAGATTAAAAGTTATTGAGAATAGTGGTGATGGTTGCATGACATGATGAATTTATTTAATACTCCTGAACCATATCCTTAAAAATGGTAAAGATGGTTAATTTTTTTTTTTTTTAATTTTTTTTTTTCAACGTTTATTTTATTTTTGGGACAGAGAGAGACAGAGCATGAACGGGGGAGGGACAGAGAGAGAGGGAGACACAGAATCGGAAACAGGCTCCAGGCTCCGAGCCATCAGCCCAGAGCCCGACGCGGGGCTCGAACTCACGGACCGCGAGATCGTGACCTGGCTGAAGTCGGACGCTTAACTGACTGCGCCACCCAGGCGCCCCAAAGATGGTTAATTTTATGTATATTTCACTACAACAAAAATTGAAGGAAAAAACCCCAATTATATACAAAAGGCAGAAAAAGAGTGGTAGGCAAACATAGGAATGATGAACGGAGGTAAATTGTAAAAAACAGTAACAAGTACAGTAGATATTAATCCATCTGTATCGATGATAACTGTTAGTGCCCTTAGTGCCAGTTAAACCAATTAAAAGAGATTGTCAGAGTGAATCAAAAACACAACCCAACTGTAGTCTACCCACCCCTAAAAAACTACTTTTTAAAAAAAATTTTTTTTAACATTTATTTATTTTTGAGAGAGAGATAGAGTGTGAGCAGGGGAAGGGCAGAGAGGGAGGGCAACACAGAATCCAAAGCACACTCCAGGCTCTGAGCTGTCAGTACAGAGCCTTATATGGGGCTCGAACCCACAAACCATGGGATCGTGACCTGAGCTCAAGTCGGATGCTTAACCGACTGAGCTACCCAGGCACCTCAAAACCCACTTTAAATATACAGACACGTGGTGATTAAAAGTAAATAGATGAATGGGGCACCTAGGTGGCTCAGTTAGTTAAGCATCCGGCTCTTGATTTCAGCTCAGCTCATGATCTCAAGGTCATGGGATTCACGCCCAGCACGGAGCCTGCTTCAAGCTTCTCTCCCTCCCTCCGCTGCTCATGCTCTCTTTAAAAAAAGTAAATAGATGGAGAAAAATTCACCATACCAACATTAGTCAAAAGAAAGCAGGAATAGCTGTATTAATTTCAACAGAGCAGACCTCAAAGTAAAGAAAGTTTCCAGGAAAGAAAAGCATTACATTTTGATAAAAGTGTCGGTTTTCCATAATTCTTACCATGATGCACCTAACAGCATAGCATCAAACCACGAGAGACAAAAACTGGCAGAACTGCAAGGAGAGATAGATGATGAATCTGTTATCATAGTAGAAGACTTCAACACGCCTTCTCAGAAATGGACCGATCCAGCCAGCAGAAAATCGGTAAGGACACCGTTGAACTTAACCCTGTCAATCAACTAGCTACCACGGACATCTGTAGACTACCTCATCCAAAACAGCAGAATTCACATACTTCTCAAGAATTCACTTTGTTCTCACATGGAATATTAACCAAGATAGACTGCGTTCTGAACCATAAAACACACTTTTGCAAGTTTAAAAGAACAAAAATCATATAATGTCTGCCGTCAGAGCCCAGTGGAATTAAACTAGAAGTCAATAACAGAAAAATAGCTGGGAAATCTCAAAATATTTGGAGATTAAATAACATGCTTCTACATAACACATGAGTCAAAGAAGAAATTTCAAGGTAAATTTTTTAAAATTTTGAACGAAATGAAAACAAAATGTGTGAGATGCAGCAAAAGCAGTGCTTATAGGGAAATTTATAGCATCAGATGCATATATTAGAAAAGAAGAAAGATGTAAAATCAGTACTCTAAATTTCAACCTTAAACTGGAAAAAGAAAAGCAAAATAAGGCCAAAGTGATCAGAAGAAAATAATTACAGCAAAAATCAATGAAATCAGGAAGTCAATAGACAAAATCACAAAACGAAAAGCTGGTTTTTTGAAAAGGTCAGTAAAATTGATAATGTTCTAACCAGGCCATGTAAGAAAAAAGAAGACACAAGTTACTAATATCAGAAATGGGGGCACCTGGGTGGCTCAGTCTGTTGGGTGTCTGACTTTGGCTCAGATCATGGCCTCACAGTCTTTGAGTTTGAGCCCTGCATTAGGCTCTGTGCTGACATCTCAGAGCCTGGAGCCTGCTTTGGATTCTGTGTCTCCCTCTTTCTCTATTCCTCCCCCACTTGTGCTCTGTGTCTCTCTGTCTCTCAAAAACGAATAAATGTTTAGGAAAATAAATAAATAAAATAAATGAAAGAGGGGACATCACTACAGATCCCATGGAAATTGAATAGATAATAAAAGAATACTGCAAACGACTCTTATTTCCACAAATTTGATAACCTAGATAAAATGAACCAATTTCTTGAAAAATAAAATCTGCCAAAACTAGCACAAGAAGAGATAGATGATATGAATAGGCTTATATCTATTAAAGAAATTGAGTCAATAACCTTTCCAAACCAAAAGCACCAGGCCCAGATGGGTTGACTGGTGAATTCTGCCAAACCTTTAAGGAGGAAAGTTAGCAGTTCTCCACAATTTCTTTGAGAGGATAGAAGCAGAGGGAATACTTCATAATTCATTTCATTAGGCCAGCATTACTCTAATACCAAAACCAAAAACATTCCAAGAAAAGAAAACTAGAGAACAATATCTCTCATGAATATAAATGCAAACATCTTCAACAAAATAGCAAAGCAAATCCAGAAAAAGTATAAAAAGCTGACCAAGTGGGATTTATACCAAGTGTGCAAGGCCAGTTCACCATTCACAAGTCAATTAATGTAATCTACCATGTCAACAGACTAAAAAAATAAAAATTACATGATCCTGTAAATAGCTACAGAAAAGAGATCTGGCAAAATCAATACTCATTCATAATAATAATAATAAACCCCTCATTAAACTAGGAATAGAAGGGAACTTTTTCAACTTGATAAGGACTATCTTTCAAAAGAACCTACAGCTAGTAGCACACTTCATGGTGACAAACGAAGCTTTCCCATAAAGATCAAGGATGAGGCATGGGGACCCCTTCACCACTCCTTACCAACATCATACTGTAAGTCCATGCTGTTGCAGTAGGCAAGGAAGGGAGGTAAAAAGTATACATACTAGAGAAGAAGACCTAAAACTGTCTTTGTTTGCAGATGACGTGATCACCTATGTAGAAAATCCAAAAGAATTAACAAAAAAAAAAAAAAAAAAAAAAAATCCTGGAACTACTAAGCTACGATAGCATGGTTGCTAGATGCAAGGTTAATATGCAAAAGTCAGTTGCTTTCACATGTGCCAATAATGGAACAAGTGGCTTACATTTAAAACAATTTAATTTACGTTAACACCCTTAGAGTAAAATACTAAGGTATAATTCTAATTACAAAATATGTACAAGATCTATATGAGGAAAACTGCAAAGTTTAGGTGAACAGAATTTAAGAGCTAAATCATATTCCGTGTCTGTGGATAGGAAGCCTTAATATTTTCAAGATGTTACTTTCTCCCAGTTTGATCTATAGATTCAATTCGATCCCAGTCAAAATCCCAGCACATTATTTTATGGATATTGACAAACTGATTCTAATGTCTCTATGGAGAGGCAAGAGACCCAGAACAGCCAGCACACTATCGAAGGGGAAAGACACATTTGGAGGAGTGATGCTACCCAACTTTAAGACTCACTGTAAAGCCACGTTAATCAAGACAGTGTGACCTTGACAGAAGAACAGAGAAACAGATGGGGCGCCCGGAGGGTCAGTTGGTTAAGTGTCTGACTTCAGATCAGGTTGTAATCTCACGGTTCCTGAGTTCAAGCCCCGCATCAGGCTGTCCGCACAGAGCCTGGTTTAGATCCTCTGTCCCCTTCTCCCTCTTCCCTTCCCCGACTCATGCACGTGCGCTCGCTCTCTCAAAAATAAACATTAAAAAAATTTTTTGAAAACATTTGCAGGATCTGTTAAAGGTATGGTATCCTTAATACAAAGAACTCTTGAAACTCAGTAATAAAAAAAACAACCTGATTAAAAGGTGGGCTGAAGACCTTAACAGACACCACACCAGGGAAGATACACAGATGGCAAATAGACACATGGAAGGATGCTCAAGGGTGTATAACAACGGGAATTGTCAAACATGGCTGGTGGGAATGCGAGATGACACGGCCACTCTGGAGGCCACCGTGGTGCTTCTTACAAAGTTAAACATGCTCTGAGCATATGATTCGGTAGTCCTGCTCTGAGGCATTTACCCAAAGGAATCGAAACACATATTCGCACAAAAACAAAATAAAATAAATAAAAATAACGTGGATATTTATAGCAGCTTTATTTGTGACTGCCAAAACTTACAACTAAGTGTAACAACTAAGATGTCTTTCAGTAGGTGAATGAATTACTAACCTCTAGTCCATCCAGACAGTGCAGTATTCTTCAGCTCGAACAAGAAAGGAGCTTTGGAGCCTTTGAGGAGAGAAGAAGGGAGGAAAAGTGCCTGGTGTCCAAGGCGAGCTGGGCACACCCTGTCCCCACAGTGGGCACAAAAAGAACGTTTTTTAATAAAAGAAATGAGCTGTGGAGCCATGAGCAGACATGAGGCACCTTAGATACATATTGCTAAGTGAAAGAAACCGTGTGGAAAGGCTCCGTACTGTAGGGTTGCGTCCACGTGACATTCTGGAAGAGGCGGAAATAGGAGACGATAAACGTCGCAGCTGGCACGCGGTAAGGGCGATGAGTAGATAGGCACAAGGATTTCCTAAAACGGTAGAAATGTTCCGTGTGCAGTTATATTATAGAAAGATGTTATTAGACTTCTGTCCCAACACATACAAGGTGCACCACCGAAAGTGAGCCCGAAGGTAAACCATGGACTTTGGGTGATCATGTGTCGGTGTAGGTTCATCCTTGGTTTAAAAATAAAAGGTCCATTCTCGTGAATGATGTTGATCAGGGAGATTGTGGGTGTTTGGGGGCACCAGGTGTAAGGGCAAACCGTACCTTCTTCTCAATTTAAGTCTTTTAAAAAAAATTGTATTTTAACGTATTAGCAGTGAATAATCACAAATTGGCATAAACATAGCCTTTACAATAGCATCAAAAATCTGACTACTTGGGGTTAAATGTAATAAAAGATGTGCAAAATCTTGAAATTTACTGAAAACAAAAACATAGTTGAGATCTAAAGAAATAGATGTGTGAATGCTAGGTAAATAGAAGACCTAAATAAACAGAAGGATATACCATGTACAGGAGTCAGAAGACTCGATATGTCAATATGTCTGTTCTCCCCTAATTGATCTAAAGGTTAAATAGAATCCCTGTCAGAATCCTAGCAGGCTTTTTGTAGAAATTGACTATTTGATTCTGAAACGTATATGGAAATGCAAAGAATCAAGAGTAGCCACAATAACTTTGTAAAAGAATAACAAAGAATACACCACTACCTGATTTCAGGACTTACTATATATCTGTAGTAATTAAGACAGCATATGGGGCGCCTGGGTGGCTCGGTCAGTTAAGCACCCGACTTCGGCTCAGGTCATGATCTCACGGTCTGTGAGTTCGAGCTTCACATCGGGCTCTGTGCTGACAGCTTGGAGCCTGGAGCCTGCTTCGGATTCTGTGTCTCTTTCTCTCTCTGCTGCTCCCCTGCTCATATTCGTGCTCTGTCTCTCGCTCAAGAATAAACAAACAATTAAAAAAAAGCAAGACAGCATAGGATTGGCATAATGACAGACAAATGGCTCCGTGAGATGTAAGAGAGAATCCAGAATTTAAATTTTATTTTTTTTACTTTAACTTACTTAAATCAAGGTCCAAACATTAAAATTTTGAAAGACACCTCTACAAGAATGAAAATTAAATATTTGCGATTACGTAAAAGGATTTGTATCTAGAATATACAAAGAACTCTTTTTTTGTTTAATGTTTATTCATTTTGGGGGGGGGGGCGTGAGTAGGGGAGGGGCAGAGAGAGGGAGACACAGAATCCGAAGCAGGCTCCAGGCTCCCAGCTATCAGCGCAGACCCGATGCCGGGGTTTGAACCCAAACCATAAGATAATGACCTGAGCCGAAGTCGGACGCTTAACTGACTGGGCCACCCAGGCACCCCAAGAACTCATAAAACTCAGTAGTAAGAGAACACGTTACTTACCCCAAATTTTTTAATGAGCAAAAGACGTGAAGGGGCGAAAATGGTGGATCAAGTGCATGAAAGATTCGGTCCGTACGTCGTCTGTACCTGAATGGAAATGGAAACCGCAGCAAGGGGTCCCTGCACCCTCCTACAGGCTACACTTGGGAGGGCTGAGCCGACAGAGTGGTGACGTGGGGTGGGGGGGGGGATGTGGTATTTGTCGAACAGAGGTGCAAATACGTGTCCCGGCAAAGACTTGCACACGGGTGTTCGGAGAAGCTTTATTTGTCGTGGCTGCCGACTGCTAACTTGTCCCTCGACGGATGACTGGTGACCAATTCGGGCATATCCATCCAGGGGACTGCCCCTCTGCGGCGAGGGGAGCAGAGTACTGACGCGGACAACCGCGTGGACAAACGTAAGCGGGGTTGTGCCGCGCGAGGGAGACACACAGTCCACGCTGCATGGTTTATTTATGTAAAACTCCGGAAACGTAGAGGGAGAGTGACAGAAGCGGATCGGTGTTGGCCGGGACAGGAGGAGAGCGTAGGAGAAAGGGGACACGCGGAGACCTTGGGGGGGTGGACGTACCTTCCTTGATTTGCCGCTCTGGTCCCCCAGGGACGTGCCCGTCACAGGTTATCAGATTGTCCCCTTGAGTACGTGTCCTTTCGCACATGCCAGTTAGGCCTCAAGCTCTTTCTTTCACAAAAAGATAATGCTCTTAATTCCTGATGCCCTGTGAAAGTAACTCATTGAACAGAGGCTGTTTTGAATGTCACTGTCTTTGTTTAATGTTCACTTTCACGAGGCCTGGGATCTGCCTGCCTTGACGGTTGAGAGGGGAAGGAAAAGACCAGCTTTCCTAAAGAGCTCCCAGGGAAAAGCAATCTTCTTAGTCTCCGCTGCCATTCCGGAAGTTTCTTCCCTTTACCGCAGGGCCAGGGTCTTCGGAGGCCTCCGAGTGCCCCACTCCGCCACCGTCTCCTCCCTACACTGGATTGATCCTGATAACGTCCCCGAAGGCAGCTGCGTTGTGCTCTGTGACTTAAATAGGACGTTTAAGTGTAATTGTTTGAAGACTGAGATTTATTTAGCACTTTCCGAGTTTCCGTCTGCTGTGTAAAACGTGCCAGCAGGATTAGCCTGTAGAGTGTTTACCGAGCTAGCTGCTTGGTTCTCCTCCTGGACTGATGTCATGACGACTGCCATAGGACTGTGTCCTTGGAGTGGACAGTGCGGCACAGAAGTCCTATTGGCACCGTTAGAAAAACTTAATTATCTGGGCTTTTTTTTTTTTTTTTTTTTTGGCCTTTTATGGAAAGGAGAGGCAGACCATGTCTCCCAAACGTAGAAGGCAGAAAAATTTTATTAGAGGAGATGACAGGATAAGGGAGGGATAGAGAAATAGGTCATCCAGCAGTGTGCCTACCTCGTGCAGTGTAGTTTACCCCCAGCCTACCATGGACTTGGTTGTCCCTTTGCAACTTCAGACGCATGGGATGTCGGTGTTCGCTTGTCTGGAAGGCTGAATGAAATGCAGGGTACGTGCTGAGGGTTCTGAGCTCTGTACCTCAGGCTCTTTCCTTTGATTTTAATCACTTGATTCCCTAATCGTATTCCTCGTGCATTTGCCGTGGCAGGAAATACCGGAGCCAAGTGCTTACAAGGTCCACGTTCATACGGTCTTTTTTTTTTTATTATTATTTTTTTCTCACGTTTGTTTATTTTTGAGAGAGACAGAGACAGAATGCATGTGGGTTAGGGTCAGAGAGAGAGGGAGACCCGGAATCCGAAGCAGGCTCCAGGCTCTGAGCTGTCAGCACAGAGCCCGACACGGGGCTCGAACTCATGAGCTGTGAGATCATGACCTGAGCCAAAGTCGGACGCTTAACCGACTGAGCCACCTGGGCGCCCCAGCGTTCACACAGTCTTAAAACACTGCCAAAATGCTGCTGATAGCTTGGCGTGGAAGCACTCAACAGCCAGGGAACAAATTATGGCTGCCATAACTCTGACTTGTAATAATCCTGCTGGAAAAACGGAGTTGCGGACACACGATCCCGTTAGCTGTCAGTACTTGGTGAGGTCTCGCAGTGACACGTGATGCCAGTTCCAGGGGACCTGCTGGGCCCCGTGCCTGTTGAGCCACAGTGTGTGTAAGTGTGCAGTTTGTGTAACTTGATGACACCAATCAGGGCATTTGGGGGGGCGGGGGGCTGCTAATAATTTTACCAGGGCACTAAGCTTGAAAGGGGGCTCTCTGGAGCAGACTGGGGCAAATGGCTTTCCTGTGTAGGATATGGCAGTGAACTTGAGTAAAGTCCTGCATTTTAGGTGTGGCTGTCTGTGCAGCGTACTCATGTCCACCACATAGTTCATTCTCCTCAAAACGCTGAGCCGATCTGTGGTTGATGTTGAATCTCATCTCATCTCTGCATGTTATCATGATCTGTTTTTGTCATGACTTCTTCTTATAAAGTTTTTGGCTTTTCTACAAGGATGAAAAAGTGCCTAATGCTCACGCCCCCAGTGATCAGGACAAAACTCGGACGTAAAAAGTAACAAATACCACTTTTCACCCATCACACGGGGGGGGGGGGGGGGCGGGCGGGGAGAAGAAGAAAAGGAAATTGCATTGCTGCTAATATCCAGTGTGGTGAGGCCATGGGAAAATAGATACCTTCCGCCTTTGTTCGTTGGGGTATATATTGGTAGAACCCTTCGGCGAGGCCATTTGCCAGAGCTCTTAGAATTGCACACGTGTATACTCTGGCCCGGCAGTTCTGTCTGTAGGAACACCGCTAACAGACACAGTGTTCCAGGAGCCGCGTGTGTGCGGACGGTTCCCGTGGCGGCGGTGGTGGTAGCAGAAATTGTAAGTATGTAAACATCCACGGGTAGCCCTCTGTAACACGTCTTACTCGAGAATCCGGGGTGGTTGTGAGGAGGGACGAAGCTCCGTGTAACTCTGAGACCTGGTAGAATCCGACTTGAAAAACGATACGCAGCGTTCGATTCCGTTCATGTAAAGGCAAACCAGTCCTGAAACTTTAAGTTTCTACCCCGACATCTGTGCCCTGAATAGAGACAAAGGTCTGGAAGGATATGGGCCTGAGTGATAGACGTGGATAACTGTTGTGGGACGAATGTGACCCTCCTTCGGCTGCGTCGTAATGTTTTTGTACCCTGACAATGTATTCATTGGCTAGCTAGTTTTATAAATGAAGGAAATTTTTTTTTTATTTTTTTATAATTGCATTGTAACAGTTGTGGAAGAGGAAAGGAATGATCACTATTCACATTTGGTGTGATTCTTATCTTTTTTTCCCTGTGTCTTCTATCCATGATTTTTAAGGACAGATCTCAGGAGACTCGCAGATATTTCCATTTTGAGCCGCCCTCAGGAGCCTACCTCCCCACTGGTCTTAAATATTCGTGTGTGTGCGCGCGTGTGTGTGTGTGTGTGTGTTACTTATATCTGTGTGTTACTACACACGTATTAGCATATTTGATTATAAGTTCCCTATAATATACCCTATATTGTGGATATATTATGTATATTAGGGTATACGTATATACCCATTGTTCCCAACTGGGGATATCCTGTAACGGTACCATATTACTTCCCCAAATGTGAAAATTTCTGAGTTCCAAAATACATTTGTCTGGTCCTGAGGATTCCAAAGTAAGGGTTGTCATACACAACGTGAAGGGGTAAAATGCAAAATTTGAAGCGAGCCAGTCAAAAGTTAATTTTGGCTCCTCGGAAACTGCCAAGTATCGCCTCTCATGTCTGTGAGGGGCTTCTGTAAAGGATATTTGTGTCATCATGGGGAACAACAGCAAAACGCTGGAAATATCCCAAACGGCTATTGACAGGGTCACGCAGAAAAGTTTTATACCTGTGTTCAGTGGAATGCTATTATTAGAGCTGTTTTTTTAATGCAGGCCCTTATACCGCCTACGAAACTTAGCTCCAGATGGGCTCCAGGCCTACCCTAACCCTAAGACTCAGGACTGTACAACCCTTAGAAGAAAGCTGGGGGAAAAGCTTCATGACCCCGGACTTGGCGATGATTTTGTGACTAGGACCCTGAAAGCATACAGGAAGAGAACTACATCCTTGTCATCAGAGGACCCACGGCCAAGAGAATGAAAAGGCAGCCTGTGGAATGGGAGAAAATGTTTGCAAGTCCTGTATCCGATGAGGAGTTATATCCCGAATGTGGTTTTTAAACACTCCTACAGGGGCGCCTGGGTGGCTCAGTCGGTTGAGCGTCCGAGTTCAGCCCAGGTCACGATCTCGCGGTCCGTGGGTTCGAGCCCCACGTCGGGCTCTGGGCTGATGGCTCGGAGCCTGGAGCCTGCTTCCGATTCTGTGTCTCCCTCTCTCTCTGCCCCTCCCCCATTCGTGCTCTGTCTCTCTGTCTCAAAAATAAATAAACGTAAAAAAAAAATTTTTTTTTAAATAAAAAAAAATAAACACTCCTACAACTCAGCAACAAGAAAATCACCCTGTTGAAAAAAGGACAAAGGATCCAAATAAATCTGGCTCCCAAGATGATACACGAAAGCGGTCAACACTGTGGGAAAAGGTGCTCAGCATCGGTAATGCTCACAGACCTAGAAATCAGAACCACGTGGAGATACCCCCTCGCACCTCGCAGGATGGCCGCTGTCACAAAGCCAGCCGACAACACGTGTGGGCGAGGACGCGAAGAAATGGAGACCTGGTGCCCTGTTGGAGGTTGTAAAACAGCGCAGCTGCTACCGGAAAAGAGGCGCCTCAGAAAACGTAAACAACTAGCACGGGATCCAGCGATCTCCACTTAAGTGGAAGAGAGCCGAGCCCTGGGGCACAGACAGGTGCTCGCACACCCGTGTTCACGGCTGCGTGGTCCCCAGTAGCCAAGAGGTGGAGACCGCCCAGTGCCCACAGACGGATGGATAAATAAACGTGCTGTCTGCACACAGCGGAGTAGGACTCCGCCTTCAAAAGGAAGGAATCGCCGTCCCCACGCTACAGCATGGGTGAACCCTGAAGACATTATGTCAGGTCAGGTAAGCCGGGCACAGAGACCAGTGTGGTGTAACTACGCTTACGTGCGGTGTCTCAGGTGGCTTCATCAAGCCAGAAAGTGGGATCGTGCTCCCTGGGGGGCCGGGCAGCGGCTGTGTAATAGTTCAACTTGCACATTTTCAAGATGAAAAAATTCTGGAGATCGTTTCATGACTGTGTGACTACACTTAACCCTGCTGAACTGTACCCTTAAAAATCTTTGCGATGGTAAATTTTTCACAATTATAAAAAAAAAAAGTAGGTGCGTGTGGTAGTCAGAGCGAACAATACTTTGCAGGGGAGACACACAGGATACGGGCCTGCCTGCTGGTTGTCGCTGATTTTCCCCACCTTTAATTGAATCTTTGGGTCCCAACATTCACAAGTGAGTTCTCAGATTTAGAGGGTCCCCGCTACCCCCTGCCCATTCATTCGACAGAACCTCCTCTTGTTGACCAAATTGTGACTCTCCCCTTACCTTCAACAAAAGTGATTATAAACGTCAAGGGTGAAAATCTGGGGGAAAGTTAGTTGGGGTCCCGGGGGTTGTGCGCCCTTTCCCTTCAGGAAGGGTCCTCATTTTCCTCAGGATACAGATGGTTATTTTGTATACAGAATGCAGTAGGCCCACCTCAACACTTTGTGCACCCAGCCTCAGCAGAGGCATTTGTTTTTTTAAGTTGATTTACTCTTGAGAGATGGAGACAGAGCATGAGCAGGGGAGGGGCAGAGAGAGAGAGGGAGGCACAGAATCCGAAGGAGGCTTCAGGCTCTGAGCTGTCAGCACAGAGCCCGACGCGGGGCTGGAACCCACGAACCGCGAGATCACGACCTGAGCCAAAGCCGGATGCTCAACCGACTGAGCCACCCAGGCGCCCCAACAGAAGCATTTTAAATAACGAATGCTTCCTTAAGTCTCCAAGGCCTTCTTGCGCTAAGAGGATTGAGAAGAGCAAGTCCAGCTGAAATTAATCTCTGCATTCCCTTCAGGATCCCCTGGCACATGCTGGGGGGACCGGAGGCCCTCCAGACGCTGCGTAGCACCCAGCTGGGGCGAAAACTGCTGGGGGGGGGGGGGGTGCCAGTATTCAGCTCCCCTCCGCTTGCAGAGAAGCCTGGAAATGCAAACGTGTTCTGGTGCAGCCCCGGCTCGGAGGAGGACCGTGGCCTTGATTAAACCAGCCGCTTGGCGCTGGGTTAGAAATGGTTTTGGTTTCTTTCCCTCTGCTAAGAATATTAGAATTGAAGTCTTATGAATGTTTTTAAGTTAAGATTTTAGCAAAATATTTGAATGAGAGGAAACACTGTAGCATTAAGTCAAGTGAAAGTATGATTGTGGATCCTTAAGCTGTGGTAGAGGAAATAATTAATTTATATGTTAGAAACAAAGTAACCCTTGCTACCCAGACGAGACCTAGAGAAGCCTGGATTCTGAGGACAAGCTGAGCTCCACCTTGGTTCGGAGGTTTCAAATAATCGAACAGATACGCTTCACACAGAATCTCGACCGAAAGCTGGTCAGCTGATCCCCAGGAACAGAAGACTCACATCTCCGTGAATACTAAACCGGAGGAGATCCTGGCGCGGCAGCCTCCGGAGACTTCTAGAAAAGGCACAGAGCCCTGCACTCCTCCCGGGGCATCTCTGTAGGACCGTTGAGTATGCGTACGTAGACGCGATGTGTTCTATGGGGAGTCCCTGAGGCAGCCCTTCTGCAGAGGGGGCAGCGTCCCCCCTTCATATCTGTGAAGGAATTTCTCGACACCTCCGAGTAGGCATCTGCTGGGCCGGCTTTTTCAAGTCTTGTCACCCACCGTCCTCGGGTAGCAATTGTGCCATCTTCTTCACAAGTGCGAAGCGTCTCCCATTATGAGCTTTTTAAACTCCTGTTTTCAGATCATTTCCAACTTGTAGAAAAGTCTCGGGAGGCGTTGCGAGAACTGCAGTCGGCCTGGCCAGGGCTCCTTTGCCGAACAGGTCCCTCCCTTCACCTCTCCCCCTCCCTGCCCTGCCTTCTTTCTCACTCTTTGTCATACGTTTGTTTTCTGAATGCTTTTTTTCTTTTTTTTAATCCTTCCCATCTCTCTGCCTCAACCTTGTAAGACACACGCGTCCTGATATAGCTCCAGCAGGTGCCGCAACGTTTTTAGTGAATTATGAAGCTAATGATTTGCCCCCTTCTTTCATAAGGACATGTGGTAAAGAGGGCGTTTTCCCCCCAATACCTAAAAGAGGATAGACTTTTAGCCTCACATGAGAACGGATTTTGGTGGTAAATAAACGAGAAGGACGTGCAAACCACACAGCTCGCCTGGCAGTGCGTGTCCATGCCCGTCCTGCACGAGGATGGCTTGTGGTTGGCTCCCCCCCCCCGCCCCCGCCGCCCCGGCGCTCCTCAGTGAGGTGGGTGCCGTTGGAGACGATGCACTTTGCAAATGAACCCCCAGATGAGAAGCTACACCGAACCAAAAAACTGGCTTCTGCCTTGCTTTTCTAGGGGCTTCTAAGAGGCCAGAACTCTCTATCAGCACGGGGAGCCCGCAGTGTCCCCGAGCTCCTGCCACCTGCTGTCCCTGTGTGCCCGGCTCAGACGAGGGCCGGGCGTGGCCCTGTGAGGGGAACTTGCCGAAGCCTGTAGGGTTATTAACTTGGGATCCTTTTAATTGGTACCCGGGGTCTGTTGAACTTCCTGCTGCTGTTTTGTTAAATGATGGTGGTTTAATAAAGATGAAAACAGCCCCATAAGCAGCTATAATTGGAGCTTTACCCGCCGTGAAAATTCTGAGCGTCTGAAACAGCTCCTGAAATAGACCTGAACTACTTAGGAGTTATTAAATGGAGATGATTAATTCTCAGTGTGAGCAACACAGGAGCATTCTTGAGTAAATAACTTGGTTTTATGGAAACTTTTTTCTCTCGGGGCAGCTTCTTCTCAGCGGTACTTTTCGGTGACTTGTAGTGAATTCGCCAAGTTGCGCGGTGGCCACCGCGAACCAGTTTTAGGGCCCTCCCGTCGTTCCAGTAAGGCCCCTCGTGCCCGTGCGTGCCCAACCCCAGTCCTCGGCCCCAGGCAGCCCCTCTTCCTCCTCCTGCTTCTGTAGGTTTTCCGGTTATTTCCTAGAAATGGAATCACGCAGTACGTGGCCTTGGTGTCTGGCTTCTTTCATTCCACAGGAAGCGTCTGAGGTTCACTCGCACTGCAGTCTGGGCCAGCACTGTCTTCACTTTCATCGCTGCCTAGTGTTCTGTGGATGAACCACGTCTTGTCTCCTCACCCATCGTGTGGTGAGCATTTGGGCAGTTTTCGCCCGTTGGGCTCTTAAGCGTGGTGCTGCTGTGGACGTTGTTTTGCAGCTTTTTAAAAGAAAACCGGTGTGAAAGGTGCCTACAAGAGAACTGAAGTTTGCTCTTTGGATGTGATTTTTTTTTTCATTTTTTTTAATGTTCATTTATTTTTGAGAGAGGCGGAGTGTGGGGAGGGGAGGGGCAGAGAGAGAGGGAGACGCAGAATCGGAAGCAGGCTCCGGGCTCCGAGCTGTCAGCACAGAGCCCGACCAGGGGCTCAAACTCCCGAACCGTGAGATCATGACCTGAGCCGAAGTCGAAAGCTCAACTGCCTGAGCCACCCAGGCGCCCCTGGATGTGATTTTTTACAATAAGCAGTATTTAATTTTTTTCCCCCTTCTTATCTGACCGTAGGTAAGAATTCAGGATCTCTTGAAGAGGGTGAATTTGATGATCCTTTGAGTGAGAGCAAGGTGTGAGTTAGCCTTTCCAAGGAAACCCAGTGGAACGCGGGATCAGCAGCAGAGAACCAGACAGACAAGTTTCCCCTTAAGGCCTCCCCGCCCCCCACCCCTGCCGGCCGCCAATGCTCACCTCAGCCTCCACTCAGGCTGATCACCAGGAACAGCTTTCTGGTTTGGAGCAGGGGGTCCTTTTTTTTTTTTTTTTTTTTTTTTTTAAATACATCTTTTTTTCTTTAATAAATCTATATTTTGTCTTCTCAGTGAATGTTCCTAAAAGGAACTTCGTGTACTAGTTCCAGTGCAGAATGTGATAAAATATGTGTGAAGCAAGATTTGGTGAAATATCCCTACAATTCCCTCTTTTATTTACTGGGTTTAAAAACATGTTTTTGGAACTGTCAAGCAAAATTCTCCGTTTGAGGTGGAAAACATGTTGCTTGGAGAAGCACTTTATTGACACCTTTCAAATGTCCCCTTTGTCCAGGAGGCGCTCAGGCTGTGGGTGGCTTACGTTTCCCCTGGCCCTGTTCCTGAGCAAACCCCCGTTGTTGTTCTAAGGAGGTCCCCCAAAAGTAGCCTGAATTGGGGTTTATGCGCATCCGTGGGCGTTCCGTGAAGAGAACGCTCTGGTAGGTGGCACTTGGCTGGTGAGGTCCCAGTTCTCGCCCTGATTCTTGAAGGCACAGCTAGTTCACAGCCTATGTTCCAACGCAGAGGAAAAAAAAGGGAATCGATCAGAACCTTTAGTTACCGACTGAGGTCTGATCTCTGTATTGCTTAGCAGATCAGTTTCACAAAAGTAATTACATAAACTTTCATCTTTTGCCTTGACCTAAATGTTTTACAGATCGTTTTGACAGGCTCTTTTTGTTTTGATTTATCTCCCTTAGTGACAAACCAGAAACAAAAGAAAGATCATTTCACTCAGCCTGGTGTGTTTTACAAGGTCATCTTTTCTTTTAAGTAGAGCTCCCTCTCCTCTCTCTCTCTCTCTCTCTCTCTCTCTCTCTCTCTCTCTCCCTCCCTCCCTCTCTCTCAAGGTTTACTAACGTGATTTTTTTTTTAAGTTAAATTTAAGAGCAGTTAGTGAGGGTTCCAGAATTTTAAGTACTGTGGCACAATCCAATAGTAAATAAGACACCAGTGGTTGCCATTTCCAGAATATTCTTTATGGTGCTTATCTGGAAAATGTAAATCTTTGTATGGCTCTCTCCAGGTATTTCAGACTTCGGAATACTTCCTGTTTGTTTTGAGCTAGCTTTATTTATTTATTTATTTATTTATTTATTTATTTATTTTAACTTTTTTTTTTTTTTTTTTTTTTTTGAGAGAGAGAGTGAGACAGAGCATGAGTCGGGGAGGGGCAGAGACAGAGGGAGACACAGAACTGGAAACAGGCTCCAGGCTCCGAGCTTGTCAGCACAGGGCCCAACACGGGGCTCAAACCCATGAACCATGAGATCACGACCTGAGTCGAAGTCGGATGCTTAACCGACTGAGCCACCCAGGCGCCCCAAGCCAGCTTTAGATCATAGGGCCATGCAGAGTCGAAAATCAAGTTCACGCACGGGTGTCAGAACTCCATCCCGGCGGACAGAACTGCACTGTGGCCAGGGTGAGGGAGTTCGGGGAGCTTTTCCAGGCGAAGCATTGAGTCAGACGGCTGGCACGGCCGAGGGAAGAAACCCTTGGTGGGCTCCCTGTGCCGGAGCCCGGCCCGGTCCCTGCCAGATGCGGTGCGTGCCGACGTGCCTGCCGCAGCCAAGGAATTCCATCCGGGTCTCCCCCAGCTCGGCTCTCGCGCTGTGGGGCGTCCGTTCCTCCGGGGAATTACCTTTGGCATTTCTGCCACGCTGTGTTGTGTTGGGCTTTTGGTGGTGGAGGTGGGGCCTCGTGAAATCCTGCAAATGTTGTCAGCGGAGACTTTTCCAGCGATTCTGGAAGGAGAGAGGCTTTCGGAGGCGGTGGTCCGTCTCCTCAGAGCTGTCTGGTCTCTCGTGGGACAGGGTCAGAGTTCGTGTGGAGCGTGGATGCCCAGTCAGTGCTCCAGCGGCCCCAGAGCCCCCGGACCCCAGGCCTACAGGGCCTGGCGGCCCGGGCCTAACGCACAAGGGCCCTTTATGAGGAGCCAGATCCCTGGCTCGCCGGCCCGAGCGTCTGGGGCGTCCCTGCCTTTGGCCTCCTGCCCTGCTTCCCTCTCCTCCGGGCCAGCCCCGGCTCTGGTTGGCTCCACGAGCAGAGCCGGCCTTTCGCTCGGAGAGCCAAGCTGGAGCACAGCCGATGAGTCAGGCTTTGGCAGGAGGAAGGCTGCTTTTGAGCACTCCTCTTTCCCTTTTGTTGAGCCCGAGGCGGGCTTTGTTGAGCCGAGGGGGTGGGGAGGCCGGCAAACATCCCGCCGAAGGGCACCCTGACCCCTTGGCCCCGGCTCCCCTCCGCCGTCCAGGGGGAGGCAGTTGGCCTCAGAGTGCTGCCCGGTCCAGATGGTCTGTCCCCTCGTCGTCTGGCTGCTCTGAGCCCTGTCTCCTTGACAGTCAGGTCATATGACAAATGAGACTACTGTCCTTGTTCCGATTTTTTAATTTCATTTTTCGCAAGCACGTTGGAACTTAACTCTTAAATACAAAGCTTGGCTCGCAGTCTCTGGTCAGGGCCCTGCGTGTGGCTTAAGAGCTCGGCCTTCTGAGCTGAGCGGCGGTTTCGACCGCTTGGGCAAGTGAACCTGTGAGCTTTGGTCTCTTCCAGCAGGAGAATGGGGACAACTGCGTTTGCATTAAGTGAGATAATGCGCGGCAAGCGAGTGGCGCAGCGCCTGGCACCGCAGGGCCGGTTCGGTGCCGTCATCCGGCCAAGGGAGCAGCCTCTGTGAGCCGGCCGCACACCCCACTTGTGATCCTCCATCCGGTGCCGGTGGGGCACCTGGCCGGGCGCCTGCTCGGCCCGTCTAACTCCTCCTGGAAATGAAACCTGTCAGCCTCCTCAGCCCCAGAGCCAGAGCTTTTGGCGTCTTGGGTCGGTATTGGGGGCACGTTCACAGATTTCTCCGCCTGCCAAGCTCCGTGCGAGGGGACTGACGGGAGAGGCGGCCCTTGGGGTGCAGGACGGGGCTCGGGCCGTGGTCAGCTCCGCCGTGGCCGGACTGCCGGGCAGCCGGACGGGCCGCCTTGGTCCGGGCTCTGGCGTTTGTCGGTATGACTGGTGGGGAAGCGCGGCTGGGAGCAGGGTCGGAAGCAGCGCTGTCCCGAGATCGGAAGGCGCGTGCGAAGGCGTGAATGCAAAACAGGTAGCGGCTGTGTGTCCGCCTTGTATCACAACAACGCTGATCGCCCGTGCTGGCAACTGTTCCTGAGATTGGTTTTTTGTTTGTTTTTTATCACATTCAAGTGTGTGTGTGTGTGCGCGTGTGTGCGTGTGTGTGTACACACATACATGACAGGACAATCACTAGGTGCCAAACTGCAAATCAAGTGAAGATACACTGAGTGTCGGGTGAGAGGCTGGTTTTGGAAGCAAGTCCGCTGTGGAGCGGGTGTTGTTTCTGTCCGTAGAGATCACCTGGGTTAGCCGGTACTGGTTCCGGAAGAGGGTGCGGGCCGCTCCAGTGGCTGCAGGGGAGCTCTTGCCACGCGGCCTGGGTCACGCCGGCTTACAAGCGCTGCCTGCGTTTTCCCTCTGTAGTCCCTCAGATCCTGTCCCAGATTCTGTCCGCCATCCTTAGGACCGTGTGTGGCCAGAGGCCTGGCTTCAGGGAGACCATAGCTCCCGTTTGAGGGCCTGCTCTGTGTGCGTCTGACCCGGCCTGGAGACGGCTCCGGGTCAGGTTCTGGTCCCGAGTGGAGGGGACATCCCGTCAGCTCAGGTGCACACAGGCTTTCTCCGAAGGACCCCGACCTGAGGTCCAGGTGGCAGAGGGAGCCGATCGGTGAGGTGCGTGGCTCCGTTTAAAGGTTCTTGTTTTGGGCCCAAAACAACAAGCTGTCCCCAGATGAGTCACGGACCGTGGGGGACTGACGGGGCCACCCTTGTCCCGACTGTGAGGCCAGACTGTGCTGGGGCGAGGAAGAGTCCGGTCAGAGGGGTGCCGTCCCCCTTCCCCAAAAACCTCTGTGTGCAGGATCCCCCCCCTCCGGGGAGTGGACCGCTGATCCAGGTCAGGCCCTCCGTGCTACGAAGCAAGCCTCTGGTGGCTTCAGAGAGCCTTGCGGGCCCCACCAGCACAGGCTGTCCCTGGAGGCAAGACTGGAAGTGGAGGGAGCTAAACTTAGCTCCCTGGATGAGCTGCTGGTGCGGTGTGAGGAGGGGCGAGGGGTGTGGGGGAGGCTTAAAGGGACAGCCACGGGCTTGTGTGACGGCCCTGCGCCAGCTCCGTCACCAGCTCCAGTGTGGCATCTGGCATCGGGGGAACTTAGCTGGTCTGGCACGTGGCGCTATGTGTGCCTGGGGGTCCTGCATGCAGTGGGGTGGGGGGAAGGTGGCCACGGGTGCATTGAGGCGGGGGGCGTGCCCAAAGGTACTGAGCACCTTGGGGGCTGTGGTGCATTGGGGGGGCAGGGCCCCAGGGATCCTGTGTGCAGAGGGGGGGCTGTGGGTGCATTGCCGGGGGGCGGGGCCCCAGGGGTCCTGCGTGCCGGGTTGGGCGGGGGGCTGTGCCCAGCAGTGAGGAGAACGTGGTCTGGGCGGTTGGAAGGGCACCGTGGGCTCTGGCATGCTCACCCGCTGGGTCCAGAGAGCAGCAGCATTGACGGCCCAGAGGGGAAGGGGGCTGAGCGCCACCTGGGTGTTCCAGGGCTGACTCGGGCACAGAAGGAACATGTGACATGGGCCCACAGGTGCATCGCTACGTAGAAGTGAGCCTGCGTAACTGGTTTGGCAAAAGCGATCTCTCTCCCACTTGGAAGTCCTCGATAATTCACCATTTTCTACCTATCTAGTCCTCTCTCAACATCTCCCACCTGTTCCCCGGACAGGGGTGGAAGGGAAGGACAGGGCGCACGGTCGTCCAGCGCTAACAGACGCCTCTCTGTTCGACTCCAGCTCCCCAGCCTTCAGGTGCTAGGTGTTCCTCTGCTTTGTTGAGTGTTTGTGTCGTTTTTTTGTGTTCGTAGCCCCGGGACCAGGCTGCCAGCGGCAGGGAGCAGCCTCGATCCCGGGCTCTGAAAGCCAGGCCGGCAGGGCCGGTGCCACGTGCGGGGTGTGCACTTCCCGAACTAGAGGCCGCCGGCCGTGAGCGTGGTCCGTACCGCCTTCGCTGTGTCTCTGTCCCAGTCCTGTACCTGCGCAGGAAACATGGACACACGGTCAACAGTAGTAGGGGACGCATCTGCACACACCCCCACCGTGCAGATCAAGAGCATCAGCGGCGGGGCGCGTCCGACTTCGGCTCGGGTCATGATCTCACGGTTCCTGGGTTGGAGCCCCGCGTCGGGCTCTGTGCTGGCAGCTCAGGGCCTGGAGCTGCTTCGGATTCTGTGTCTCCCTCTCTCTCTGCTCCTCCTGCACTCACACTCTGTCTTTCTCAGTCTCTCAAAAATGAATAAATGCTGAAAAAGAATTTTTTAAAAAGCGGGGGGCATCAGTGGTAATGTGTCACCCACTGTTGGCTCTCCTGCTCCTGGATACACCCCCCGCCCAGCCGTAGCCGCCCTTCTGATGTTGGCTAACGTTCTTTTTATTTGTAGTTTTACCACCCATGTATCCCTGAGCCGTTCTTTGCCTCAGTTTTGTCCGTAAAGTGGGGATGACCGTAATACGGGCCTCAAGCATCATTTTGAGGATTAACTGAGTTAATATGTGTAAAGCACTTAGATCGGCACGGGGCACCTAGTAAACTTTGTATGCGTGTTAGCTACTGTAACTGTTGTTGTGTTTAATTTTTCCAGTTTTTAAACATCATGTAAGTCAAGAATAGTGTAAATATTGTACTGCCGCTTGTTTTTTTCATTCACCGATTTATTTTGTGATTCATCGTATTGATGCACATGGTAATGGTTCCCTCTTGTTCATTCTCCTGTGCGGTTCCAGAATACGCTGCCATTTATTTATCCGGTGAAGTCAGGGTTGACTGGGTTTTTCCAGCCTGGGCTTTGATGATCCTGCCGCCAGGAGCATTCTGGCTCACGTTCAGTGTCCTCTCGGGCAGTGCTTCCCCAAGTGTGGTCTGGGGATCCCTGAGGTCCTGTCGAGGGCTCCTCAAGACCGACACTGTTTTCAGAATAAGACTGAGACGCCATTTGCCTTTTGCACTGTTATTTACTCGAGAGCGGACACTGGAGTTTTCCAGAGGCCACATGGTGTGTGATGATATCATCGTTCTGGTGGCTGCCTAGATACATGCCTGTTATAACTGTATTTCTAAATTACTTCAGTTCTCTAATACGGTAAATATTGATAGTTTGGGAGGTGTTGTGTCCCGGGGAGAGGCTTCCCTGGTTTTATTTGAGTAAGGCAGTGAAAGCACAGGGGCTTTCCGTAACGAACCTGAAGAAACAGACTCTGACTCATCCCCTTTGTTGTGAGTTAGCTAATGACTAACGCCATAGCAGGAGATTTTTCAGACACTCACTGGGTTTTTAGTCCTGTATTATGTGACTCGAGCAGCTCCGTTATAAGGAGGAGGAAGAATTCCTTATTATCTGCCATTCTGATGCGGGGGCAAGTTTTTCTAGACAGGTCCTCGACAGCAAACTCAAGCCAGCAATCCGCTGAGTTATCAGAGGAAATAATGCCTAGGCTAGCACTAGAAAGGTCTGCTTTGAAAAAATCGTATCTGGGGCACCTGGGAGGCTCAGTCGGTTAAGCATCCAACTTCAGCTCAGGTCACGATCTCACAGTTAGTGAGTTCAAGCCCCACGTCGGGCTCTCCACTGTCGGTGCAGAGCCCGCTTCAGATCCTCTGCCCCTCCCCTGCTCTCTCCCTCTCTCAAAAATAGACATTAAAAAAAAGAAGAAAAAAATCCGTATCTTCATTCACCAACAAGCATTTGGTACCTAAGGGTCAAGACGCTATTGGAGCTGAGGGCACACAGTGAAGGTGGCCTTTTCTTCCGCGGTGAACGGTTGTGTTGCAGGTACCTGGTACAATGGAGGAAGTTAAAGCAACCACACAAATGCGCTGTCTCACAGCAGGGGCAGGTCAGGAGTCCTGGTGTCTGGACCTCACTGGGTCATCTGCTCTCAGGATCTCATCAGGCTGAGATCAAGGTGTCGGTGGGCCTGTGGTCTCACCTAATGTCCCTTGCCAGCTGCCTGTCATTGGCAGAGTTCATTTCCTTGCAGTTGTGTGACAGAGATCTCCGTTGTTTTGTGGGTTTCTGGCCAGCTTCCAGGGGCTGCCCTAGGTTCCCTGCCATGGGGCCCCTCCTCTTACAACATGACGCTTCTTTGAAAAGGCTCACCAGATTAGGTCAGGCCCACCCCCGATCATCTCTCTTGATCGGCTCAGAGTAGCCCAGTGAAGGTGTGCTGTCTCTTGCTCTCCACGGGCCCCTCCCGTGCTCCAGAGAAGGAGATTGTACACGGACACAAGTCACTGAGGCCCATCTTCAAATCCTGCCAGCACAGACCTCTTTTCCTAACCCCAGATTACAAAGATTTTCACCTGTGTTTTTTTCAAGTCTGTGGTTTTAGTTTTAGCTTTCACATTTAGGTCTGTGGACACACTTTAATTTTCGTGTATGATATGGGTAAGGGTCTATGTCCCTTTTGTCCCCCGTACAGATCACCAGTGTCTCCGGCACCATTTTTTGAAACAATGCCCGTTTCTCCATCTTGATTTGCCTTGACAACTGTCAAAATGCACTTGGCCGTCTCTGTGAGGTCCTGCGCCCAGACTCTGGTTTCTGCTCAGTTGTCTGCCTTTTCTCGCACCAACCCCCTCTTTCAAAGAAAGTCTGGAAATCAGGCATCGAAAAAATGCTTTCCTTTTATAAAATCGATTTATTCGAGGTCACTTTTTAAAACTGTTTTTAAAATGAGCTTGTTATTTTCTACCAAAAAAAAAAAAAAAAAAAAGCTGCTGGGACTTTGGTTGGCATTTTACGGCATCCGTAGGTCAATCTGGGGAGAACTGGCATCTTAACAGTATTGAGGCTCCTAAAATTGATGAACATGGCATATCTCTCCAATTATGTAGGTTCTTTTGTCCTGGTGCTCTGCGTTTTCCAAAGAAGAGGTTTTAAACATTTTGATAAAAGTCTGTTTCATGGGGCACCTGGGTGGCTCAGTGAGTTCAGCGTCCAACTTTGGCTCAGGTCGTGATCTCGCAGTTCGTGAGTTCAAGCCCCACGTCGGGCTCACTTCTATCAGCCCGTCACTGCAGAGCCCACTTTGGATGCTCTGTCCCCCTCACTCCGCCCCTCCCCCACTTTTCTTTTCGCCAAAAAAAGTAAATATTTGAAAAATAATGAACGTCTGTTTCAGCTATTGGAATAAGGCAGGAAATATAAGAAAGAATAGGGGCATATAAGTCAGAAAAGTTCCTATTGGCAGATGACATATAAAATGTAAAGGAACCCACCCAAAAAGTCACAGAACTAAGTAAATTAAGCAAGTCGACAGGATACAAGCTCAATAAATACAAAAATCAATTTTATTTCTGTATACTAGCAATGAACACAGGCAAACAAATGTGCCATTACTTTTAACAATTGCTCACAAAAAAGGGGGAAATACTTTCATGTAAATTTAGCATAATGTAGATGGGATGGGACTTGTATGATTAAAAATGACAAGATGCTCATTAAAAAAATCAGAGGGTCTCGGGGCGCCTGGGTGGCTCAGTCGGTTGAGCGTCCGACTGCGGCTCAGGTCACGATCTCACGATCCGGGAGTTCGAGCCCCGCGTCGGGCTCTGGGCTGATGGCTCAGAGCCTGGAGCCTGCTTCCGATTCTGTGTCTCCCTCTCTCTCTGCCCCTCCCCCGTTCATGCTCTGTCTCTCTATGTCTCAAAAATAAATAAAACGTTGGGGCGCCTGGGTGGCTCAGTCGGTTGAGCGTCCGACTTCGGCTCAGGTCACGGTCTCACGATCTGGGAGTTCGAGCCCCGCGTCGGGCTCTGGGCTGATGGCTCAGAGCCTGGAGCCTGCTTCCGATTCTGTGTCTCCCTCTCTGCCCCTCCCCCATTCATGCTCTGTCTCTCTCTGTCTCAAAAATAAATTAAAAAACATTAAAAAAATTAAAAAAAAAAAAATCAGAGGGTCTGAACAGATGGAGAGTTGGTTTGAGCTCCTGGATTAGGAGGCTCAACATAGAACAGTGTGAGTTCTCCCCAAATGTATATACAGGTTTCTGTTCCTACTAAACACAGAGTTCCTGCTAAAATGTCAGCCAGACCTTTTGTAAATATAAATATGATCCTTCCAAAATTTGGAGAGGCACAAGAATAGCCCAAACCATTTAGAAAATGAAGAATAAAGTACAAGTTATCAGTGTCTCATGTCGAGACCTTAGATGCAGCCGCATTAATCAAGACAGTGATATCGACAGAGGGACAGACACAGGTCAGTGGGACAGACCCAGAGGTTAGCTCCGCACAAGTATGCAGAGATGCAAAACCGGTTCAGTAAAGGAAGGCCAGCCTTCCACGTATGCTGCTGAAGCAATTGGATAGCCGTAGACTGGAAAAGAAAGAAAAAGAACCATGACCTGAATCTCACAACCTTACGTACAACTTAGACCGGCATGTAGATTTAAATGAGAGATATAGAATTTTGAGCAGGTGACATGATAGAAACTCTGGGACCTAAGGCTGGATGAAGTATTCTTAGATAAGACCCCAAAAGCAAAACCCATAAAAGAAAAAAATCATTTTTGAAAAAACATCAATTTTGACTTCATCAAAATTAAAACTTGCTCTGCAAAAGACCCTCTTAAGAGGCCGCAGACATAAAATATTTGCCAACCACACATCTATCAAAGGACTCATCTCAAAAAAACATAAAGAATTCTTGAGACTCAATGGTAATAAAACAGTCCAACTAGAAAATGGGCAAAAGATCTGAAGAGATTTCCCCCAAGAGGATGTGCACATGGCAGGTAAGTACATGGGAGGTGGTCGACATCACTGGCCATTGGGTCTTTGCAGATTAAGGGAAACGCAAAACCATGTTGAGATACATGTTAGAAGTTAGAAAAGAAGACCAGCGGCCACCGGTGCCCGGGCGGCTCAGTCTTCAACTCTTGATCTCAGCTCAGATCTTGATCTTGGGGTCATGAGTTCAAGCCCTGTGTTGGGTTTGAAGCCTACTTTTAAAAAAAGGAAAGGAAAGAAAGGAAAACACAGCACCCATAGCAAAGGCTGGCCAGGATACAGAGAAGCCAGGTCCCCTCCGCATGGCCGGCAGGAATGTGGATGATGCTGCTGTCCTGGATTATAGTCTGGGAGTTTCTTCTGAACACTAAATTTGTACTTAACCATGTGACCCAGCAATCTCACTCCTGAGCACTTACCCAGAGAAATGGAAACTGTCCACACAGAACCTGTTCATGAATGTTGACGGCAGGTTTCCTTTGGGGGAACATTTTTTATAATAAATTCAGGTGCTTTTTGTTTTTTTTTTTTAAGTAAATAATAGGTTTGTTCAGATTTTCACTGTTAGTAAATTAAATCTTTAAAACATTTTGTCCATTTCTTCTAAGAAATCCAGTTTGGTAGCATCAAGTTGTTCAGAATGTCCTCTCCATATTTTTTTAACGTCTGTAGGATCCATAGTGTGACTCCTCTTTAATTGCCGGTACTAGCAATTTCCCTTTTTCTTGCTGGATCACTCTGGCTAGGACGTTACCCGTTTCGTTGGCCTTTCTGAAGACACTTTTGGCCCTGTTAATTTTTTTTGTTGTTTGTCCATTTTCTATTTCGGTGATATGCGGTCTTTATTTCCTTCCCTCTACTCACCTGGGGTTTTCTTTACTCTTCCTTTTTAGGCCCTTTGAGAAGGAACTTCAGTCAATGATTTTGGATCCATTTTCTTTTCTAGTATAAACATTTATTTTTAAATTTTAATTGCAGTACAGTGAAAGTGTTGTATTTCACATATACAATGTAGTGATTCAATACGTATCATACATACATTGCTGACATAGGCATTTAGAGCTACAGATTTCTTCCCTAGATAATACATTAAATACATCCCAAAATATTTAAAAAAAAATTTTTTTTAACTTCATTTATTTATTGTGAGAGAGGGGCGCCTGGATGGCGCAGTCGGTTAAGCGTCCGACTTCAGCCAGGTCACGATCTCGCGGTCCGTGGGTTCGAGCCCCGCGTCAGGCTCTGGGCTGATGGCTCGGAGCCTGGAGCCTGTTTCCGATTCTGTGTCTCCCTCTCTCTCTGCCCCTCCCCCGTTCATGCTCTGTCTCTCTCTGTCCCAAAAATAAATAAAAAAATGTTGAAAAAAAAAAAATTATTTATTGTGAGAGAAAGAGAGCAAGCCAGGAGAAGGGCAGAGAGATTGGGGAGACAGAATCCCAGCAGGCTGTACACTGTCAGCATGGAACCTGATGTGGGGCTTGAACTCACAAACCATGAGATCGTGACCTGAGCTGAAACCAAGACTCGGATGCTTAACCGACTGAGCCACCCGGGCACCACCGAAAATATTTTCTAATGTGCTTTGTGATTTCCTTTTGGTACTTCCATTTGATCCATGGAGTTTCCATCTCCCTGCTTAAATTTCCCATTTGTTCTTTCACGTCGTCTACTTTTTCCATCAGAGTGCTTAGCTTATTAATCATAATTGTTTTAAATTCCTGATGTGTTAATCGCAGACCCTCTGCCACATCTGAGTCTGGCTCCAGGGCTTGCTCAGTCTCTTCAGACTGTGATTTTTGCCTTTTATAGAGCGGACGTTGTCATTTTCCGTTGAAAGCTGGATGCATTGCTGGCTCCAGCCACGTTCCTGTCCCTCATATTCACCTGCCTCTCCAGATTGGGGGGCAGCAACCCTTGAACATCCAGTCTCGTGTGGCTCTAAAAAGAGTCGTTGGTTTTCAGCTTGTTCAGCTTGTGTGGGGACTGGAGTGACAACTTGCAGGTTCCTTAAGTGCCAGAGCAGGAGGGTGTGACTCTGCATCTGGAACCTCTAAGAACTGGCCAAGCCCCCCCCCCCGCCCCTCCCCTCTCTGCCCCCCCACCTGCCCCTCCCTCACCCCATGGTGTGCGTGCTTTCTCGTATGGAGAAAAAGAAGATCTAAAATCATGCCCTGGTTTCTTTCTAGTTCATTTTTCTGTGGTGGTCCCTGTGACACAAATGAAGGATTAGATCTGTCGTTTCCAAGGCTGGGTCTGTAACCCGTGCTACTCAACTTCCAGAACCGTTTGAGGAATGAGCCTGACAGCTGTTCATTGTGCACAGACCGCCTTGGATCCCACACAAGATCACAGTGAGGTGCGGCAGCTGCAATTAAACACCCGGAAAACAAGTGTCCTGACGATGGGGAACCTTCTTACCTTTGCTGATACAGGTGCAAACCGTGCGGCCGCTGAGGAACACACTTGGGTGATTGCTCAAAAAATTAAACACATGGGGCGCCTGGGTGGCTTAGTCGGTTAAGCGTCCAACTTCGGCTCAGGTCATGATCTCACGGTCCGTGGGTTCGGAGCCTGGAGCCTGCTTCGGATTCTGTGTCTCCCTCTCTCTCTGCCCCTCCCCTGCTCGCATTCTGTCTCTCTCTCTCTCTCTCTCTCTCTCTCTTAAAAATAAATAAGCATTTAAAAAATTTTTTAAAAATTAAACATAGTTGCCATGTGACCCAGAAACTCCACCGCTAGGTGGAATGTCTGCCCCAAAGGACCAGAGACCGGCATTCGAATGGAAACTTGTACGAGAACGGTCACAGCAGCAGCCAGACGCTGGAAGCAGCCCAAGTGCCCATCAGCTGACCAGCGGATAAACACTGTGAGGGTCCACGCAGGGGGGCGCTATCCAGCCGTAGAAAGGAACAGAGTGCTCACCCCGCCATGACGGTGAAACACGATGCCCAGTGGAGTAGGTCAGACCGTTGCTACGAAATACCCCAGATTGGCAAACCCAGAGAGACAGAGAGCTGATGGGTGGTTGTCCGGGAGTGGGGGGTAACTGCTGGTGGGCGCGATTGTCTTTGGGGGTGATGACAGTGTTTTCCAACAAGGTAGTAGAGGTGGTGGTTGTATGTCACCTTGAACGTGCTACATGCCACCGTGTTACGTATGCTTTATTTCTTAAAGATTTTATTACATTTATTTAAGTAATCTCTACAGCCAGTGTGGGGCTTGAACTCACGACCCTGACGTCAAGAGTCACGTGCTCTACCGACTGAACCACCCAGGCGCCCCTATATACACTTTAAAGTGGTTAGTTTTCTGTCACGTTACTTTTACCTGAGCTGAAGAAAAAGACAAATCTCAGAGGGGCCTGGCATATTACAGCGCCACCCTGGGCCTTTCCCTGGGGCCTTAGTCACAGCTGGGAAGGAGCAGCTGTCCCCAGGAACCGGGGTGGGGGACTCAGAGCCTGGATATGGGACGCCAGCCTTGGCACGGCCGGGTGGCCGAGCAGGACCGCCAGCGTGGGCGCGCCTTGGGCCGGCTTCCCGTGCACCTGCTCGTGCTGGGGCAGAAGGGCGAGGCCGCCGGAGTCCAGGGGCCCTGCCCCCACCTGACATACTGTTAGGCTCATGTGTCTTAGTTTGGTTTCCATTCTGAGGGGTGGATTTTTTAAATAAATTTCGTTTTTAATTATGTAAGATCTCCACATGGTTCCAAAGCCAGAATGCATTGAGACGTCCCGCTCCTGCCCTGTTCCCCCCTCCCCGTACCTCATCGTTTCTATCTGTTGCTGGTTTCTCTTGCTACGTTTCCTTTTTTAAATATGAGCAAATAGTCAGTGTTTCAATTTCCGCACCATTCCTCACACGCAAGGAGACACACATCGTACTTGGTGTCTTGCACCTCTTCTCACCAGCCATGGACCACCGTCCACCCCCCACAGCCGTGTCCGACCCCTGTGTAGGTCGCCTGCGTTACCCGATCAGCCTCCTGTCCGTGGACGTTTGCGGTCTTCCCAGGCTTTCGATGCTGTGCCAGCGCCACGGTGAATCTTTTCCCTGATACAGTAGGATCATAAATTAGCAACAGACAGGTCCTAGGCACCCAGATTAAAATGGGAGAACCTCTGTTTTGACGACGCGTAGGAATATGGGGTTTTATCTTTGTCCAGAATGCTTTCACGGCTGTGAGATCATTTACTCTCACAAGACCCCGGTGAAGCGTCACAGGCATTCAACTTAGTTAGCAAAGCCGGAATTCAAGATGACATTTCCTTTGGGGAATTCATGTTTTTTTTAAGTATTTGTAAAAACCCTCTATTCACACATGTTGTTTGGTCAGCATCTCTATTAAGCCAAAGTTAAGACTTAAATTGGATATTTGTTAAGTAATGGAAATGAAAATCTGACCCTTGAAATAACTTGTTGTTTTTAACATACAGCAGTTTTAAAATTTGTCCTTGTAATCTGGAGGCACCTGGGTGGCTCAGTAGGTTAAGTGTCCGACTCTTGATCTCGACTAAGGTCACGATCTTGTGGTTCACGAGGTCGAGCCCCACATCAGGCTCTGTGCTGACCGTGTTGAACCTGCCTGGGAATTTCTCTCCCCCTCTCTGCCCCTCCCCTGCTCACTCACTTTCTCTGAAAAATAGACATTAAAAAAAATTGTGTCTTTGTAATTTGTTATGTTTAAATGAGTAAACTAATCTCCGGGTCGTCTGGCTCACCGTTGTCAAGTCCTGGATCTCCCAGCACAGTCGATCCCCTGTTAGAACCTAAAAACCAGCTTCCCTGGTTCCGGAACTATAGGAGGGGCTTACGAGTGCCCAGACAGGATTTCAGACTAAAAAGCCACTGGCCCCAAGTGAAGATCTGTGTTTTCCTTCCTCCACCCACCTCACACCTCCTTTGTCCTTTCTCACACCCCAGCCCCAGGGAACCCCCTCCATGCACTCACCTCCACCTCAGGAAGTACCTCCAGTGGAAGGGTGTGGGTCACGTTGCTGGCAGAGAAACAGGTGTGACCAGTCAACCTGGAATACCGATCTTGTGTTGAAAGAGCTGAGTCCGTTCTCTGGAGATCTTGACTTAGCCGATGGAGGCGGGTGGGGCCAGCCGACGTCCGCCGACGGGACCGCCAGAGCGCGGGCAGGCAGGGGTGCAGGAGGCTGGGTCTGGGTCTGATGATGCCAACAGAAGCACATGGGATTCTCGTGCGGCCGGTGTGGGTGATGGGTGCTCCCAGGGAAGACGGTGCAGGAGACCGTCCATCTGCCGAAAATGATCCTTCTCTCTGCGAGGGTGACGCGCCCAGGCCTGCGCACTTTTCCGGCCACATCCGCCTGTCTGCGGCGCGGATGCGAGTGTCCCAGCGCGGTTCCTTGACACTGATCGCCCCCTCTGCCCGCTCGATCACCAGCACCGCCCCCCAGACTCGTCCAGCGGCTGCTAATAAAAGTGCACATTTCGGGGCGCCCGGGTGGTTCGGTTGGTTGAGCGTCCACCTCTCGACTTTGGCTCAGGTGGTGATCCCAGGGTTGTGGGATGCAGCCCCGAGTTGGGCTCTGTGCTGACTGTGGAGCCGCCTGGGGATTGTCTCTCCCTCCCTTGCCCCTCTCCCCTGCTCATATTCTGTCCCTCCCTCTGCCCCTCTCCCCTGCTCATACTCTCTCCCTCCCTCTGCCCCTCTCCCCTGCTCATACTCTGTCCCTCCCTCTGCCCCTCTCCCCTGCTCATACTCTCTCCCTCCCTCTGCCCCTTTCCCCTGCTCATACTCTTTACCTCCCTTGCCCCTCTCCCCTGCTCATACTCTCTCCCTCCCTTGCCCCTCTCCCCAGCTCATACTCTCTCCCTCCCTCTGCCCCTCTCCCCAGCTCATACTCTCTCCCTCCCTCTGCCCCTCTCCCCTGCTCATACTCTGTCCCTCCCTCTGCCCCTCTCCCCTGCTCATACTCTCTCTCTTTCCCCTGCTCATACTCTCTCCCTCTCCCCTGCTCATACTCTCTCCCTCCCTCTCCCCTGCTCATACTCTCTCCCTCCCTCTGCCCCTCTCCCCTGCTCATACTCTGTCCCTCCCTCTGCCCCTCTCCCCTGCTCATACTCTGTCCCTCCCTCTGCCCCTCTCCCCTGCTCATACTCTCTCCCTCCCTCTGCCCCTTTCCCCTGCTCATACTCTTTACCTCCCTTGCCCCTCTCCCCTGCTCATACTCTCTCCCTCCCTTGCCCCTCTCCCCAGCTCATACTCTCTCCCTCCCTCTGCCCCTCTCCCCTGCTCATACTCTCTCCCTCCCTCTGCCCCTCTCCCCTGCTCATACTCTCTCCCTCCCTCTGCCCCTCTCCCCTGCTCATACTCTCTCTCTTTCCCCTGCTCATACTCTCTCCCTCTCCCCTGCTCATACTCTCTCCCTCTCCCCTGCTCATACTCTCTCCCTCCCTCTCCCCTGCTCATACTCTCTCCCTCCCTCTCCCCTGCTCATACTCTCTCCCTCCCTCTCCCCTGCTCATACTCTCTCTCTCCCTCTGCCCCTCTCCCCTGCTCATACTCTCTCTCCCTCTGCCCCTCTCCCCTGCTCATACTCTGTCCCTCCCTCTTTCCCTCTCCCCTGCTCATACTCCCTCCCTCTGCCCCTCTCCCCTGCTCATACTCTGTCCCTCCCTCTGCCCCTCTCCCCTGCTCATACTCTCTCTCCCTCTGCCCCTCTCCCCTGCTCATACTCTGTCCCTCCCTCTGCCCCTCTCCCCTGCTCATACTCTCTCCCTCCCTCTGCCCCTCTCCCCTGCTCATACTCTCTCTCCCTCTGCCCCTCTCCCCTGCTCATACTCTGTCCCTCCCTCTGCCCCCTCCCCTGCTCATACTCTCTCTCCCTCTGCCCCTCTCCCCTGCTCATACTCTGTCCCTCCCTCTGCCCCTCTCCCCTGCTCATACTCTCTCCCTCCCTCTGCCCCTCTCCCCTGCTCATACTCCCTCCCTCCCTCCCTCTGCCCCTCTCCCCTGCTCCTACTCTCTCCCTCCCTCTGCCCCTCTCCCCTGCTCCTACTCTCTCCCTCCCTCTGCCCCTCTCCCCTGCTCCTACTCCCTCCCTCCCTCCCTCTGCCCCTCTCCCCTGCTCCTACTCCCTCCCTCCCTCTGCCCCTCTCCCCTGCTCCTACTCCCTCCCTCTGCCCCCTCCCCTGCTCATACTCTCCCTCCCTCTGCCCCTCTCCCCTGCTCATACTCCCTCCCTCTGCCCCTCTCCCCTGCTCATACTCCCTCCCTCTGCCCCTCTCCCCTGCTCATACTCCCTCCCTCTGCCCCTCTCCCCTGCTCATACTCTCTCCCTCCCTCTGCCCCTCTCCCCTGCTCATACTCTCTCTCCCTCTGCCCCTCTCCCCTGCTCATACTCCCTCCCTCCCTCTGCCCCCTCCCCTGCTCATACTCTCTCTCCCTCTGCCCCTCTCCCCTGCTCATACTCTGTCCCTCCCTCTGCCCCTCTCCCCTGCTCATACTCTCTCCCTCCCTCTGCCCCTCTCCCCTGCTCATACTCTCTCTCTCTCTTCCCTGCTCATTCTCTCTCGCTCTCTCTGTGAGATTTAAAAAAAACTTTTTTAATGCACATTTTGCTGGGAGTTGGGTCAGGAAGGCAGGCTGATGTCAGGTGTATACCTGGTTGCCTCTGAGCACGACTAATTTATGTTGTTGTATCGAATCCGTGAATCTGTGCCGTCACTAACGAAGGGACTCAGATTTGCAGACCATGAAGAGTTACGGAAAGCCCGTAAGTTGTCGTGTTCTTTTCTTGCCTGACCGTGTTACTGCAGCGGCCGTCGAGAGGACCCCAGCACCGTTTTGCCTTGCGTGATGCTCTCTTTTTGTAAAGGCATCGTCTGTGCCCGTCTAGGCTTTGGTAGCAAGTATACGTAGCCTTGGGTCTGTGAGAAATAATCCAGAGGCTGGAAAGCCCAAGATCAAGGCACCAGCAGATTCGGTATGTGGGGAGATCCCCCCCTCCCCGCCCCCGGTTCGTGGACGGCATCTTCTCATGTGTCCCCACAAGGCAGGAGCATGTGCTCCAGGGGCTCCACCCTGACCACGCACCGGGACCAACGCACCCACGAAACCCCACCGCCCGACACCTTGACACTGGGGTGTAGATTTCTGCATACGAATGGTGGGGTGGGGGGCACAGTCTGAGGTTCTGGGCGGCTAAGTCCACGGTAGCACCTCCGCTCCCACCGCGTGCCGCTTCTCCGAAGGCCTGACTGCTTCCCCACAGTGTTGGAAATCTGTCAGAATTTAAACCTGGGCGTCTTCCTGAGCTGGTGCTCTGGGAGCCGCGAGGCCCGTGCAGACGACTGTTCTGTGGCCTGCGTGTTGAGTCCCGTGGCGCACACGTCAGTCTCTGTCGGTAAAACCCCAGGGTCCACACCTGGGCTCCCGCTCAGCCTGGCGGAGTGGCTCCTTGCCGGTTCGGACGAGCCGATTCTCCCGTTCCCTGCTGGCCTCTCGGCCCCCGACAGAGCTCTGTGGACCCTCCAGCCCCCACTGAGACGAGGCGGGTCCACCTGACCCCGACTCCCCCTCTCGCATGCGGCCCTCCCCCGAAAGCGTGCGGGTGCCCGACCCTGCGGAGCGGCAGAGCCCCAGATACACCTTGCGTCTTGGAAGGAGTAGGAGGAGGGAGGCACGCGGCAGAGGGAGAAGCGGTGATGGTCTGCGTCCCTTAACGTTGGAGTGCAGGTGGCGTGGCCCTGAGTTCAAGCTCACGGACGATTTCTCCACCCAGACGTGGGAGACACACCTTCTCAGGTTTTAAATATACTGACCCATTCTTGTGTCCCCTGGGGCCTCTTCCTTTCCCTCCTGTGCCGTCGGGCTGATCACCTATGTCCCAGGGTCTCCCCAGGACACTTGTGCCGCGACGACAGAATGTTGGCCGGGACATCTGCATTGCCGTGACCCTCTGCCCAACCACCCCAGGACCCCCGCTCCCGGTGCAAAGTCACGGTGGCAGGCGGGTGCAGACACGGTCCTGAGTCTTCATAGGCTCTCCTTGCACCTTTGGCAACCCTGAGTCGGGGGGCAGCGGGGGTAAGACACACGGGTTTGGGGTGAACGAAGGAGCGGTCATGAATCAGGTGCGTTTACGGTCTGTGGCCGCGGCCCCTTCACTGACCAGGTGCTTCCCGTCCCGCAGGGGAGGCGGCGGGATGTGCGGACCGGCCACCCCACACTGCGGTGACAGCTGTCCCCACACCCAGGCTGGAGTCGACGGGGGACAGAGGCCTGAGGCCGGGGTGTCGGGGAGTGAGTCTCCTTCCTGGAGCTCCAGGTGTATATGTCCCTAGAGCAGAGAGCAGACTGCGGTCCAGCCGCACCCTAACCTGAGGAGGAAAACTGCGAATGCTGACCCTAACCTGTGTGCTATGTGTAACGCGTGCTCCCGTCCCCTTACAGCACGCACTCTTCTGCATTCTCTGAGAGGCCGCTGCTGTGCAACGGGAAGGCTGGTTCCCCCTAAAAGAAACTGAGTCCTCGGTGCCCTCCCTGGGGAGACAGTGGGGAGAGGCTCAGATCAGGAGCTGGCTGCTCCTGTCATTTTCGTCTTCTTTCTTTTCTTTCTTCCATAAAGTCACAGGCTCAAGCCGTGGTGCCAGCCTTTCTGGTGGTCTTTCCTGGATCGGCCACCTGCTGCGTGGGTGTGGCCATCCACTTTCACACGTCTGTGCAGAACGTAGGCTGAGCTGGGCTTCCCCAGGTGACCCTCCCCGGGCCCGTGTGAGGCAGCGTGTGTGACCCAGCACTGTCCTGGTGGCCTGTCCACCGTGGGGAGGCTGTAGCCGAAGCCCGTGGAAAGCCATGCCCCTCGAGTGTATGGGACATGATGCGTTTCCTACATCCCGCTTCCTGGGGGAAAACTGCCCTTCCTCTGCTCGGCACGGCCTCTAAACACTTCTGAAACAGAGCACGGGAGGCCCCAGGGTATGCCGGGAGCTGGAGAACGGTGTCCGTCTGTCTGCACTGGCCTCCGGTCCGCAGCACGTCCAGGGGAGTGAAGGGGTCCCCGCTCCTCCACGGACATCCAGACTGAAGGTCCTCCTCATCCTAGGCTGTGTGTCAGGTCGTACGAGCATGGCGAGTAGCAGTGGAGTTTTAGGCCTCTTTCCGGAAGCTGGAAAGCAGTTTGTGCCGCACCTGTTCTCTTCAAGAGTCACCCTGTCTGAAGACGTCTGGGGCGCCTCAGGCCACCTCTGTCAGCACAGACTGCTCCCGGGAACTTAGGCTCTGGCTCTGGAGCATCCAGTGTTCGTCTGTGGCAAGGAAGGGATTGGCTGGTCAGAGGGGCCAGCACGCCGCCCGTCCCCAGAGTCCCGCGGGAGTGATTTGAAAACAGTCTGAATTTGAATGTTGGGGTCTCGGCGAGAGAAACCGCACTTAAGTTCAGTTGTGTTTTGAATGTGTAAAGACGCCCGTGCACTCGGGGTCTCTCCGCCTTCCTATTCGTACAGGGGAAGTAACGCTCATGTGACTCTGTCTTGACCGTCTAGTTGCCAAATCAGGGTTCGCAACCGTGCTGACTCGTGTGTGTTCTTCCTCCGCGACAGGGTGAATCCGTGAAGTACTTTCTGGATAACTTGGACCGGATCGGCCAGCTGGTGAGTACAGTCCCCACCCGAGAACCTGCGACCCAGAGTTGGGGAGCACGTGGTGAGCCCCGTGACGAGCGGGACTGCCGGGCTCTTAGATCCGCGCTCGGTGTCAGGGCCGACGGCCAGCGAGCGCGTGGCAGTGAGCACTCCCCCTGCCGGTGGAGGACACGCTCACGTTCCCGCCTGCGGACCGTGCTCCCTGCTAGATTTCTGTAAGAAATCCTTCGCTCTGCTCGCCACAAGGGGCGTGGCAGTTCTTCGGTAAAACGGAGGGTTTCCTTTAACTTTTTATCAGGGGAGCCTCAGACGTACATAAACACAAATCGTGCGATGCGCCCCCAGGCCCCCGCACCTCCCAGGAAGCCATCTCATCGGAATAGGGCTCCGGAAGTCCTAACCACAGTGCCGCCACTGCTCCCAAGGCATTGGCAGCGTTCCGTAATCTCAGCCGATGGCCGGTGAGCGCTGAGACCTGCCCGGGTGTCGTCGTGTGTTCCCGTGGGCGCCGCTTGCTTTAGCGGTTTGAGTCCGCGTCCTCATAAGGCCCGTCCTTCACAGGAGGGCCACGTCACTCCAGTGTCTGTGAAGGTTTCTCCCTCGTCTTTCCTTGTCGCCGTTTATTCGTGAGGTCGTTGGATCGTTCCTCCTGCGGCTGCCCCACGTGCGGCTTTGCTGTCCCCTCCCGGCGATGCTACCGAAGACGCCCCTCTGTCCCCCGCACCCCGTGAGCCGGTCTCCGGACTGAGAGGCCTCGGCGGCCCTGTTTGGTCTCTGGCCGGGCCGCCGCCTCAGTGCTTGTGCGGCCGCTGGAGGGTTCAGCGGTGCCGCATTGCGGTGACCGGAGAGTCACCGTACTTGCTAAAGACTTCCGAGAATAACATATTAAGTATATCGCGGGCGAGATCTGAACAGCATCGCGAAACCTAGATTAAATCGGTTGGCGGTAAGGTCTGGGAACGCGTACGCTCTGGAAGTCCGCAGTCGGAAGGTGGTTGTGGGGCAGAAACCGAAGCCGCGGTCGGTTTCCCGTGGGCACGAGCACGGGGGCGATTGTCGGCTGCAGCTGACGGGGAGGATTCCGGTCACCTGCCTCGGGCCGGGAGCCTCCGCTCACGGGAGACAAGCCGCTCGATGCCTTCGCTTCCCTTGCCGTGGCCAACGTTGATCCTACCGCCGAAAGTCACTCTGGTGCCTGGTTCGAGTTCTCACGGAAGTCCCTGGGGCTCTTCTGGCCCTCGGGTCCTCGCGTTCTGTCTCTCCTGCTAAACCTCTCCCTTCTCCCGTGTTTTACAGAATTACTTTCCCAGCAAGCAGGACATCCTGCTGGCGCGGAAAGCCACCAAGGGCATTGTGGAACACGACTTTGTCATTAAAAAAATCCCTTTTAAGATGGTGGACGTGGGCGGCCAGAGGTCCCAGCGCCAGAAGTGGTTCCAGTGCTTCGACGGCATCACGTCCATCCTGTTCATGGTGTCGTCCAGCGAGTACGACCAGGTGCTCATGGAGGACAGGCGCACCAACCGGCTGCTGGAGGCCATGAGCATCTTCGAGACCATAGTCAACAACAAACTCTTCTTCAACGTCTCCATAATCCTTTTCCTCA
This sequence comes from Panthera pardus, assembly GCF_024362965.1. Classification (NCBI taxonomy): domain Eukaryota; kingdom Metazoa; phylum Chordata; class Mammalia; order Carnivora; family Felidae; genus Panthera; species Panthera pardus. The sequence continues at coordinate 14,173,483 of NW_026526969.1, forward strand.
ACAAGACGGACCTCCTGGTGGAGAAGGTCAAGACCGTCAGCATCAAGAAGCACTTCCCGGACTTCAAGGGCGACCCCCACAGGCTGGAGGACGTCCAGCGCTACCTGGTCCAGTGCTTCGACCGCAAGAGACGCAACCGCACCAAGCCCCTGTTTCACCACTTCACCACCGCCATAGACACGGAGAACATCCGCTTTGTGTTTCACGCCGTGAAGGACACCATCCTGCAGGAGAACCTGAAGGACATCATGCTGCAGTGAGCGAGGGCGCCCCCCGCCCCCCGCCGCCTTCCGCCGCCGCCTCCGCGGCCACCGGCCAGCCCTCCCTGGGCCCGGGGTGGGCCTCCCGGACCTGTGCCGCCGCGCCCGCCACGCCGCCACGCCCCAGGCCCGGGGCCACGGACACCCGGACGTTAGCTACTGAAGCCGGGGCGTAGTCAAACTACTGAGAATCCAAGGGGTCACTCTGCCCTCGGTTCCCGACACCTGGTAACACCGCTCCCTCTCCCTTCACAGAAGCCGTATTCCCCTCCTGACGCAGTTTCATGAGGACCCTGCGCGTGTGCGCGGGGAGGGGGTGGGGCGTGCACACGCCGCGCACGCTCGGGAATGACCAGGACACAAACCGGCCAGCCTCGCAGGTGGCTCTTCTCTCTCCCCCGCCAGTCTTCCGCGAGAGACGCTAACCCGAGAGCTTTGCCTGACGGCGGTTTGCGGGACATCGGGGGTCTCCGCGCCCCCTCCTAGAGCGAGCACGTTGCCTTTTAAAACCCCGGTGCCGGCTCGAGGGGCCCTGGTCCAGGCACCCTAGCTGAGGCCGGGGGCCCCGCGTTGGAGGGTGGGAGCGGGCTCGCCTTAACGCCACACGGCCGGTGCTGGTGATCCGCCCCGCCCTGCTCTGCCCGGGACCTCTGTCCTCCGGTCACCTTCCGAGACCTGCACGCAGCCGCACCCGGGCTCCCTTCCCTCGGAAGGTGGGAGAGCGCTTCCTGCTCCCCTCGGGACTCCTGAACACCGGTAGGATTCCTGGAGGAGCCTGTGTGAACGCCACGGCTGCCTGGTGAGTCCACCTGCTGACCTTCCACGAAGCCCAGACTCTGGAGCCGGAGTCCGAGTTTCTGCCAACTGCTGCCACCTCGATGCCTTTGGGCCGGGACCTGCTCCCGGCTCCGCTCGGACCTTCACGCTCACCGGGGTCTCCTCGTCGATGTGCACATGCCACAAGTGATCGCTACCGGACGTGGCTCTCTTCCGGGAGAAGCCAGGGAGGTCTGTCCAGGCCCGCGAGCTTGGACATGGCAGATCTCCTCCCCACCCCACCCCCCCGCCGTGCCCCTACCCACTCACCTTTGCACCGGTGTCTCCCGCTGGCTGTCAGATACACTGCGTCCCAAGCTGGTCCCGCTGTGCGTTCCTCTGATAGAAACGTCTGGTGTGTCAGGACTTTTCCTAGTATTTGGAAGGAAACAGGAAGCTTCCTCTGACTGGCACCAGACGGTCACTGTGGCTGAGTAGCACCCGTGAGGCCCCCGTCCCGAGGCTGCCCTGCTCCCGATGCTGTGTCCCTTTTGCGTCAATCCTGGCTCGTTTCCGGCGATCTTGTGGCCTGTGCTGACCCAGGAGGAAGGACAGCAGGACCTGCTCCTGACTCGTCCTTGTCATCAGTGTTCTCAGTGAGGAGACCACGGGAAACTCCCTCTGTCTCTCTCCCTCCCTCTCCCTCCCTCTCCCTCCCTCCCTCTCCCTCCCCCCCTCTCCCTCCCTCCCTCTCCCTCCCTCTCCCTCCCTCTCCCTCTCCCTCCCTCTCCCTCCCTCTCCCTCTCCCTCCCTCTCCCTCCCTCTCCCTCCCTCTCCCTCCCTCTCCCTCTCTCTCTCCCTCTCTCCCTCCCTCTCTCCCTCCCTCCCTCCCTCCCTCCCTCTCTCTCTCCCTCTCTCTCTCCCTCTCTCTCTCCCTCTCTCCCTCCCTCTCTCCCTCCCTCTCTCCCTCTCTCTCTCCCTCTCTCCCTCCCTCTCTCCCTCCCTCTCTCCCTCCCTCTCTCCCTCCCTCTCTCCCTCCCTCTCTCCCTCTCTCCCTCCCTCTCTCCCTCTCTCTCTCTCTCTCTCTCTCTCTCTCTCTCTCTCTCGGTGCTCAAGGCTTTGTGTCCATGTTTGTTAGGGTTTGTGACTTTTTTGGCTGGAAAAAAAAATTGCTGTTTTTGCACTGCTTCCTGGGGCTCCTCATGAACTGAAGGATGTGACCCAGGGTCAGTGCCGATGACCGTGGCTTAAAGGAAAAGGAGCAGTCTTGGCAGGCTCCCCGGGGAGGTCTGGGGTCCTTTCACGTGGCTGCAGGGACCCACCGCCCGGTTCCCAGTGTGGTGGGCTCTCCTCGCCCGTCACTGGGGGACCTCCCCAGCGGCTGCTCGCCAGTGTGGGAGCCACCCCGGCCCCTGGCACCAGCTGGGCGTGCACAGGGTGCTCCCGCCCCTTTACCCGGCTGACCGGAAGCGCAGGGGGTGGGGCTGTGCAGAGCTGCCTGGAAGTCAGGGAGGGCGCCAGGCCTGGGTCCCCGACCCGCAGGGCCCCAGCCTCCCATGTCTTCCCGGGCCCGGGCTTCCGCTCTTGCTGACCTCGGGGCACGTGGGGAGGTCTCTAAAGGCCCCGGTTCCAAGTTCAGGGCTTCGAGGGGGATCGGAGAAGAAACTATTTGCAAGGCTCAACTAAAACCATTCACGGCTTTCCTACACATAGACTAGTCGTTTTTGTCTCCAAAACCTTCGGCTTTTGTATTTTTTTAATTACACTGTTATCCTTGATTATTGTCTTTTTTATTGAGTTGTTGGAGAAGCAGGAGATAGTCGTGCCTCATTCTGTTATTGCAAAAATGTAACAATAAACTTCCTCAAAATAAGGTCTTTTCTTCGTGGTTACGCTGTTTACCTAGAAGGACACGTGTAGGTTTTTCCCTGAAACACTCCTCTGTCTGTAGAGAAAGGGTCTTAAAAGATAATGTGTTCTAACCTATGTAATTTATAGAGATGTCTAGTGTTCCTGTTCTTGTAACTTTAGTTACTTCTGGGAAAAAGACAAATAAATCCAAGATCCAAAATCATCTCAAAACACAATGATTAGTTACGGTCATGACCGCCTCACTTGGGCGTCCCGAGGCCAGGCCGACCCGGGCTGGGCGGGACTCCCCTGATGCACGTGCCTACGGGACAGGGACAGCCGGGCAACGGCTCGCATTCACGCGTGGCCCCGTTAGCCTGGGCCGGAGGGTCTGGTGTGAGGACGACCACCTTCGCCCTCCGGGCGTTCGTTAAGGCTGTCCTCCGCATGCAGAGCCCAGAGCGCAGCAACGCCAAGGCTAATTGTACTTGAAGTTTCATTATTTGATAAGCGGCTTTTATTTCCAAGACACAACTTCAAAGCCAACCAAAGTGGCTTGTGCACAGAGACGTGTGCGTGTGTGCGCGCAGGGACCTCACATGGTGTGAGTGAGGCCCTGAGTGCCTGTCTGAGAACCCCAGGACCACCTAGAGGTGGACGCTTGGCGCGGCCTGAGCCCTGTAACCAGAGGGCGCCAGGGGGACGGGCAGGAGGGTGTTGGTTCCGCGGCCACGACCCCCACGGTTCTGGTCCCAGCCACAGAATGAAGAAACCTCCCGCCGGCGTGATGAGTGATGCCCAGTCGTGGGCACGCTTTGTCACAGGACTGTCCTCCGGAAGGAGGAACCGGGTGCTGTCCAGCGGCCGTGGCCTGGGTAGGCACCACAGCACCCGGTTACGCCGGAAGGTGGGAGCCCCTCTGCCGAAATGCTGGCTGGGAGCCTGCCACGTGGTTAGTCACCCGCGGCGGTGGGTCAAGCTCTTTGCGTCCCAGTGTCAACCCTTGTAACCGGGGAGGAAGCAGTGATTCTCCGCGCTGGCGCCACGGTCAGAAGCCCCGGCCCAGCCCTCCCCGCGGGGCCTGCCCGGCAGGGACCCCGTCTGTGCAGAGTCCCGAGCTCCTGGCCATCTCCCGTGCATCCGGGGCTCCGGGCCACCGGATAGATCAGCCGCACTGGAGGCCTTCTCCTGGGCTGTGTCCTGTGTCCCCGTGCGGCTAACCTCGCTGTGACCAGCAGCCCACCTCTAGAGGAAGCCACAGCAGTGGGCGGGCTTCTCTGGAGAGCGACGGTGGCTGCGCCTTTCCCTCGGTGGACAACCTCCCCCGCCCTGCGGCCCGTCTTCTCCACGAGGTACGTCACGTGCGCTCGGCAGCCTCCTTCTGGAACAATCCGTGGGGCTCGTGTGTGTGGTGCCATGTTTCTCTGGGCATCAGGGCTGCCGGTCCCGCCGGTCCCAGTCGGGAGGCGGTGCCGGGTCCACAGCTTGGGGGTGCCGACAGCCCCCGTGTGGGGCCGTTCCTGAGGCGGTGCCGGGCCCTGACGAGAAAGCCGTCGGGTCCCCCGAGGAAGGAGCTGTCTCTCGCCGTCTTCTGCTGGGGAAGGACTTCAGGGCTCTCGAAGCTCGGAGACTGGTAAGCTCAGTAGGGTGTGTTAGAACAGGTGGGTGTGATCTCTGCCCCTTGCTGTCCTCTCCAGGTGGAAACGTGCTAGAGACAGTAACAGGTTACCCAGGGGCCCTTCTGTCGCCCGCTTCCCTCTGCTTCACACCCACGCAGCTCCTTGGAGGCGCCTGCCCAGCCCTGACCATGGTGACCTCGCCTGGGAGCCGCACCCGAAGCCCCCGGGGCTGTTAGAGCTGCGTTTTGCAAGCTCGGGGCTTTGCCTAATGCAAGATTGCTGAACTGGTTCCGGGAGGGCTGAGCTTTCCCAAGGCTGTAATCCCAGATCAGGAACAGACAGCTTCTCAGATATCCCGGCAGGTGGACCTTCCCAGAGATTGGTGTCCGTTGGGTTGGGGGGTGGGAATGGGGTGGCACTCAGGCCCTGGGGTTCCCGCCCAGAAAGAGACCACAGAGGGCAGTGGGCTGTCCTAGCCGATGGGAGTAGGGGACAGCTAGGACGGGGAGGGGTGTTCTCGGGTCTGACCCTGACCTGCGGCGGCTCCTCCCCCTTGGATCTTCCCAGTTTTCAGCAGAACGTCCTAAAATGTCATCGTGGGAGTCTTAGCAGGGACCTGTAGACTTCACACCTGGCTCTCAATGAACGCAGCTCAACCAGAAAATGAGGTTATTTTCAAGTCGGTTATAGACGTAGTTGTTTCTTTTCAGAGGGTTTTCTTTTTTATGTGCGTGTAACGTAAACCCAAGTGAAACACTAGAGCAGCTGCCCTGGGGTGTCTGAAGGAGCCCGAGTTTCCTCTCAGGCCCGTGGATAAGTGAGTACCACCCCGCAGGTGAGGCGGGACCAGCCGTGCCACGGGGCGACCCTGAGCCACAGCGATCGGAGGGCCTCCGTTCTCTAGCCGGGTCACCTTGTCATTAACCGTGAATTCACTTGACGTTTTGTTTGTGAAAGCTGATGTGTTTCCTCCGAGGGCCTGGGTCCACACGGCCCCCGTGTCGTCTTGTAAGGTGGCGCTCAAGTCAACTGCAGGGCGATGAAGACCTTGACCCCCTCAGATGGGAACGCGCCCTCCGAGCCCAGTTCTGGCACTTTCTGGCACCAGTGCAGGCGGTTTGCCTCTCCCGGCTGACGTCAGAGTGACCGGCAGGAAGAAAGAGGGACAGCGGGGGTGCGGGCAGACCCTGCTTTGTGACCTATAGTCTCTGTCCTGAAGCCCCGGCGAGAGACCGTCTGTCCTGCCACCGATGGTCCGGGAGCACTTGGGGGTGGCACATACACCCGGCTGTGCCCCCCGCTCCATCCAGGAAGTGACCCCTGCGGAAGCCCCCACAGCACCACCCGTCACGGTGCCCTGGGAAACAGGTCGGTGCCAGCTGTCGACAGGAAGCTCTCGGTCACTGGGAGCCTTCAGACCAGCCCGAGGGTCTCTGGGGCTCCCCGACTGGGCCACGCCGTCAGGGGGACGCCTGGGGGAGCCGCACACCTTTCCCGGACCCACCTGCAGCAGGTGGGTGGAGGTCTCGCTGGCCGGTCTGTGGGTGGCAGGTGGAGGCATGGGGGGGGGACCTCCCGCGGGCAGTCAGTGGCAGCTTTGGCCGTGTTCTCCATCATCTGTCCTGTTCGGGGTTGAGATCTTATTGGACTCTCAACCGAGCCCGCTTACAAAGAAATTTAAAACGGCTCTCTGGAGGCTGTCCGTCTCTAGAACCTTCGCGAATACCTTTGGACCTTGTTCAGATTGGCAGGTTGTCCCGTGACACAGTACAGCGTTACGTGGCCAGCCGCCCCATGGTTGACCCTGTGCCCGCAAGTGCCCTACCAGTGTCTTCCCCGTGGCCCCCTTGCTGCGGCTGCTCCCGCCGCTGAGCCAGCGCAGAGGACGCTACAGGAGGCCGGGGCTGCCGTGACATTCTCGCTGCAGCGTTCGCTTGAAGACACCAGCTCTGAGCCCTTCCGGGGTCGTTACACACTGAAGGAAGCCCCAGGATGACAGCCACGGGCTCCGTCACGGGCACCGCCGTGAGAGGGCCACGCCAAGCCTGCCCACGGAGGTCCTGGGACAGGCCTCCGTCTGTGAAGACGTGCACCGGGTTAAAATCCTTACCGTGAGGTGTGAAAACGCCCTGTGCGGCTCCGGTGGTGGGCGTAGCACGTTCAGCGTATGTGGCTTTTCTGAGTGTGTTCACGTTTGCCTCGAATGACGTTTGTTTTCCTGGCATGTTGCATCCTACCCCCCCCCCACCACCGCCAGCTCCTGCGGCCACCGCGTGTGACCTGTTTAGGATGGAGGGGGCCGTGTGGCCGGGGAACCCGCAGTGCGTGTTTAGCGGGGCATCCACAGGCCACCTGGGCCAAACTGTACTTTCCAGAACCCCGGGCCCCCTTGTGGTTTTGCTGTGGATGAAGCGTGCCTGTCTCGTGCCCGTCCTTCGCCTCCGTAACCCCGGCCTGTCCCCGCTGCCCTTTGGTCCTGCGGGGTGCTGGCTCCCCTGGCAGGAAGGCCTCGTACGGCCGGGGCTCCCCCCACGGCACACCGCCATCTTCACCCCTGCCCTTCCACGGGCAGACTTGCTGCCTGGATGGGAGGTGAGCGGGCAGCTGGGTGACCGCATTGAACCTCTGGTGTCCAGGCAGAAAAGGCGATGTGGGTCACATTAGTGCGAAAGAAATAATGACCCCACCCCCCACCCCAAAAAACGAAACTAGCCTTTTGTTTTCATTCTGTGATTTCATAAAGCATCAACCTTGACCCCAGAAAGCTTGGAAACAGGTACTGTGCATTTAGGAACTGAGTCGGTTTGGTAAGTCGGATTTTTAAACCCCGCCGGCAGGGATATTACGAACGTAGAGGTTCCTTGAGGGCGTGTGTGTGGCCAAGGGGACCAGACCCTCCAGGCCTGCCCACGTGGGCGAGGGCCAGAGCCCCTCGGACACCCAGGGCCGTGCGCGCCTGCCGCCCTCACGGCCGGGCGGGCCTCCCGCCTCCTAGCAGGAGGGCACGGCTCCCGGATTCCAAGGGTGGGTGTCAGGTGGACTTCACCCTCTGCCCGCAAGGCCTTTTCTTCGTTCAGGTTGACAGCATTTATTTGAGAACAATAACGTAACATAGAAGTGCTTCAGAAAATTTGAACTACGTGGAATTTTCCCCGCATGGCACAGTTGTCCGGAGCCTCGGCACAGAGATGCCCACGTTCAGGTTGTATGTTTCCCCTTGGCTTCGGGGCTTTTAAAAATAGGAATGATGGCACCCGGCTGGCTTAGTCGAGAACACGACTCTTGACTTGGGGGTTGGGAGTTCCAGGCCCACGCTGGGCAAGGAGACTGCTTAAACAGAAAATCTTTTAAAAACAAATACAAACAGTGCCCATCAAGCAGTTTAATCTGGTTGTGACTGGAGCGGATGTAACCTGGACGAATTTGGTGCCATTGAGAGAGGGCTCCTGGGGACGAGGCCATGGGCTGCAGGGCTCGGGACCCATGACAAGCTGGTGCCGGACCGACAGAGCTCCACCTCCCGAGCCCTGCAGGGAGAAGCCGGAGCAGGGGAGGGCAGGCCCGAGGGCAGAGTGAACGAGAGGTAGCGCTGTGGGGCCTCCGCCTCCGGTCCCACTAGGGCTGCCGCATGCCAGCCAGGATGCCACTGTCCCACCTTTGGTGCAGTGTCTCCAGTGGGGTGTTCGGGGGGAGCACCCAGGTCACTCCCAAGGGATGCAGGTAGAACGTGGCTGAGGCCCGTGTGTCCCTCCCTGTATTTTTCCTGCTTGCACACTTAGGCCAAGTGGACGGAAGATGGTGTGTGTGTTCCTGCCTTTGACATTAGGCGGCTCCTTTCTGCAGGCTCAGGACCCCACACGGTGCTTTCGCTCTCTTCCTGCGACCCTGTGCGTCCCAGCTCTGGCCCCCCGGCTTCCGTGACTCGCCTGCCACATGCAGCTCCCAGGAGCGTCCCCACGGGCAGGCCGAGGGACGAAGGCAGCACTCCCACCGACGGGCCCCTGGTGGGAGGCCGCATCCACGAGGAAAGGTCACGAACAGTCCAGCTGACACCTCTTACCCTGACCCGGTGTGGCGAGAACCAGGAGGTCAGCTTCTGTGGCTGCAAGGCTGAAGGTGGGAAATCAAAGCGATGTCGGCCTCAGACGGAATCAAGCGCCCCGGGAGCCCTCTGCTTTGTCGGCCAGCTGTGGTGGCCGGTGAGCGTGTGCCCCCTTGTGCTGCGGCGGCTTCGAGCTGGCGGGCAACGCGCAGCTCCGTGGCCGGCCCCGCTGACCTCAGGCCAGTGAGACACCCCTTACTCGGACTCACAGACATGGGGGAGCAGTGCCGTGAAGCATGTCCCGGGCACCCGGGAGGAAGCCGTGTCGGCCGTGGCCAGCCAAGGAGGTGGCCGGAGGGAGGGGACAGCGCCCGAGAAGCAGGAGCAGTCAGCGTGGCAGGAGCCCCCGGGGACAGGTGACGCACGGCCACAAAAGGGTCCCGATGGAGATGCGTGGGCAGCAGCCCCGTGGAGTCCCTCACGTGGAACCCGGCCGACGGCGTTTCCAGGGAATTTGGTGGGCGCCCGGGGTCCCAGCAGAGGCAGCGTCACCGATCCCCCCGGGACCATGCCCGTGGCAGGCGTGTGGCCCCGGCCGTGAGTCGAGGGTCTCCCTGGTCATCACCAGGCGGGATAGCTGGGGCTGGACGGAACGCTAGCGACCCCAGGACCTTTCTTGGAAATTGTTTTAAACAGAGCCCTGACAGGTTTGTTTCCCTTTGCGTCTGTAGCCACTAGCGAGTTCAAACCTAAACCTGGGTTATCCCGGCTCCTGCATCACGGTGCTGCGTGCTGTGCTGGGATCGGGTGGCTGCGTGAGCTGTGCTCCAGCTGACCCTGAGGGTCCGCCTTCTCTGCCGGGCTCTCTGAGGGCTGGAAGTTTGCTCTTTCCCTGGGCGTCCTTGAACCCGGTTGCCTGTACGTGGGTAGCCGCCCCACCGTGATCAGGAGTCTCCGGGCTTGGTTGGGCCTCTCCCGGCAGAGGTGACCTCTGAGGCCCGGCCCGGAAGGGTTTCCAGCTCCAGTTTGGGAGCTGCCTGGTGAGGCCCGGACCCTCCTGGCTTTCCCGGGGACGCTCCCGTTCAGCTGGGGACGACTCACCCCAGAGTGTTGGTCACCTACCCAGGCCGCTGCCCAGACCTCCAGGGAGTCAGCCCAATGAGTTGCGGCTGCTGACCCCCGCCCCGCCCTTCGGACTCACCTGTGTGCTCCTAGGAAAGAGCCAGAATACAGAAGGTCTGCTGCCTTGCAGTCTCCGGCCGACCCCCAAGCCCAGGTCTCCGGAGGAGGGCAGCATTCTTGCCAGGGTTGTCAAGAATCGAGGGGGATGGAGGTAAGAAAGTCCCGGGGGGCTTGGGAGGACTCGTTCGATTGCACAGTTTATTTGTAGGGAGGTTGGCGGGTCCTTTCCCAGGTGGATTTGACTCCAGCCGACCCCACCCCCCCACTGTCTGTTGGGGCTCTATGCTCGGACCTTGGATGTGGGTGCACGCACCCCTGGAAGGGTGTGGCCTCTCTTGAACTTGATGGGATCTAAATTTGGACTCAGCTTTAACATTAGCTGCTTGGCTAAGCCATGGCATGTTTGGGGGTTATTTTTAAGCCCTTCTGGAAATTTTGTTCTTCCCAGAAAGGTCTGAACCAGCCGTCCCAGGAGAACCTACGAACAGGCCCCCAAGTCCTCTCTTGGACCCTGGCAGCGTGTGGGTGGCAGGCACTCGGGTGGAGAGGCCCAGAAACGGCCAGGCCTTTCCTCCAGCTTCATTAGAACAGTTTTGATGTGTTAATGCTGCTTCGGAAGGTGCGGGAAGCGTTCCTGGCCCCGTCTCACACAGATACCACAATGCAGATGATGTCGTGACCCCAGAGTATTTTTAGCTCCCTTCTCGCTCTTGGCCTGGGCCTGCGGGGATGTTGGGGACTCACGGGGACCTGGGACTGATACGGACCTTCCAGGCAGTACAGTCCACTTTATGTGTTTATTTAAAAGAAACAACAACAAAAAACAGCCCAGGCCCTGCCTTCTCAGAAGCCTGATGTGTAGCTCCTGCGGGTCAGCTCGGGTGAGGTGCTCAGCCGTGCCAGGGCTCGTGACCCGCGACTCTGCCCGAGCAGATGGCGTTCATTATGACCTCCGCCGGAGCCGCCTCCCCTGGGGACCGTCCCCAACTGCTCTCCACCCCCCTCTGCAGTGGTACTTGATGTAGGAAGGAACCTCTGGTCTCGGTGCCTCCAAGTTTTATTCTTCCCACGTTCCCGCCCGCAGCCATCACCCCCATGGCACATGCTGAGCCCCTGAGGCCCCCAGCTCCCCGAGTCCATCGGTCTGGAGACAGACCTTTGGCAGAAGACGGAAGGGAACGGGAAGCTAGGTCAGACGCAGAGAAGGTGATGCCATCCCCCATGGTCTTCCGGACCTTGCCACCACCCTTCAAAGGTAGGACCCAGGGCCCCTCCCCAGGAGCTGGGGTACAGTGAGGGTGATGCTCTGGGGGCCTCCCGGCAGACCCCGCAGCCAGGCCCAGGGACCTGCCTTCCCCCAGGCTCTGTCCCCACTGCAAAGTCCTGAGCTCTAAGCAGAGGGCTGGGGCTTTAAGGCACTAAAGTTGGGGGGGGGGCGTGCTCACAGCAACAGCCCCGGACTGGTCTCCCTCAGGTCCTGGGCCCCCCTCTGCCCCCCTGGCTGTTCGTCTTCTCCTCGCTTTCCGTCAGTTCCCTCCAGGTCCCAGCGATGCCTCCCAGAAGCCACAACCAAGGCCTGGGGCCATATCTATGCTGGGCCTTTTGGGGTCTGGGATCCCACAGCCCAGCCTGGTGTCCAATTACAAGGAACCTTCCACCCTGTTTGCTTGGGGCGGGGCGGGGCGGGGCGGGGGGGTGAATACTCTGCAACCTGCACTGTGTTTCGTTTTTTACACAGTTTTTGTAGCCCCCCCCGTTTCAGAGCCACCCCCTTGCTTGCCTGCTTCCAGGTGACCATGCTCCTCGGCTGTTGCAACCAGAGGTTTCTCTCCCCGCAGGCCCAGGGGCCCCCTGCTAGTGAAGCCGGCACCGGCCAACATGGGAGCACGCGGAAGGATGTCAGAGGCGGGAAGCAAAGTCTGACAGAAGTAAGCGGGGACAGTTGACCCCCGGGCAGCCGGCCCCCCACGGCCTCAACACTTGTTGGAACGAGTTGTCAACACCCCAGGCCCCTTGTGTCAGAACACCAAGGGTGACAGCAGGCAGAGGTGGGGACACAGCGTGAAGGCCTGAGGACAGGAAAGCTGTGAGTGTGAGAAGGCCCCACTCTGGGGGTGAGTGGGGGGTGGCGGTGGGGAGATGGGCACAGGGGTGGGGCCCCAGGAAGCCGCCAGCCGCCGTCCAGGCTGGGCCCGAGGACCCCCCGCAGGGGCCGGGGTGAGGGGGCAGGACGCAGGGCCCCACGCGATATTCCGCGCCGGGCCGACAGCGCCGGGCTGTGGGCCCCCGTCTAATTCCCCTCCTCCCGCCAGCGGCCTGGGGACGAGCCCGCCTTGGACGGCTTGCGCGCGCTCAGCTTCCTCCTCAGCGAGGAGAACGTGTCGCCCAGGACCCGGCGCAGCCCCGAGCCGTCTCGGCCGCAGCGCGGGTCCTGCCTGGGGGCCGGGAGCCGCCCCGTGAACATCTCCCACCCCGCCAGGGCCTCCACGGCGCCGTCCACCTGCGCCAGCTCCTCCTCCGTCACCTCCCGCTCCAGGGCCCGGATGCAGCGCTCCAGCCACCGTCCGTGCTCCCTGATGGCGTCCACGGCGGGGCCGCACCCAGGCGGGCTGTCCGGGACGGCCGGGGAGCCCAGCCCCTCCTCGGGCTCCGGCTCGGGGCCCGCGGAGAAGGTGTGGCTCCACGTGTCGGGGGTCAGGGGCTCCGACCCGCTGTCGCAGCTCAGGCCCGAGTCGGCGCTGCAGGGCGGAGTCTCGTCCGAGGCGGACGGGGCCCCTGCATCCACATCGGGCCGCGTCCCGGCTCGAGTCCAGGCGTAAAGTCTCTGTGAGGGAGAGACACGGGCTGGAGGGAGAGACACGGGCTGGGTGTCCTGGGCCCCGTCCCTTACCTCGTCCACGCGCTGCCGGCCCCCGTGCCCTCCAGGCGCCGTGTGGGGCCAGCTCCGGGGCAGTTAAATTCTACCGAGTGTGCACTTGACCTCAGGCTGCCTTCACACCAATAAATACCCAAAACTCCTCACCTTGTCCGTTTCTACTTCGTTGTACCCTGGCTTCCGCGCTGGCGGACGCGCCCCCCCCCCCCCCCCCCCCCCCGGCCGTGTACTAGGACGGGAGACACCACCACTACGGACCACGCCTCTGTCCCCAGCAGGCATGCACCGGCACAGAGCGCTCCCGCTCCCGGCCGGCCCCTCTCCCACCCCCAGGTCACCTCCCAGAGAGTCCCCAGGAGCTGTCCCCGTGGCCCCGTCCTCCTCCACCAACTCGCAGGGGAGGCGCCACCCAGAGCCACAGCAGCTCCGGGGCGGAAGGTTGTGCCCAAAGACCAAGCCCCGGAAGGACGCGTGTGCCGAGCGCCCAGCTACCGCCAGAGCCGAGTCTCCCTTCGCCTGGCCGTCGCCGCCCCGGCAGCACGCTCGCCCCGCCCCACCCCACCCCACCGCCGTGAGGACCCTCAGCGGGGCTGCCTGTGGGCTCCCCGCTCCAGGCGGGCAGGCCACTTCCTGGGGGCAGCTTGGGGGGGTCCTCCAAAACGTGGTCCCCGAGCCGCAGCACCCCTGGGAGCCTGTGACACAAGCAGGCCCTCCCCGTCCAGGGGCTGCCTGGCCAAGAAGCACACACCCCCTCCCCCCCACCCACGTCCCCGGAGCGTTTGCACCCCCCTCCCCCGCCAGCCACCCCGTCGCGGCCCGGGCTGCCTGCCTCCGGGGTTTTTCCCAGAACCGCAAACAGCTTCTGGCTTAAAACTTTGGTTTTCAAATTAGGCCAAAGCTCTTCGGTGGAGAGGCCTTGATAAACACCACGGGCCTCTGGAGGCTGAACTCAGAATCAAGTTGGAGTCCGCCGAGCGGGCTTCCCGCCGCGGAGGCTCCGCCCACAGGGCCCGCGCCGCGCCCCCGGCAGCTCCTCCAGCCGACAGCAGAGGGCAGCAGCGCCCGCGGCTCGCCCCAAACCCGGCAGGGCAGGACAGGACCGAGTCCAGAGCGTGGCTGCCCCCTGCCAGGCCCGCTCGGGTCTCCTCCCGCGTGGACCCCAACCACCGGAGCCGGACCCCAACCACCGGAGCCGGCGACCCCGGCCGACGCAGGGGTGGCGTGGGTGGGCGCGCCCAGCACCCACCCACCGTTCAGAGCCGGTATTTACCATCCTTGCCTGAGAGGAGCCGTCCACCCCTTGTCCCCCCTGCGCCCCGACGGCCACGGCCACCGTTGCTGGGTGCGCGCCACGGGCCAGGCTCGGGCGCCACACGCTGCCCAGCAGAGCAGGAAGGTGCCTACCGGCAGGCACGCGGGTCTGTCTGCTCCCCTGGGGCTCTCACACCCGGGACCCAACTATCCTCTGCTCTCGGACTCCCGCGCGGGCCCCCAGACCAGGCGCTGGCCTGCTGCGGCCCCTGTCCCGGGGCCCCCCCTCAGAGCCGCTCACCTTGTACCTGTCGATGAGCTTGAAGCCCAGGACGTGCTGCAGCTTCCGCAGACAGATGGGACAGAGGTCCAGGGGCCGCCGCAGGGCCTCCTCCAGGCTGAGCGCCCCCTGCATGATGCAGCCCAGCCAGCGGCAGCTCCCCAGGCCCAGCAGGTGACAGAGCTCGTGGCAGGTGACCTGCGGGGGAAGGCCCGCCACTGACCTCGCAGCCGATCCCCGGGACGCCCCAGGCAGCCCCAGAGGGGCCTAAGGCCACCGGGAAGCGGTCCATCAGCCCTCCGCGTCCCGGTCCTGACTGCACAGGGCACAGGGGCATCAGACACCGGTTCAAATCTCTGCCGCTGCCCAGCCGAGTGACCTTAGGCAAAGGTCTTGGCAGCTCGGCCTTGGTTCCTACGCTCTCTACAGGGAAGCAGGGTCGTCCCGGTGAGGGCGGGACAGGGGACTCAGCGGCTGCCTGCTCACACCCCCGTGTCTGATCGCACATCCTTGGCACATTCCCCGAAGTGGCCAGAGCCCCCAGTGCTTCTGCCCCCTTCCTCCCTCCACCTGTGCGGTGACCCCCGCACCCTGGTCTCCACGCCCACCTTGCAGCACTGGGCCAGCCCCAGGGCGCTGAAGCACAGTGTCTGGCCTGGGTCCTGCACTGGTGTCTCAGGGCCGTCAGCTGCCGCCTGGACCGGGGCTGCCTCCGAGGCGCCAGGCCCCGGCTGCAGGAGCTCCCCCGAGAAACGGGCAAAGCTGCAAACGCCCACTTCTGGGGAGAGGTGGAGACACACGGGCTCGCGGGTCACCTCACCCGGGGGGCGCAGGAGCAGAGCCCCCCCCCACCCCCCCCACCCCTCAGGACGCACGGCTCCTGCAGGCCGGCCCCCCGGCAGCAGCCCAGGGCTGAGCAGGAAGGGCACGGCCGCACATTCGGGGGCAGCGGTTTCTCTCCGCGTGCGTGCATCGTCTTCCCCGGGACGGGCCCCGCAAGCTCGGCCGAGGCAAGGACCCCGGGCGGGGGCTGCCGGGGCGGGGGCTCACCGTGCCCTGGCAGGAACTTGCCGAACGTGAAGCTCCAGGCCTCGCAGGGGTACAGGTCAGACAGCGTGAGGCCCAGCACACACAGCGCGTCGCCCGGCTTGCTGCTCTTCAGGAAAGACAGGATCCCGTCTGTGGGGACAGAGGAGCCACAGGGCTCAGTGCAATCCTGAGGGTCCCCAGAAAGAAGAGGCAGAGGGTCAGAGAGGTCTGAAGGTGCTGTGGTGGGTGGACAGAGACACGGGGCTCAGGGACCACGCCTGCAGCAGGACAGTGTCCTGAAGGCAGGGGACAAAGGCAGGGCCAGGAAGGTCCATGGCCAGGAGAGGGTCTCAGAGTGACAAACCTGCAGCCTGGGACACAGAAAGGGACATGCTACCGTTAGAAGGACACCTTGTCCCAGCCAAGAGCTCCCTGTCAACCCTGAAACCTCAGTGCCAGCAGCTCCTGTCACACGCGTTGGGGATGGAGACCAGCCCTCCCGCCGAAGATAAACCAGATAAGCTGAGTGAAATACAAAACACGGCTTCTTAAAGCATCCAAGGTGGGAGTGGAGTTGGCCACAGGGGACCAAGCGCGTCTTGGGAGGCAAAGCAAGCTCTTCTACGTCTGATGACAATGGCAACTGGGTCACGGGGGTGCTCGTCCAGGCTCACGGGACCATTACACGCAAAACAGAGAATGTCAGTGCATGTGAATTATGCCTCGGTAAACAGGATTTAACAACAACAAAAAAAAATCCGAAACCTGATGGCAACTTAGATCCAGGGAGAGAACTGAAGCAGACTAGCTGAGACTGAGCCCCTTCAGAGACGAGGGAGGGTGGCAGACCCCGCTCCCAGGACCACGGACGGCCCAGAAAAGCTGTGTACCCACAGGGGCCTGGCAGAGGAAAAGCAGAGCCCCGCCCCCGGCACGAACCCAGCACGAATCACATCACCCCAGGCCACTAGATCTCCAAAGAGGTAAACTAAGCTTCCAAGTAGTGTGTCCAGCTAACGAGAAAAAACACCAAGACAGAAAGAACGGAAAGACCACGAGTTGGCCACCAGCACGCGCCAGACGGCGGAACCAAAAAGCACCTGCGTTTGTGGCTATCGACACTGAACTTAAATCTTAGCGGGAAACTGGTATTTTTAAGAAGTGACACTGCTGGGGGCACCTGGGTGGCTCCCTCGGTTGAGCGCCTGACGTCGGCTCAGGTCATGATCTCACGGTTCGTGAGTTCGAGCCCCGCGTGGGGCTCGGCGTGGGCAGCCTGTCAGTGTAGAGCCCACTTCACATCCTCTGTCCCCCTCTCTCTGCCCCTCCCCCACTGGTGCGCACGTGTTCTCTCAAAAAATAAAAATAAGAAACGTTAAAAAAAAATAGATTGCCGATTTGAGAAAGAACCCACCAGAAACGACAGAAATAGAAAGGGGAGAACTAAAATTAGGAACTCGATGTACCGGCTTCACAGCCCAAGGAGAGAAAAAGCACAGAGGTGGAGCAGGGGGGCCCTGCGTGGGGCTGGAGGAGGGGCCGGAGGGGTTTCCGCCAGCCACGGCTGGGCCACGGGGGCCCTCCAGCCCCAGCGCCATCCAAAGTGCCCAGTCCACTCCTGGGGCCTCCCTCGACCGGAGTCCGGGTGCCCCGCACATCGGAGCGCCTAAGGCCCATCTGTGCCCCGCGACCCGGCCGCTCTCCAGCTGCCAGTGACCTGGGGGCTGGTGGGGGCTGGACACGTGCAGGACAAAAGTCTAGAGGGGTGCCTTACAAGGCGGCAGGCGCCCGAGAAGGGCTTGCCTCCCCCACCCGTCATGCCCTGGGGTCCCCAGCGCACGCTGGGAGGGTCGTCTGGCCTCCAGACGGGGAAGGAGGCTGGTTTTAGCCTTGCTCTTCAAAAGCCTGGGGAATAGAGGTCCTCCCCCCGCAAAGAAACGGGGCAAGGATTCCTTCCTCCCGCCTTCTGCCTCGTGGAAAGGGCCCGCGCCCTCCCCCCCCCCCCCCCCCCCCCCGCGCCCATCACCCACCCGTGTGGAGCTGGAGCCTGTCGGAGTCCTGGCTGGGACGTGAGGAGCAGTGTATGGACGCGGCCGCCACCGAGGGCAGGCACCGGACCTGCAAGCCCAGGAAGAAGGCCTCCGTGCAGTCGCGCAGGTACTCCAGCAGAGCGCCACCCGCCGGGCCCTCGCTCAGATCTGGGGGCGGGACGGCCCGTCAGCCGCCCCGCCCCCACCTGCGCCCCGCCCCCCCGCCGGCCGCGGCGGCCACCGGGCGCAGGAGGCCACCGTGGACCCGCCTTCACGGAAAGGAGAAAGCCGCAAGAAAGGGCAACGCCCCGATGAGAGAGGTCTGGAAGGTGGGGAGCCCCTCAGGGAGGGGCAGGGGGGGCCCGGCCGGCGCCCAGAGTCCCCGAGGCTGAGGCTGGCCGGATGGCAGGAGCAGAGCGGGACACCGGAGGCGTGCGGGCGAGACGCCCCCGGGGCAGCCACACCAGACTGCTGCAGGAGGACAGCCCGGGGCGGGCAGCTGGCTGGCAAGGCAGAGCCCCAGGCCGCCTCAGGCCCCAAAACGCACATTAACAAGCGCCCACGCGTCTGCTCGTGAGGGCCTCGCAAGCGCCCGCGTGAGCTGCCGGCAGGGGACAGAACGAAGCAGAGGGCTTGGGCGCTGTTTGCCGGACACAGCTCGAGCCAGGGGCGGCGGACGGGCCGCAAGGGGTTGGAGAACGAGGGTGGCCGCAGGCCTCTGGCCCCCTCAGCTCTGCTCGGGCCTGGTGGTCCTCCGCAAAGCCAGGCGCCACCCTCCCTGCCCTCACCGCGCGGACAGCCGGCCAGGCCCCTCGTCCGCCCCAGCCCTGGCCCAGCAGGCCTCGCGGAGAACCCTTACCCTCGCCAGGCCCGACCGGCCTCCCCAGCACGGCCTCGGGCTCAACTAGGCCTGAGTTCAAACCCCACCTGTGCCCATGGCCAGCTCGGCGTCCGGGGCAGGTCAGGGCTGGGAGGAACGCAGTCTCTGGAGGGCCCCCGGCACAGCGCCTGGGGCGGCACACCCCACGCGCAACAGGGGAGGGGTGACGCGGCCGCAAAGGCCCCACGGCCCCTGGCTTCCGGAGCGGTGTCTGAGCTGGGCGGGCGGAGAGCCGGGTCCCAGCGGGGGCCTCCCCGCCCGGCCCGGAGCCCAGACACCCTGCCTTGTGCGAGACTCAGACTCCGGCTCCCCAGCGGGGCGCGGCTGGCCCCACGATGCCCACCCGCTGCGGGCCCGGCGCCCCAGGGTACGCGGCCCCCCACCTCGTACCGATGGGCTGCAGGTAGATGTGCTTCCGGGCAGGGCTCTGCCTCCGGGGCGGCAGGGAGGCGTGGAAGGTCTGGAAGTCCTCGGGGGCCTCGGGACGGCTGAGGAGCCAGTCGAAGGCCGTGTGGATGAGCAGCGTGCAGAAGAGGGTCCTCTGGGGGTTGTAGGCCTCGGCCAGGAACAGCCTCTCCGCAGGGGTGAAGGCAGACGCGTAGAGACGCCGCAGGGCCGGGTCGCTGGACACCAGCGCCTCCTTCAGGGCCCGCGGGCCGAAGCTGAACTCCTGGGCCGGCCTGCACTGCAGCATGGCGGGCCCGGCCGCTCCGGGGAGCCCCCGCTGTTGCCCATGAACCCCACAGGGGACAGCCACGATCTCTTCCGGAGCCTTCCTGCGGGCCGATCAGAACCGCCGAAGGCTCCCCACAGCCGGACGCTGAGCCAAGGGCCCCTCCCGGTGTCGGGCCTCCTCGGTGACCGCAGGGGGTGGCTCGGACGCCTCCAGGCCTGGCAGCGCCCTGGGGAGGGGGACACGCACACTGAGAACAGGGGCCGGGTCTCTGAGGCAGGAGGAGCAGAAGGACATTTTCTCTGGCCGCTGCACAGGCACCAGCGCCCAGCTCGGGGAAGGGTCCTACTCCCCCACCCCCAGTGGGGAGCTTGTTTCCATGGAGCCCCGGTGCCCACTCCCACGGACTCGCCCTCAGATGGGAGGGGGCACCCGGGAAGGACAGCTATGCCACTGTTGTGGGAGCCCCTGCAGAGCCCGAGGGGGCACCCCCAAGAAGGCAACCAGCTGTTCCTGTCCTTTTGTGATGGCCAAGTGCAGCCCATCGCCAGGGGCCCCACAGCGCCTCCTTGTCCCACCTATAAGCCCTCCTCGCGGGGCCCCGCCTGCCTGAGGACGAGCACCAGACCCCTGACTCGCCAGGCCAGCTGGAAGCAGGCGAGAGCACGTGGGAGACAGGCAGCCCCCAGATCCAGAAGGTTCCCAGCACACGTGCCAACCACAGAAGGCTATAAATAGGGAGATGTGACCATGCAACAAAGAGCGCTTTGAGGGCTGGGACAGACCGGCAGGAGAGGACACGCCTGGGGGGTGGGGGGGGGGGGGACAGACGGGTCCAGAGAACCGGACAAAGTCAGTTCACAAAGTGGAGTTTTCCTTCCGCATTACAGGGAAGACTAAGAGGTCCGTGCCCCTCAGAGACGACGCCCCCTCGGCCACCATACGCACCCCAAAAAGCTAGGCCGCCACCGGCAGATGAGTAGAGCAGGGAGGTCACGAGGAAAGAAGCCAGAAGCCGGAGAAAAGGCACACAAGTAAGAGAACAAGGCGAACCAGAAGCACAGAGAATGGTAGCATCTTCATTTAGAGCCAAGCCTGCTCTTCGGGGTGGGGGTGGGGTGGGGTGGGGGTGGGGCGGGGCGAGGAGAGACCGGCCCTGCCGCGGGGTGGGGGTCCTAGCTGCAAACACAGCACCGCGGGCAGAGTGAGGACCTGAGCCCCACTCCCTGCAGCTGACCCCGAGTTGAAACGTGAAAGTTCGGAGCGCTCACACGGACACATACGTGTGTGTGTGTGTGCATCTGTGTAAATACACATGCGCAGGGGCGCCTGAGTGGCTCAGTCGGTTAAGCGGCCGACTTCGGCTCCGGTCGTGATCTCGCGGTCCGTGAGTTCGAGCCCCGCGTCGGGCTCTGTGCTGACAGCTCAGAGCCTGGAGCCTGCTTCCGATTCTGTGTCTCCCTCTCTCTCTGACCCTCCCCTGTTCATGCTCTGTCTCTCTCTGTCTCAAAAATAAATAAACGTTAAAAAAAAAAAATTTAAATATACATGCGCACGTACATATACATGCATCCAAATTCCGTCATCCATACGTTTTCCTCTGGAAAATTATATCGAGTTTTTCCAGAGGAAATTACGTACACACAGGCGGATGTATACACAGATATATTCCCCAGAGTTACGAGGGAGGGTGGGGGCTGGGCCTGAATGCCCGCAGAGAGCTCTGGGTTTTCCTTTCTGCAGATCCTTCTCACAAATCTAAGCTGCCGGTGCGGTGCAATCCTACCTCCTCCAGACTTAGTATATTACCAGCATCTTCCCAAATCCTTACACATTCTATTGTAAAAATGCCGTTTTTAACGGCTTCCCAAAAACACCATGATGAACATCTTCCTACCAAAGTCTGAGTTTCTCTTTCCCCAGGACAGATGCCCAGAAGAAAAGATACCACGTGGGGGTGGTTAAGGGGGTCCCGATCTGCACCGCCCACCTGCTTTCCAGAAAGGTCATGACAACTTACAACCCCAACAGCCGCTGACGTTCTAACTAGTCAGCAGCAAATAAAAACCACCAAAGGTGGGGGCGCCTGGGTCGCTCATTCGGTTGAGCGTCTGACTCTCGATTTGGGCTCAGGTCGTGGTCCCGGGGTCGCGAGATCGAGCCTCACGTCGGGCTCTGGGCCCGGTCCCCATCACGCGGAGCCCCGCCTCTCAGGAGCCCCTGTCCAGGCCCCAGTCCGTACCACCAGACTCCAGGGCAACACCGGGAGTTTGCACCAGGATGAAGAATGGGGCCTGGTCTGTAGGGGGAAAAAACATCCGATGCAAACCCATGGGCCAACTCTTGGCGGGGGGACGGGGCCACGGCGGGAGGGGGGCAGGTTCTCCAAGAGGCCAGAAAACGTGTGGAGGACCTAGCGAGGACAGACCCTGTGCACCACAGGGACCCAGGAGAGAACATCTGCACTTCCGAATGGGGCCCGGGAGGGGCACATACACCGGCAAGTTCCTTCTGTCCTTGGCTCCCTCGTTCCCTCGGCAGTCCCCGAGCACCTGCTCATCCGTGGTGCTTGGCCGACCCCCCTGGACTAAACAGGCACAGGTCTCTGACCTTAGGGAGCTTCGATTCTAGAAATGTGTAACAGACAATAAGAGGCGATAAAAATAAAAGTACATACTGTCTACACAGTGTGAGAAGGGGATCAAGGGCCTGGAAGAAAAGGCTAATCCTAACCCTAACCCTAACCCTGACATGGTGAGGTCCGAGCAGCCTGGAAGGTCTGGGGCGAGTGTCCCAAGCAGAGAAGCAGGTGCAAAGGACCCGTGGGTGGCTTCAGGGGCAGTGAGGAGACAGCATGGCAGGAGTGGGGGCGGGAAGACCGGCCACATCACGCAGCACAGGGAAGGCTGTGTCTACAACTCTGGCCTCATCCCGAGGGGGGGCCGGGGGGCCCGTGTGCGTACCACCCGTCTCGTCCCAGAGGCCAGGCGTCCAGCCTTCAGAGCGGGCTGTGAGCTCCTGGCGGTCCAGGCCCCCGGGGGCAGAGAGCCATTCAGGGAACCTTGACTCGGGAGTGCCCTCAATGCCAGCCCGGGCTGCGCGATAAACTTGGCCCTCTGCCCTCCCACCCCGTCGTGCCGCAGTGTCCTCCCCGGCACGGCGGGCCTGGCGGCAGCTGCCCGCCTCACCCAGAGCACGGCTGCACGTAGCGGGAGGAGGAGAACCGCCGGGTCCCGCCCGGCTGCCGCCCTGAGCACCTGACCCCGTGGGCACCTCGCGGCCTATTTCTGGGCGGGGCTCCCGTGGCTCTGCGTCTGCGCCCTCGGCTCTCTCAGACCCGCGCGCGGCGCCCCCAGCTTGAGCAAGAGGCTTTCCCGCCAGCAGCCACCCCCAGACGGTCCCCTGAGCGGCCCAGCCGCATCGGGCTCACCAGGCCGAGAGCTGCCTAGAAACGGGTTCGGGACGCGCGGGAAGGTCTGTGTCACGGCCTTCACGGGTAGCCCCCACCGGCCCCGGTCAACACCCGCCCCCCACGCCCGCTCCCCTGCCCCCCAGCGCCTCAGTCCCGCAAACCCAAGATCGCTTTTGACCCAACACCTCGTCTGAACCCACGGCTGCCGGCCTTCACCCATCCCAGAAGCCAAGGACACGGGCTCAGAGAGGGGAAGCCACCTGCCCAGGGACACACAGCTACACGGACTCAGAGGAGGCGCTCCTGACCTCGGGTACACCGCCCCTCGCTCTGGGCCTCATCCACAGGGCCTCCTCCGCCCTCAAAGGGGCCTCCGGCAGTGTCGCTCCCGTGTCACCGTGTCACCCGTCGACTCCTCAGGGCCTCGAGCCGACACGCCCCCAGCCCGCCTCTCTGTGCCAGAAATTCCAGGGCCCTGCCGCTCCTTCCCACGTGGAACCGGGAACCTCGGGCTCCCCTCACCATCCCAAGAGAACCCAGTCACGCGGCACACGAGGGCCCCGGGGGCCAGAGGACTGGGACACACGGCCACTGTCTCCCAAGGAGACTGGGGGGGCCCGGGGCGCAGCCCGTGCAGGCTCACCCCTGTGGCCCCTGCACCGGAAGGGTGGCAGGGACCCCGGGAGCTTTCGCTCACGTCGGCACAGCTCTCAAGGCGCCCCAGTCCTGAAGTTAAAACTCAGACGCGTGCGACACGAGGACAGAATCCTGCCCCCAAACAACCCTCCACACCCACACCTCTATGCCCCCACCCACAACACAACCCCGTTACAAACCCCACACCCACACCCCTATGCCCCTACTCACAACACAACCCCATAACAAACCCCCACACCCACCCCCCACACCCCTACACCTCCCCGCACCCACACCCTCCCATAAAACCCCCACACACCCACCCCCCACTCAACCCCCACACACCCTCCCATACAACCACCCCACACCCACCCCCAACACCCCTACACCCCCCCGCACCCACACCCTCCCGTAAAAACCCCCCATACCACCCTCCACACCCCTACATCCCCCCACACACACATCACACCACTATCTAGGGACAAACCCCCCACAAACACACGCCAACACACCCCCACACACCCTCCCATACAACCCCCCCATACCACCCCCCACACCCTCCAATACAAACCCCCATACCCTTACACCCCCCCCACAAACCCACATCCTCCCAAAAAACTCCTCCATACACCCCCCACACCCCTACATCCCCCCCCCCACACCACACCACTACCCAGGGACAAACCCCCCCACACCCACACTCCCGTAAAACCCCCGCACACCCCCCACACACACACCCTCCCATACAACACCCCTACACCCACCCCCCCCACCCCTACACCCCCCCACACCCACACCCTCCCATACAACCCCCCACACACCCAACACACACACACCCCAGTACAAACCCCCCCACCCCTACACCCCCCCACCCCCACCCCCACACCCCTACACCCCCCCCACACACCCATACCCTCCCATAAAACCCCCCATTCCACCCCCCACACCCCTACATCCCCCACACACACCATACCCACACCCCTACACCCCCCCCCACACACACCTTCCCATACAACCCCCCCACACCCACCCCCCACCCCTACACCCCCCCCACACCCACACCCTCCCATACAACCCCCCACACCCCTACACCCCCCCACACACACCACACCCCCAGTACAAACCCCCCACACCTACACCCCTACTCCCCCCACACCCTCCCATACAACCCCCCACACACCCAACACACACACACCCCAGTACAAACCCTCACACCCCATACCCCCAACCCCCCCTCCCACACACACCCACAGCCCACCCCACCCTACCCCCACACGCCCCTCCACACACCCACACCGTCATGTGGTCTCTGGAAAAGCCACCTACTCGAGGAAACAGCAAATCACAGGTCAACAGTGTTGTGAGAACAATCTTAACCTCATGGGTTCCCCATAGGGCCCCAGGATACACTTTGAGAACCAGTTTTCTCTGATTCCTCCTGCCTGAGACACGTCACACCCACCGTGGTGCTCAGAGCACCCACGGGGGATACGGGTCCAGTGACAGTCAGCAGAGCCCCATGTGCCCTGCCCTGAGCAGGGCCCCTGGCCCAGCAGCCACCCGGGGCCCAAAGAGCCTGGGAGACAGGGCCACACCGGCCCGGCCCGACCCGGCTCCAGCTGGGGTGCGAGGGTGTTTAAGTCTCTGCGGGGCCCGGACGCGGACACATGTCTGCCCAGACAGCATTTCCTCTCGAGACCCCCGTGTGGCCGCATCCACCTTCCTGGGTCCCTGGGGGAAGCCCCTCCCTCCCTCCCCCACAGGGTCCCATCCGAGCCGCACTGGCCTGTGAGGTGTCCGATGGGGCCACACGGCTGGACGGCGGCCAGCTCTGGGTTCAAAGCCAGCCCTCGAGATGCAGCCCGAACTCTTAGGCACCGACAGTTCCCGAAGCAGAGGGGGGTGGGACCGTAGACACAGGGTGGGACCCGTCCCCTCCCAAAGGCTGTTAGCACTGAGGCCTTGCCCGACCTTTCAGGCCGCTTCCCCCACCACCGGGGCGCCCAATGACCCCCTCGCCTGGCGTCAGTGTCGCCCAGAGGCTGGGAAAGGGCCTGGTACAAGCCAATTCCTCCCGCGGGTGGGGGGGTAGGTCTGCCAGCCGGAAGGGCAGGCTCACGGCCGGGGAGGGAGGGCAGGCTGCCCAACCCCAGGGTCCCGGCACCTGCTCCCGCGTCTGCCTGGACAGACGCCCCGTCTCCGGGCAAGAAAGCACGCTCTGATTCTTGTCATTCTGAGGGCGCTTTGCAAAACCTCCGGCAGCTGCACGAGCTGCGGGCCCCAACCTTCAGTGCAGGCGGAGCGGCCCGCAGAGACACGTGTCAGGGGTCGGCTCCCGCTTCTCAGAAGGCTTGGGTTTGGGGGGGGGAGCAGGGCTTAGACGGGGTGGGGGGGGAGGGGGGGGGGGCTGTGTCTGCGCCTGGCTTCCTGTTACATGGGCCCTCCCCGGAGGGCCCTAACTTGGACTCCAGACCCCCTTCCCTTCGCGTGACCCAGGCAGGCGGGGATCCCCGCCCCCCGCCCGGATCCGGGCCGCACGCTTAACTTTGGCGTCTCTAAGTAACCCTCCCCTCCCCCTTCTCTCCTCTGAACGCGCTGCCTCGTCTCCCGGGTGTGCGCAGCCGGCCAGCCTCCTTCTCCACCAGCCCTGCCCCGCCCGAGGAGCAGGAGCGCGGTCCTCCCGGAGGAGGGGAGGTTCTCCGGGCCGGCGCGCTCCCTTTCCACCCTCGACCCCCGCCTTCCCGTTGCATGTTTGCTTGCACCGGTGAAGGCCGGCGGCCCAGAGTCCGGGCCACCCTGCCGCGGGGCGCGGAAGGCCGGGAAGGGTCTCCCGGACCCTTCCCTCCCCAGACCCGCCGCGCGGCAGGGCGTCCCCTCTGCGGGGCTGGCGCGGAGCACGGAGTACGACCTGCACCAGGCCCTCCGGGAGCGCTGCGCCCACACCCCCGCTCCTGGCCCGGGGGACCTTTGGTTCCCCCCCCTCCGCACCCCCTCCACCCCCTGCCGAGCGGGAGCGCGCCCGCCACCGCGGCGTCCTCCGGGCTTGCGCGACCCGACCGGCGCCGCAGCGCGGCCGGGGCATTCCCACCCGACACTGCACCCTGGGCTCCCGGCCACCCGGCACGGCGGTCCCCTCCCGGTCCCCGCGTCCCGGCCTCCCCACCGCGCCTCCGTGCCCCCTAAGCGCCGCCCCCCTACCTCGCAGCCCCGCGCCCTCGGGAGCCGGCGCACGCAGCCGGCCGAGGGCAGCGTGGGCACTTGTCGTGGGCCACGGAAATCAAGGAGGTCCCAGCATGACGTCAGCACGGGGGCCGGGACCGAGGTGGGACCGGGGGCCGGGCCGGGCCGGGAGGAAGCCGCTCCCGCCGCGGGCACCACACACGCACCCGCCACCCCCCCCCCCCCCCCGCGCCTCGCCGCCGTCTTACCCTCCGCGGGGGCCACCAGGGGGCGGGAGGCTGGCAGCGGCGAACGACTCCCGGGCACGGCCACCGACCTGCCGCCGAGTTCTGCCGAGCACGCGTGGGACGCCCGCGCTCCCAGAAATACCCGGGGGCGGCGGGGGAGGAGCGGCACAGGTGAGGGAGGTGAGGCGGCGGGCCAGGTGGGGCCCAGGTGGGGCCCAGGTGGGGCGGCCGGCGCTCTCGGGCAGGCCAGTTCCGTCG
This sequence comes from Panthera pardus, assembly GCF_024362965.1. Taxonomy (NCBI): domain Eukaryota; kingdom Metazoa; phylum Chordata; class Mammalia; order Carnivora; family Felidae; genus Panthera; species Panthera pardus. The sequence continues at coordinate 14,199,924 of NW_026526969.1, forward strand.
CCGCGGCCCCAGGAGCTTCCCCTTCACGCGGCAGGTCCGCCTGGAGGGACCTAACGAGTCTTCAGGACTTTCCTGGGCGGGGGAGCGGTTCCCTGGATGCTCGGCCTTTATTCTCTCTTGCCGACCTCTTCACGAGCCTGACAGGTAACGCTTCTTTTTGCGCCCATTTTATGGACGGAAAACCGAGGCGTGGGCAGGGGAGGCGACTGGCCCAGGCGGCAGAGCCGGGCCGAGTCAACCCCGAGCGGCCGGGGCCCCGGCGCCCGGCGCCCGGCTCCCGGCTCAGGGCGCTCGGTCGGGAGTGGGGGCGCCGGGATCCCTCGAGTCCCGGGAGAATGCGGGTGGCCGGCGCCCCGGGAGACGAAAGGGAGACGAAAGGGAGGGCGGCCGGGGCCCCGCTGCTCCCCGGGAGAACGGCATCCTCGGCGCTGTGGTCCCGCCAGTCCGGCCACCACGGCCCGAGCAGTTGCCACGCGTCCTCCCCGGGGAACTGGCTTGCGGCGCGCAGCTCCCGGGAGGCCACGGCCACGGGCCGTCCCCACCCGGCAGGCGGCCCCCGCGAAGCTGGAGGAGAGGTCCCTCAGCCGTCGCCGGATCGTCCTTGCCCCAGCCTCGCCGGGCCTCCCCCGAGCCCGTCACCCTGCTGGGCTGCAGAGAAGCCTTCAGGAGACGCGGCAGGCGGGGCTCACCGGCCTCTGCACTTTTTCGGCACGCTTCTCGGGCCACTGCTAACGGTTTGCTCTGCCTTCTCTTCTGTAGCTCAGCATGGGGACCCAAAGTGGCACAGGACCCTGTCCTGAGTGGCCCCCACTCCTTTTTTTTTTTTTTTAATTTTCTTAATGTTTATTTTTGAAACAGAGAGAGTGCAGCGGGGGGACGGACGGACGGCGGGGGCGGGGGGGGCGGGGGACACAGGATCCGAAGCAGGCTCGAGGCTCTGAGCTGTCAGCACAGAGCCCGACGCGGGGCTCGAACTCACAAACCGCGAGATCATGACCTGAGCCGAATTCGGACGGTTAACCGACCGAGCCACCCAGGCGCCCCAAGTTGTCCCCACTCCTGATAGAGAATACAGCTCAGGTCACAGGCTCCGTAGCCTTTCCTGCACCCCCGACACAGCTCCTCTTCCAAGCCCAGCCCCGGGACTCGGGTGCAGAAGGGGGCATGGTCTGGACACGCGGCAGGGCCGGCCCTGAGTGGGCCTTAGGGGACTTCCACCATCCGCCCCCCAAGAGCTTTGACGGAGGATGGGTCCTGTCTGGAGGATTCTGTAATAAAACTCCCAAAAAGGCCAGCGAGGTGTAAGGACCGTGTGCGGGACTGGCGGCCACCCGAGCACAGAGCCAGTGGTCAAACGTCTGGACTCCCTGCTGGGGCTGCCGGACCGAACTTTCTCCTCACCTGCGGGACGGAGAGGCCAGGGACCCGGTCTGCATAGGGCAGGGCGTGGGGGTTATGTCACCTGCAGAGTGCTGGTCGGATGGGGCCACTGGGACGGTCATTTGAACCTCCGCATGTGCAGCCCCTGCGGGGGACGAAACACGCTGAATGTCCACCTGGGGGCGTGGGCCCTCAGGTGCCAGACCAGGGGCTGGATTGTGCGGTCACCTCATGTAATGCTTATGCCAACCCAGGGGGGGAAGGAAGTACTGTCGTCCCATCCTACAGATGGGAAAACGGAGGCTCGGGAGCCCGGAAGTGGTCCCCAAGACAGAAACGGAGGTCCGTGTGGCTCCAAAGACGCACCATATCATGTTCACGTGGCAACAGATGCCGCCTGGCGTGGCCACTGTGGTGCTGCTTCCTCCTGAGCCTCTGTTTTCTCATCTGGAACGTTCTCCCCCACATGGCCCCCCACCCACTCTGCTGCTCGGATGGCCCTAGAGAGCTGACCCCACCCCCATGCAGGGACCCCTCACGCTCTCCCCTCCTCGCCTGACTTGCGTCACACGACTGTGGGAGGCTGAACCCCGGTTCCCTTGCCCTTCCCTCATCGTGTGTCATAAACCCGTGTGCAGGGACCTGATGGCTCTGTCCCTGGCGCCTGAAAACAGTGCCTGGAAAACAGCAGGTGTCCGTATTTGCTGGATGGAAACACACGTCGTGCGGTCAAATGAGAGGGTGTCACCTTCTCGGGCTCTCTCGTTAGTGTCCAGCTGAGGTCACTCGTTCCCTCAGACGTGTCCCCACCACCTCTGAGCCGGGGCTGGAAGTTGCCTCCGGATGCCGTTGGCACCGACACGACCCGTGTTTTGGGGGCCATGTTACTGGGTCGACCCTCAGCTGCTCTCAGGCCGCCCGGCCAGGAAGTGTCGGGCTGGGCGCCCTAAGATAGCCCCAGAACGGGGGCTATACCACGGAAGCTTCCCAGGCTGCCCACCCCCAAGGGAACTGGGCCTTGTTCTGGCCAGAGTCACCTGGTCCCCTCCCAGTCACCTGGAGTGGCCTCCCGGCAGAGAGCACCTGGACCCCAGCACCCCAACCCTCAGTGCCGCTGTGAGCTGGGCGCCCCCGCCACGTGTCCGGGAAGGGCCAGGGAGGCACTGTGGAGGGGCAGGGTAGTGCTGTGGTGGCCCGGAGAGGAAGGGCATGCGGAAGGGGCAGGATGGGGAGGAGGCCTTCGGACTCGGCTTTCAGGAGGTTTCTGGGGTCTCCTGGGGACGAAGCTGTCCTATAGAGTAGCCGGCAAAGTCACATGGTGAGTGTCGAGGGGTAACTGGCAGGCGGGCAGATGGGAGGGAGGCTACTGTTCTCTCGGGATATGTGGTGTGACGGGAGAAACAGGCGACGGCGGTAGCTGAGGAGTGCAGAAGAATGTTCTAGAATGGGGTCTGGGAGAGGCCCACAGGAGGTTCCCTTCTGGCGTCGGGGCCTCCTGAGCCCCCACACGGCTGGTGCGCCAGGACCCCACCACTGGCTGCCCAGCCCCAGCCCCCCAGCCCCCTAGCCCCCCAGCCCCGGGTTATCAGGCCTCCCTCCTGCCGTGCACTGACTTCCCAGACCTGAGTGTGGTCGTGTGCCCTTTTGTGGGCTGGCCCCCCCAGGGATCCACGGGCAGCACCACGGAGAGAGCCACAGGGAGCACCACAGGGAGCTCCACGGGGAGCACCCCAGGGGGAACTATGGGGGGAACCATGGGGAGCATCATGGGGAGCTCTCCACGCAGGGTAAACTGGGCAAGCAGCACAATCCGTCCTCCCATCTGTGGGAGCCAGCCAGCCTCTATTCTGAGTCCTGACCCTGCACCGGGCTCTGGGTTAGGACCCAGAAGGCACAGTGAACAGGTGGGGAACAGGCACCCCAGGCTCCCAGAGGTCACTCTCCCGCCTCCTGGCCCCTCCGGTTGGGGGAGAAGCTTCTGCACCACACTTTTGGGAGGAGAGGTGCTCGTCCGTGGAGGCCTGCCCAGCTGACCGCTGCCGTGAGGTCTCTGTCCCCTCCCCAAGGGTCCCGTCTGGGTCTGGTGGGCAAGGGGAGCCGGCCAGAGGGAGGGAAGGGCTCCCTGAGTAAGGGCCACCTTTTCTCCCGAGTCTAGGTCGTGACGGCTCCTGCTGGGTCCCCACAGCCACCTGCCCAGAGCCAGCTGTGGCCCCGGCCCCGGCCACGCCCACGAGGCGAGAGAGGTTCCTAGGGCAGAGAGGAGCCCCTGTCTGAAGGCCAGCATTATTGTTCCGGCCCCAATTTGTCCCCAAGCTGCCCTTTTCCCCTCTGGAAACCTTTATGATAAGGGGCCCCTTTGAGCCAAGTGTCGCCTCTGCTCTGGGCCGCCAGCCTCCCAGGCCGCCCGCCCACCCCCGTCTGCCCGGCCTCGTTCCGGAGAAGCAAGTGCCCCCACGGATGGCTGAGGGATGTGTCATCGTGGTCCCCAACAAAGCAAGGGAATTTTCCCTCTAAACCTTAAGAGATGACGTGGCAACAACTGTCCATTGTAGGAGATCGAGAAAAACAGAAAACCCTGTCATCCAGCCGCCGAGAGGTCAGACGTCCTCCAGGTACGTTTGGGGGCTCACACCCCACGTTCTGTCCTGCGGGCGGCTGTGTCACGTGGCACCTCCCCGCCAACAGCCAGAAAGTGCGTCCCCACCTTCTCTGTGTTGTGTTTTGATTCGTGGGTGATTCACCTGCTTTGGGACGTTCTGTCTTCTCCCCCGGTTTCCTTGCTAGTTTACATATAATCTGTGCTAATCTCATTTCCGTACATCTTTGCCGCACAGACATGCCATTTTCTCCCCCTCAGCACAAACCTCTACCAATACATCCTGGCTCACGGCGCCGCACTCTGACACACAGAGCCGCGGGCATTTGCGATTCTCACTGGGGCGGGGGGGGGGGGGGTCAGAGAACCGGGGACCCGAGGAACGCCCCCTGGATACCCGCCGCCCCAGCCGCCCCTCGGCCGGGCAGCCGGACTAGGATACTGCCTCCTTCCAGCTGCCCAGTGAGTGCGGCCAACTGGAAATCCAGGTGAGGGAGGACCAGCTCATTCGGAAGGATCCTCACTCCGCGTGGGGCGGGGGGTACCGAGTGCCGGGCCCCCCAGAACACAGAGGCAGCCTGCTGACATCCAGCCCCGGGCTGGCTGACGCTTCGGGCCACCGCCCCACCCCTGCACGCTGGGACACATTCGTCTCGGAGTCCAGACCTCTCCTGTGAAGTCACCTCGTTAGAGCCAATTCTAGAAACGGACACCGACGTGGGGTCCCCTGTCTTTTCAGCCAGACGGTCAAAGGGTACCGTCCCCACCTCCGTGCTCACTGCCGTCCTCCGGCCTGGGCAGATCTGGGGTAACAGCTGTGTGGTCTGGGGACGCTCCCTCACCTCACCGCGTTTCCTGGGAGTGGCTTGAATAGCGGCCCACCTGCGGCCTCAGGATGGGACCTTATTGGGAATAAAGATCTTTGAAGATGTAATTAAGGTAAAAAGCCTCAAGATGAGATCATCCTGGATCCGAGTGGCCCTAAATCCATTGGCACGTGTCCTTAAAAGTGGGAGAAGAGTAGAAGACACAGGAGGAGGCCAGGTGACCTCGGAAGTTGAGACGGCAGGTGTGGCCACCAGGAGCTGGAAGAGGCCAGAAGGACCCTCCCCTAGAGCCTCTGGAGAGAGCATGGCCCTGTGGCACTTTGATCCAGATTTCTGGCCTCCAGAGTTGGGAGACTCAATCGCTGCTGTTCTCGAACCCCCGCGCCTCCCGCGTTTCCTGGGGTTGCTTGTCAGCATTCGAAAGCTACACGGTACTTCTCGGCACTCGGGAGGCCCTTACAACATTCATTCAGCAGATGCTCAGACACCTGCTGTGTGCCCCATGCTGGGCCACGGGGACAGGATGCTAGGCCTCTCTGTGCTCTCCTTCTGTCCACTGGCAGCAGACCAGGGGAGACAGGATGGAGGGAGGGGCCACACGTGGCATGGACAAGGGGGCCCGGGGCAGAGAAGCGGGTCCTGCCAGCCAGAGGGACGGTGTGAACACAGACCTGGAAGGCAGAACGGGCGGGGGTCAAGGGCTCAAGAGGGGAAGCAGGGTTACGTTGGGGGGGGTGGGGGGTGGTCAAGGCCCTTGTAACGAAGGCGAGGGGGCCAATGGCCCAGGCAGGGGCTCTCGCGTCTCTTACTAGGTCACCTGGGAGCAGTAGGGGGAGGCAGGTGACATCCAGGTGGGAGGCCTGAGCCCAGGCCCAGGCAGTGGGGGCTGCTCGATTTGGGCAGGGACATAGATTCAAGGCCTCCCCTGGGGCTCAGGGCTCCCTGCCCGTGCCTCAGTTTCCCCAGGCCTCCTGTCTCAATGATGCTCCTGGAGCTGCTCTGTGTCTCGCCAGAGGGATGGGGGGAAAGCGAGGACCTGGAACCGCCTGACCGGATGCCCACCCTGTACCGGCTGGCGCTGCGCGCCCAGGGACCCCCATCCCCTCATCTCCTGTCCGGGGCTGAGGGCCCTCTCGGGCATGGGGGGCACAGAAGACCCTGGCATGAGAGGCAGGACGGGGGGCAGGGCAGAGCAAGGCTGGGTTGCCAGAAGGGTCCGCCCTCTGCGCTCCTGATCAGTATTCACCCCAGAGAACAGCTGGTCTGGCTGGGGCCCAGGGGAGGGGCTCAGCTCAGTCACCGCCCCCCCCCCCCCCCCCCCACACCGAGGGCCCTGCCTCTGCTGCTGGGGGCAGGGGCCCCTCCCCACGAATGGGGGTCCCAGGAGCCCGTGAGGACCGCCCTGTGTCTTGTCTCTCTCTGGCACACCCCCCTCCTCTCCTGGTCTTGTGAGGTCAGGGGACCAGACGGCACGCACGCCCTCTCCTGGGGAAGCAGCCCATGTGCCCTGGCAACATGCAGACTCTGGAGGTGGCCCACCTGGGCTCCAGGTAGCCACAGCCCCGCACCCGGACCCCAGCAGTGGCAGGCACAGCCCACTCTCGGGGGCCCAGAGCAGGGCAGCGGGGCGGGGGTGGTTCTGGGACCGAGCCTGCCCCGTGCTTAGCCATGACAGTGGGTGGCTCCGGACAGAGGGGCTGCTTCCCTCCGGATGTCCAAGTTCGGGTGGTCACGAGGGCTGATGGCGCTCCAGAGACCCCAAGGCAGCCCACGCTCATGGACCACTCATCTTTGGCGGACACGGTATCCCAAAGGTTTAGGGTTTGGTGATTCGCCAGGGGGCCCACCAAGGCCACACCATCAGGATCTGGGACGTCCTCACTCCCAGAGAGGACCTGCCGGCCCTTCCTGCACCCTACTGTCGGGTGTGTGCCTGGCCCCGCTTGCCCTATGGGGGGGGACCCGGGGAGGCCCAGAGTCCAGTGGGGGCAGACCCCAGGTGTGTGGGCGGCTCTGGGCAGGCCTGTGGGAGGCCTACCTGAGGGGTCCCGGCTTTGTGGCCGGTTCGAGTCCTCGGAACCCATGGTCCAGAAGCTTCTCCAAGGAGGCACAAGAGGATGGGGTCAGTCTGGGAAGGTGGCTGGGGGAGAGTCCCAGGCGGGGCCAGAATTAGCCTGGCACGACTAAGCCTCGGGGGACGCAGTGAGCCGGTGTCACAGGGCCTTCCTGACCCATCAGGTCTGCCTCTCCCGCCCCCGAGCAGGGAGGGCTGTGGGGCGAGGCGGTTACACTGCAGGGCCCTCCTTGCTTCCTAGGCTGGGGCACCCCTGCTGCATCCACACCTGCAACCCAGCCCCAGAGCCCACAGGCGGCCGAGGGTGGGGTGCGGGCTGCTGGAGGTGTCCGGGAAGCCCCACCGCAGCTGGGGTCTTCTAGGCGGGTCTGCCGGGTGGGCTGCACACCCAGCCCACCCTGGAGGGTGCGGGAGCCCGCAGGAGCTGGAGGCCCAAGGAGCCGTGGGGTTCGGCCCGTCCCAGTGCAGAGAACAGAGCGTATACTGGGCGGGGGGGGGGGAGGGGGGGATTCCTGGTGCAGCAGCCCCGGGGCCGCGGTCACCTCACCTTTAGGCGAGCACCCAGCCGCCCTGTGGCCTCTTCCCAGCCACACACCCAGAGCCGGACGAAGCCATGCGCCCCACAGAAGCTTTTCAAGGACCCCCCTTGTTCTTAAAGCCCAGCCTTCCCCCTGCAGCCCGTGAGGCCGTGGGCCACTTCGCCCACCCTGTGCCACACTCAGCAGCTGCCAGCCCACCCCTGGCCTGTCTGTCCCAGACACACACCCTCCTTCTACCTCTGGCGTCCCTTTGCCTAGCAGGCACGCTGCACCCCTCAACAGGGTTCCCCCAGTGGGGCTGGAGCCCCCACCCCATGCAGGGCACGAGCTCTGGCCGCCATCCCGGCTGTCCTCTGCACCTGCTCCTGCCTGCCTCCTTTCCTCCCGCTCCCGGCTCCAGTGCCTTCCACTGCACGCCCCCGCCCGCCCCCGCCCGCCCCTGTCCGCACCCCCATGCGCCCCCGTCTGCCCCCCATCCGCCCCCGTCTGCTGGGAGACACCTGCTCCGCACTTAGCTCTCACACCCAACAACTACTTCTCCCCACAAGCCCTCCTCACGCGCACTCACCTGGGCAGCGGCTGTCTTCCGCCCGGAAAGACGCTACGGGCTGGGGAGCTGCGGCCACCTCTGTCTCGCTCCCGTCAGTGTCCAGCGCGATGTTCAGCTCCTAGCGAGCGCCCGGCCGGGGTGGCTGTGATGCCACGCACCACATGGCAGTGTGGAAACCCTGTCCCTGCACACACCCCGCCCGTGCCTAGTACCCCGAGCACCCCCACGTGGACACGCCCGCCTGCATTCGCACACACGCACGGTGCCCGCCGGGGCCCAGGGCCCTCCCCGCCCGCTGCCCGGAGCCCTCGCTCCCCCCCGCCACTCACGGGTCACACACACAGAGCCAGGCGTGCGCGCTCTCTCCTGCCATCCCCGCCACCCTCGCTGCAACAGGCGCCCGGGCTGCTCTTGGCCGCCTCTGCCCGCCGGCGTGTTTGCCAAGCAGTTTCCATGGCGACACATCTCGGCTCTGCCGGAAACAGACAAGTGCAGCGAAGACAGTCTCCATGGAGGGGACGAGGCTCGAGGTCTCCGCCCTCGGGCTCCAGGCAGGCACGGAGGGTGTGCTCCCGTGAGCCTCCGTCCCGAGTGGGGCTTGCGCCCTGAGGAGGAGGTTCGGGACTTCCTCTTGGAACGTGCTACCAGAGCTGACTTAGGGCGTTCGGTCATTCAACAAACCTTCCATGCTGGCTGCCTCAGGCAGGGGCCTGGCTCACCAAGGGCTCGCGGGCCGTGTCCTGAGACCGGACCGTCGTCCCCACTGGCCTGCTGAAGGCCCATCCTAGGCAGCTCAGTAGCTCCCTGGGCACCAAGGCCCAGCCTCCCACCCTCCTGGAGCCTGGCCCCACAGGGCAAGTGTTCTGGGGCCCCCTCTGTGGAAGAGCAACTGCAAACCCCAATTCCCCACCCCCCTCCGAACCACCCGTGCGCTTTGTAGAATCTCCTGTCAAGAGGCGAAGCCTGGAGCCCATCCTCGGATCTGAGCCTGTCTCATGACTTGCGTTGGCCAATAGGAGGTGGCACAAGTGAGGCGCCTGGGGGGCTCAGTTGGCTAAGCGTCCGACCCTTAATTTCAGCCCAGGTCATGATGTCATGGTTGTGGGATCGAGCCCCGTGTGGGGGCTCTGCGCTGGGCGAGGAGTCTGCTTGGGGATCTCCCTCTGCCCCTCCCCTGCTCGTGCTCACTCTGTGTCTCAAAAGAAAAAGAGAAAAGGTGACAGATGTGACACCATGCCAGTTCTGGTCTCAGGCCCGAGGGAGGTGTGGGCTTCTGCCTGTTCTCTTGGCCTGTGGCGGCAGCAGGAAGGTGAGCCAGGGCCGGCCTTCTAGAGGGTGAGAGAACAAAGGGGGCCTGTGCCATCCCAGTGGAGACCACCCTAGAACAACAAGCCCCCAGCCAACTCACTTGCTGACCCCAGATGCAGGACAGCAAGCCCAGAGAAGCAGCACTGCCTGGCTGCCGGCACCCCCAGACTTTAGACGCTGTGAAACGCTGTTGTGTGAAGTCACTGGCCTGAGACGATCTGTTACAGAGCAGAAGCTGATACGCCCTCTTCCCAGGGCCCTGGCCAATAGTCATCCAATCTCACGCGGTCAGCAGGTGCTGAGCGCCCAGAAGCTCACCCGGGGTGTGCAGGCTCCACACAGACCTACTGTGTGCCAGCACCCCACTGGAACCTAGGGATGGAGACACAGTATGGGGCCCATCTCTGTTCCAGGAGCCCACAGCACACAGAGGGCAGCGTTATCGGTCCCAGCTTACAGGCCAGAGGGTGGGTGACCCGTGGCTGCGGCAGCAGGGGACATGGCCACAGAACCTGGCGGGATCAGAGCTTCCACGCTCTGCTTTTCTCCCCGTGGACCCCCGTTTGGAGACATTTCACTTCCTGGGTAAGTGCATGTTAGTGGGTCACAGTTGGTGAGAGATCTCAGTCTGTCCAGTGAGGACTGTGGTTCAGAGCTCCTGCCCTGTGGGGTATCTGCCCTCCCTCCCTGAGCAAGGCCCCTCTGGGATGGCTGGTCAGCACTTCCGTGCTCCTACAGAGAGTGATAAGTACACTGTCCCGCACCTCTCCTTGTCTGAAGTGAGATGGGCGGCCCAGATAAGCTAGCCTGCTCCCACCGGGAAGAGAAATCTGCCCAGCAACAGTGCTGACGGTCAGCTGTTGCACTTTGATTGGACGTACCAGCCAATGTCCATTCCGATTGGCTGGCATCCTTTTGTTCAGCCGGCATTTGTCAATACCCGCCAATACCTGTTTGGTGGCCGCATGGGGATCAGAGGGCAGGAGTCAGGGCCAGTTCTGACCACAGTCGGGTGTATCACAGAGGACCCACCTCAGCTTCAGCTGAAAATCTGAAGAGCTGCACTCCTTAGGAATGAATCTGAACTAGGCCGGCCCCTCTATCCTGCTGCAAACCCCAGGGAAGCAGAGACAAGAGTGGCCTGGTGCTAAGCGACGCAGTCTCAAAACGAGAAATTTCCTGAGAAGTCAGAGCACCGATTCAAGGCCAGGGACGCATCACCTGGGTGAGGCTCCCTGGTTCAACCAGGGAACTTGGGTTGAGGGGGGTCCCCACCGAACTCCTCCCTAGGAGAGCTCCCTTTCATCCTCGGCCTCCAAGAATCCCCACATACAAGTGTTCGAGAGCCAGTGATCAGCACAGTGAATGACCAAGAACAGGCAGAAGCGATATGCCACAGGCACCCGGATAGGCTTGGGTGCCGGAACTGTTAACATCGTGGAAGATGGCGGCTGGCTGGTCCCTTCACCCTCAGCCTTCCTACAATCCCAAGTCCTGCATTGTTGGGCTCGGCCACATGACTCCAGATGACTGAAGCCCCGACCACGGAACATGCATAATAACATGTGCCTTCCGGGCCCCACCTGTACAATCCTCCTGTTTGACCCTTCATGCTCTCATGTGCATGCCTGGCATGGACCCAAAGCCACAGGAGCCTTAGGAGCCATGGGCTGATGGGCAGAAGGCACCAGAACAAGGGGCCCAGGTCCCATTTCACCTCTTGGAGGGAGCTGCCAGGAGAGAAATGCGTGCAGGGCACCACTCCGTGGGCAATGAACGAGCTTGTAGGAGTTTCGGCCAGGACGTCTGGAGGTGCGTGATCAGTGGCTAGTGTTACCGCAGACACAGACTATAAAACAACTAAGCTTGCTGTGTTTGAAGAAGCAAAAGCTTGAAAATATCAGCACACAGCAGGAAGCTATATAAAACGATGACGAATTTTCAAAAAGCAGACAGAATGGAACATAGAGAAACCAATACAACACAGGATATGTGAAGGAAACCGTGAGATCTGGTATTTGCTGGAGCTCTAGGGTAAGTGACAGAGTGAGACGGAGTCAAGATCAAGGACCGTATCTGAAAGTCTGAAAGGACAGGGGCTGAGAACCTGCCAGAACTGATGGGAAAAAAAATCAGATTCAACAATCCCAGTGAGTCCCAAGAAAAAAAAACAAAAAAACCTCACCTACACACGATAGTAAAATTGCAGAAAACTGGAGGAGAGAAATTTTAAGAGCAGCCAGAGAGGAAAGATGGGTTACCTCCAGCAACAGCAACGAGGCTGACAGTGACCGCTTGGCCACAGAAGGCAGGGAACAGTGGGACGTGCTCCGTGGACAACAGCTGCAAGAAAGTAACTGCCAGATCAGAGTCTACGCTTGGCATCCGTGTATTCCGAGATACGGCATCTTAAGACTAACCAAAACTGGGGCGCCTGGGGGGCTCAGTCGGTTGAGCGTCAGACTTCGGCTCAGGTCATGATCTCACACCTCGTGAGTTCGAGCCCCCTGTCGGGCTCTGTGCCGACAGCTCAGAGCCCGGGGCCTGCTTCGGATTCTGTGTCTCCCTTTCTCCCTCTGACCCTCCCCCGCTCATGTTCTCTCTTTCAAAAATAAACATTAAAAACAAAGAAAAAGACTAATCAAAACTGCTATTCGTATCACCAGACTCTCCTGCGGTGTCAAGATGCAGGCTCGTGGGCCCTGCTGCAGACCGCCTGCCGAAGCGGAAACGGACGGAGGGCCCTGAGACCTAGCCACGGCCAGGTGACCCTTAGAGCCTCCTGTTGGTGACGTTAGAGGGTGTGGAATAAGGTAGGGCTTTGCAAGACGTTGTGCTGGACAGGCTGATGGGCGCCAAAGGCTCTGGTGTGCAGCCTGCTGGCAATGGGGAGCCACGGCAGCTTCTAGGCAGGGAAGGGACAATGACCAGGTTTAGACAGATCACTCTGGCAGGCAAAGAGAACAGACTGGAGGCAGGGAAGGTGGGTGGAAGGAAACCCATTAAAAACTGGCTGCAGGAGCCCACAAGACAGGCAGTGGACGCAACGAAGCGTCATGATGTCACAAGTGCAGTGTCCTTGCCCCATCACGACACAGCCGACCCGCTGGCAGTGGACGTGCAGGTTCAGGAATCAGAGAGAAGTCTGGGCAGAAGTCCTGAGCTTGTCAGCGGGAGGGTGCTGTGTGAAGCCAGGGGAAGGACGTGGGCAGAGCAGGGGGAGAGCAGGCCGATCCACAGAACCGCGGGGACACAGCAGGTCAAGAACATGGAGTAAAGCAAGAAGCTAACACGTCAACCACCTTCTTGGTGAACGACACACCATGTCTCTGTCAGCTCTCAACAGCCTGGTGGAGCCCATCTATAACCCAGTGGGGTCCCAGGACCCACCCGGGGTGCAGCGGCCTGTAGTGGTGGGGCCAGGACCTGGCCAGTGCCCCTCGGTGAAGGAGGGGAAAGGTGGAATCCATCAGGGCCGAACCATGAATGTAAAGTCTGCCCAAGACAGCACCGGCTGCTCTCCGCGGAACTGCCCAGAACAGGTCGCCCTGCCGTCCACACACGTTTCTCTCCCTCCACCAGTGTCTCTGAAAGGCACAGGCTTTCCAGAGGCCGTGGGGCCTTCACCTCTGGGGTGAACACTGGGTGTGACAAGTTTTACCAAATGCTTTTCCTGCACCTGTCGACACGAGGATGAGATTTTTCTCCATTCGCCTGTGGGTGTGACGGCTTGCACGAACGGACGTCCAAATGCTGAGCCGGCCTTGCGCGCCTGGGACGAATCCCACTGCTTGTGGTGCACAACTCTTCTACGTTGTTGGGTTCGATTTGCTCACATTTTGACGACGCCTACCATCTATGTTCATGAGACATTGGTCTCCAGCGTTTTCTTGGAATATGTCTGGTCTGGGTGTCAGGGTGATGCTGGCCTCGTAGAACTAGCAGGAAGCGTTCCCTCTGCTCCGCCCTCTGGAAGAGATGGCAGGGAAGGACTTCTTCAAGTGTCTGGTAGAGCTCACCAGCGCACGCATCTGGGCCTGGTGCTGTCTGGGAAAGTTACGAATTACTGACTTCATTTCCTTAACTAAAGGCTTACTTATTTCTTCTTGTGTGACTTTTGGCAACTTGTTTCTTTCAAGGAATTGGTCTCATCTAGGTCACCCAACCTGTGGGCCCAAAGCTGTTCACGGTATTCCTTCACTATTCCTTTATTTTTTCAATTTCCATGGGACCTGCAGTGAGGGGCCTTTTCATTGCTGCTATTAGTGATTTGTATCCCCTCTCTTTAAGTCAGACTGGCTGGAGGCTTATCAATTTTATTGATCTCTTCAAATAATCAGTTTTTGGTTTGGATGATTTTTTCTTTTGACTTCATTCTCAATTTTAACTGATTTTCGTTCTAATTTTTATTTTCCTGCTTTAGACTTAATTGGATCTTCTTCTTCTAATCACCTAAGTAGAAACCTCTTGATTTTAGATGTTCCCTCTTTCCTAATCTCTGCATTCGATGCTGTAAACTCAGAGGGCTGAGCACTGCTTCATCCCACAAACCTTGATAAGCTGTATTTTCACTTTCATTTCGTCGGAAATATTTCTCAATTCCACCTGCAATGTCTTCTTTGACCACGCCGGCTGCTTTAGAACACCAGGACACTTACCACTGGGAGGCCAACGGGAGAATCTCTATCTTACAGATGACAAAACAGGTTCTAAGAGGAAGTGACGAGCCCAGGGTCACCCAGCCCAGAGACGGCAGAGCTAGGACTGGTGCAGCCGTGTGGCCCCCTGGGTACTGGCCTGGTGTCGCCACCGGCAGCTCTCCCTGCCTGCTCAGTAGAGACAGCAGACTCTGAATCACTACAACCCGACAGTGATCCCGGGGGTTCAGAGGCTGGGAACCTGGCCTCGATCCGACCCGGGGTCACTATCACGAGGGGCCGGAACCCAGGGCTGAATGCTCTCCCGCCCAAGCCATTGTCTCTCTGACGCCCGGGCACCCCTGGGGCACAGTGGGGTCCAAGTGGAGACCCCCAACACGTACTCCCATGAAGCACACGCCTGTCCGGCCAAGAAATCCCTCCTCAGTCGCTTCTCCAAAGCCCCCTGGGTCTGGCACTCGCACCTACCCCGGGGCAGCCTCCAAACACAGGCCGGCTCAGCGGCGGGACCAAACGCCGTTTATTTTGAGTAAAAAATAAGCCTCTTCCTTAATAGTACATCAAAAGGGACTCTTCAGCTTTGATGGTCTCACCTGGTCCTGGCCTCCCCAAGAGGTCCCTCGTGCAGCCAGGCCAGGCTAGAGCTCTCTGGGTGACAGGGTCGCGAAGAAGGGCCGTAAGGGGAGGCCCGGGGAGGCTGCTGCTGGGCTGCCTCAGTAGCAGTCCGCCTCGTCCTCCCCCAGAGCGCCCACCGTGGCCAGCATGTCCTGCAGGAGCGACTGAGGGCTCTTTTCTACGCGGTCGCTGCTCTCGGCCAATGCGCCCCGAAGGCCCTCCAGGTCCATAGACCTCAGCACAGCCACCACGACCTCGGGCTCCAGGTACCCCAGTGGCTGGCCCTGATCACCTGCCTGCCACCTCTGCAGGGCGGCCTCCACAGAGGCCACCTCAGGGACACTCCCGGACCCCTGCGGGCCGCTGTAGGAAGCAGTCTGGGCCCTCAGGAAGAGGAGAAGGTCACAGGACTTCTGAGCCACGGGTCGGTCACAGTCAAACAAGGCACGAAAGGCAAACTCGAAGAGCTGCACTCGGCAGAGTGGCCGCAGGGCCTGGGCCAGTGGGCTCGGCGGGGCCGCCACGGGTGGGGTCACGGCATAGGGACAATGGGAGCTGGGTCGGCCCAGCGTCTGCTCCAGGAACACCAGTGCCAGCTCAAGGCCCTGAGCCCGGACCTCCCAGTCCAGATCCTGGCTCGCCACCTGGAGCACCCTGGCCACAAACCGTTCCGTGTCCGCCGCCACGTCGGCGTGCCCGTCCCTCAGCCACTGGGTGAAGACGTGCATGACAGCCCTCCGGGGGAATCCCTCCGAGTCTGTGGACAGGATGTGTAGGAGCTCCGCGAGCAGGCTCTTCTGAAGGACAGAGCGAGAGACGGTGGGAGGGGAGCGCAGAAGCCAGAGCTCCTGCTGACGAGCACCTCCGGCGCATCTGGGGGCTAGTGCTGCTTTTCCCGCGGCCCTCCATTCGCTCACGTATTGAAGAGGGAGGTGACCACGCCCGAGTGACAGGGGTACTTAGAAGCAGAGCCAGAGATTCAGGCGATGCGGCTGACTGGCCCCTGGCCCCAGACCACCCGTGACTGGGTGGCGACCCACTGGACCCTGGGGGTGAAGACAACGGCCGGACGTGAACTAGCCGGCCTCGGGACCCACCACCTCCTACCTGCTGGCCCCCTGGGTGTTCGGGGCTGGCGGGGGTGACGCGCAGCCCCTGGCTGGAGAGCTGTCCCATGGCGGCCACTGCACTCGCACGGACGTAACTCTCAGGGTCTCGCAGGAGCTGCTCGGTGAGCTCGGGCACCTCGGAAGCGAGGAGCGCGCGTCTGAAGCCGGCCTGCCCTAGGGGTCCAAGCGACCACGACCAGCTGTGACCAAGGGCTGAACTTGTACCTTCCTTCCTTCCTTCCTTCCCCAAGGGCAGCTTAGGCGGTTGGGTTCCCAAAGCCAACAGGAAACAACCAGTGTGCTCAGGCCGAGCCCGCCCTCCCGCAGCCACCCGAGCGCCCTGCACTCACCTCCCCAGCGTCCGATCATCTGGGTCAGGAACTCGAGGCCAGAGTCCCTCACCTCCCAGCAGGGGCTGCACAGGCGCTTAGGCAGCACGGGGAGAAGTTCTGCAGCGGGAGGGGCAGCTCAGGGCGGCCCAGGCCAGACCCGCCTTGCCCCGGGCTGCCCCACACCCACGACCCGGTCTGGCGTCCCCGGGCAGGGCCAGGCTACCTCTTAGGAACAGCTGGGCGTGGGGATCCAAATCACTGCAGCCAGGGGTCTCAGGTGAACTCTGGAGCCACCGGAACGTGGCCTGGAAGGCCTTCTTCAGAACCTGGAGCAGGGAAAGCAGGGCTGCAGGGCCAGGACCGGTGAGGGGCGAGCTGGCCTGCCTGCCTGCCCCCATCTGCCCCCGCTGTGCTCCTTCCCCTGCTCAGGGGTACAAGGAGGGACCCCAGGCTCAGGAAGAAGGAAGCACTGCGTTTCATTTTTCCAAGGCAGAAGCACCGGGCAGCGGCTGAACGGGCATCCTGGGTCACGAGACAGGACGTGGCAGCTCTCAGCAGGATGCCCCACTACCGGGGACACAGGGTTTCCGCACCAAGACCCAGAAACTCTCCAAGGCCCCCTCTCCTCAGAGGCCCAGGAACCCACCGGGCCTCTTGTCCCAGTCTCTAACTGGCCCAGCCTCTAACTGATGGAGTTTAGATCCCAAGTGCAGGGCTGCCCGGCTCTAGAGTCCTTCCGTCACAGAGAATTCTCTGCTTTCCATGGCCCATGGTCCTCACCAGCCCCGGACAGTCCCCGTGCCGCTGCCCGCCCCTCCAACCTCACTTTAAGGAGCGACTCTGGCCCCACAGAAGGCCCTGTCCCGAGCGGCCTGCAGAGGTTCTCCCCACGCGCTTCCCCCTCCTCCCCACGCTCCTCCCCCTCCCAGCCCTCCCCGCCACACCCTGTGCCTGTACCGTGGGGCTGGAGTCTGGGCTTGTGAGATATTCCAGAAGGACAGCGAACACCTGTGTCACCAGCTCTCGGGGACCTGAGACAGACAGATGAAGCACCCGACCTTCCCTTCCAGGGGCCTCCCCAGCAGAGTGTGTCAACCCAAGGAGAGCAGGGGAAAGAACCCACCGGCCAGCTGAACCCGCTGTGCCCTAGAGAAGACACAGAGGACGGCAGCCCCAGGTGCAGCTAGCGGCAGGCAAGCGGGGCCCGGTGGGGGGCGGGGGGGACCCTCTTGCTCACCTGTCCCCCGAGACAGCGTCCCCAGGAAATCGAGGGCCGCTCGCTGGACCCGCACACAGCCCACCAGGAACGCACAGAGGTGGCCCCCCGCGTCAGAGGCGGGGGTCGCCGAACCACTGCAGAGCCGCAGTATCGTCACCGTGGCGCCAAGCAGGGGCGCCTGAGGCCAGGGTGAGGGGCGCTGGGGCCGGGAGAGAGGGCAGGTCAGTGCAGGCCCGGGTCCCGCTGCTGCCGCGGACGCAGGCCGGGGCCACACTTACCAGTGGCTGCAGCAGCTCCAGGTGGGCCAGCGTCCGGCACAGGAGACCCACACAGGCCGCCTTGGAGGCGAGGAGCGTGTCCACCGTCACCGAAGCGCCCCCGGTACCGTCCCACGAGTCTGGAAGCCAAGCCAGAAGCGGCTCTCCATCAGCGGCGCCTCCCGTGTGGCCACTGCAGGCCTGGCTGCCGGCCACGGGCCCTGTGGCCGTCACCCCACGCTGAAGACCAGGACCACAGCTTCTAGGCAGGTGACGTGCCCAGGGTGACACGGGCTGGCCAGACCTGGGCTCTGAGCCTGTCTGCCGGGCGCCTGAGCCGTAGAGCCCAGCTCTGCCCACAGCCCGTGCTCGGGCCGATCCCGCTGCTCAGGACATTCGTCTCTGCGCTCGGCACGGGGCCACCAGGCACCCCTGGGTCCCCTTCGCTAGTCCTCAACACACTGTGCGGCTGAAGCAAGACAAGTACAGCAGGAGCGGTCGCCCTGCCCCGGTCACAGAGTCTAGATGCACCCAGTCGAGATGCCAGCGTGTGCCTGTCCTGGGTCGGGAACCAGCATGTGGTGCAGGCCCGCGTAACCACCCAGCTGTTCTGGGGCCACGTGAGATGACGCCCGCGGGGGGCGAGGCTGCCCCGCTAATTCCAGGGTAGGGACACGAGAGGAGCAGCAGCCATGCGTGTGACAACAGGCTCCCCTCCACCACTTGCACAGTCAGTGGGGGCAGCGAGCCGCCTGCCCCCACACCAAGGACGTGCCCAGGACCCTCGGGGGCTGCCCTCCTGCACCCGCCCGCCCTCAGGAAGCAGCATACCTAGGAGTCCGGGGGCCTGAGCGGTGGCTTCAAGGACACAGGTCAGGGGCTGGAGGAGGACAGCAAAGGCCTGGGCCCTCAACGCCTGTGGACTGAGCACAGAGGACACGGTGAGTGCCGCTTCCCGACCCTGGGGTGAGGTGGCTACTACCCCTCTAACATCCCCAGCAAGTCTGGGGCAAAGACGCCAGTGCCGGGACTCTGGACGCTCCCTTGAGAAACAGCTTCTTTTCAAGCACTGTGACCGGCACTCAGGCCACCGGTATGCAGGCCACCAACGTGGGACCCCACAGGAGCACCTCCCCAGGCCCCAGGAACAGCCCTAGGAAGGAAGGCCTCATCACACGTGCTCCAGGGGACAGTGCCCGCTCAGGACCAAGGGACAGGAGGCCCCACCTCCCGGGAGAGTCCCTGCTGCTCTGTCTCCCAAGTCCTCGGGCTCAGGGTGGGGTGGGGGACTCAGCCAGCACACAACTCTGCCCCGGGGGCTGCCCGGTCCTCCCCTTTCAGCCACTACCTCCTCATGAACACCCGGAGAGCCTGGAGTTCAGAGCCAGGCCCACGTCAGACACACAGCCCCTCTGGCGAGTGGGTCCTGTGGTGACTTTCACCCCCAACCTGGGCCAACACGACCACCTTTCATCTGCCCACAACCCTGCAATGACCTCCTCGTTCTTCCCATCTCTGGACCCAGGCATCCTTCCCTTACCTGCAGGAAGCTGGCCAGCCGCTCCTGCCTACTGGGTCCCCCCTACTGTCCCAGGGCCCCAGTGACATGCACACCATGGCGGCCCAGGATCTACAAGCTAAGACTGCTGGGGAGGGGAGGGAAGCAGGGGCGGCGGAGAGAGCGGACCCTGGGTACGAACCTATCCCTGCTCTGAGCAGAGCAGCTCAGAAAGTCTGCTCTATCTCCGGGGAGCCTCTAAAGCTCGTGTCTGAAGTAGTTATTCTGTCGCTACAGCGTGCAGGAAGCCACAGCATACGGCAATGCCTCTGTAGTAACTGAAATCCCACCAGGCCACACTGCCGACGGCCACCTCTGACTCTTCTCTAGTTTCAGGAGCTCCCTGAAAGCCCCCCGGCCCCCAGGCAGGGGCCGAGACCTCTCTCTGCCGGTCCTTGCGCAAAATAAACCCCAATCCTTACCACTCCTGCAGTTTCAGGATCCCCAAAGCCAACGGCCCTGCTTGGGTGGGGCTCAGATGGCTCAGAGTCTGTGCTAAAGTCTCCCACAGGCCACAGCTGGACGAACTCAGCACCGGAGAACTGCAGAGAACCCCAGAAAGGAAGTTACTTCTCTGTCCTGTCCCCCAAAGCCCGCGCAGTGTCCAGTGGGACTGCCACAGCCCCGGGGCCACGCACGCCCAGCTGAGACGGAGCCTTTCTAGGTGTGCGGGCTTTCAGACCCCCTCTGGCATTCCCTCTGCCGCCGGCGGTGACCCCAGGTGTAACAGCCACTCTAAGGCTTCCCAAGGGAAACGAGCGCCCCTAACTCCTGCCCACTCCCAGCTGCACCCCAGGGGACTGACCGGGCCACGCTGAGGAGGAGATCCACGAGCGAGTGTGCAGCGGGGACGGGGTCTTTCTCGAGCAGACGGGCCACAAGGGGACTCAGCCGCACCCACAGGACTTGCGTCCAAGGGTTGTGGCAGTGCCCGAAAGTGGTGGTCAGCACGTTTAGAGCCTGTGTGATCTGCGGGGTGGCTGCGGAGCGCAGGGACTCCTCAATGTGACTCACTATCTTCTGGGCACACACTGGCCAATCACCAGTCTGCAGGCCAGGGTGTCCCTCAGCTGGACCTTGCAGAGACAAGCCCAGGACGTGCACCAGGAGCTGCCCAGCTGCCGAGGCCACAAACAGGCTGGAATCTCCCTGCAGGGAGAAGATGGTGTCAACGGCACCTGGGGTTGGGGACAGGGGCAGGGAGAGAAGAAAACGGGGTTCAGCTGGAACAGAATCCAAAGCGGCTTTAACTTCAGAGCCTCAGGGAAACAGCACAAACGCCGCAAGCCCCAGGAGGCACCGCGAGGGCCCCGCCTCCCCTCTGCTCAGAGGCAGAGGAACAGGAATGGAGATTTCCAGACCCTTGGAAGGAAGCTTTTGATTCTAATGAGTCTCAAAACCACCCGACCTGCTGGGTCTGACCTCCGAGCTGAAGCACGCTGCAGCGACCTCGAAGGGCCCCTAACCGCCCCTTCTCTGCCCACCCCCCACCCCCCCCCGCCACCCGGCTACCTCACACGCTCCTCACAACAGCTCCGCGATAGCACAGCCGCTTTCACAGAAGAGGAGACGAGGCCCAGCACGTTGCAATGATCTCCCTGGGGCCGCAGAGGCGCGGCCAGGCCACAGGCAGGAAGCGGACCGGGCAGGGCACTCACCGCAGTCGGCCAGGAAGCACAGGGCACTGGGGTGACGCGCCAGGGAGCGCAGGCCCTGTATCCAGCCGCTGCGCACGCTGGGGGCGGTCCAGGCGGCGCCTCCGAGGGGTCCTGCCTCCCCAAAGAGCCTGGGCAGCAACTCCCCCTGCTGGGAAGCGGAGAAGGAAGCGGTGACCTGGGCGGGTTCCCGGGAGACGGGCACTTCAGAGGTGGCTTTTCTACCATTCAGGGCTGGTCGAGGCACTTCCTCGGGGAAGCTCTCTCAATCACTGCCACACGAAAAGCCCCCAGGCAGCCGTGCCTCCGGGAAGTGGCAGTGGCCACCGGCACAGCCACACCAGCCCCGGCAATGCCAGGTCTGCCTTGCAGGACACAGCTTTTGGGGCAGAACGGGGTCGTAAACAAAGGTCCATCACTCCTGTCGGTTTACTTCAGAAATCCTCGCCCTGAAAACAGAACCGCGAGCTCCATCTCCAAACGTCCACCTGTGACCGTGACATTGTGCTCACGGAGTCTCAACGGTCTCCACAGACCACCGAACTCCTGAGCTTGGCATGCGGGTCCACCAAGGCGGCCACCCTCCTCCAGGTGTCCCCCCACCCCGATGCCCCGCACACCTGCGTCAGGCCCCGCTCCCTGCACCTGTTCAAACCTTTACAACCCAGCTGCGAGCCCACTGCCCCCACAAAGCTGACACCCACCCCCGCAAGCCGGCAGTGGCTAACTCCCCACTCAAGCTCCACTGGCTTAGGGACACGTACGGTACAATCACACACCGTCCTACACTTCCTACCACGGGCATCACATCCTCGTTCACTCCTGGGTTTCCACACGACACGACGGAAGCCTGATGCTGCCTCTTACGAACAGAGCTGCTCGCTGGAGCAGTTATTCACTCTGAGCCTCTCCTACCCCCGCAGAAGAAATGTGGTCAAGGCCTGCGCCCTGCCTGGGCCACAGGGCGTCCTGCTCAACGATGGCCGACCCTCAAGGTACAGGAACCGTCCAATCACCTCAGACTCCAGGATAAGGGACAAGACTCAGAGACAGATTCCAATCCCCTAAGGCTAAGAGTCTAATTCTATGATGGCCGCGGGCCCCAGAGGGGCGCCACTGACGGCGGACCTGCGGTCACCCAAGGGGGACCCTCCTACAGGTACAGCCCCTCCCCAGGGCGGATCGTAGCCAACGGGCGGCACAAAGACTCTGCCACCCCCTTCCATGCATCGTCGGTCTGTAGGTTCCCCGCCTAGACGCTGGCCCCCGCTGAGCAGGTGGCTGACCAGGAGCCCGTGGGGCTGTGAAGGGGCAGCTGACAAAGGGACAGGAGGCCAGCCCAGTGCTGCGGGCCCGGCAGACAGGAGGGCAGCCTTTCGCTGCCGACTGAGAGCCCGCACCCGGCCTGGGCCCCTCGTCCCTGCTTACAGCCAGCAGCAGACTCTCTAGGGTCTAGTGTGAGTTCTGCCCCTTCTGTGGGGTTCTCGCACTAAGCCCCCCGGCATTCCCTTGTCTAGGAAATAGAGATAAAGGGTGCTGATCTGCTGACTGGCCAGGGCTCCTCGGATGAAATGAAAGTGACCTCGCAAACCCTGAAGGGCTGTCTAAGCTTCAAGCCCTGCGGGCACGTGAGGGTTACCGTACGATCCCACGAGAACAGCAGAGGCGCGCCCCGGAACACTGTGGTGGGTCCCACGGCGGGCCGGTCGGTGCCGGGCTGTGCCTCTCGGGAGACCGCATCGCCCAAGTGAGCAGCGTCCGAGAACGGCACCCAGAGTTACTGACAGGACACATCCCTCCCCGCTACTGTCCCCTCTTCGAGCGACTCCATCCCGGCATGGCCTCCCCGGGGCCCTTCACACACTGCGCCACAGGAAGCTGGTGAGCCTTCAGGTGAGCCGTGAGGCTCCGAGGAGCCAGGGGTGCCGGCACAGGGCCAGACAGGCGAATGGCAGGCATCGCCTCACAAACCCCACTGTGCCCACCCGGGACTGTGAAGAGCTGTTGGACGCACAGCTGGGGCGGCGGCTCTCCAAGCCCCCTGCCTTATTACTCAGTAGAAATCCTCACTAGGCCCTCATTCATCCGTCCCACAGGACTAAGTGCTGGACAGATGCTCTCGGTTAAGCCTCGTGACGGTCTACGTGACACGCACAGCTCTCCTTCCGTCACAGGAAGACACTGAGGCTCGGAGGGCAGGTGTCAGAGCTGAGTAAACCCCAGCTCTGTGTTACTTCAAAAACTCTACCCCTTCACCCCGTCATTCCCGGTCAGTTTTTCAAAGAAGGATTACGCTCAGGAAAAAAATCCCGTGGTACACGTCAAAACACGGGGCAAGCCACGTCTCAGAGACCCAAGGGTCACGACAGCCGCCGCTGCTCTGTGCGCCTGCAGAAGAAAGCCGTGTACTTCCCGGCGGGCCTCTCGGTGGGAGGGCCCAGGCTCACCTGAAGGTACTGGAAGCAATCTTCCTGGGCTGCAAGCATGCCCGCGAGGCGGAGCGAGAAGGCGAGGACTCTGGGACTCAGGTCCTGGGGCTTCAGCACGTGGCAGAGCAGCCCCAGCAGGCAGGGGTGTTCCTGTAACAACAGCAGGCTGGACCCTGCGGGCGGGCCCGGCCGGGCAGAGTGTCACTGAGGCCTAGTGATCAACTCTCCCTCGAGGCCGGTTCTTCGGGCGACCCCCAGACCTCCTCTCCCGCGGCCGGATTTAATAATCGCACTGGGCGAAAGTATTCGCAATGACCGCAACAAAGGAGTCGGCGCTTCAACGCGGCGAGAGGGCACAGACCAGGCGGCCGTCACCTCTGACACAGGGGAGGGGCGAGGACCAGCAAACCCGAAGGCGATCTATCTTGCTGATTACAAAAAGGAATGCAAGTTAAAGCAGAAGACCGTCTCTACCTCTCGAATGGATACTTTTTTCTTAAACCAAAAGCACTCAATGTGAGGAAGGACAACGAAGACATCTGAGACGTCTACTCGGCCACGCTGCTGTCCAGAAGCGCCGAGACGGGGAAAGGGAACTGTGGGGCAAAGGCGGGCAGTTTCCGGTTGGGAGGCCCTGGCTGAAATAACTACCAGAGAATGTGATTCAGTAAGAACGAAAGAGAACAGCGTGAAGATTAGAGAAGCACGAATCAAAGAAACCAGTAAACACGTGGGCAAATCTAAAAAGCGCCGATTTAAAGGGGATGGAGAACCATCTATCATGCTAATGGTCAAAAGAAAGCTGGAGTAGCCATACTCATATCAGACAACCAAGATTTCACAATAAACACGCAACAAGAAATGAAGGGCATCATATTGTAATGAAGGAGTCTATCCACCAAGAAGATCTAACAACTGTGAATATTTACAACATGAAGCACCCAAATATGTAAATCAATTAATCACAAACATAAAGAAACTTGTTGATAATAGTACCATAACAGTAGGGGACTTCAACACCCCACTTCCAGCAATGGACAGATCATCTAAACAGAAAATCAACAAGGGAACAATGGCTTTGAATGACATACTGGACCAGATGGACTTAACAGATATATTCAGAACATTTCATCCTAAAGCAGCAGAATATACATTCTTCTCCAGTGCACATGGAACGTTCTCCAGAATAGATCACATACTGGGACACAAATCAGCCCTTAAGTAAAAAAAGATCGAGATCATACCTTGCCTATTTTCAGACCACAGCGCTATGAAACTCGAAATCAACCACAAGAAAAAATTTGGAAAGACCATGAATACTTGGAGAGTAACGAACATCCTACTAATGAATGAATGGGTTAAACAAGAAATTAAAGAGGAAATTAAAAATTACATGGAAGCCAATGAAAATGAAAACACGACAGCCCAAAACCTTTGGGATGCGGCAAACGCGGTCATGAGGGTAGTATATAGCAATCCAGGCCTTCCTAAAGAAGGAAGAAAGGTCTCAAAGACACAACATGACCTTACATATAAAAGAGGTGCAAACAAAGCCCCAAACCAGCAGAAGAAGGGAAATAATTAGAGCAGAAATCAATGATACAGAAATAAAAAACGAAACAAAACAAAACAAAAACAGAACGGACTGATGAAACCAGGAGCTGGCTCTTTGAAAGAATTGACAAAATTGATAAAACCCCCTAGCCAGATTGATCAAAAAGAAAAAGGAAAGGACCCAAATAAATAAAATCATGAATGAAAGAGGAGAGATCACAACCAATACAGCAGAAATAAAAACAGTAATAAGAGAATACTATGAACAATTATACGCCAACAAACTGGGCAATCTGGACAAATTGGACAAATTCCTAGAAACATATACACTACCTAGAAACAGGAAGAAATAGAAAATTTGAACAGACCCATAACCAGTAAAGAAATTGAATCAATAATCAAAAATCCCCCAACAGACAAGAGTCCAGGGCCGGATGGCTTCCCAGGGGAATTCTACCAAACGCTTAAAGAAGAGTTAACACCTATTCTCTTGAAGCTGTTCCAAAAATAGAAATGCAAGGGAAACTTCCAAACTCATTCTATGAAGCCAGCATTACCTTGATTCCAAAACCAAAGACCCTACTAAAAAGGAGAACTACAGACCAATTTCCCTGATGAATATAGATGCAAAAATTCTCAACAAGATACTAGCAAACCGGATTCAACAATACATTAAAAGAATTATTCATCACGATCAAGTAGGATTTATTCCTGGAATGCAGGGCTGGTTCAATATCTGCAAACCAATCAATGTGACACATCACATTAGTAAAAGAAAGGATAAGAACCACATGATCCTCTCAACAGATGCGGAAAAAGCTTTTGACAAATTACAGCATCCTTTTTTATAAAAACCCTCAAGAAAATAGGGATAGAAGAATCATACCTCCAGATCATAAAGGTCATATACGAAACACCCACCACTAACATCATCCTCAATGAGGAAAAATGGAGAGCCTTCCCACTAAGGTCAGGAACACGACACGGATGTCCACTCTCACCACAGTTATTCAACACAGTGTTGGAAGTCCTAGCCTCAGCAATCAGACAACACAAAGAAATAAAAGGCATCCAAATCGGCCAGGAGGAAGTCAGACTTTCACTCTTTGCAGACATCATGATACCCTCTATGGAAAGCCCAAAAGTTTCCACCTAAAAACGGCTAGAACTGATCCATGAATTCAGCAAAGTCGCAGAATATAAAACGAATGCACAGAAATCGGTGGTATTTCTATACACCAATAATGAAGGAGCAGAAAGAAATCAAGAATCGATCCCATTTACAATTGCACCAAAACCCATAAAATACCTAGGAATAACCTAACCAAAGAGATGAAAAATCTATACACCGAAAACTACAGAAAGCCTATGAAAGAAACTGAGGAAGACACAAAACAATGGAAAAACACCCCATACTCATGGATTAGAACAATATTGTTAAAATGTAAATACTACCCAAAGCAATCTACATATTCAATGCAATCCCTATCAAAATAATACTAGCATTCTTCTCAAAGCTAGAACAAACAATTCTAAAATTTGTATGGAACCAGAAAAGACCCCAAATAGCCAAAGCAATCCCGAAAAAGAAAACCAAAGCTGGAGGCATCACAATTCTGGACTTCACTCTGTGTTACAAAGCTGTAAGCATCAAGACAGTATGGTACTGGCACAAAAACAGACACACAGATAAATGGAACAGAATAGAGAACCCAGAAATGGACCCACAAACATATGGCTAACTTATCTTTGACAAAGCAGGAAAGAGTATCCAGTGGAAAAAAGTCTCTTCAGCAAATGGTGCTGGGAAAACTGGACAGCGACATACAGAAGAAAGAACGTGGACCACATGAGACACAAACTCAAAATGGGTAGAAGACCTGAACAGAAGACAGGAAGCCATGAGAATCCTCGAGGAGAACACAGGCAACAACCTCTCCGACCTCAGCCATAGCAACTTCTTACTCAACACGTCTCCGGAGGCAAGGGAAACAAAAACAAAATGAACTACTGGGACCTCATCAAGATAAAGAGCTTCTGCACAGCAAAGGAAACAATCAGCAAAACTAAAAGGCAGGAACCGACAGAATGGGAGAAGATATTTGCAAATGACGTATCAGACAAAGGGTTACTATCCAAAATCGAAAAAGAACTTATCAAACTCAACACCCAAAAAACAAATAATCCGGTGAAGAAATGGGCAAAAGGCATGAATAGACACTTCTCCAAAGAAGACGTCCAGATGGCCAACCAACACATGAAAAAATGCTCAACATCACTCAGCATCAGGGAAATACAAATCAAAACCACAATGAGATACCACCTCACACCTGTCAGAATGGCTAAAATTAACAACTCAGGAAACAACAGATGCTGACGATGATGTGGAAAATGGGAACCCTCTTGCACTGTTGGTGGGAATGCAAACTGGTGCAGCCACTCTGGAAAACAGTGTGGAGGTTCCTCAAAAAATTAAAAACAGAACTACCCTATGACCCAGAAATGGCATTACTAGGTATTTATCCAAAGGATACAGGAGTGCTGATTCAAAGGGGCAAAGGTACCCATGTTTATAGCAGTGCTATTGACAAGAACCGTATGGAAAAAGCCCAAATGTGCGTCGACTGATGAATGGATAGAGAAGATGTGGTTTATACATACAGTGGAATATTACTCGGCAGCGATCAAAAAGAATGAAATCTTGCCATTTGCAACAACGTGGATAGAACTAGAGTGTATTATGCTAAGCAAATTAAGTCAGAGAAAGATAAATACCATATGGTCCTACACATGTGGAATTTAAGATACAAACCAGATGAACGTTAGGAAAGGGAAGTAAAAATAATATAAAAACAAAGAGGGAAACAAACTACAAGAAGTTCTTAAATATAGAGAACAAACTGAGGGTTGCTGGAGGGGAGGTGGGTGGGTGATGGGCTAAATGGGAGAAGGACATTACGGAGGACCCTTGCTGGGATAAGCACTGGGTGTTGTATGTAACTGATGAATCACTAAATTCTATTCCTGAAATTATTATTACGCTATATGTTAACTTGGATTTAAATTTTAAAAAATAAAATGTATATGCTTTAGAATATCAGAAAAAAAGCACCAACTGTAAAAATTTTAAATAAATAACTTTTGACAGGGGTTACAACAAGGTGGAATCAGAATACCAGACAACAATAAAAAAGAGGCTTGTGCTTGGCTGGCATTCAAGTGCCCTGAAATCCTTGTGTTGTTGGAACAGAAGATGGAGATTCTAGTTAACTTTTGACTTTTTACATCCAGTTTGTGGGGGAGGTAACTGCAAACGAACAAAAGTGGAATGCATAACTTCCAAACCAAAAAAAGAAAAACTTAAAAACGAAAGCTTTATTAATCCAATGGAGAGGAAAAAAGGAGGAAAAAAGAAACAAAGACAAGGCCTCGTAATTAATGAAAAATACGAGAGAAGATAGTCCCAACGTAACAATAAGCTAAACAAACGAAGCAGACTGTCTGTTAAAAGAGCTGCTCATCTTCAGTTAAGAACCAGGCCGGCAGCATGGTGCTTACGAGAAGCAAGGAAGCGGCACACAAAGGATGGGCTTACGGCGTCGCAGGTGCTGCCAGTTCCCGCTTTCGAAGAGTTGCCGCGGCAAGAGAACATCTGACAAACCTGACTTTGAAACGAAAAGCATTATCGGTGCTTCAGGGAAAACGTCATTGGTCAAAGGGGGAACAGGCTAAGGCTGCGCGTACCTAGGCTAACTTCACAGTGTGCAAAGGGAAAAACAGGACGTCGAAGACAAATGGTTGAACCCACCATCTCAGGGTAGGGTCTTCACCTCTGTCCGGAAACAAGCAAACATACCGATTGGCAGGAAGACAGCAGGCTTGAACAACGTAGATGTGACTAAGGAGCCAGCGTGGGGCCAGTTCTCTGATCGTGTGGAGCAACAAGGACCACAGAGCACAGGCCGGGGGGCCAGGGCAGGGGGGGCGGGTGAACTGAGAGGGGTGGCGGGGGCAAGTGAACTGCTACTGGGCACCAAGTTTCTCTTAAGGAGACGACAATGCTGCAGAATTACACCATGGCAATGAGTGCACCGCCCTGTGCGTGATTTCACTAAAAACCAATCAATTACACAGGTTGAGTCAATTCCATGGTACGTAAATTGTATCTCAAAGAAACCTGTCCAGGGGCTCAGTCAGTTGAGCGTCCCACTCAGGTCACGATCCCGGGGTTGTGGGGTTGAGCCCCACATTGGGCTCCCTCGCCGAGTGTGGATCCTGCTTAAGATTCTCTCTCTCTAAAAAAAAAATTTTTTTAATAACAAATAAAGAAACCTGTCTAAAAGTAACTTGCAGGGGCGCCTGGGTGGCGCAGTCGGTTAAGCGTCCGACTTCAGCCAGGTCACGATCTTGCGGTCCGTGAGTTCGAGCCCCGCGTCAGGCTCTGGGCTGATGGCTCGGAGCCTGGAGCCTGTTTCCGATTCTGTGTCTCCCTCTCTCTCTGACCCTCCCCCGCTCATGCTGTGTCTCTCTCTGTCCCAAAAATAAATAAAAAATGTTGAAAAAAAATAAAAAATAAAAGTAACTTGCAAACTCTGACTACAAACAAGGTCACAACTGAGGACTCTACAAATACCAGAAACAGCAGCATATAGGGAAATCTACAGAACGTCTGGGAAAACTGTGTACTCTGCCGTGCTAAGAGCCTCCATACAAAGGAATCAAAACATAAATATTTTCTAAGTCCAATGAAATAAATTAGAAATCAATAATAAAAACACTGAAAAAAGTCCATATTGTAAATCTAAAAAATGACCCTTTTAAATGATTTGTGCATGAAGAATAAATATCTCAGTACAAAGTATTACATATTTGGAAATAAATTACAGCAAAAGTAATTTTGAAGGACGCAGCTAAAATGATGCCTTCAGAAAAGTGTGTAGCCTCAGGTGCATATATTAAAAAACAAGAAAGG
The DNA here is from genome assembly GCF_024362965.1 of Panthera pardus. Classification (NCBI taxonomy): domain Eukaryota; kingdom Metazoa; phylum Chordata; class Mammalia; order Carnivora; family Felidae; genus Panthera; species Panthera pardus. The sequence continues at coordinate 14,229,556 of NW_026526969.1, forward strand.
CTTAGATATTCAACTCAAAAGAGAGTAAAAGTGCAGGATAAACCAAAGGAACAAATAGAAATTAATGGTGTGGGATCTACTCTAAGGCAACGACCAGCCAAGAGATCAAACATCTGCGTGAAAAGACGTGCATGCGAAGAAGCCATTACGGCATTATTTATGATAAGGAGCCTGAGAAACACAACCACCTAATAGCAGTGGTGTGATTATACCCATTATGGTCCATGCACACAGGGAATGCCACATGGTCAATAAAATCAACGTGTTCCACAGAGAAAATGCCCTCTGCAATGGTTAACAGAGAAAAAGCACGACACTGAATTGTATTTACAGCGTGACTTCATTTTTGTAAGAAAAATGCAGCTGGGGGCACCTGCGTGTCTCAGTCAGTTAGCATCCGCCTTCAGCTCAGGTCATGACCTCGAGGTTCATGGGTTCAAGCCCCACGTCAGGCTCTGTGCTGACAGCTCAGAGCCTGGCACCTGCTTCTGACCCTGTGCCTCCCTCTCTCTGCCCCTCTCCCGCTTGCTCTCTCTCAAAAATAAACATTAAAAAATTAAAAAAAGAAAAAAGAAAAATACAGCTGTATGACGTCAGGAAAAAAGGCTGGAAGGAAATTAACCAAGTTGCCGGTGGTTTAATTTTCCCATTGACGGCTTTGTGTTGCTCAAGGTTTAAAGCATATGTATTCATTTCATAATAAGAAAAGATTTCTTCAAACAAGTAAGTGCAATGACAACAAAGTAAGTTTGTCTATGCCCTCTGCAGCCCTCTAGTGTGAAATGGACAAGAGGAGGCCTGAATCAGGGCTGGAAGCAGCCTAACAACGTCAAGATCAAGTTCTCCTGCTCATTCACTCAAGCTTCAACTGGACTATTCCCAACCAGCCAGGTGGAATCCCCAGGATGGGAAGGAAGGGAGCCAGATGGACACCCCTTCCCCTGGACAGGGGAGTCCCATGCACCATCTGGCCTCTAGGCAAAAAGACAACAGCACCACCCTCCACCTTACCGGCTTCAGTGATGGTTTTAAACCAGTCCAGCAGCTTCTCCAAACAGGTGTCATCTGTCACGGGCTGCCTGGGGTCTGCCAGAACGGAACAGAGAGCCGGGAGGAGTTGGGAGCACTCTGGGTCCATGATAAGGCTGGAGAGTCCTGCAAAGAAAAGGTCAGGGCCAGGTCCCGCCCACCCTAATCACAGGCAGCCCCGGTGTCCGCTCAGGCCCCAGAACTTTCACAGCAGGCCAGGCGCTGCAGGACCACAATCCTCCGAGGGAGCTGCCAGGGTGGTACTGGGAGGTGTTCCAGAGCAGGCAGGGGCCCTGAGTTCCGGCCGCCCTGGCTGGAAAGGAGTCTGGTGTAAACCACGAGGTCTCAGGTGCTGAGTCTGCCAACCCTGGACTCTGGTGGGAGGGGAACGGCTGGATGCTCACCCAAACTGCCCGTGGGCCAGTCTGGGGTGCGTGCCTCCTGGCGCTAGCCGCGCGGACAGGGGAAGAGCGTCTCTCCCGGGGTCAGCGAGTCTGTAACCGACACCCCCGCAGCCAGCAGTGTGCAGAGAGGAAGGCGCTCCGTCCCGGGTCCGTCTCTCCCGGGCCGGGGTGTGCACCTGCGTGTCCCGTCTGGGAGGGGACGGGGAGCCCGGCGGTCATGCGGTCAGGGAGGGTTCTCTCGGGAGCTGGGGGCGGTCAGGGGCTCGGTCGCAGCCGGAAGTGGGTCTGTCTGTCCGTCCCCGGTGAGGCTAGGTCCCTGAGAAGGGAGCCCTCCCTGCGGACCCAGCTGCCGCGCCGGGCACCGGCCTCCCGAAGGGCCCGGAGGGAACACGAGGCGGCGGCCGCGGCCCGGCTGGCCCCAGGATGCTCCAGGGCCCCCAGCCCCTCTTCCCGACTCTGCCGGGTCCGCCACCCCTCCCCGGTAGCGCCCCTCACCAGCTCCGCGTCCCTCCGCCGCCTCAGGCCCCGCCCCGGGCCGCGCCACTTGCCGGATCTGGAGGGGGCGACCGCAGAGTCGGCGGCCGGGGAGAGGGTGAAAGTCCCCGAAAGGCCACCCGGGAGCCCCGGGAGAAAAGAGCTCAAGCTGAGAAGCCCTCAGACAGGCCGGCGCCAATCCGGTGACCCCCGACCCATCACCTTCGCAGGAACGCTCGGTGGTACGCGCCCTAGCGCCCGGCGGGCATCGCGCCAGAAGGCGGGACTTCCGGCGGAAGGAGCGAGGCTATGGCCGGAAGAGGCGTGGCCTCGCCCGCCTGGATACTCTGGGCGTGCAGGAGGCGTGCAGGTGCCGGAAGGGGCATCCTCATCCTTAAGGCGAAGACAGTGTCCTTTGGCCTCACAACTGAGCCCTCAGGGCCCATTAGCTGTGTGCCAGAGGTTCTCAAAGCCAATGGATAAAACCCATTTTCATCTTCCCTTAGCGTCAGTGTTTCAGCACGATTTGGGGGGAAACACCAGGTATGTGTTAGAATATAGAGAGCAAAATTCCTACGGGTACTGAAATAAAAAGGAATTTTAAAAACATCGACTTCTATGGGTAATCACTTCGGACACCCCGCCCCTTAGAAGCACTTGGGTGAAAAGGTTTGAACTACACAGTTTTCCCCGAATTGTGATTCCTCATTGTAAAAAAGGGGATACTCCTATTTGCACGATCGAGCAGTTGTTGGGGAAAAGCATCTTAACAGTAGCACTGTGCTCAGTGGTTCACTTAATATAAGCTCGGATGGAAAGAGCCCAAATGATCATCCACGGATGAATGGTAAAGAAGATGTGCCATATATATATATATATATATATATATATATATATATATATATATACACACATACATACATACACACAATGGGGTATTACTTGGCAATCAGAATGAAATATTGCCATTTGCAACTACGTGGATGGAACTAGAGGGTATTATACTAAGCGAAAGTAGTCAGCCAGAGAAAGACAAATACATGACTTCATTCATATGAGGACTTTAAGACACAGGACAGATGAACATAAGAGAGGAAGCAAAAATAATATAAAAACAGGGAGGGGGACAAAACAAGAGACTCTTAAATATGGAGAACAAACAGAGGGTTACCGGAGGGGTTGTGGGAGGGAGAATGGGCTAAGTGGGTAAGGGGCACTGAGGAATCTACTCCTGAAATCATTGTTGCACTATATGCTAATTTGAAAGTAAATTTAAAAAAATAAAATTAAATGCACCCACTAAAAAAAAAAAATAAGCTCGCATGATTCTGCCCTAACCTCAGGAGGGTGGGTACTGTCACCATCCGCCCAGATGAGGAAACTGAGGTGCATAGAGGCAAACTCCTAAGGTCTTATAGCCAGTGGGCTGGCACGGCTGACATCTGAACCTAGGCATTCTGACTCCAGAGCTGAATACCAGATTATACAGGCCCACAATTTCTTACCTGAAACTTCTGGGGACACATGGGTCAGAATTCATAATTGTTCACACTTAAAGAGAACCTATGTGGTGCATGTACAGTGTGTGAGATTACAATCCCAGCAGGGTTTGATGCAGTACACCGTATAATGTGTTAAAAGTTCCGCGGTCACATTAATATACACTCCAGGTGGAATAAACAACCATAAATAGTCTCAGCTCAGACTTTTGTCGACAAATGAGTTCAGGTCAGAACAGTTTTGCCAACCAATGAATTCTGAAAGGCTTTCAAAAGTTTTCCGAATTCAGAACAGCAGATAAAAAGCCGTGGACATGTACTGTCTCTGTAACTAAATGAGAGGAGGTAAGTGAAAAACAGAATCAGGAAGGGCAGGGGGACTGTGGAGCTCCAGGAGTGGAGCGGGGGGTACAGGGGTATAGGTAGTTAAGGTAGCAAAAGCTTTTGTCCTCCATGTGGGCAATACCTGGAAATAAATGGAAGTTGTTAAGCAGTTCAGGTTCTCTGTGCCGGTGGGGGGCCACACCCCCTTTGTGTACAAGTGAGGACACTGACGAGAAGAGAGCCATGAACCTGTACTACATGTTGGTGCCAGAACTAGACCAGTAATAATCTGCCAGCATTTCGGCTACAACACGCTACAGTGGGTGAGGACTCATTCATCTGTTCACCCCACCAAGAGAAGTGTCACACTGCACTCATTCTGGAAGGGGCAACCGTTCTCTGAGCACTTTACAGATATCGACTCAGTTGATTCTCACAACAACCCATTTATCAACATTTGTGGAAACAGCAGCACAGAAAAGTTATAAGGACTCCCCGGACACCACATACATAGTGAGCACCTGCTCTGTGCCAGCCCCTGTTCCAAGGGATGGAAAAAAGGCCGTGAACAAAACCAAGCCCCTGCCCCAGAGAGCTTACATTCTGGACATGGAACGCTCTTGTAGATGATAGATGTCAGGTGGCTGGAAAAAGAAAGCAGGGTGAGGGGACAGAGTAGGTGCCCTTGGACACCTGTATAAAGGAGCAAGAAAAAGCATACTTGCTAATAATAATTTCAATAAACTCTGGAGCCCAGTGTTCCTAAAGATCTTCATGATGCCCACTGAGTTGCAGCGCAAACGCAGTATTTTTATTGTCGTGGGGCTACTACATCAGAACCCTGGAGCTTAAGATAGAGATCAGGGAGGATAATTTTCTGAACGCCGGGTGTCCAGAACTAGCAGCCTGCACAAGCTCCTTGTCCCTTTTAGCGTTAACCTAATAAACAGCAGCATCCTGCTCTGTGACTGGCGCACAGGCTTGTCGCGGAGCCTCCACGAGAGAAGGCGGGGGACGCACTCCGGGAACCGTTAAGCGCGTTCCCGGGGCTTCAGCCCCGCGGGGCTCTGAGCCTCGCCCCTCTGGGCGCGCTGCGGGTCGGCCCTCGGGCTTCCCGGCGCACGCGCAAGGTCGGCCGGGCTCTCGGGCGCCGGCCACATCCGGGGCTGTGCGGGCCGCGCGGTTACCGTGGCAGCGGGGTCGCGGCAGGCGCGCGGGCAGGGAGGTCCGGAGGCTGCGGGCGGCTGGGCCGCCGGCGGAGCCGCACAGCCGGACAATCGCGCCCGCAGCGCCGAGGGGCGGCCGGGCGGCGCCGCAGCCATGTCACTGGGCACCGCGGATCCGGCCTCGGAGACGGTAAGCGCGGGCGGGCCTCCTCGCTCCCTCCAGCTCGCCGGCTCTCGGGGCCAGGCGCGGTCCGGAGGAAGGGGCACACGGCCGGAGGCCGCCGGGTGACAGCTGCCATTATTGTTACCGCATAAGACCGACCCTTGGGCCCCCGCCCGCGTGCAGCCGGCCGGGCGTCGCCGCCCCTCACCCAGCCTCCAGCCGCCCCTAGACCCCGCCAGCCCGTGCACAGGCCGCCGCTTCCAGGAAGCCCTCCCGGACGCCGCGCCCTCCTTCGAGGCCCCGGCCCGTGCCGAGCCTGCTACCGCGGTCCGCGGGGCGACGGAGCTTACTGTGTAAGTGCTGGCCCACCCGTGCCTCCGGGGCAGGGGGCAGCGGCCGGCCTGGGTGTGCAGGGGGAAACCCCCCCCCCCCGGCCCGGACAACAGTGCCCTGCCCGGCGCTGATGGGAGAAGGCTTCCCCGGGGGAGGCGTCCCCAGGTTTACTCCTTTGGGTGAGGGCAAACGTGCTGTCCGCTCGTGCCTTTTCCAAGTGTTTTGGGTGCGCCCACTACCCGCTGGAGGGGAGGCATCCACGTGGGTAAGTGGCATTCCCGTTGGGGGAGAAGAAGGCAGGAAACAGAGCGTCAAGATCACTTCAGAGAGTGAGCTGTGCAGAAAATAAAACAGGCCCCATGTGATGGAGGTGTTGCAGAGGGCTGCTTTAGACGGGGTGCCCGGAGCAGCCGCTCTGAGGACGCCGTGGATGAGGACGAGAAGGAGACAGGCTGGTAAAGACCTGAGAGCAGTGGGGCAGCAGCATGTACTAAGCATGTACCAGCATGGACTAAGGTCCTGAGAGGGGAGAGTGGGGTGTGGCGCAGCGCCTGCACGAAAGCTTGCTGGGACCTCCTGGGGGAAAGGGGTGTGCATGGAAGGTGGGCACCCGCCTGGCCACGGGAGCCGTGCAGGCCATGCAGGGAGCGTGGATTTTACTGCAGGCGGGGTGAGAAGCCTTGGGAGGGCTCCAGACAGAGGGAAATTTGCTCACTTTGCTTCCTTCTCACTGAGAGGGCAGCACTCAGCCGGGCTGGACAGCCAGGGCCCAGGCTCAGTGCTGCTGGCCCCTGGGAGCGACTGAACTTGTCCCTCAAGGCAGCGAGTCTTGCCTCATCTGGGAGGCCCGCCCACCTACAGGCGACTCAGTTACCGCTAAGGCTCCTTCATCTTTAGAAAGTGACGTTTTATGTCGTGATTGTAAAACTCATGACCGTTAGAGAAAACTTAGAAAGTCCGTTTACCTGCACAAGACCTGGTCAGTATCTGGCGGACTTCCTTCCGCTCTTTTTGCAATGCATCTTTTTCCACGCACCTTTGAAAAAAGTTGAGAGCGTATTTGACTCGTTTTGTAACCTTTACTGTTTAATTTGTTGTTAGCGTTTTCCCACAGCCGCACGTTTTCACGAGCATGATATGAAAAAGTCTAACCTGTGGATGCCCTTATTGTATTCACCCATTTCCCTGCTCTTTACTCTTTTGTTTTCGCTGTTCAGCTATTAGAAACAGTGCTACTATAAACATCCTTACGCACATAAACATTTGCTAAGCCCCTTACGTGTGAGGCTCTGAGGACACAGAACAAGTTAAGCCATGTTGCCTTGGTCTCAAGGAGAAACTGTTGCAAAGCTCTCTCCACGTCTAGGAGACGCCCTTGGTCCAGGCTAACGTGCGGCTTTTCTGCTAGCTTGCATCTGTGCTCAGTTAGACAAGAACCTCTTGAGAGCAGGCACTGTCCAGGCTGTCCATTCTCTCAAGTCCCTTGGAATAGAGCTGCCTCTAGGCTTGCTCGTGAACTTTCGCAGAGCGCTTACTGTGTGCCAGGGGCCTCACTGTGCGGCGGCCGTAAGCGGCTCTGCTGACCGCAGTACAGAGCCACGGGGGTGACGTAGAGGCTGAGTGGGGCCACTGGTGATTTAAGGGCCAACATTCGTAAAAAGGCTCACAGTTTCTAGAACGAGACAAGAAGAGCATTTATTAGACATTTACTATGTGTCAGGTTCTATGTCGCGTGCTTTATTAGCCCCCTGGCCCAGACCTCAGGTCTCCTCTCCCCCCAGCCCTGCCCCCGACCTTTTGCTCACAATCTCCTGTGCTCTCCTGCCTCCCAGATCATCCTGCAGCCTCACAGCACCACGGCTTGAACATATTTATAATGGCTGCTCTGAAGTCTTTGCTAAGTCCCTCATCCGGGCTCCTTCAGAAGTTTCTATTTCTGCTCTTTCCCCCTTCTAACGCTCACACTTTCCTGTTTCTCTGGGTATCTCATGGTTTCCTGTCGGAAGCTAGACATTTAGATGGAATGTGACAGCGACCCTGGGTCGCCACCCCTCCTCCCCATGGGCTTGGTGTTTGCTTGGTGGTCCGTGTTTGGTGAGTGACTTAGCTGGACTAACTCTGAGGTCCTTCTGCCCGCGCTGTGCAGCCTCTGGTTCCCTGCAGGTTTTGTCTTGTTTGCATCTCTCTTAACTTCACTACCTAGGGGTCACCCTTGGGTCAACAGAAGCCATTTTTTGATCAACGGCTGTGGCTAAGCCCCTTGGCCTGTCACACTGCGTGTGCCTGTGTGCGTGTGCGTGCGTGCATGTGTGCACCTGTGTGCGTGTGGCTTGGAGGCTGCTGTCACAGTGTGCGACTTTACGGTTTTGCCCACCCGCAGCCAGGGACTAGAACTTGGGTTGCCCCTCTCCGTCTCCCCTGCACGGGCAGCCTTAGACGCGCACGTGCCCTCCGGACCTCCAGATATTGTACCTGTAGGCCTGGCTCCTGGGAGCGGCTCTTGTGGCGGGGTGGTTTCTTGTGCAGCCAGTGTTTGCTTCGAGGTTGTGCTAAGGCCCCTCAGCCAGGGTTGGTCTAGGTGTGTGGGGAGTGTTTCCAAGCCCTCCTCAAGCCCACGGCCACGTGCGCGCGGTCTAGCACTTGGAGGCAGCCTCCCTGACCCTCGAGGTCGACTGTGACCCCAGGGAGGCTCTTCTGGGCTCTGTTAAGCTTCTGGTTGTTCTTCAGATGGGCTTCCTGCTGCTGCCGTCACAGAGCTAGGAGGCCCCTGTCATGGCTCCCCACCACGTCCCCATTGTCTTCAACTTGGCATTGGAATCGGGGAGCCATTGGGATCCTCCACCATGCACTACAAATACAGCCAGGCCCCCGTGCTACCGCCCGGGGCCAACAGCAGGGACGGCCTCCTCGAGTGACAGTCCTGTTGTGGTGTGGGGAGGTGGGGGCCTGACCCTCCCTGAGCGGAACCTCTGCCCCGCGAGCAAGCTGGGGACCTAGAATTCCTAGTCGGCTGCTCCTGGGGTAGGGCTTACACCCTCCTTCTGGGCGCAGGGAATCTCCCCCACCGCTCACCACCGTCTTGCCTGCACCCACCTAGAGCCTATCTCCCTGGAGGAGTTCCCGTGGGACAGGGCTGGGGGTGGGGGGGCAAGGGATGCCCCGGACTGTTCTCTCCCAGATTTAGTAGATTTTCTTGAGTGAATCTCCTCCGTTGCTCTCTGCCCTTAGGCCAGTTTCCAGAAACCCAAATGATTGTTTGTTTGATGGCTTTCTGTATTAAACGGCTGTCTGTTGAGGAGACAGTCGTCCGAGCTCCTCACCCCATCATTCTGGAAGACCACTCCTAGGGAACGTGTTGTATTCCTTTTTCGCCGACACCGTGTACTGAATCCCCGCAGGCTCCCCCGTCTCCTTCGAGACCCGCTCTTTTTTCCCAGTGTCTGCTTAGTACACATATACTTCTAGTGCTTTTTGAACGCTAGAGGAACGTGTTCTCCTTTGTTGAGGAAGCTGGGATGCACAGGGTCAGTGGTGTGGCCAACGTCACACAGCCGGCGGGGAGGCACGATGCTGCTCTGGGCCCCGTCGGGCTCTCCGCCCGCCTGCCCCGAGGCCGCCCCGGCTCCCGACGCCCAGGGAACGGGTGCGGCAGCTCAGACTCTGCTCAGAGACATCAACGCGTTCATTGTCTTTAACGCAGCCCCTGGTCTGTCTGCTGCAGCCTGACTGGCGGGCAGAGGGAGGGAAGGCGGGGAGGATCCGCCGGGGGGGAAGGCGTGGTGGGTGAGCGCACCTGTGGGAGACAGATCCCTTGGTTTTGTCCGCCACACGGTAGCCTCGTTTCCCTGTTGAGCCTTCAGGCCATTAAACAAGTAATGATGACCGGCGTCCACAGAGAAAGTCGGCGCTCCTCCTCTGTGCGGTTTCCAGCGGGTCCACGCCCGCCGTCGGCAGGCATGTCCTTTGCGATGCCAGGGCACGGTCGCCACCGTGTCTCCCCAGATCTGGCACGGGATCTGCACGTTGAACCTGCTGCCTTCCCTTCCTAAACGTTGGGCGTCATTTTCACATGCTGTGCTCAAGGAAGACGCTCTGTGATCGTCATGTGCTAGTTGTGCCTTAAAACATCACTTGTGAAATGCCGCAGAAAATCCGTCAGTGATTCTGTTTATTTGGGGCACACGACCTTCCCCCCGTCCCACATCAGGTCACGCCACACCTTTAGTCCGGACCCTGTGTTTAAGATCGCTGGGCTGGAGGGCTGCCCCGTCCCGACAGCGACACCTTACCCACCCCGCACCCTTCTGGCACGGCCATATGTTTCCAGTGGAACATCTGCTGGAAGAATTGTTCCTTAAGGTACTGATACTATGGCCATATGGCTTAGTCCGTACTTGTGCTTTTCAGAAGGCAGCAAAGTCCCACGACGACACCGTGTGGGTTCAGCCGCACCCACACGGCTTGCTGAGACACGCTCACCAGCAGACACAGGCTTCTCGGCTCCCAGGACGGGTGTCAGTTCCTAACTCCTGGCAACCGCACCGCGAATCAACAGCACGGCGATCAGAGGGGATTTACGGGTTTATGTGTGTTCCTCCTTTCCCTTTTTTTAGGATTTAAAACTGAGTAAGTGAGTTAGCACAGAAACAGTCTTCTCTTGGGAAATGACATCCTCGTACTGAAATTAGGTGGTACAGGTTTTCTTCTACCCTCCACGGCCGGGCAGGAAGGTTTCTACGGCCAAATAAGGCATGTATTAATGCGCGTTGTGTTTTTAAATGACTTTGACTTGTTCTTGTCAGGATCCAGTCCCAGGTCCCTTGTGCCTTGATGTGAAGATGAATAAGAGAGCATTTAAACGATGTGAGACACGTTCCTTTTCCCCAAAACCGTTTCTTTATCGACAGTACATAGCGGATCCTTGGATGTGGTGCCGCTAGATGGACAGACGTGGAGCAGCCCGAGTGGGTGGAGCTTTGTGTCACGTCCGCCACCGTTCTTTGGGCTGCAACCGAGCGGGCTGGCCGCTGCCCACTTTGCATGTTCTGAGCTAACTCGGAGTGGGTTTCTTGAGTCACTGTCTCAGCAGCCGTGGATGGGCTGTTTTCACTTTGTACTTGTGACCGTGGGGGGGCCAGGCAGGTTCCCTAAAATTTCACTGTTTCCATCTCTTCTTCCAGGGAGATGACAGTCTGTCCGCAATTACCTTTGACTCTGACTTTGAGACGGTGAGTGTGATCGGGGCACAGCCGCTTGTCCCACTGCTGGTTATCTGGCCCCTACACGTTACCCAAACACGCCCCCGGCTCTTTCCCCGCAAACGTGACGTTTAGAGCCGGAAAACACACTCCAGGGGCTACTCTGCACTTGAGGAGTTTTGAGCCCTTGGTTGGTATAGGTAACCGTGATTATAATTTTAAAACTTGTATCCGGGTGTTAGTTGTGAGTAAAGTATATTTGAGGCACATTCTAAGCTCCTATCCTGCTTCTGGTTTTGGTGTAACATGAAGGGGGGAGAGGGCTCTAGGCTGGAGAAGGGATTCGCTTTGGCAGCCGCGGCTCTGGCGGTGTGTGATGTCCTGGCACGATGGCCCCAGGGTCCCCTGGATGCCAGGAGTGGCCTGAAGGGAGAGTGGCCAGCAGGGGTCCCAAGGCAGAGCAGCCCCCAGCCTGGCCGGTCAGGGTTTGTCTGGGGAGCCGTGCTGGGTAGAACATGCAGCCTGCCGGCTTCGCGGTCACAAAAAAAGAGCACAAGGCACGTGTCCAGCAGGCAGAGTCACAGACGAGCCTCAGCGCATGGCTCTGAGGGCACGTGGCACCAGTAGGTCTCCGTTCCACCTCGGCTCTGTGCACTCGAAGGGGAACATCACGCGCCCGTTGTCTGCAGTGAGGGACCTCTGCAGATTAGGGGGTGTTCCCTCAACACCACTGAGGCCGTGGACCCAAGATGCTCCCCGGAGGAGGAGGGATCCAGCTCATGTCCAGGGAAAATTCAGATGGCAGGGCTCGTGGTTTCTGCTGGAAGGGAGGGAGGAGGGATTCTCTGTCCAAGAGGAAGCCGATGAGGTTTGTCCTTTTCCTGGGCACGCGGCAGGGCCCAGTTCTGCACTTGGCATCAGGGTTGCCCTGGGAGACGGTGTTCCGACAGGGCCCCTCCCGTGCGGGACCGTCCCTCCCCAGTGGGGTTTGTACTTGCCGTATTCCTGCCGAGTCCATCCTGGTGGACGGTCACACCTTGGTGCTGCAGGCGCTGGCCTGAGGACAGTCAGGGGGGCCGAAGATAGTTGTTCGCGTGGCATCTTCAGTGTGCTTCTAGGTAGTGTCCCGAGAGCTCCCGGGAACCCAGTGCAGCCAGAACACCGCACGGATCACGTTTTCCTGGGTCACCTCGCTGTGCTGTGTGTTTCTTCCTGGGCTCAGCCTTCACTCATGTCTCTGCTGTTAACCTCTTCTCTCGCTGCCCTTGCACCTGCTCTGACCCGTCCTGAACATGCCTGTGCTTCACTTTTGGGGCCATCGGGCTCAACGTGCTTTACATCGTTTCTTTTCTTTCAGAAAGCAGAGAGGAAAAGTTTCCACAAACCTCCACCCACATCACTGAGTAAGTATGACCAGGCCCTTCATCCCTCCAATTTCTGCACTTTAACCCAGAGAAAGGGTTTTAGAAGCTGTCCTTCCCTGATGTCTTGGGAGAAAGATCAAGAATGTCTTCTTCAAACACCTGGGGTTATCAAGAAGTGACACTCCCACCACTTGGCTCCATTTTGTGTTGGGGTCTCGGGAGTCGGCACTCTCGGGGTCCCCGCCTTCCCTGTGGCCCTTGTGGTGGGGTCTCGGGAGCCAGCACTCTGGGGCCTCCACCTTCCCTGTGGCCCTTGTGGTGGGGTCTCGGGAGCTGGCACTCTGGGGTCCCCGCCTTCCCCCGTGGCCCTTGTGTTGGGGTCTCGGGAGCCGGCACTCTCGGGGTCCCCGCCTTCCCTGTGGCCCTTGTGGTGGGGTCTCGGGAGCCAGCACTCTGGGGCCTCCACCTTCCCTGTGGCCCTTGTGGTGGGGTCTCGGGAGCTGGCACTCTGGGGTCCCCGCCTTCCCCCGTGGCCCTTGTGTTGGGGTCTCGGGAGCCGGCACTCTCGGGGTCCCCGCCTTCCCTGTGGCCCTTGTGGTGGGATCTCGGGAGCCGGCACTCTCGGGGTCCCCGCCTTCCCCTGTGGCCCTTGTGGTGGGGTCTTGGGAGCCGGCACTCTTGGGGTCCCTGCCTTCCCCCATGGCCCCCGTGGGAGGAGGCCCAGCAGGGGGCTGAAGCTCCCAGGGGCCGCTGTCCCAGGAGCCTCCTGCAGACGCAGTGCTCTGGCCTCTTGGGTTCTTTCCCCGCCCTCTGAACCCGCTTGTGTCTTCCGAACGCTGCCTCGGCCAGAAGGCCTCATCCCCTCGGGATTGAGTCAGAGCTGCTGTGGACGCCGTGCTGAGCGGGTGTAGTGGTTTCCCGGTGGGCTTGCCCTGCGGCATCTGTGGGCAGGTTCTGTGTTCCCCATCCTCTGCGGGGAGACACCATCCTTGGCCGTGGTCACGTGGGTGGCTGCCTGCTAGGGACGATGTTGCGGGGATGGGTGTTGCTCTGCCCCGACAGCCGGCGGAAGGCCGGGCAACTTCTGAATAACAGCCATTTACTTCTGACAGTCCTGGAGGCCCAAGTCCAAGACTCGGGTGGGCGTCCGCACGGTGGCTGTGATGAGGCGTCTTCCAGGTTGTGGGCGGCCGCGGCCTGGTTGTACCTCACGTGGGGGAAGGGGTGAGGGAGCTCTGGGACCTAATCGTGACCTAATCATCTCCCCCAGGCCTCACCCCGACACCAGCACGTTAGGGTTCACGTTAGCGTTCAGCGTACGACTGGGGGGGCACAAGCGTTCAGTCGTGGCAGATGGGGTTTTAGTCCAGACGGCCAGCCAGGCCTCTCTTCGTCCGGGCCGTTCCGACACTGCTCTAGTGCACAGAGAACCACGTGTGAATTTGATGCTTAGGAACACCTTTCCGAGAGAGCTTAAATCCCGGCGGACCTCCCTGCCCTCCGTGCTCGCGCACTCCCTCCAAAAAATAAAAAAGGAAGAAAGAATCTATCAGTTTGGGGTTTTGATGTCCTTCCTCTCCTTCCATGGAGGAATTGAGAATTGATGTGAAGGGCGGGTGTGTGTGTTTTAAACCTTCTTGTTTTAGAACCATTTTGTTTTAAGTTCTCTTTGGTTACAAGGTAAATGTTAGAACATCTTTAATTGTTTTTACTGAATATCAGCGTTTCAAGTGTTTCAAATAGTAATCGTCCAATTGTTTGTATCTTGATTTCTGTAAACGTCAGAGTCGTGCTTCACATAACTTAGAACGGTGAAAGCCCCAGAAGTATCCAGAAGTCGAGGGGTGCTGAACTTCAGCACCCTGCTTTCCCCCGTGCTTTCTCCCCGCAGCCCACGCTGGGAGTCCCGTATGGCCCAGCCCTGGTCCTCAGAGCCTTTTTCCACCCCCCGACCTTCAGGGTCCTCTCCCCAGCACCCCGGCGCCCCCTTCCCTGGGCTGGCTCAGCCCTCTCACACGGGGTGAGCCATCTCCACTCAGATGCCCACTCCTGTAGCGGCCTTTGGGACACCAGCCCAGCAGGTGTGCTTCTGTCTGGTTTCCTGGGCCGGGACAGCGGCAACCACGTGTCCTGTTCACTTAGCCAGTGTTGTTCTTTAAGGCCCGACTGGATTCCGGGGCCCAGGGCTCTGCTGCTCACAGCCCCGCTCGCCCAAGTATCTCGTATCTCCCGACTCCTGTTTCCTTCTGCCTTCCCACTTTTGTCCACGTGCGTGCGTGTTTCCTGAGGGATCCTTACCGGTCGCTGATAGCTCACGTGGGCCAGGGAGGGAAATGTTACTGGTGGAGCTTGCCCCTGACGGCCAGCTTACTTTATAAGTGAGCACTTAAATGGACGGGGTTGGGGAGGCCTTCAAGCATGCCCCCAAGCCGGGGCGCCGTGGTCCCGCTGAGGGAAAATGCGTCCATGTCTAACGAGTCTGTTCTCTCGTCCCAAATTATAATGAGAAATCTCCCCTAAATTTTGAAGCCATGGAGAAAACTTAGAGATTTTTTTTAGGTTTTTCAGGACTTACCATAGACAGGAATTTCTTTGCTACTTATAAACATGGTTTATGAACAACTGAGTTATTGCATAAATGTGTCCGATTTTACATAATGAAAGAGATGAAATCCCAGATTAAAAAGTAACTTTAACATGTTTCCCTTGTATGAATAACATCATCAAAAATGCCCAGAAAGGTAATTTTTTTCTCATTTCTTCTACATTTTTTGTTTTACATAGTAAGTTCTAGATAGTATTACTTGTGTCCCTAGGTAGCAAAGTGAAAAATATTTATACTGTTAAGCGCAAAGGACAAAATTGTGTGTTCACTGTTCTGTGACTGTAATACACCTGTATCTGAGAACATCAAATACTGGTAGAATTATGACTGGATTTTTAGATAAATTTCCTTTTATGTTATGTCTTTATAATAAAATTCCAAAAACAAACATAAGTATGTATATACTACATATATATATATAACTATGTGATATAGCTATATAATATGTAGTATATAACCATACGCTGTGTTTTTTACTTTTGTCGGAATGTTCTTATGAATGTTCTGGTACCATTTTTGTGTCACTAAAGCACAAATGTTGAGAGGCATCGATACCTTGCCCCTCTGAAACCATGTATTGGCTTTTTAGAGTCACCTTATCACTCTAAACCGAGGAAAGTGGCATCCTGGAGATCTCTGAGGACAGCAGCAAGCATGCCTCTTGGTAACAGAATGTCCTTAACCCCACAGAAGCTGTGGCTGGGAAGCTCGAAGCCAGGTATGCGGGACGTGGTTGGTCCGACAGAGAGGCCCTTCCCGCTCCAGAGGAGGGTTTGACGAGTGGCGGGTGGTGATTTAAGATCGAGTTCGTGGGGCGCCTGGGTGGCTCAGTCGGTTAAGTGTCCGACTTCAGCCCAGGTCACGATCTCACGGTCCGTGAGTTCGAGCCCCGCGTCGGGCTCTGGGCTGACGGCTCAGAGCCTGGAGCCTGCTTCCGATTCTGTGTCTCCCTCTCTCTCTGCTCCTCCCCCATTCATGCTCTGTCTCTCTCTCTATCTCAAAAATAAATAAACGTTAAAAAAAAAATTTTTTTAAAGATCGAGTTCGTAATAGGACTTATTTGCATGACGTTGCTTTTCAACTTCTCAAAGACGTTGAGCCTCATAATCCTTACGTAATCTTTACGTAAGTGTGGTTTCTGACGGTTTGCGGGTGTGACACCCTATCCTTGGAGTCTTGTGACGTCCCAGCACTGCTGGCCCAGCTCCCACCCACTCGCAAGAGCCAGTTGTTAAATTTTTAAGAATTTGGTGAGCTGGTCGATGTCACGCTGGCCGCCTGAAATTGGACATCATAGGACTATTTATACCGTGGAAATAGACAAACGCTCCGGATCTGGGCTTTATTTTCTGAGAGCCAAAAAATTTTATCAGCATCCCACTGATGGCCACCATCTGCTGGTTGTCTTAAGCTTTCTTCAGCCCATGAGCATTGATTAGTAGAGGCAAAACCTTCCGTTGTTTGTCTTACCTGTCATATTAAATCCATGCACGTTCAAAGCAGGAAGTCTGACCCAGCCCCTGAAGTCAGACCTGACCTTGGAGCAGGCATGGGCCAGCCCCCCCAGCACTACTCCCGACTATCTGAGAGCAGCCTTAAGAGTGAAGAGGTCCAATCTCAGGCGTTCTGCCAGCAATGGTGAGCATGTTGACGGTGACGAGGCCACAAGTAAGGGAAAGCTCGGGATCTGTCCTTTGACAAAGTGAGATTTTGGGCTTCCTGTATTGGCTGTGTCCCTACGAGACCGTGGAGAGAGGACGGGAACCCCGCAAGTCCGCTCTGCCCTCCTAACGTGACAGTGACGTGTCCCCAGGCTCCAGTCGGGCCTGCCCCTGTAACTCGGAGGCTTGCTGAAATTTATCGGATGGACAGTACTAGAAATAACAGTTGCACATAGTGAAAACCCTAAATCTCACCAGAAAGCCTGGGTCTGTTGTCCTGTCTCCGTCCTTCTGTCTGGTCTCTCCCCATGTCTCCTCCCCGGCTCTCACGGCTGTCCTCGTGGGCCTCCACAGGGATCGTGGTGAGCCCCTGTCACCCTGACTCCCTGCCGACCCCTTCCTGCTGGCTCTGAGTTCTACTTTGGGCTTAAATGTTGTAGAGTCTCAGTCTATCAGGTGCATTACGGAGACCCGAGTCTGCTTCTCTGCCTCACTCTGTCAGCGCTGGAAGGGCTGCCGTTTGTCTGTCTTTGTCTTTTTGTTTTGTTTGCGATTTAGAATCTAAATGTATCCCTTCTCCTTCTGTCCCCCTTCTTTCCTTTTCCTGCAGGCAAGCCCTGTGTTCACACCTTTCCGTTCTCTCCTGCTTCACCCTTCTACTCACTGTCGGTGTTGGTTTCCTTATGTTCCGGGAATGATCACGGTCCAGCTAAACCGGTGAAATGCTTTGGTCTTCTTTTTTATCAAACGTCCGGGATTTTCTTAAGGCACAGCCAAGAATTCCGTCTACTCTTCAGATGATCTTTTCAGACGTTTGCGTGTCCCCCTCCAGGTCACGTTCCCGGGACCCCTGTCTACAGAGAGAAGGAAGACATGTACGACGAGATCATTGAGCTGAAGAAGGTAGTATTTCTGTCCGTCCTTTGTTGGTTTTAGACCACAAGAGCCTTCCGTAACCACGGGTGGGAAAGTCAGGATCAGTGCCGAGATGTGTGCATATGGAAAGAACATGAGCTTTGCAGGGACGCCCGAGTTTTGTTTTGTTTTAAGTTTATTTACTTTTAGAGAGAGAACATGCGCACGTGCGATGGGGGAGGGACAGAGAGAGGGAGAGAGAGAATCCCAAGCAGGCTCCGCACCGTCAGCACGGAGCCCGACTTGGGGCTCAAACTCACAAACCTCAAGATTGTGACGTGAGCTAAAATCAAGAGTTGCACGCTTAACCTACTGAGCCCCCGGGCGCCTCGAGGAGCACCTGAGTTTAAACCCTGCCCCCGTGCCTTGGAAGCTGGGAGACCCACCTAGAGCCTGCTGCAGGAGAGGCCTCCACTGTTGAGATTCATGTGTGCTCTGCTTCAGCAGCACGGCACGGAAAATGGGAAAGACGGGATTGATACCACAGGCCCTCTGCACGGAGATCTGGCGTCAGATGAGGCCACTGGCATCATCGTTATCAGTAGCCTTCCACGTGTGGACTCTTCGGTGGTAACCAGACGGTCCCCACTCCCTAGCTCAATGGGTCTCTACGGGAGTCTGAGGGAGCTCACGGCTCTTAGCCGGTGATGACCTCGAGATTCAGACCAGGTAGTAGCCTGTCCCAGGTCAACCAGTAGCAGAATGAGGACTTCCCCCAAGGCCACCTGCCTCCCAAGGCCGAGGCTCTTTTTGCTGCCCCGTGCTACCTCCCACTCCTTATGGTGTAAATTGCACTGGAATAAATTATCGCCACCCTCATCGCCTTCGACGGAACCCCTGCTGCCACCCCGCTCTTAGCATCCACGTGCATACTCGTGCCCCTGGACAAGCGGCCAGGGTTCACTTCCTCCGCATCCGGAGGGCCATGGCCCGTCTGGGCACCAGAGGTTAGGTGGGGCGTGGGCGGCCAGCACGCCCAGGGGCACGGCCACGGCGAGGAGTCTTCGAGCCATCTTACCCGAGGAGCCCCCGCTCTGGGCCCCCCGTGCGTGAGACGCAGCCCTTCTGTGGCGGCCCAGACAAGATGCTCCGATGTCAGGGGCCGTCCAGAGACTGCTCCCCCATGGGAGCTGCCCAGCAGTGAAGGTGCTGCTGAAGCATCGCACTCCCTGTCCTGAGGACAGCTGTGTGTCAGAGTTGTTGTGGGGAGAGCCCTCATTTGGAACTCCGAATAATCACTGCAGTAGCAGTCTTGAAAGGAATCTTCTGGAGCTGGAAGTGGTCTCCGGGTAAAATGATACTGACTTTATTCAAACTTCCCGTCACGGACTTATGGGAAAAATCAGTCTAGGCTTCTAAACGCAGGGGGAGGAGAATTTCACTTCCAGGACTCTGAGCTTCAGAGTTGTTTTTCTGTGGCGAGTGGTGCCTCAGTTTCCTGTTGAAAAATGGGGATAATCCAGGAACGGTTTCACAGTCGCGACGCGGGTGCGCCCATCGGCGCAGGGCCCCAGGGAGTACTCTGTGCCACGGCCGGCACCCCGCAAGAGGCCACGAGTGCAGACCATCCCAGGGAGTGGCGGGGATGGCACAGAGGCCCCCCCGCACCCGTCTCCCCCGGCAGTCCACGCAGTGTCAAAGCCAGGCCGCAGACGTGGACTTGGTGCACGTGTCCGGTTCCGTGCCGTGTTGCCGCGTGTGTGCACCCGTGTCCCTGCATGCACGCTGCCCCACGCCACCGGGCATGCTGTCCCTCCAGCTGCCCCTTGGTGGTCGCACCTGCCTCCCACCCCATTCCCCATCCCTGACTCCTGGCGGCCACTGGCTTTTCTCCCCATCTCTATAATTCTGGCATCCTGGTAATGTTCTCTATGTGGACTGATGCAGTATGTGATACTGTGGGGGGAGCTCTGCCTCCTCTTTAGTCACACGTCTTACCTCTTTCGTTGACGAGGGCGCATTTATGGTCGCTTGTCTTGTCTGTGGATTGGCCTGTAGAGTCGCCGTGTCGTTTCTGTTCTCCGAATTCTGCTTTGTCTGATGCTAACATGGCTGCTCCTGCCTTTGTTGGTTAATGCTTCGCTGGCATCTCTCTTTCCATCCTTTTACTTTCGATCTCCTTTCACATTATGTTAAAATGAGGTTCTTGTAGAAAACATGTAGTTGGGCGTGTTTTTTAATCTACGTTGCCACTTCCTGTCTCCTAGTTGGTTTGTTTGGGTCATTTATATTTAATGTAATTATTGGTAGGTTAGGATTTAAGTCTTCCACTTTATTTTGTGTATGTGGCCTCATTACCCCTGGACAGTGAGAGTCCTGATGCTCTAGCAGGCCTCCCCCCCACCCCCCTCCCCCCCGCAAGGAGGCAGGGTGCCTCACTACAGCCTGGCAGGGGTGGGGGGCTTGGCTCCCGGCTCAGCCTTCGCTGGCAGGGGTGAGGCCTGCAGGTTCTGCTGTGTTTGCCTGAGGGTGGGGCGGTTATCACCCGTGCCTTCTCTGCCTGGCCAGGCTGCCCCTTTCCTGTCTGTGCCCGTGGGCTTGTCCAGGCTGTTGGCTTCCCCAGCACTCCCGTCTAGAACACGTCAGGCAGCAGGAAAACTGGGGGGCCCTGCAGTCCCTGCTTGGGTCCTGAGCCCCAGCCTAGTCTGTCTTCTGTCCACCCTTCTGAGCCTTCTTACGTCTGTCTTACATACAGTGTCCACGGCTGCAGGAGTAGGGAACACCGAGTGTACCCCGTTTCCGGAAGCAGAATTCCCATTATTAGATTTCTTCTCCTTCCCGATGGCTGTGCACGAACTGACCTATTCATTAAACACTCACTGAGTGCCAGGGTCCCCTCGTCTCCTGGAGCGCTATGGCGGTCCGGCCAGTGGCAGGCCTGCAGCTGACCTGTCCGGCCTCTCTCTCTGCAGTGCACACTGGGAGTCCGCTTGCCAGTGGTGGGGGCTGGGTTCGTTCGGGCACTGTCTCTCTTCTACGCCTCATGAGTCCTGGAGGGAGAAGGGTGTTTCCAGGTTAACTGGCTAGTTCGGATGCAGGCTGATGCCGGAAGCTGGTTGAGTGCCCTGGCTGTCCCCGTGCGGGCTGTGGGCACGTCTGAACCTCATGTTCTCCAGGCCTCGCGGTTTCATGCCCTGGGAGAAGGCCTTTGCAAGTGAGGACGTGGAAAACAAAAATTAAAAATCCCCTACCATCACCATTTCCTAAAAGGACGACAGAAGCCCAAAGTAGGAGGGAGGAGAGTTTTCTAAAGAGGGCGGTTGTGGAATTGAATCACTTTAGTCCCGTG
This sequence comes from Panthera pardus, assembly GCF_024362965.1. NCBI lineage: Eukaryota > Metazoa > Chordata > Mammalia > Carnivora > Felidae > Panthera > Panthera pardus. The sequence continues at coordinate 14,249,980 of NW_026526969.1, forward strand.
AAAAATCAGCTGCTCAGGCTTTTTCCCTCCGTTCACCGCAGACTGGTAACAACTGGCAGGGGCCCCCATCTGACCCCCCAAGCCCGAGCTGAGGCCAAGAGTTTTAAGTGGACGTTAGCCTCGGATGAGTTTTGGTGACACGTGCTGTGACACGTGTGGGCTCCCTCAGGTGGGCGTGGGAGAGAGCGGCGTGCCTGCGTGGGGCTGCCTTTAGGGAGGGGGCGTTCCTACTCACGTCGGGTGGTCCTGCACCTGACGGCATCCCCCCTGGTTCCCAGGCACCAGGTGCCTCCTTCCCCCCCAGCGCCACGCACGCGCCCTGACCGGGAACCGGGCCGCCTCGCGAGTTCTGCTCCGACTTGTGTTTCACCTGGGTGTTGGGGTGCGCGTGTGCACGAGTGTGTGTGTGTGTGTGTGTGTGTGTGGTTCTGTCTCCTCTCAGTCCCTGCACGTGCAGAAAAGTGACGTGGACCTCATGAGAACAAGGCTGCGGCGCCTGGAGGAGGAAAACAGCAGGAAGGACCGGCAGATACAGCAGCTCTTGGACCCGTCCCGAGTAAGTCGCGGCCCCGCAGCGGTGGCGCCCGGCCGCGGCAGGGGAGGCGCAGGCTCCGCTCTTCGGGCTGCAGGGGGGAGAGGCCGCCCGCCAGTGTCTTCATCTCTCCGTCTGCTTGCCGCAGGACCCGGATTTTGTTCGGACTCTGGCAGAGAAAAGGCCCGATGCTGGCTGGGTGAGTACCGACTCCAGCAGGACCGATAACCTTCCCGCCGAAGTCTGAATCTCAAAACAGCCCAGAGTTGAGGGACGCCTTTCCTCTAACGCAGTCATGCAAGAGGGGTGACAGGGAGCCAGGGCCCAGGAGCCCCTAAAGCACCGCCCAGGAGCCGGAGAGCTCACGACAAGACGCTGCGGGCGCTGCTGGGGGCGTGAGGGGAGACCGAGAGGCCGCGCAGGGCAGAAGGTGCACAGCAGAGGACAGCGGTCGCGGTGGTGACGTCCCCCGTCACCACACTGAACTAGAGATGCTGAGGAAACAAAGCGGGATAGGATAAAGCCTTTAACACTTTAACACACACACCAGCTCTGCCACGGGGCCGCGTAACGCACAGCACAGCGAGTGAAGCAAGGTGACGGCACCGGCGCCATTCCGTGATGAGGGCTGCGGCGGCGGAGAAGAAGGACCACAAGAAACCTGCTGAGTCAAGGAAGCACACTTCTCGAGAAGAGTGAGATGCAGACAGACCTGGAAGGGATCCAATTCTGAGAGCACTGAGCCCAAGGAATCAAATAACATTAACGATGTGACTTTCGGGTGTGATGATGCAACATTTGCAACAAAGCCCCGTGGGACTACAGGGGAAACTGAGTCAACATGATGGGGGAGCAGGGAGGACGCTGACCAGTGCGACACACAGAATCCATGCGGACCTGTACGGAAAGCGTGCAGTCGGCTCTGTACAGGTGGTTAACACCGGCCCCGTTCCCAGGACGCACGAAGGAAGTACTTTCAGGGCGTGAGCACAGATCGGAGTGTTTCCACAAGAAAATCGTTTTCAGCTTAACAGCAACTCCTAGACAGCGAACAGTTGAGCATAATCTCATTGGATTTTGTGATAGGGACTCAATCCCTATTTTTAAAAAATTGCTTTTAACGTTTACTTATTTTTGAGAGAAGGCGAGACAGAGTGTGAGCGGGAGAGGGACAGAGAGACAGGGAGACAGAGGATCCAAAGCAGGCGCTGTGCTGACAGCAGAGACCCCAATACAGGGCTGGAACCCAGGAACCACGAGACCGTGATCTGAACCAAAGTCAGACGCTTAACCGACTGAGCCGCCCAGGTGCCCCTCGATCCCCACTTTGAAACTCGGGAAACTGAGGTTAAGAGATTTGGCCATGGTGCGCCTGGATGGCTCAGTCGGTTAAGCATCCGACTTCGGCTCAGGTCGTGATCTCGCAGTTTGTGGGTTTGAGCCCCGTGTCAGGCTCTGTGCTGACAGCTCGGAGCCTGGATCCTGCTTCAGATTCTGTGTCTCCCTCTCTCTCTGCCCCTCCCCACTCACTCTCTGTCTCTCTCTCAAAAATAAATAAACATTAATTTTTTTTTTTTTTTTTTTTTTTTTTTTTTTTTAAAGAGAGAGAGATTTGCCCAGGTTGGGTTTATAGTGAATCCACAAGCACCATGCCTTGGTCCCCACTGTTCCTCCGGTAGTTCATATTGGAGAAAAGACGTCTTAAGCTACTCTGAGTAAAACCTCACGCCTTAAACCAGCAGAATAAACACAAATGATCAAAACCAGCGTCAGCAGGACTGAGAACACCGGGCATGCTCAGAGCTGAGACACTGTGTTTTAGGTTGGCGTGACCGAGCAGAGGAATGGCCGTGAAGTTGTGCTTTCCGTTTGCCGGGTACTGCTCTCTTTCAGGCGTGTCTCAGGGAAAAACTCCAGTGTAAAAACCCTTTTACACAAGGAAATTTATAGCTGCCCGATTTGGGGGGGAACATTGAGGAGAAGCCATTACAATTTGAATGATGCCACATGGAAACATTTTCAGAACAAAAAAAATTTTAAGAATATAAATGAGTACAGCTATGTTCAGAAATGGCTGCGTGATTGAGGATTTAGAATTTTGTAAATAATGCATACTTTTAGAGAAAGGGCTCTGCATTTCTGTTCTGATGCTGTGGGTTTTCTGGGTCTTTTTGAGAGAGAGCGTGAGTGGGGGAGGAGCAGAGGGAGAGAGGGAGAGAGAGAGAGAGAGAGAGAGAATCAGAGAGAGAGAGAATCCCAAGCAGGCTCTGTGCTGAGCACAGAGCCCAACCCCGGGCTCAATCCCACGACCTCGGAATCACGACCAGAGCTGATGTCGAGAGTCGGATGCTCCACTGACTGAGCCAACCCCGGCGCCCCGGCTTTTTTAAAATTAAAGTTGATTGAAAGTAGAAATTCTAGATCCTTGGGTGTGTGCAGTTTCCACCTTAACACCCGCTGCCAAATCGCCCTTCGGAGTTGCCGTGTCTTGTGACTGAACGCTATGCTGGTGAGCAAGGTGCCGGTGAGCACTGGGCTGGTGAGCATCGCCCTTCAAGAAACGTCTGCACGTATGCATAAGAAGGGTGATTTCTACTGAAGTCTTGGTCGTAAATAGCAATTTAAGCCTCATCGATCGAGGAATGGGTGTCCACACTGTATGACTGTATCGGGCAGAAGTCACGTAGGGGTGCGGCCCCACAGGGATGGTCCACCAGGACCATTCGTGCCATGAGAAAACCACGTGGCCGCCTGTGCGGTAGGATGCTGTAATGTCAGTGGGTACACATGCACGACACAAGGTCTAGAGGACACAAATTCGCTTGATGACAGTATTCGGTGAGGGGGGTTAAGGTCAAGGGCCATAGTCTGATACATGTTCTCATTTTTCCCCAAGAAGATGTATTCATGTATTACCAAACATAATTGAAAATTAGTTTAAAATCCAACCGGAAAGGCGTTTGGGTAGCCAGAAAGAAAGAAGGGGATATTCTTTCAGGAGCGCAAGCGTGCTGTCTCCCACAGTGACGGGTTGGCAGAGAGAAGGAACAACGAGACGCACGCGGTCTTCCGTGCCCCAGAGTGAAGCTCAGGGTCGTGGGGGGGTCGGCTCTGCTCACTCCCAAGGGGATACCGTGGACACAGTTGTCCTTTGAATCTGGTGATGGCGGTGCATCCGTGCGTTCCTAGTGTGGAACGTGGGGGTTGGGGGGAGGCTCTGCACCTGTCCCACCCTGCCCCCCCCCCGCCCAGCGCCGAGAGCCGGACAGTCGGGCCCTTTCTTTGCTGCGCTAGGGACTACGGGAGAAGCCGGCGACCAAGTGGGGCGGGATCAGCGGGCAGGGGACGCCTAGCCCAGCCTGGGGACAGGAGGGAGGGGGAGCTCGTGGACTGCGGAAGCAGTCGACTTGACGTGCGCGTGTTCAACTGGCAGGTTGTTAACGGGCTAAAGCAGAGGATTCTGAGGCTGGAGCAGCAGTGCAAGGAGAAGGACAACACGATCAAGTACGGGCACGCGCGGGCAGGCAGGGGGTGGGCCGGGGGGGGGAGCGGGCTCCGCAGGGTCTCCTCGGCCGGGCCCTGGCGAGGCTGGCTACAGCCAGCCCACGTGCCCGCTCGCCTCCCCTCGCACCCGGCGGCGGTGTCTGCTCCGTCTGCTGGGACTGCACCCCCAGTCCCCACCCGCCACCCTCCGTCCCACATCCCTTGTCCCAGCATCCTCTTTGTGCCAAAACTACGAAAGGAAGTGTTAGCTGCCTCTTCAAACATCACCCGAACAGCGTCTCCCTCTCATCTTTTCCTGTTCCCGTTGCATCTGAGCCCTGCTCTCTGTCCTCGGTCTGGTGTGGGCCGCGTGCCATCTCCCTGTGGGCCCGTGGGCGCCGGCACCCCAGCGGCCTGCCCTGGTCCCGTGTGGTCCCGGTGGTGCCGTGCGGAGCAGAGTCCTGCCCGGTGGCGCCCGAGTCCCCTTCCGCTTTCTCTCCCTGCGTCCCTTCTCTGTTCCTCTGCTGAAATCGTCCCCTGTAAAAATCTGTGTTATTTGCTGATTTCTTCTGTATTTCGGCACCCTGAACTCCGCACCTTGATTTGCTAGAGCTTTTTATCTGAAGTCTGTTGGATGCTGAGTGGGGGGTGCTGGCAATACGGGTCGGGGGTGACGCTCCTTCCTCACAGAAGGAGCCTCCCACCGCCCCCAGAGGCGGCTGTCCTCGCCCCAGGCTTCACGGGTACCCCGCTTCTTCCACGACAGCCCCCCGCTTAGTGAGGAATAGCTTTAGGGAGTCTGCTTCTGCACAGAAGGGGGCCCGTGGCCGTGAGGACTCTCCGTGGGTCTGCGCCCAGCCCGCTTCTCTTCTGCCAAGCCCTTCCTCCGCTCACGTCCTGGGAGGCGCTCTTGCCCTTGCTCTGCCCCGGGGGGGCCGGCGCTGCCCTACTAACTGTGAACTGGGTTTCTAGCAAACTGCAGACTGATATGAAGACCACTAACTTGGAGGAGATGAGAATCGCCATGGAGACGTACTACGAGGAGGTGCGTGCCCTTCAGGGAGGGGAAGTCAGTGACCTGGGCAGTCGCCCGCCACGCCTGGCACCCTGCGCTTCCGTTCCGTCTCAGCTTGAACGTGAATCCCAGCAACGTAGGCAGAAATCAGGAGCCCGATCACAACTTTTTCAGAGCACGTTCTCCTTCGTGCTCGTTTTGTACCGTAACGTATTTTAATTTGGCGTTTGCAGATTCATCGTCTCCAGACTCTCTTGGCGAGCTCCGAGACCGCGGGAAAGAAGTATGATCATCTCCTCGGGAAGCGTGTTTCATGTTTGGTCCCGAAAGCGCAGGGAACTGCGTGCACTGCCCTTCTCTTTGGAGCAGTGCACGCACCTGCATCAGTCTGTTAACGGTTTCCATCTGGGACGGTGACGCACAGCCACGTGCTGGCTCCTAACCGCATGTTCACCTCCCCATGCTCTGAGTCCTTAATTCCTGCTATGTAACATCCTCCAGCTTAGAATTAGAAAGCGCTGTTGTTCCAAGCAGGGCTTCCTTATTAAGAAGGCGTTTAATGCCAAGTACAAGTCCATCTCCCCCCAAGAAGTTTATTAGAGACATCAGGGCTTCCCCGTCTCGAAGATTCCCTTTTCACAGATTTGGCCACATCACTGCCTCGGCACTGAGCTGTGAACTCAAATCAGGCATTCGCCCTGAGCCAGGCACGGCCTTCCCTTCCTTCTTTTCGGGGTTGGCAGACTTTCTCCGTACAGGACAGCCGCTGCTTTGCTCTTTGAAGCAGGCGAGCCCCGCAAAGCGTCCGCAGACACGGAATGGGCGCATCTGCTAAGCCATCGCCCCCGGGGCGCGTGCCGCGTAGGCTCCTGCAGCGGGTGCCTTGGGCCGTAGGACCGTCACCCACTGGTCAGCACACAACCTGTTTCCGCTAGCGTGTCTGTGCATTCACTTGTCAGCCAGCACCTCACACACGGGCTTCCTCACGAGGCCCATCAGCCTTCTCCCGAGCCCCGGCAGGAACATGGGGCAGCCCCTGAGCGCTGTGAAGGGGACTGCTTTAAACCCTGAACTCACCAACGAAAGCACCCAGGTGTGAAAAGCATGTACTCAACAGGCTGTGAAGGTGCCGCCTGTGGACAGCCCGAGGGTGGCAGTGAAAGCCAAGCCGGGTGCCTGCCCCCCCCAACCCCCCCCCCCGCCCCTGCCTCCCACTCCTGCCCCCCACCCCCCGCCACCGGGAACTTGTCCCTCAGGCTGTCCACCACCCAGCCCGTGGCCCTGTACTGTGAAGGGGTCACACGGTAAGCGTTAGCAAGAATGCAAATTTGCAAATACGGAATCTGAACAATGAGGACCGACTGTATTTTAGACTTTGTAGGATAAGAGGCAAATCAAGCTATTGTACGGCTATTTACGTAACGAGAGAGAACGTAAGTTCCCACAAACGTTTTCGTGATACGATTTAAAATATATTACTACTATCGAATACAGTGTTTTGTTCTGCAAGTTGACGGATGAGCACAGATTTCTGTTTGGGGGACAGCACTTTGCTTCCTTGTAGTTAAGTGTCAGGGTTCCCTGTTCCACTGCAGATATCTGCAGAGAGCACTCTGAGCCACAGACAGGCACCCACAGGTGCCGTGTGGCTGCCCCCCCTTGAAGGCATTTATCCAGCCGGTTTAGAAACCCAAACCTAGCCCTTGGCTTTGCTGTTCCCAGGTCTCCGGGGGAGAAGAGACTGGGCGTCAAGAGGCCGAAGAAAGTGAGCAGCGCCCTCCTGAGCTTGTCCCGGAGCGTCCAGGAGCTCACGGAGGAGAACCAAAGCCTGAAGGAAGACCTGGACCGTGTGCTGAGCAACTCCCCCACCGTCTCCACCACGAAGGGTACTGGCCCGGGAGCCACCCGCGGAGGGGCACTCGAGGAGAGGCCGTGTCTCGGGTTCTTTGAGGAAGGACGCAGGTGGCAAAACACGGGAGAGTCTGACCCTCCCGCTCAACCCCACGCCCCTATTTCAGTTGCCAGAAATGCAGATGCGTACTGCTGGGCAACACCAAAATTGACTCTGAGATCTAAGGAGCACCTGCTGTGAGCCAAGCACCCTTGCAGGTAGTTGGGGAGGGCACTAGACAAAAGCAGACATCCCTCGTGGAGGCCACATCGTACTGGGAGGGAGAAGCCAGCAGGTCAGTCATGGGTCTGGCGGCAGGAAGTGCCACGGAGCGAAATAGGAAGGACAGCAGGTGTCGGGGGCAGTGGCGTGCACCTGTGAGTAGGGTCTTCGGGGACAGCCATGCCCACGGCCAGTGTGCCCAGCATACGTAGGCAGTGGGAGGGTCGTGGCGATGATGGCGGAAGGAAGTCGTGGGGCCAGGCTGTGAAGGCCACACCCGGGCCCTGGGGGCTGGGGCAGAGGTGAGAAGTGCTGAATGGACCGTGTGCAGAAGAGAGGGCGGGAAGACCAGGGCTTCTGTGGCGTCCCCATGGGGGCTGCTGGCGGCCCCGGGCACGGTGGCACCACAGGGATGACAGGTGGCCAGGTTCCGGATGCCTCAGAGAAGGGAGGAGCCGGCTTCCCGAGCTCTTATCTGAGCTGCTGGAAGGACAGGGTGTCCTTGTGAGGTGGAGGTGACGGAGACAGGAGCAGGTCTGGGGATGGGGACGTGTCAAGTCTGCGGTGTGCAAAAGGTGTCCAAGTGGAGGTGGGTGCATCCGGGAGTTCAGGGCAGAGGCCTCAGCAGGAGATGCCCACGTGGGGGGCAACAGCAGAGGGCCGGGCTGGGACTGAGCGCCCCAGTGAGTGAGGAGAGCAGAGTAGGGCCTGGGGTCCAGCCCCTGGTGCGACGCAGCAGGGTGCAGAGGGTGAGCGGTGGCGGTGACGGTGACGGAGCTCAGAGCGCTGGGGAAGGAAGCGCCGGGAGGAGGGAGGAAGGCGGAGCATCCAGCGCGGACTCGTGTGTGGCCTTGAGAAGTTCTGTCTCGGACCGGCACGCACGATCAGGTGTGGATGTCACACTGAGGCCTTAGGAGGCCATCGGCATGGCCAGCTCCACAGTGTGGGCACGGACTCCCTCATTGGGAGGCACCCTTCCTGCACGAATCTGCCAGGCGCCGCGCGGCGGAAGGGGACACGCACAGGCTGTGCTAGAGGTGGGCGGTCGGGGCTGACGGGGCCACCGGGATGGCTGTGCCAAGTTCACCTCTCAAAGCCATTGCTTCCATCAGGTTACACGGAGTGGAGTAAGCCCCGGCTGCTGAGACGGATCGCCGAGCTGGAAAAAGTGAGTGGTGCGCCTCTCAGCTGCCCGTCCTTGAGGACCCGCCTGAGCGCCAGGAGCCGGCGCCCTGTAAAGTGGGGACGCAGATGAGCCCTTTGCTCACAGAATGCTCTCAGCACATGCATGGTGGCTGTCCCCCGCATGGCACGCGATGCAGACGGGAATGAGCAGACTCCGTGCAGGTCTGGACGAGACCCACGGGTCGTGTCGTTCCTGTCCCTGGTGTCACAGGTGGCAAAGCCACGGTCACACGGCCCACGGTTTTGGACTCCTTGTGTCACCAGGGATGGAGGCAGGTGGTCCTAGGGCCTTCCAGAAACCCAGGCGGCCTGAATATCTGAGTCGTCCTAGGGCCTTCCAGAAACCAGGCGGCCTGAATACTTGAGTCGGAAAACTCTGTTTATCATCAGAAAGTTGGGGAGATTAATACTTCCTCATACCTGTCGTGGGTTTGCAGATTTGATTTCACTCCTGTGGTCAGTACTCAGTCCGCTTGTTTGGAGTGGGTCAGAAGGGCCCGCGTCTGCTGCCTGGTCTGGTAAAACGGTGAGAGCTGTCCCCTGGTTTGGCTGAGCGGAGTAAACCTAGAAGGAAGCATCAAGTAACTACAGATCTACACAGCAGAAAACCTGAGTTTTATGCACTGTGGGTATTTTGAGAAGAAAGCTCGTTAGGAAAGAAGGTCACCCAGAGGTGGTGCGGAAGCCCAGGGGGTGGTGCTTTCTCGGCTGAGACACCCACCATCACCGGGGAGCTGGGGCCGCTCAGTCAGTCCCTCTCAGCTGGCAAAACCGGGCTATCATGTGAGATTAAAAGCACAGAGGCTGAAAATTTCAGAAATCCTAAAGAAATGGTAGGGTCAGTGAGCCCAAAGAAAAGCGTATGAGCTCGCCTCCCATGTGCCCTCCGTTCCGTCTTGTTAACGGTGCCTTGCCCCCACCGTGCCAGGCCGGGCCCTGCGGGTAGGGTGCTCTTCACCTCCCCACCGGGCTCCGGTGACGTGGTGCCATCCCGGCTTGTGAGGTCACACGCAGAGCTTGGCCCACACCCGCGCCTGGGACCAGTTTCCATTGGTCACGCTCTTCCTTGGGTTTCACAACCGTAAAGGGAAATGAGAAAGAAAATCTAACAAATGCCTTTTTGCCCCCAGAAAATAAGTTCGATGGAAAGCCCCACATCACAGGCTTCAGAAGAGGTCAAGTCAAGTGCCCCGGTGCAGTCTGCGTCCAGCTCCACCGTGCCCCGGCAGCCGAGATGTGACCGGCACCAGGAGAGCGAGCGTCTCCGGGGGACGGTGCGGAGCCTGAGAGACGAGCGGGACGCGCTGCAGACGCAGCTTCAGGAGAAAGAGTAGGTCGCAAGGCTCGGCCAGCACCTTCCGCCCTGGAAGGGGGTCGCGGCGGGAGTCCAGCCGTGCTGGCGCACTCGGGAGACATGCTCAGCTCCTCGTAGTAACTGCTGGCCTGGTTTCGTGTGCTTGAAAAGTCCTGTATCTTGTTTGTGAGAGAAGAGCCACTTCAGTGGTAAAAACAAGATAGCAATTGACCACATTACGTTACTGAAAGAAGGGGAGGTGTCATTCAAATCTCTTGACTCCATTCCAGAGCCATTCCCAAATTCTTCACTAGAGAATAATCTACTTTCATTGATTTGTGAGGTAGATAGGCCATCAGTTAGATTTTCTTTAAGGTTTAGAATCAGCGGTATGTTTAAGGGATCTTGTCTAAGTACCAAATAAGACAGACATGCTGTGAAGCGTTCAGTGTGACCCTGAGAGTTTGAAAGGAAAAGCCTGCAGAGTTTGCTTATTCGCTGTTGGTTCTCTAGTGTCTTGAGTTGTAGCCTCCTAAAAATGTTCCTGTCTCCTCCGCTGTCCGCTAGTGGCTTCTCTGGTCAAAGTTGTGTTATGAGTAAGCCAAACCCGTGCATCTTCTGAGATGAGGGTTTTCTCTCAGAGTGTGGCCTGGGCAACCAGCAGCCTCAGCATCACCTGGGAGCTGGTTAGCCATGCAGAACCTTGGCCCCGCCCACCTGGGAAGCTGGTTAGAGATGCAGCACTTGGCCCCGCCTACCTGGGAGCTGGTTAGAGATGTAGAACCTCGGCCCCGCCCACCTGGGAGCTGGTTAGAGATGCAGCACTCGGCCCCACCCACCTGGGAGCTGGTTAGAGATGCAGAACCTCGGCCCCGCCCACCTGGGGGCTGGTTAGAGATGTAGAACCTCGACCCCGCCCACCTGGGAGCTAGTTAGAGATGCAGCACTCAGCCCCGCCCACCTGGGGGCTGGTTAGGGATGCAGAACCTCAGCCCCGCCCACCTGGGAGCTGGTTAGGGATGCGGCACTCGCCCCACCCACCTGGGGGCTGGTTGGAGACGCAGAACCTTGTCAGACCCAGATCTCCTGAATCTGACTCTGTGTCTAGCGACGCCCCCTGGTGATCGTGAGCATGTTTAGGTCTGAGAAGGCCTCCCTAAGCTGACTAAGTTCTCTGGTGCCTATTTATGGCAGAGGAAAACCCCTTCACACTCCCCTTGTTCTCCTCCAATCCAAGCGCATCTATGCCAATTGGCAGGTCCTTTGTAAAAATTAGTGTTTCATGAGAGGTTTCAAAAATGGGGCTAGTCATCTTGAAAGATAAATAACATCTGCGATTTTCTCTTCAGCCGTCACACGGCATGATAATAGCTTCCGCTTGCTGAGCCCTTACTATGTGACAGAGGCTCTGCTAAACAGTCAGGGTGTCTCGGATTCCCGTGGAGATTAAACGAACCTTGGAACCAGTGGAGCTGAGGTCAGGCAAAGGTCTTGTCTTGGAGCCACGTGCCACCTGTGGGGCCCAGGAAAGCCCATCGGGCAGCAGTTTTGTTGGAGGTGACGGGGTAACCCCCCTCGTCCTCAGGGCCCCAGTTCAGGCGGCAGCCCCGTGTGGCGCGGGCAGGACCCTCAGCAGTCCTCTCAGATAGGGGTGACATACCCGATTGGGTGACTGTTGGGATAACGCCCGTCTCCATGAGACAGCGAGGCCCGCGCGAGCAGGGCCCGCGGCTCGTGTGATGGTGCTCACCTCGGTATCCCGGGCACGTAACAGCCGCTGGCACACAGCAGGCGCCCAGTAAATACCTGGATGAACCACCACCGGGCCAGCGGGCCTCTCGGGTCTGTTCCTGGCTCTGTGTAGCTATGATCGAGTGCCCCTGCCGTCCATCCACCGTCACGGGGACGGAGGTCAGGCTGCGCGATGTTTTCTGAAAGCCCTTCCCGCTGGGTGAGAATCGGTGTTCCTGTGACGCTGAAACGTCTCTGCTTCTGTGTGTTCAGTTTGGAAGTGAGACAGCTGCTACAGACAAACGCCACCTTGCAGAAGGAGCTGGAGGGCGCGAGGGAAGGGGAGGAGGAGAGAAGAGGAAGAGAGGAGGCTCTGAGGTGAGCACACCAGAGGCGGAGGCTGTGGAGGTCACACGACTCCCAGCCTTTCCTGCCTTTCCTCCTGCCTTTCCTCAGCGCGGCTCTCTGAGTGGCTCTTCTACAACCCCAGCCCGATCCCCACACCCCGCGCCCTGACATCTTGCAGTGGCTCTTCCTTTCCTTCGGAGGAAAAATCCTGACTCCGGGGAAGGGCTCTTCGCGATCAGGCCGGCGTTTGCCTCCCTGGCGTGACGCCCGGTCCTCGGCACGCACCTTTCACTGCGGTGCGGCCACCGTGGGGGGCCGCCCCATCAGGACTCCCAGGACAGAGCCTCCTGCTCCTTCAGGGTCACTACTCACAGTCTCCAGAAAGCGGAAACAGCCCCAAAGCCCGTCTCTGAGGAATAGATAGCAAACAAGTACGTCTGTAGGAAAGAATACAAAGGAGTGGGTTCTGACACGTGCGACAGCAGGGACGGACCTCGTGGCACGCGGGGGAAGCAGACAGGAAGGCCCCCTGGTGCAGGATTCCAAAATACAGGGAGACGGGCTGGGGGACGGGGGTGCGGGAAGGGGCTGCCGACGGGCGCGGGTGGTGGGAGCATTCTTAGCCGCGGCGGCACCATGCTGCGGATGTGCTCAAACCCGCTTCATCGCAGACTTGGCCACGGTGAATTTTAGGTTGTACGAAATTCACCTCAAAAAAAAATGCCCCCCCAAACGTAGGTGAGAACCCTGAGCAGAAATACCTAGCACTCAGAATAATAAGTAAGACACAGACTACTGGAATGAACGAAAATATTTTGTAGGAGAACTGACTAGGCGGGATCAAAGGAGACCGGAAAGGGCAGGTACACGGGGAAGAGTTGTTCTTGCTTGGCCTCAGACACCTGTAGTGAAGGCACACATCGTATTTTCCTCCAGTCACATTGTTTGTCAAAAGCCCCCAATAGGAGGCGCCTGGGTGGCTCAGTCACGTCTGACCAGCTCAGGTCACGATCTCGCGGTTTGTGAGTTTGAGCCCCGCGTCGGGCTCCGTGCTGACAGCTCAGAGCCTGCCTGGGATTCCCCGCCCTAAACCCATTTAAAATAAAGAAATTAAAACAACACATAATTCCTGCCCATTTGTCCCTCGTGGCCTCAGAACTCTTACCATGTTCCAGAAGTGCTGTTGGCCCCAGACGTCCTCTGTCCCCGCCCTCTCTGGGCCCCAGATCTAGGTGACCCACAGACCGCAGAGCGCAGTCCTGTGCACCGGACCGGCCTGAGGTGTAGGAGGGGTGGTAGCCAGAGACCCCATGTCGCCCTGGGACAGGTGGCCTTGCCAGCTCCACAGGCGGCCATCGCTGCTGTCACACAGACACGTGTCACAGCACGATGACCAGTAAGATGGCGTCTTTTCCCTCCCACGTTAGAGAGGAAATTCAAACACTTACCAAGAAGTTTCAAGAACTGGGAGAAATTAAGAGAGAAGAAAAAGACGACCCCGTGGAAATGACCCCGGAGGTATGGCTCAGCTGGGCCCAGCTTCCTGTCCGGGCATGGTGGGGCTCTGGGCGGACGCGTGACGGCTCTGCTGTCTCTGTCCCCAGGATTTTCCTGGCTCCGACGTTGGCCATCCACTTCCCTTTTATCGTCACCACTGACTTCCATAAATTGTGTGTGTTGAGTCCAGAGTTCTGAACTAATTAACCGTCAGTTAAGTGACTTTTTGAACTAGCATCCGAGTCTTAGCTAAGCTGACGAGTGAAGTCCTTCCCAGATTTCACATACACCGAAGGGTTGTCTGTTAGCAGGTGAGGAGTATGAGGAGGCCCTACAGGGGAAGGAGGGATATCTGGTGAGGACATCCTGTCCCCAGCCCTGCGTGTTTAGTGTGAGCTTCAGGCTAAGACAGAGAGCAGGCCTGACCCAGGGCTGGTGGGGGGGGGGGGGGGTGCCAGGTGCCTGCCACCAAATGTCACACATGTCCAGGTGTCGAAGGTGTGTGAGGCAAACGGCAGGTTGGAGGTCAGAGGTACGTGTAAGCAGCACAGGCAGGGACAGATCACACGATGACAGATGTTATCTGGCCCCAGGAGAGCAGAGATGTGGGGTGCGTTAGCACTGGGCAAGGAGACAAGCCCCCCTGAGGTGAGGTAGCAGGAGGACCCGGGCTAGCCGGGAGGCGCTGGTGACAGTGGCCGACGGGCTCGGGGGCACTGGTGCTTGCACGGCGGGCCGGGCGCCTTGGACCCAGGGCAGTTTCAGTTTTTAAGTTCCAGCCTCTGCGAGAGCATTCTCCAGCAATGGGTGTCTCCATCGGTGAGAACAGGCCAGTATGTTGATTTTTATTGCAGACCATGAATCCGGACCCTGCAGTGTGGCAGGTACCAGGTTTATTTCAATGATCAAAGCAGCAATTCTTTTCGTCTCCAAAACCAAGTGAGAAATCGAGAAATCGAGAAATCGGTTTCCTTGAATCAGAGTCCCGTTGCTGTCAGTGTCTTAGGCCAGAAAACCAAGGAAAGGAAAAGCCGGTGAACCTGGCGGTAACGCACACGTGTTACTGAGCTCAGGAAGTGCGGCCTAGGTTGAAGGGGCCGCCTCCCAGGGGAGCTCCCCAGGGGAGCACTGCCCCCGCCCCAGGTTTAGGGGGGTGGATGAAGACCTACCTGAAATCTGTTTATTAGCAACACGTTTCTGCAGACATGAAAGATGTCACAAGGCTGGACGTGTGGCTACGGATTTTTCCTCTAAACTGAAAGCCCGTTCTGACGAGCTTTGCCTGTATCGTGCCGCCTTACCTGATCCCCGTCCTCCCTGCCCGGCTTAATCATCCTTTGCACCTTGAATTTCCTGCAGACCCCGGAAGAACCCCGACCTTCCCTTCCCACCAGCAGGCCCTCTCAGCAGGACTCTGAGCCAGATACAAGCGAGGAGGGCTTCTCCCGGCCCCCCTCCACCTGCTCCGAGGGGCGAAGAGACACGGCAGCCAGGATCCTGCAGAGCCGGTGGAGGGTATACAGACACCAGGTGAGAGCCCACGAAGGCCCTGCCGTGGTCTGTGCCCCTGGGGCCCCTTCGACGCGCGGGCTCTGTGCTGTGTGCAGCTGGCATGTGGCAACGTGCGGGAGGGACAGCGTGGATACGGCTGAGGACAATGTCTCGGGGGTGAGGGAGGCACCAGCACCTGGCCCCACGGTGGAGGGAGCGGGTCCTGCGGGGAAGGAAGTGACCCGGTGCACACGGCGGCCGCATTCTGGAATCACCGCCCCGTCCCTCTGAGCATGGGCCGGAGCATGGGATCCACAGTGAAGCGGATCCATCTCGGAAGCAACTGGAATTGAAACCCCCGGAGGAGCCCCTTTTCTGCGGCCGCCTGGGAGGAAGCAGCTTGGGCTGTGGGCCATTTTACTGTGACTGAAAAACCTGCCTCCGAGCGCGTGCGTCTCAGCCGGAGGGAGGAGGGAGGCAGGGGCTGTGTATCTGCCGAGCGCCTTTGTGCTTGGGGAGAGTGGGGCGAGGGGCCCAGGGAGCCCCCGTCTCATGGCGCCGTCTCATGGCCGTGGTGGGGGGGGGGAGACTGGGGCCCTCTCCTAAGCTCCTGGGACGAGGGGGCCGTCTCCTTGCGCCAGCCACATGGCACGCCCCGAGAGAGCTCCCGGTTTTTGGTTTTGTAGAACACGGCAGGGTGCTTTCTCCCGAGGGAACCAACAAACCCCGGTGAGGCCCCTCCTTGCCTGAATATCAGAAGGCTGCCAGGAGGGCTTTTTAAGTTGCTGTTTCTTCCAAACTTGCATCACGAAAACTCACAGGACATTTAGAAGGGCCGGAAGACTTTCGGGCATTCCAGGAATTCTTGCCACCAACCCGACCCGCCCGTAGTCGACACGCAGGCACGTTTGCTTTCTATTCCGACCATTCCTCCCCAGCGCCACGTGGACGTGAGGCTCAGACGTTACGAGGGTCCGGCTTGCATCGTGTAAGCACGAGGACATGTCCTAGCGGACCGCAGCACGTGCCGTCAGATGCCCCAGGGACGCAGCAGTGACTCTGACGTCACCTGGCGTGGCCTCCATATTCAGACCTCTCCAGGTGTCCCAGGATGCCCCTTCACTTGTTGTTGGTCCCCTCTATTTCCTGGAAGGGGCAGGTTAGGTCCACAGGCTTGACTCGCTTCAGGTTGAACATTTTTGGCCAGAGCACCCCCCAGGTGGTTCCGGGCGCACGGTCTCCCTTCCCACAGGTGACACCGGGCGGTCCCGCCACATCTAGCCGCAGGCACTGGGTGGTGCGGCTGCCGGCGTTTGCCGCTGTAAAGAAACGCCTTTCCCCGCTGATGAACCCGTGACGTGCCTTTCACCGGTGGCCCCAGCAGCCTCACGCGCCTTAGCTCAGCCCTTCGTTTCGCACGGTTGCGGGATGACTTCAGATCCCCCCCTGCTTAGTGGCCGGCACTCTTCCGTAAAGCAGTTTTCCTGATCAGCTGGTCCGCAGAGCACAGCCCCGGGGCCTTCTGTTAAGGCAGGGTCAAGGCTTTGCTGTCCTCCGAGTACTAGGTAAGCACTGATGGCAGGACAGGGAACTGTGTGGTGGCGGCTGCGGCGGCCAGAATTCCTCCCCCCACGCTCTGCGGGGCGGCGGCATCACTGCGTCTAAGAGGAATTACTGTTACTCTTGGTAGCGTTCAGCCCGTCCCACGTTCGGTCAGTGGGAGTGCTCCGTCTGGCTCCGTCCGTCGTGCCTCTGGTCTTGCTGGCACACCCTCGCTTTCTGGCACAAGGAGGCGTCGCGGGCTCCCGGTCCTCCTCACCCCAGACCGGATGGAGCTCGCCGTTTCCGAGGCACCTGCCGTGTCCACCTCGCTCCCTGCTCCCACCCACCAGGCACTGGCTTCCTCCCCCTGCTCGCCCCCCCAGGAGCTGGGGCACGGCCGGCTTCGAGACTCATGAGTTAAATCCTTCCTTCCTTGAGGATTCTGCTTTAAAAGAACTCAGAATAAACGGAAATGCGCGTACCGACATGTAGGAACAAAGCATTTGAAAGGCCACTCGGTCGGAAACCAGAGTCCTGGGACCTCCCTCTGGGGTCCGCTTGGTCTGCACGTCTCCGGCTCACGCTGGGGTTCGAGGGTGTCTGAGGCCGTGAGCAGGAAGGCCCTGGACTCGCCTGGAGCCCTCCCAGCCAGTGTGGTTGTGCCCCACACCCAGCTAAGCTTTTTTCTCAAGTTTATCATTTTGAGAGAGAGAGCGGGGAAGGGGCAGAGACAGAGGGAGAGAGAATCCCCAGCAGGCTGCACACTGTCAGCGCAGAGCCCGACGTGGGGCTCGATCCCACGAACAGTGAGATCACGACCCGAGATCAAGAGTCGGACGCTTAACCCATCGAGCCACCCAGGTGCCCCGCGAGCTTTGGGGTGAGCCGCAGGCTGCCCTGGCCAGGGCCTGCGGCCGGCCGCGGACCGGCACGTCTCCTGAGTCAGAGGCCATTTCCGCGGGCAACACGATTCCATCGTCTCCGTGTGTCACGGCACAGTCCCACGCCTCCACTTTGCTCTCTCCAGGTTTCACGTGAGACGTCCTCACTCCCCACCCCGTGTCCCTGCCAGTACTTTCCCGTCCTCGTCTGCTGCTTGAGATTTTCTTTGCCGGTCTCGACCACTACTGTTATCAAACGTGTTTTTTTCCTTCCTTCCTTCCTTCCTTCCTTCCTTCCTCCCTCCCTCCCTCCCCCCTTTCTTTCTTTCTCTCTCTCTCCCCACTCTGCTGGTCCTCATACTCCATTTCCCTCCATCTGTCAAGGGATAAATCCTTTTCTGTAACGGCTGTGGGCTGTGCACTCTGATTAATACTGAAAACGAGCTGGTTAATGCATGTTTTATCGACGGTGGCCACGGTCCACCACAGGCACATGTATCATCCTGGGGTTCCCACCCCGGAAGGACCTGGGCTATAAAAATACGTATTCGTGGGTCTCATCTGTGCTGACTCTGGATCAGCCTGTCTTGGGTGTAGCTGATTTTTCTCAAGTCCCTGGATGCTTCTCACGACGGATCAGATTTGGGGGCCAGTGACCCAGACCCGTGGACGGGGTCCCCTTTGTAATTTCTCCGGCAGGCAGTGCCCAGCCCCTGTGTGAGCACCCGGAGAGGGCACCCGTGTCAAGACAGCTCCAGCCGTGGGGAGGGGCTTCCCCACCTGGAGCCGAGGACACGCACACGTGTTGATGCTCGTGAGACGCTGTCTCACAGAGCTCGCTGCCACGGGCTGGCCAAGAGTCGCAGGCGACACCAAGGTGTCTCGTCTTTAACCGTGACCCGCCCTGAGAAAGCCGGCCGTCTAGTTATGGCTGCTGGCCCCTCAGCACTGTCGGCCAGGCCGAGGAGGAACAGAGATGCATGGAGCCTCCTGGGGTGTGGGTGGCAAGGAGGGGGCTCTCTGTGAGGGGCGTGCCCTGGTACCCCGACTCTGCTCTTCCACCCATGGCGACTGGGGCTGGGGCAGGGGCAGGATCAGGAAATGAATACTCCTGTAAAAAATTCATCCTTGTGTTAATTCATGATCTATCTCTTTATTTCAGAAAAAAAAGGCCGTCCTGGACGAGGTAAGCAAATTTATTTCACCCGTTTCAAAATATGTATTTCTGCACCGGAGCAAAGTCCCAGTGGGATGTCCCAGGAAGCGTCACGGGCACTTGGTTTCGTGAAATCAGACCAGCCCCAAGTGATATCAACATCACATGAATATTTGGGTAGCTTCACACCTTCAAATTCATTCATTCGTTCGTTCATTCAATCATTCCTTCTTTCAACACACTTTTCTCGGTCATCAGTTCGGAGTCAGGCAACCTGGCGGGCCCTCGGGACTCAAAAAAGATGTTGACTCAAACAGCAGATGGGTCGTCGCAGGTCAAGGTGGCAGGTGTGGTTTAGGGCTCGTGTCCAGGTGTGCCGTGGGGTCTGGGGAATGTGAGGGCTCCCGGGCCGAGAGGAAGGGCTCCAGGCAGAAGACGGGTGTGCAAAGGAGCACAGCCTGCCCGGGAGGAGAGCAGGTGTGTGTGAGCGGCTGGACGCGGGCCGGGAGGTGCCGGGACTGACGGAGTCTGGGACCCGCACGGCCCCTTGCTGCTGCTGTTGCCTTCCCCACGAGCCTGTTCCCCACGCAGCCTCCGGGGTGACATGTCTTACTTGTTAAATAACACCCACCACCGCACAAGACCTGCTCTAAACTTGGAGCAAATTCCAAAGCTGTTGCCCGAACACCCTCCGTGCCACATGCCCTGGCGACCCCTCCAGCCCTGCTGATTCTTCTTTAGCCAGTCTGGAGGCTTCTTTAACACTCCTCGAAAACACCAGCATATTCCTGCCACGGGGCCTTTGCACTTGCTGCCCCTCTGCCTAGAAGGCTCTTCCTCCAGATACTTGCACATTTTGCCCCCTCGCTTTACACAGGTCCGTATCGAAACATTACCTCCTCAATGACACCCTCTCCGAATACCCCGTGCCAGCCATCACTCCGGCCTCGTGTCCTGCTTTATTTCTCCTTGTGGCTTTTATCCCTGTTTGATATTTTGGTAGCTTACTTCTTCGTAAACTGCTTGTCTCACACTGCAGTGGAGGTTCCGCGGAGGCAAAGGCTGACTCTGCCTTTGGGCCACTGTGTCCATAGTTCCCAGGACGCAGCCTGCCACATGGTAGGCATTCGGCAAATCTGTGCAACGAGTGGGTGAATGGGTGAGCTTGGGACTCCTCCAGGGACCCTGGAGCGCGTCTACCAGCCGGCCGGCCCGTGCTGTCGTGCTCCACTGAGGTCTTCGGTGCCGCCCCAGGCCCGAGCATCCTCGCCTCTCCAGGCAGGTGCGGTGCGGCCGAGCTGTGGTTGGTGTAAGTCAGCAGCCAGCACCCTCAGCCCGTGTCGCCCGTAAGGAGCCCTAGGTCCCTGTTGTCCGCGTGTAGCGAGCCCCCTGGGTCGGTCTACATGTGCGTTTGCCTGTTTGATTTTGCCTTAATGAAGGTCCCCTTACCGCACTTTGTTGGACCTGCTTATTTTTTTTAATGCTTGTTTACTTTTGAGAGAGTGTCATTGCAAGTGGGGGAGGGGCAGAGAGAGAGGGAAACACAATCCGAAGCAGGCTCCAGGCTCCCAGCTGGCAGCACAGAGCCCGTTGCGGGGCTCAAACTCACGAACCTCGAGATCATGACCTGAGTCGAAGTCGGACGCTTAACCCACTGAGCCCCCCCAGGTGCCCTTTGTGGGGCCTGTTTCTTAACCCTAGTTCAGGACGTCTGCTTTACCTTGCCCTCCATAGGGACAGAGCAAAGGTGTTAGGGTGTTTTTTTTTTGTGACTGATTCTGGAAGCCTCTAGGTATCTAAACACACGATGTGTCAGGACTCAACAAACTAAGCGTGTTGTTCCCCTAAAATGCCGTGATAGCCGAAATCCTCTGTCACGCTGTGACGTTTTCACCCAGGGCTGGTGGCTGCTGCCCCCGAGACCCACGACCCTGACTGCAGAACTCAGCAGAGCGTCCACATGTGCGTCTGAAGAAATTATTTAAGTTCAAAGGATAAATAATTCCTTTGCAGCAGTATGAGATCGTGCTCTACCCTGCTTGATTTTGTGTTTTCTTCATGCTTGCTTGTTTTTGAGAGAGAACGAAAACACGGGTGGGGGAGGGGTAGAGAGAAGGAGACAGAGGATCCCAAGCAGGCTCTGTGCTGACAGCAGTGAGCCCGACGTGGGGCTCAAACTCACACACCGTGTCATGAGCTGAGCTGAAGTCGGACGCTCAACCGACAGAGCCACCCAGGCGCCCCTGCCCTGCCCGCTTTTGGAAGATGTGTACGGAAAGCATGTGGTGTGGCACAGACTACCCAACGTGGAAACCTAACTACTGTAAAATATGGACACACACTGGCAGCTAAGTTTATTAGCATCTAACAGATGATGTGATTTCCCGCGAGATCGGGCGACTGTGCCTCTCTCTGCCCAGACGATGGGTCTGTTTCTCCCTGGGGGAGACGCTAGGTGAGTGACGGAGAGGCCGTGGTTACACAATAGCGAGAGAAGTCACTTCTCTGCTGCTGGGGCTTCTCCCTCTGGATCCCCCTTCCTCCGCAGCTGCCACCTTGCAGGGGAATTAACGTCTACTTCCCTCTCTCCCCGTTCCCTGCCAGGCGGCTGTGGTGCTTCAGGCAGCGTTCAGGGGACATCTAGCGCGGGTGAAGCTGTTGTCAAGCCAGGCGTGTGCTTCAGAACCCCCCAGCCCGCCCAGACAGGTAAGCCCCGGGGCCGGACACAGCGGCCCGCTAGCCGCCCTCTCCCCGTCTCCGCGTCTGGTGCCTCACCCACCGAGGCAGCACGGCATCTTCTGGTCGCGGTCTCCTACCTTGCACCTTACTGTCCGTCGCGGGGCGCATCGGGCCAGGCAGGCTCCAGGTGGATGTGACGTCTGGTGCCTACGTACTAGGTACACGTCCATCTCACGATTAAGGTATAATCTTAACGCAGTAAAGATATGCGTCGTCCTACTCTGTGAAAACAAAGACATCCGTTTTAAGAATCTCCAGAGTCTGAGAGTCAGGAAGTGCTAAGCACACAGTACCCAGACGAGCCACCCCGAACGGGGCCATGCTCGCACCTGGCTCTCTGAGGGCCAGGCGGGGGCCCCTGCCACGCTCACTGTCATTTTGCCGCAGGACCCTCCGTCACCACGTGTTCCAAGCCCCACCGCCCAGGCCCAGGGCAGCCCGGGACAGGAGGAGGCCATCACCGCCATCCAGTCCGTCCTCCGGGCGCACCTGGCACGGGTCAGGCGCAGGTAAGTCCAACCGGCGGGCCCCACTCTGTTCTGTATCCCCGGGAAACGCCGGCCACAGACACGGTGCGGGGAGCTGCCCGTCCAGGTGGTGCCCGGGCACGGGGTGTAGGAGCTGGGACCTTGGTTTGTCACCCGAACAGAAACACCCCGTGAGGAGTTCCTCCTGCCTGTGCAGTTGGGGTAACCCGTGAGTTCTGGCCTTCCCGGAACGGCCCCCCCGGGTGGGGGAAACCGGAAGAAGGGGCCAGACACCGTGGGGTTCTGGTACCCGCCACTTTGTAGGCTGGTCGGCTCGTCCTAACGCATCGTCCTTGTTAGAAGAAAATGTGACGTAACCCCAGCATTCAGGAAGGCGCGGGCGTCGTCAGAACCCCCCCAGGGCAGCGCTCCTTCTCTCCTTCTCAGTGGCACTGTGGCGCCAGACCCGCGGGGGCACCGGCTGCAGAAAGTCACAGCCCCTCCTAGCTGTTGTGGGGCGAGGGGGGGGGTTCTGCACCGAGGCGGGGGAGTGTCCCTCAGGAGGGGGCTGGGGCTGTTCTGCTGCAGGGCTCAGGCTCCCTGCCCCTCCTCACTCTGCCCTTCCTCTCCGGTGTCGGTTTTGGTTCCTCTCTGCCACAGGAGAGCCAGGTGGAGCCCGAATCTCATGGTTCTGGTTCCCCGTGAACGGAGACGGCCGGGGGCTCCACGCGGGTCAGGGTCCATCCCGGCACGGCCACCACGGCCGGTGACCGTGTCCGCTGGGACGGAAAGGCACGGGAGACGGTGGGAAAGGAAGGCGTCTGGCCCTGACCCTGGCCGTGCACCAGCCCTGCCGGCCTCCCGCACGTCCGTGAGCCCCGCCGTGGGCCTCAGCCCACGGGGGCGTTCCGTGAAGTCCAAGCGGCTGGCCTCTCTCTTGCAGCGCCGCCAGTCAGAGAGCCGTCACCGCAGCCCCCAGAAGGAGGCAGCCCGCTCCGGCCACACACAGCCAGCTCTCCTCGCCACCCTGCCCGGCCCCTTCTCCTGGTAACGTCACTTCAGTTTCAATTTCCCCGGCCCTCTGAGCTTCCAGCAAAGAGCTGCCACTGCCCGGAAGCGTGGGGTGTGTGGGCCCGTGTGGGGGCTTGTCCACTGTGACCGCCTACCAGCAGGGAGGCTGCATCGGGGAGATCCTGGATCTGGAGGCGGCCCCGGGGTCAGGGACGGTGGCTTCCGGGCACCTGCGGGCTACAGACTTGGAGCTTCGTGGCTCGTGTGTCTTTGGTCTTTATCCTTGGCTCTAACCGGAGCTGGTGGTTTCCCTCCTTTGGACCCATGCTTTTCCTGTTTGTTGGTTTTAAGTTGAGCTTTGCGTGTATCTGCTTTTCGGCCTCATCAAGGCCCCCAGACAGTGCAGAGATCCCTGGGACTGACAGGGGCGCCGCACCCCAGCAGTGAGGCCCGGTCAGCTCTGCCCGGCGGCGGACGTGGGGTCCCGGGCAGGGCCCGTCTCCTCGCATGTGAGGCGGACGCCCGGCGAGAGCCTGGACGTTGCTTTCAGGCCCCGCGATTCCGGCCTCCCCTCCCCCTTCCTCTGCTGTGACCTGCTCGCACTCGTACTATGACGCTGCTGATGAGCAAGAAGGCGGTGCTGGGAGGTTTGGGACGGTCACCGGAGCAAGAAACGCAGTCTTGAGGTCCTGTTAGTGAGGGCCGTACGCGGTCACCACGTGGCGCTCACGTGGGAACGTTTCCAGCGACTTTTCTGTCCTGAGCTCGTAGGTCACAAAGATGGAGTCTGAGGACAGGCAGGGAGCGGGGCTTCGTGTCAGGAAACCTCAGCAAAGGAGGCCAAAACCCGGGTGTTGGGGTGGAAAGACGGGGGGAGGGGACGAGTCCTGCCCGTGTCCCACGCCGGCCGCGTGCAGGGCCGGCACTTCTGGTCTGCGTGTCGTTTCAGGTCAAGAGGACAGTGAGGCGAGCGGCGGGGAGACCGCGGAGGGGCCGGCGGCCGAGGACGAGGCTCCGGGGCATCCAGCAGCCCTGCAGCCCCGCTGCGGTGAGTGGGGGCGACGCGGCCTTTGGGGGGCTGGGTCTCGGAGAATGTCCTGAGGAGCCAAAGGCTTGCCACCGTGTCCGCCCGGGAAGTCACCACACGGGAGAGCGGGCTGCGTCCCTTGCAGTCGCTCAGCCCGGGCTGTCGGGGCTCGCGGACGTCGAACTCTGGTGCCCCACAGGCCCCGCGTGTCAAGAGCCAAGGGCAGCAGCACCGGGATGCCCTAGGAAGACGCGGAGCCGGGCGGGCCGTTGAGAACCCCCGGCCCCCTGAAGCCCCTCCTCCTGCGGACGGTGTCGTCTCCCGCCGAGGGGCGTTACCCCACACGCGGCCCTCAGTTCCCGGCAGGGCCGTGCGGCCCTGTTTGGTCCGATCGTGACCGTGTTTTTGAAGATAACCTTGGAAACGGATGTTTGAGCGTCCTGAGGCTCTCCTCTCAGATGTTCTCTGGAAAGCGCCAGAGGCCAGCTGTGCAGCCACACGCCTCGGTGCGGCCGAGCCTGGCTTCCTTCCCGCTTTCCCCCCGACCGGCCACCGGCGACCAGCGACCGGCCGTCCCCTTGCCCCTCACCGGGCAGAGTGCGGGCCTCCCTCCCATCCCTCGCCCGCGTCAGGCCCCTCCTCAGGCCCCTCGGGCGCAGGCTGTCTGCAGCTGGCGCCCCCTTCCAGCAGAGACGGGATTCTGGAAGGCTGCTGTGAGTGAAGAGTGTGGGGGAGGGGCCACCGGGCGCCACGTGCCCGTCTCCCCAGGTGGACGTGCCACCAGGAAGCGGGCTCTTACACACGCAGCTGGCGGCCAGCCTCGCCAGCGCTGGGTCGCAGCTCCCGCCCAGGCCGCGGGCTCGGGGCGCCACGGTGGGGGCGGCCCTCAGAGGCCCCCCAGTCGTGCTCCAGCTTGCTCGCTGTCGGCCAGCCTCACCTTTTGCGGGTGTCTGCCTTTTGGCAACGGCCCGGGTGTCCAGAGCTGAGCACGGAGGCTGAGGTGGTTTGTGGCCGTGTGACGCTGACGCCGAAGGTCGTTCCCGCCCGGCAGGGAGCAGGCGCTGTGCCAAGTGTCCCAGACTGGCGGCCGGGGCGCGCCCCGGCCCCGAGCAGCTGCGGTGACAACCCCGCTCCGGTTCCTTGCAGGGCCGTCCTCTCCCTCGGGACCGGGACCCGCGGACGACGGCAGCTCTGACGACTCCGACGAGATCGTGGTGGCCCCGGCTGTGGCCCCGAGGAAGGCCGCCTCCCCGCCCTAGGCTCCGGGCCTGCCCCTCACGCGGCGACGGCCCTGCAGGGAAGCTCGGGGTTTGGAGGACGAAGCGTGTCCTAGAGGACGTGGGGACTACAGTTACGACTGCAGAGTATTTTACCTTGTTGGCAAAGAGCTCCGTGCTCCGCACGCACCTCAGCAGCCTGGTCGGTGCTCCTCTTCCGTTGGTCTGGTCGCCTGTTGGGTTGCTTGTTCAGGGAATCCTGAATGACCTCGTCTCCGGGAAGGGCCGGCGGCGCAGTTTTCGGTGTCAGACGGACAGATGCTTCTGCCCGGGACGGGCCAGCCGGGGGCCCTGCAAAGACGCGGTCTCAGCAGCCGCTTCCTGGCCTCCGGCCGTGAGCTGGGAACGCCCGCCTCGTCTGGAGCCGCGCTGACGGCACCCTGTTCCTCTCCCGCCACCGCCTTCTCTGGCACCACGTGCTCTGATCTCCACCCGGCAAGTAGGCGAAGTACTTTCTGGAAGAGGCAGATGTGACAGACCCCTGTGGCAGGATACGGCGTCTCCAAGTCTCGTGAGACACGAGGACATCGGGGCCCCAAGAGGGGCTCGTGTTCCTCAGGCTCCTCCTCCTGCCCCTCTCCACGCAGACCTTCCCCCACCATCGACCCCACCGCCGGGGCCCTGTGCCCAAGAGGTGCTGTGCCCAGGAAGGAGTCTGGCGAGACCCTGTCACTGGGTAGGCCAAGCCTTAAAAGGCACCAAACCCTAACCAGGAAGTACCATCAGGTTTGCCTTTGAGAAGTGCAGCGGCACAGCTGTCCCCAGGCCCCGGGCAGGGCAGGGGTGCTGGGCTCACCCGCGGGCCGCAGGTGACGAGGGTGCCCCAGGCCCTTGCTGCGTGCGGGCCCCGGCTCCCACCCAGCCTGTGCCACACAAACACAGAGCCCCCCCTTTGTCTGCAAGGTCAGCCTTTGTTGATGAGAACGAGAAGAGCCTCAGGCTCGCGGTGGGGGGGGGGACATCAAGGGCGTCTTAAGAGCCCCATGTCCCCAGGCCAGGCGTCCAACTCTCCACAGGTCCACAGGCCACACAGCTGCGTGAGGAAGCTCACTCTTGCCTGGACTGAGTGTGCCGGCTGGAGCCCTTCTGAGGTCAAACCTTGGGGAGTAGGATGTGTTCTTCTTTGGGGAAACCCTTGGCCCTCCTCACCGTGGCCAGGAAGCTTCTGGCGCCACAACCAGCTAGAGCCCGTCCATGGTCGTCCACCCCGAGCCGCCAGGACCACCCGGTCAGGCTCCGTCCACACAACAGCTTGAGAAAAAAAAGCCCAGCCAGAAAGCTAGGCCGATTTAGTCTTTTGTTGGTTTGGTCTGTGGGCTGCGAAGACCATTTTCTTGTTTCTCGTCTTTCCCACTGGACCGACTGGTAACTGGACCGAATCTGTTGCCGCCCCTGGCTTGTTTCACGCGTGGGGTCTGTTCCCCAGTGACCCGACCACCCTCCCCTGGGTCCCGGGCTCGGAGACAAGGGTCTGTAGGGGCTGGGCGAGCGCTGGGGGCCTGCCCGCTCCTGGGGCGAGGCTCCTCCCACCCGTCACTCAAACAACGGGCATTTCCCACCCACTCGTCATTCGGGCCCTGGAGAACAAGGCCCCGCGTGGCGTCCGGGCTGGCCGGTGTGCCGTGACCGGAGGGGCCTGGCCAGCGGGCAGGGCCACGAAGGCAAGATCGGTCTGTGTGCTTGTGTTTTCCAAGGAGACGACCCCAAGAACCGTAAATATGTACACGCGTCCGCCTGTGTGCCTTCGGGGCAGCATTGTTGATTAAACGCAAACATTCTCGAAGCCGCCTCGGTCACTGATGCACCTCTAGGCCACCGTGAGTTCAGCCAGAGTCCAGTGTGCACGCCCTCTGGCGGATGGCCTGCCCTGTGGCCCTGTGGCCCTGCAGGCGCCGAGGAGAACCCCAGGCAGCAGCCTGCTTGTGGGGCCCGGCCGTGGGGCTGGCTTTCCCCGCCTGCAGAGCCAGGAGGGCCTGGAGCGCCGACTCCCGGTGCCTGCTCAGCTGGGGGCCGCTGCCCACATGGGGCCTCGGGGCCCACTCCAGGGAGGCAGGGGAGGGGAAAGGGATCCAGCAGAAAGCAGACAGGCACTGCGACCTCAGGCATCAAGCGCCCCAAAGGCACAGGTCCGTGCCCTCCCGTGGGGAGTCCGGGGCATGTGCGGCTCGCCGCGCCCTGGTTGTCACCACAGCACCCGCACACCGGCTGGGGGCTGACAGAGAAATGTGCCCTGCCCCCACCCCGGCCACCCTCACAGTGCAGAAGCGGAAGCCGCATCTCCCGGTCCTGACCCAGCTGACCCGGTGCTGCCACAGCCGGGCCTCCTGACCGCGGGGAGGCGAGGCTTCCAGGCTGCCGCCACCCCCCCCGGCCCCTCCCTCCCGAAGCGGCGCCGTCCCCCACCGGGACGCACGGGGGCTGACCCGGCCTGGCCACGGAGATGCTGCTCCTGCCGCCCGGGATGCCGGAGAGACCCCAGCCCGGGAGCCGGGGACAGGCTGTCCTGTGGCATTCCTGAAGGTGCCGGGTGATGACGACAGAGGAGTCTGGGCAGTGTCACGGCCCCCGGCGGCCCTCGGTTCGCACCCACCCAGCGGGCACGCTCCGGGGAGAAAGAGGGCAGGGAGGGCAGTGCTAGTGGGAACAGCATGGGGCGGGACCGGGCGGCTGCCCAGACAGACGCGTGAGGGCTGTGCCGAGGGGCGAGCCGAGTGGCAGGCAGCTTCCAGGGAGCTCAGCTGCGGGTCTCCGTGCCCAGGGGCCCAGGAGGAGTGCGGGCTGGGAGGTCCCCGCCAGGGTGGACAGGCAAGGGTCCGGAGAGGGAGACCGCCAAGACCAGGAGCCCCGCAGGCCTCCCAGTGGGGAGGTCGCTGACTGGGCAGCTCAATGGCTTTTTTTAAGTTTATTTTGAGAGAGGCAGAGAGGGCACAGGTGGGGGAGGAGCAGAGAGGAGGGGGGAGAGAGAATCCCAAGCAGCTTCCACACCATCAGCACAGAGCCTGATGCGGGGCTCGATCCCACGAACTGGGAGATCACGACCGGAGCCAAAACCAAGAGTCGGGAGCTTCACTGTCTGAGACACCCGGGCGCCCCTCGATGGGGTTTTTAGGGGGTTTTGTTTGCTCGCTCCTCTCTGTGTGAGGGAGGGACTCTGAGAGACAGACCCATGGCCCCGACGGCACGTGCTGGCTGTGCCCTGTCCCATGAACGTCCACTGTCGTCCTGACAAGTGCTCTTGGCCCTTCAGACAGACCAGAAACCTCCGTCCTGGCAAAAATACCCACAGCATTAGGAAAAGGGAGACCGGCCTAGCTCGTCTGCCAGGGTGAGCACAGCACGCCTTTGTCTCTGATTTCGAGAAATAAATACCCTCTGCAGAAAGCCCGCTACCCTTCGAGATCCGAACACAATTTAAAGTGAGCTTAAATGACAGCCCTGCTGTGGCTCCGGCAAGAGCACCTGCTGTCACGTGGCTCAGAGATTCTCTGAGGACCGGAGGTCCGGCGGGCTGCCCCTCCAGGGTCCCACCTTGCCACGTTCCCAAGGGCCCGCTAGCCCCACTTCCCCGCCGGCTAAGCGTCCTTAAAAACGAGAAGTCCCACCTGGGAGTTAAAACGTGAAACCAGCAGGTGGCTCAGGGGAGGAAGCGGTGGACCCACTGGCCTTCGGCACGTGTATTTAGATGGTTGTAACTTTATGCGTCGTTTATACAGGAGTCTTCGGAAGGGATGAGGTTTTCACCCTGCGCTGCAAAGAACAGCTGTCTCGCAGGGTATTTGTCTTGTTTGCCGAGTAAATCCTGTCACTTTGAATTGCCCCCAGGGGTGCGACGCTGTAGCCCAGGCTGTGTGCTTCAGAAACCTCACTCTCCGGGGCCGCTGGGCCTCTGCTTCGCACCGGCTGGGGTGCAGAGGGCCGGCCGGAGGGAAGAGGCCCTGCCGCCCGCCCGCGGCTCCCTCCTCTCCCGCCTCCCCTCCTCCCTTCTCCTTGCTGGCCCAAGAGGACTCGAGCGTCAAGAAACGAAGACGTGAGGGGCGCCTGGGTGGCTCAGTCGCTTGAGCGTCCGACTCTGGATTTTGGTGGTCACGGTCCCACTGGGATCGAGGAGCCTGCTTGAGATTCTCTAGCTGCTCTTCCCCTGCTCCTGTGCTTGCACTCGCTCTCAAAAATAAAAACATTAAAAATTAAAAAGGAACTGAAAATGTGTTTTCATCTGGGGGTGTTTCCCCAAATTCTACTCGGCTTTTGCTTTAGGAGCAGGGAAGGAATCTTTGACAGGAATCCACGAATCCGGAGGCAGAAGACAGCTGATGTCTGGGGAATAAATCTTCCCCAAGATTTTGCTTGCGTGCGGCTGCTTGCCAGGCCCTTAGATCCTGCTGGAATCTGCCCGGAGCCCCTCCAGGGGCTCGTTGGCCGGCTCTGGCCTTGCCCGAGCCCACCTCGCGCCCCATCACCACGTGTCTGGGCAAACGGCTTGTCTGGAAGGCTTCACGCTTTGTGCAGGAGCTGCTTGGGCCTTAAGGAGTCTGTGACGGCAGAGAGCAGAGCGCATCAGACACCTTCCCCGGCCACACGCCTGCCCCTGTGTGTCCTCGGAGAGGCTGGGGTCCACCCGCAGAGAGCAGCCTCCGGGGGAGACCCTCCCGGGGAGTTCCTTAGCTGGAGCTGGCAAGGGAACGGAGTACGGCCCGGCCTCGGGCCCCGGCCAGCAGGGGTAGACAGACATGTGAATCCGTGAGCAGGCGCAGAGATACACACGTGCACACGCCCCGCTCCCTGTTCTGCCACTGGTTGGTTTGTGACCCTCGGGAATTTGAAAGTAGTGCCCAGCCTGGCCCGCAAGGAGCACGTGGGCCTCCTTATAGACTCTTAACTGAGAGTTACCCGCAGGCCCTTGCCAAGATGATTTTCTTGACGAGATTCTTCAAAAGTCACCAGGGAATATGGAAAAAAATGTCAGAATCCGAATCCCCGGTTCCTTTTAGCACCTGCTACTGGGCTGAGGGCACGAGCGACGAGGAGGAACCGCTCCACGTTCCGGGCTCGGGTACCAGCCAATGGCCTTTGGCCAGCGCCTTCCACTCACATCCTGGGAACCCAGCCGGGCTGCGGACAGCGCAGAGGGGTGGCCCCATTAGCCAGAGCCTGCCTGAAGAGCCTCTGGAGTTTCCATGGAGTCCTTTCTGAATAGGGAGCGGGGTGCCCCGGAGCTCACCGTTAATTAAGCCCCAGAACAGCCTGGGATTCAAAGGAGAGGGTGCGATCTGTGCCAAGGCCCCCGGGGCTGCCATTCAGGCTCCCAGCCTGGCCGCTTGCTTCCTCAGCCCTCCCCTTCCCGGCCGGCGGCTCAGAAGGAATAAAAGCCCGGAAGGGGGGTGGCTGGGGTCGGGGCCCCGGCGCGGCCGCCCCTGCTGATGGTGGCCTCGTCCCCGCCCTCCGTCTAGGCCCAGTTCAGCGCCAAGGGCTCTCCCCCTTGGCAGCACTGGTGTGATGGCCCTACCCCCGCATCTGGTCCCTCCCTCACACGGTATTTCTCCTGCCCGCCCCCCCCCCCCCCCAGCCTGTAACCAGGCTGGGCACCACCCCTGTTTGTCTGTCTGTTAGACGCGGGCATCCCCAGGGCTCCGTCCCCAATGCCCACACTCCCCAAATACCGACACGGACGTCTGTACCTACGTGTCTCAGAGGACTCAAGCTCAGCTTGGCCCGGCTTTCAGTGACCTTTGCCCCCTAACCTGCCCCCCGTCCAGCGATCTAGCGATGCCGTCTCCATGGGCATCGTCACAAGCCACTCGGTTTTCCAAGCCAGAAGCCTGGGCCTGGGCCCGTCTCTCTTCATCGTCCTCACCCCACAGTCAGCCACCAGGCCCGGGGCTACTGTGCAGAACCCCCAGCCAGCCGTCCCCACCCCGGACGTGCTGTGCACCCATGGGCAGACACACGCGGACAGACATGCACGTGCGTGCACACACACGCACACACAAACATGCTCTCATACGAACGCAGGCAAACGCACAAACGCACGCTCATGTGAAATACGTACTTGCACATACGAACACACACCCAAAGACACAAAAGCTCACGCACACTGTACACGCACACTGTAAACTCAAGCCATGCTAAGTTATGTGGTTTCCATGGAGAAGACCCCAAAATGGAAAACGTGTGACCAATGTGAAAACAGGGACTTCTGACAGGGGTGGATGGGATCGTCCAATCTCAGCTCCTCGGTAAGTGGTTCGTTAGTGGACCATACACACGTAATTAGGGTCACGTATGCCACTCGCGGGTTCCACGAGCTCCCACCGGCATCTACACCACTCCGTGTGAGCCGCTTGACGCGCTTCTCCAACGCACATCCTCCTCACTTGTGCCCCAGCTGTTTGAGAGTCCTTGGCCGTGTCAAGATCCGAATGGGATATGCGGTCTTTGTTCCCGAGCGCCGAGGACTCACATGAACACGCCGGTCTCCAGGGGTGCTGGCCTCTGCCCGGCCGCGGGGGTCCCTCTCCGCACGGCGTGGCCACGGCTATGTGTGCGAAGTGATTTTCTGAAGGCCGGTTCACAGGGACCCCCGGTGTTCGCGGTGGGAGGCTCTCCTCCTGCAGCGGTGCCCAAGCAGGAGTGACATCAGATAAATGGAGGGATCCTTTCACCTGGCCGGGTCCGGCGGCCTCAGCTGCTGGCGTTCAAGCTGCTTTCGCACCAGGCTGTCGTCACCGAGAGCGCAGTGGGATGGGACACCCTGTGAGTGCTGAGGTGGAGGGCAGAGTCCTCTCTCCCCTAGGGTGTGTCTGGGGGAAATCCTCCTCTTACACGGGAGCCGTCCGTCCGGCCCCCGCCGCCCCACCTGGGTCCTGCCCACCTCTGCCTCCCGCCCGGCTCTCTGGCCACTCCCTTCACATCAAACACGACACATCGTCCACAGACCTTCTCCCTAGAAACAGCCGCTGTCGGTACTCGGTAAATATCATGGGTGGGCGTCCTCGAGCTGCAGTGGAGGGTTGAGGCCGCTCTCGGGCTCATCCCGCATCTGACGCCGTTCCTCTGCCCAGAGCCACTTGGAGGTTTTCTGACTGTCCCCCAGCAGGGCACTCAGGGCTCCAGGAAAGTGCATCCTGTAGCTGTGGCGGGGGCGGGGGGGGGGACAGGTCTCAGGGCCCCCCGGAACATTCTGGAATATTTCTCTCACTGCCCCCTCTCCATTTACCCCCATAGTGAGTTCTTTACAAATCGGGAGAGGCCCTGACAAAGTCTCGCAGAATTCTGTGGACTTCCTTCTTTGCTTCCGGAGGCCTGGGGTAGGGGTAAGCTCTGCGTGTATGCTTCCAGAATCTTCCGCGCTTTAGTTTGTGGCCAACGACTGCACCCCTGTCCTTATTTGGTTACTGCTGGTGGAATTTTGACTTCTCTGTCATGGGTCTGACCTTCCCTCCCCCTGTTGGGTACTGAGAGGAGGCTCTCTGCTCCAGCCTCAGTCCCTGTCTTCACCCCACGGGTGTTTCTACAGCAGGTGACACTGCTGACCCCCTCCCCTTCCTCGGCTGCCCCGAAACCCCACATCCCTGCTCTGCAGACCTCTGGGAAACCCTGTCCTCTGCTCCCACAAGCCCACACACACCACAGCCTTCATCTTTCCTGCTGCGTGGATGACGGCACCCGTACCTCCCCGGCCACCCAGTCACCCCCTCCTTGGCGCCTTGGGGACATCCCCAAGACATCCACCTCAGCTTGCCCAAAATGATGCTCACCAACCCTGCCCCCACTGGGATGGCCACTACAAAAAGAAATCAAAGCCACAGGTGCCAGGTGAGGACGTGGAGGGACAGGAGCCCGTATGCACGGTCGGTGGGAACGTAAGGCGGTTTCGCTGCTCTGGAGAACGGTCTGGCGGCGCCTCAAGTAGGTAAACAGAACCACCACGGGATCCAGCAAAGAATTCAACCCAGGGACGCAGGGCACGAGGTGTCTGCACACTCACATCCACAGCAGCAGCGCCCGCAACGCAGAAGGCGGAAGGAGCCAGGTGTCTGTTGTCAGGTAAAGGAGTCGCGGTCTACGCACACAGCGGGCTCCTCTCCAGCCTGACGGAGGAGGGGAGCCCTGACACACGCTAGCACACGGGCGCCTCTGGAGGACATCGTGCTCACCGAAACGAGGCAGGGACGGGAACACAAACACGGCTGGGGGGCGGTGCCCCGGCTGGGAGGGGATGAGGGTTAGCGTGCGATGGGGAGAGAGTCTCCTGCGGGGAGATGGAATGTTCTGGAACCGGACGGCGGTGGTGGTGACCGCACAACAGGGTGAATGTGCTTGATGTCCCCGAACCGGGCGTTTGAAAATGGTTAAGATGATAAATTCTTTGTTATATATAGTCTACCCCAATTCAAAAATCTTTGTAAAAGCGGGGCACCTGGGTGGCTCGGTCAGTTCAGCGTCTGACTTCAGCTCAGGTCACGAACTTGTGGCTCATGAGTTCCAGCCCCACGTGGGGCTCTGGGAGGAGCCTGAAGCCTGCTTCGGATTCTATGTCTCCCTCTCTCTCTGTTCCTCCCCCACTCGTGCTCTCTTTCAAAAATAAATCAAGGCTAAAAAAGTTTAAAAAAATCTTTGTAAAGAACACAGATCTCTCCTCCCATGCAGGCACACCCTTGGGGACCCCTCCTGCACCCCACCGTCCACACACAGGCCAGAAGCCTGGAGGGGGTGCCCTCTGAGCCTCTCCCTCTCCCCTATCACCATCTCCAAAGTGTCAACAAAACCCCCTGAGGCTTTCTCCTCCTAAAGATGGCCCACGTCTGTCCTCTCCTCCCCACGTCCGTCCCTGCCCGTGACAGCTCAAGCCACCATCTCAGTCGGACCTGCGTGGCCTTGCCCCCTTGTCCTGTGGGCCCAGACTCGATTCGGCCAGGGGTACCCGCCGTCAGCCACGGCCAAGGTCAGGGGCAGCCAGGAACAAGCGGGAGATTCGCTGGGGAAGTGGCTTTGCTCCGAGAGAGCCCTTGAGACGTCTACCCCGTGGGGAGGGGTGTCACAAGGTCCTGCAGAGCCTCCTTTGGCCCCTGGCATGATACCCTCACGGCACAGGATTCACCCTGTGTGGCACTGTGGCACTTGGCCACTTCCACTGCCCTGTCACTCAACGCTGAGATCATTTGATGGCCGTGTGACTCCCCTGTCAGACTCCCTTGGTTCCAGACCGTGTTCGCAAGGCTCACTGCCGCTCCCAAGACCTAACACGGCATCTGGTGCACAGGAGGTGCTCAGTAACTGTGCGGAACGAACACAAGAAGCGCTTAGCAACTCCTGGGCGAGGGGCTCCCCTTCCTCCAGCAGAGCCCTTCCGGCGCGCGTCTGTCCCGCCGGACCGTGAGCCGCCCGCACAGAGCAGGCCATTCACCTGTACACCCTCGCAGCAGACACGGAAGGGGCCCAACGCATGCAGAGTGAAGTATCCCGCCGCTTCCCACAGGACCTCGGAGGCGGCCTTGGCTCTCTCTTCTCACTGCCCTGTCCCCGCTAAGACTCAGGAGAGTCCTCAGAACCTGAGACCTCCCCTCCATCCTTCCATTCATTGGCTTTAGATCCGGCTGGAGACTGAGAACACCCAAAATATCAGTAACCCAAACACTTTCGAAGTTTCCAAAGCCCCCAGGGAAACAGGGCAGGTGAGAGATGGCGGCTGTGTGATTTTCAAAGACCCACACTCTTCTCACTGCTTCACTCTCCCAAACACAAGGCTTCACGGCCCAAAAAGGCTGCTCGGGCTCCGGCCGTAACACAAACTCGAGCCACGGGAAGGAAGGAGGAAGGGGGTGTCCCCTCACTTGAGGACACTCCCACTGGTATTCCATTGGTCAGAAGGTGTTCACTAGCCTACCCAGCTGCCAAGGAGCTTGGGAAACGTTAGTCTATTCTCGGTGGTCTTAGACGCGATAAAAACGGGAAGTTCCGTTGCTAAGGGGGGAAGAGAAGGACAGATCCAGGGGAGGCCAGCACTCATCCGTCCTGTTCCTCGTCTCCATCCCGGCTCTATGAATCCAACGTCAGGCACCGTGGCCCGTCCTCCCCATGCTGCCCTGTGATCCTCGGTTAAAAGCCAGTGTAAACACACACCTTCTCTCCCCAAGAGACTCACGTGGATTCCCTCCATGCCCCAGCTTGGCACACCCCCCCCCCCCACCTCTGGCCCTGACCCCTGCCCTCCCCTCTAGACGCACGCACACAGCCTGCCCAGAGCATGCCCTTCCCCCCATCCAGCTGACCGCCTTACACAAGCTGTTTCCCGCCAGCAGTGTCCCGTCCCCCAGGCCTGCCCGCCTGGCCCTGCTGAGACGCTCCCTGGGGTCAGCCCCTCCTTTCTCTGCGCTCTCACGAACTGAGTTCATCCCGCCTGCTTTAGTATTTGCTGCACGTCTGCTGTGTGCCAGGCACTGAGAGAGGAAGGCACCGTGGACCTTCAAGGATCAAGGTTTATTTGATCTGTTTGCAAGTCTGTCGGCTAGGCCGGGCGCCACGCAGCCTGGAGTAAACTCCTTCACCCACCAAACACCCACCCGCCAGGGTGCCAGGACCCAGGCGGGCAGACCTCCCTACCAGGCTGGCGAGGGTCCAGGCGAGAGGCCCAGCAGCACAAAGTGCAGACCGGGCAGTGGGCGGGGTCGGGGGGGGGGGCAGGAACACGCGGCCCTCGCCTCCGGAGGAGGGAATGGGGGTCTTCCTGCCTAGGGAACCCTTGGCCCTCCCCCTGGAGCCAGAAGTGGTCCAGCGTGGCTGGGGCCGGCAGGTTGGGGCGGAAGCAGGGGCTGGGGCTGGGGCAGGGGGCAGGGAGGGGGGAACTGCACGTTCTGCGGAGGAGTTTGGCCCTCACCCCGGGAACCCTGGGAACCGTGGGAGCAGGGAAGGGCTGCTGGCAGCAGGATGCCAGGTCCAATTTGCCTTTCAGAAGGTGAAGGATCCCTGGCAGCTGGGAGGGCTGCCGATGATTCAGGGGCTGGTGAGGAACTGTGTGAAGGCTCTCCCCCTCAGTGCCCACCAGATAAAGCCAGTCCCTCTTAGCCACCCCCAAAGACAGGAGAGGGCTGGGCATCCCACGTGTGCCAGGCGGGGAGCGGCCTCAGACTGGGACACATTTCCAGCACATTCCCTCCTCACTGATCTCGGTGAGTGGGGGAAGGGCAGAGGGAGGGAGACACAGAATCCGGGAGCAGAAAGTGAGGCCAGGCAGGGAGGCGAGCCCAGTGGGGCTGCCCACTCACCCACCGCCCCCTGTCCGTGCTGCTGAGCAGCTGGGATATCTGGGGAGGAAAGGGTTCCTGGGCCCGCAGGCAACAAAATCCAGGCCGAGGGATCTAGCCAGACCATCCTGGCCGGTGACCCGGGGCGAACTGACCCTCGGTTTGGGAGTGACCGGAGCCATGTCTCTGGGTGACTGTGAGCACGTGGCCGGAGCAGGCCTGTGCCAGCCTGGGCAGCTCCTGGAGAGCATGATGACGTCTGTTCCAGAAACATGCATGGAGCACCCGTCAAGGGCCCAGCCCTGATAATGCCATCATCTTGGCCACAGTTCCAGAAGCCTCCACCTTGCTCCTGCCCCGACCCCTGCCTCCCTGAGCCTCCGGGAGAGATGAGGAGGACAGGGACAGTGGGGGGTTGGCACGGTCAGCGTCCTTCACACAGACGGGGGCGGGGAGGAGAAGCTCAGGCCATGAGCACAGCCCTCCCTGTCTGCCCCACGTTCCTGGCAGCCTGCTGGAGACATTTCCTTCCACCAGCCCTGTGGGGCTAACATTTCCTTCCAGGGCTTCCCAGAAGAGGCGGCCCACCCTGGGGAGGGAGACCCTGACTCCCTGGGCCCCACCCCGGCCAGGGAAACAGTGTGTGAGGGAATGAGAACTGTCTGACCCCAGTTTGAACCTGGGCCCCTAGGACCCCCACGTGGGGATGCAGTGGCTGGCCTCTACTCAGGCAAAGCACAGTCGGAGTGGCTGGGGGGTGAGTGACAGGCCCCCAAAGGCACTTGGGCACATCGCATGGGGAAACAGCTTACAGTGAGGGAAGGAAGCTGGGTTTCAGCTGTGAACATCCCCTTTCTAGCGTAACCCTGGCACCCGCCCAGGGAGGGAAGCAAGATCGTCCTCTGTTTGCAGACGGGGAGACTGAGGCTTGGAAGGCTGCCCGGCTGAAGGGTCTCAGCTCTTGGAAGGGGAACGGTGTCACCAGACAGCCCAAGCCTGGGAGCAGCTGGCAGGGCTCAGGAGGGGGCAGGGAGAGCCTGCCTCTCCCACGGCCCCCGGCGAGAGGCCGTGATCCCTCCCCACACTTGCTGGCCTGCTTCCGAAGGTCCAAGGTCCGAGAAAGGAGCCTTCTCTCCCCAAGCACAGGGACAGTGTGATTGACAGTCCATCCTTCCAACAGCTGCCCGGCCAGCCTTCGTCACCAGCTTGAAGCCAGAGACCAAGCCAGAGTCCCCTTCCCGCTGCTCCTGGAGACAGAGGCGAGGTTCCCGAGCTGTGGGGAGGAACCCTCTCAGACCCTCTCATCCCAGCTGCTCACATCCATTTCCTCCTCTGCGCCTGCCAGGGAGGAAGGGACTGCACAGGACTTTAAGAATCTCTTCCCCTTTTGGAAGTCCGCTCAATCTTGACTGACGTAGCCCCAGCCCGTGTCCACACTCCCCTGTGTCCGTGCCTTGTTCAGTCCTGCCCATTGTCTCTGTGCTTGGCCATGACTGGCTTTGGCCAATGGGACCCATTATTAAATGGGACACGAGCAGGCAAGTGTTCACGCTTCAGGGCTTAAAAGCTCTCTTTCCCACCGGGGAAGAAGCCGACCCAACTCAGCTGAGTGTGGCCCCGGCTCAGCACCAAGCACCAGCCATCTGAGACTGTCCAGATGGCCCAGTGGGTCTGCCGTGTGACCGCAGGTACATGTACAACCCTGCCAGCCACCAAAGGACCACCCAGCTGAGCCCACGCTGCTCAGCCCCAGAGCCACGAACAGATACGGCATAGGTGGTCTTAAGCCACTGAGTTTTGGGGGAGGTTAACTATTCAGCAACAAATGCGTCACCCGTTGGTCTTTTAAAAATACGTTATTTGGGGGGGTTGCACGGCAGAGAGAATCAAACCAGAAATTTTGAGAGACAGGGGTTTACACCTTGCGTCTATACCTAACCCTCTGAGCCTTTTTCCCTCCTGACGCGGGGATGGTGGTCATCTGTCTCGTGTGGGGATTAGCAAGACCCAAGTGTGAAAGGGGAGTCGGCATCGGCCCCGAGACGGTCTCACGCCTCACTTCACCAGTTGCAAGGTGGGAGAGTTCCGCAAACCACGCGGAGATTCCAAAACCGGCTAGGAGAACTCACGGAAGTCACGAAAGCAGATACGTCACAGGAGACGGCGGCCCGGGGTGGGGATGGGGGTGGTCCACGGGGAAAGTTTCTGTTGCGCTCAGGACGCGTGGCCCTCCGGCACTGACGTGTGACAAAATGCACAGAGTGTTGCCAAGCAGGGGCACCCACCCCAGCCCCGGTGCCCAGTTTTTTTGGGTTCCACGATGTAGGCTTAATTGGTCGGTCCATTGCCGACATGGTTACCAGGTGGACTGATGCGGCGTGGTCCAAAGCCCCAACCTAAATCACGTGGCTGGACTTTCTGATGTGACTGGTCCCCGCACTAAACAAAGACACGTCTATCGGACATGATGCAGATCTCCCCGAAGCCGAAGGCAAAGGCTGGACCTCAATTTTGGCCAGGATGACTTGTTCACCACACAGTGGCCCCGTGGTGCCTGCCACGAGGGCGACACTGTCTCCAGCTCCCTGGCTCGGGACTCAGGGCGAGCGGTTTCGTCTTCTGGGTTTTAGATTCCTTGTCTGTGAAATGAAGGAGCCACAGTTCTCTCGTGAGCTGCGAAGATCGGCCGTCTGGCTCAGGTCGGGTGTGTTAGTGCTAACACTTGTGCTTGTGCACAGTCTCTTCCCTGCCACGAGGAGAGCTACCGGACACAGCTTCCCACTTTCTGATGTGCCGGGGTTGTGGCACGGAGCCTCAGTTTTCCCAGCTGTAAAATGGGGAAGCAGGGCTTGGCGGGCATAAAGCCCCCGTAGGTGACACGACTTTCCCAAGGGCTCGTAGTTGGCGGGAGAAGCCTGGCATGAGCCCTGGGTCCCGCGACACTCTCTCTGCACAACGCTCGCCAGGTGACACATCGCTGGGCAGACGGGCAGGGCTGAGGGGCCCCGCCCGGGGAGGAGAGTGTCCGTGATTGCTTTCCAGGCTCCTCTCATATGAGCCCTGGGGCCCGGACACCAGCCCTGTCAGTGCCGCGTGTCAGGCAAGGAGTAAGGAGGCTCTGAGCGAGACGAGGCTTGCAGGCTGGGACTTGGGGCGGGATCCCCGGCTGCCACGGCCCATCCCTGCTGACTTATTGGTTCCAGGGGCTCTCTGGACAGGCAAGGCTGCCAGCGAGGTGGTTCCAGACAAGCGAGGGGTGCTCACGTGGTCAGTCTGGCTGGGTCAGTGTTTGGCTCGCCCTGTGGACCTCTCGGGGAGCACGCTGGATGGCATCTCTCCCAGCCTCCGAGCCACACGGCCAACGCCACCGGGCCAACCTGAAAGCAGGGCTCCTGAGGCTTTCCCGCGGCCAGGACCCACGAGCCAGGTGCCTGTGGGGAGCGGGCGGTGGGCTGGCGGCACAGCACACATCACAGCTGGGAAACCCGGCCTCTGGCTTTCTCTTCTCCCTTCCAGTTGTGGTGAGTGCTCTCTCCGTGGAAAACGTGAACCTCTTTGGAAGGGGTCCAAACGCAGGGGATGCCATTGTTCTGGCTTCCGCCCCAGCATCTGGGAGGCTGGCCCTGCCTGGCCTTTCTCCTGGCGCCCACAGGTCTTGGGACGGCCTTTCAGGAGGCTCAACCCAGCCACCTTCCTGGCCTGGGACACAGATCCTGGGGAGTTCCTGGCCTGGCTTGCCCTCCCACTCCCTTCCAGATGCTTCCAAGCAGGTTTCTTGTCCTTGTCCTCCACTCACAAACTGTACTTCACCGGAAGGAAGGAAAGAAGGAAGGAAGGAAGGGAGGGTGGAGGAAGGATTGTAATCCTATTTTGTGTGTGTGCGTGTGTTGGTGTGTGTGGTAAGATACACGTAACTATTCTGACCGTTTTTAAGCGAACGATTCAGAGGCATTTGGTACACTCACGATGTTGTGCGACCATCACCTCTATCATTTCCGAAATATTTCCACCACCCTGATCAGAAACCCCAGACCCATTCACCAGTCACTCCCCATTCTTCCTCCTACCCCGCCCCCAACCCCAGCCCCTGGCAACCACTAATCCACTTTCTGTTCCGATGGGTTTACTTACTGTGGGTCTAATAAACGGTAGCACACGAGATGTGGCCCTTTGTGTCTGGCTTCCGTCACTCGGTGTCACGTTTTCGACGTCCATCCACGTGGCAGCGTGAGCCGGGGCTGCGTTCCTTTCCGCGGCTGGCTAACGCCCCTGGCGTGGCCGTACCACCTGTCGTTCAGCCACTGAAGGACCCTCGGGCGGTTCCCGCCTCCTGGCTGTCGGTGCGACTGCGTCCCGTCATTTCATAGACTTCTCACCGTGAGAGGCTGAGGCTCACAGAGCATCGGAGACCGCGTGCAAAACCTGACTCAGAAACACAGGATAGAAAAAAATCCGGCCTTCGAGGCGGAGCAGTCGTGGGTAAGCCCGACAATGGCTTCCACGCACACAACGTGAACGGAGCGCGCCCGGCGCGGGGGGCGGAGCGTGGAGCGGGGGCGGAGCGTGGAGCGGGGGCGGAGCGTGAACGGAGCGCGCCCGGCGTAGGGGCGGAGCGTGAATGGAGCGCGCCCGGAAGATGGACTCACGCTGCGCTTTCCACGCGTGGCCTCCACCACGCAACCTCCCCAGGTCGTGGGGCTGGTTTTAGCCCCATTTCACATACAGGAAACCGAGGCCCATATGTCTGCCGTCTGACTGTGTGGATTAGGAACAAGTGTCCTCATTTCTGAGCCTCGAAGCACCCCCTCCCACCCCCTCTGTGATGTGGGCACCTGGTGGGGCGGGTTGCTCCGGGGGCTCGTGGCTCAGGGCTGCCCAGCTGGGGACCGCCAGGCTGTCCTTCCTGCCTTCACAGAACGGCTGTGCGGAGGCCTTCTGGGTTCCCGGCTCTGGGTCCTCCCGGATAGAGGGGCTCGGATGCCCCAGCTGCTTATCACCACCCGGGGCTGCTTCCCTAGCTGGCAGAGGACTAGCGGTTTCCGCATCTGCTGCCTCCTCCTGAGTCACCGCTGAGTCACTGGAGTGTGTTCCTGGGCGCCCTGGTCAGGGGCCAGCACGGCCGACTGAGTCCTCTTTGACTTCTTGGACCACTAGTGCCCTATTTCAGGCCATTCGGTCGGTGGCCAACAGTACAAGACTGAATCTTGGTTCCCTGGTTCTGTGGTGATTCCCATGCCTCCAGAGCAATGGTGAGAGCTCGGCCTCAGTTTCTGCATCTGTAGAGTGGGGCCAGAGTCTGGCCACAGTCATTCAGGACAGGAAAAACCACCATAGGTCCAGCCAGTGCCACCAGTCACCCGGAGGGTGGGGTGGGGACAGGGCTTCCTTGTGCCCCTCCCCCTCTACCCAGTGTTCTCCCTTTACCCCTTGCCTTTCTAGGGACTGGGCAGCAGGAACCCCAGTTTACGTATCAGGGACAGGAGCAAGTGTCAGACTCCAGAGCCCCTGGATCCTTCCTGTGCACCCTCCCCCTCCAGGCCACAAGAAAGTGTTGTTTCCTGGATGCCCTTCAGTACCAGGGGGATTTTCTCTCCAATACCCAGGCCCCCAGGAGCAGTAAGCGTGGGGCTCTGGCAGTGCTTTTCCAGGACCATATGTTATGGGTCCCTCCTTTTCTCCACCCTGGACCCCTTTAGTATTCTTTCTCCAGGGACCGCCCCCACCACCTTAGGAAAAGGTTTCACAGATCACACTGTGTTGCAAGCATTAATCAGTGATGACCTCCCTTGCCGTTGCGTGCCAATCAGAGGCAGAGAACGCCTGCCCACCAGAAGCTCTGAACGGCCTGATGTATGGGTTTCTTGCGGCTGCTGTAACACAGCACCACAAACCAGGCAGCCTGAACAACAGGCAGTTACCATCTCTCAGTTCTGGAAATCCAAGACTCGGCTCAAGCGGTCCGCAGGGTCGATCCCTTCTGAGGGTCTGAGGGAGACTCTAATCCACCTCTCTCTCCCGGCTGCTGGTGGCTCTGGTGACCCTCAGGTTCCTTGGCTGTAGACACATCACCTCCATCTATGCATCCGTCTTCATATGTTGTTTTCCCCTGTGTCTGTCTCCTAGTTGACGTATCCAAATTCTCTCTTCTCATGAAGATACACTGTCATCGGATTGGGGCCCCTCCATAATCTAGGATGACTTCCTCTTCACCTGATCACATTTGCAATGACCCTGTTTCCAGATAAAATCATACAAGCACCAGGAGTTAGAACACGGACATATCTTTTGAGGGGGACACAAGTCAACTCAGTACAGCCGAGTTGTCATTTTATGTTTGAGTCAGGCTTTCTGGCCTTATTGGAGGAAAATGCACAATATTTCGAGGCTTCTGGAAACCTGGAAAAGAGCTGATAGTCCCCATGCATCTACATGGGACCCTGGTGGGCCTGCCACCCCGGTGCCGGGGCATGGGAGTCGGGGGGAAGCAGGGCATCTGTGACTGTGTGTCCCACTGCCAGTGACAGGAACCAGAAAACTATGCCCTTTAGGGATGGAGAATGTGACCTCTCTCTTCCTGCCCCACCATTATTCTCCAACTGGGTGGTATGTAAATTATCCCAAGGGTGGAAACCAGTTTCCAAAAGGCCTCTCCTGTGCCCACAGGCCTTTGCAGGAGGCTGAGTGAGCCACCCAGCCTTATTACAAGAAAACAGACGAGTCAGGGCAATCAGGTGAACAGATGGACAGGCCTCTTGGGAAGCCGCTGCCCAGAGCTGTCCCTGTCCACAAAAGCCCAGCCCGGCCTGCCAGAAGGGGCCTGTCTGCCCACAGAGCATAGCAGACGGCAGAATCCCAGGCGTAGGAACCTCTCTCTCAGAACGCAAGGAGTCCAGAAATAATGCCCCCGGGTGCTGACAAGCCGGAGCCAAGAGGATGCACCTTGTGCCCTAGGGTGCAGAGAGGGGCGAGTCTGCCATGCACTTACAGCATTTCCAGCCTCCTCTGTTCTTGGGGTTCCCACCTCCACTTTAATACAGCATGATAATGCCTATTAGGAAATGTGGCTAGGAGACTCCAAAGTCCACGCTGGGCCCTCCGTGGCAGTTGCCTTAATTTCCAGACTCAAGGAGGCCAGGACGGAGCACTGTCTTTGTCATAAAAGACACAAGCTTCCCCAAAGGAGTGGCCAGGCAGGGACGGGATCTACCTGCCCATCCCCTCACAAGCACGTACTGGGTTGCACTTTGCTGTCCTTAGCACTTTCAATTCACTCTACTTCCCTTTCACGGACGAGGACACTGATGAACAGAGAGGGTGAGTAACTTGTCCAAGATCACACAGCTGTGGGTGACCACGCCAGGCTCTGAGTCCACATCATCTTCATTTGACAGACAGACTCGGGCTGCGTGCAGGGGAGGCCAGCCCAGCTCCTCCAGGCCGACAGCCACAGAAGCTCAAGGAACGTGCAACGGTCGAGCCCACGAGCGAGCGCCCGGGGGAAGGGCGGCCAGACGTGTGGACGTGAGGACAGGGTTTTGGCCCCCGCCACGACCCGCTGGTGGAGACACCACCGCCCGGCGCCCTTCGGCGCGGGAAGGGGGCCCTGCTGGGCGGAGCCTCGTCCCGCGTGCCAATGGCGGCGCGGGGGCGGGGCCGGCGGGCGGGAGCGCGCGGATGGGCGGGGCCAGAGGGCCAAGGGCGGCGGACGGGCGGGTGGGGGCGGGGCCGGCGAGCTACGGACCAATGGCGGCAGGGGGCGGGGCCGGCTACCGGGGCGGGGGCGGCGGGCTGTGGGCCAATGGCGGCGCGGGGGCGGGGCGTCGGGCCGCGGGCGGGGGGCGCGCGGAGGCGGCGGCGGCGGCGGCGGCGGCGAACAAAGAGGCGGCGGGCGCGGGCGGCCGAGCAGAGCCGAGCGCAGCCGAGCCGGGCCGAGCCGGGCCGGGCCGGGCCCAGGAGCGAGCGGGCGATGAGGGCGGCCGGGCGGGGGTTAGCCGGCCCCTGAACCCCGCGCCCCACGGGCCAACGAGGGAGCCCCGCGGCGGCGCGCCCGAGGCAGCCGGCCCGCCATGGCCGGGGTCAGCTACGCGGCGCCCTGGTGGGTGAACCTCCTGCACCGGCTGCCCCACTTCGACCTGAGCTGGGAGACCACCAGCAGCCAGTTCCGGCCCGAGGATACCGACTACCAGCAGGTGAGGCGGCCCCCCTGGGTCGAGGGTCAGGGCCCTGGGTCACGGCCCCTCCATGCCGAGGGTCAGGGTCCCGTCCTTTCGAAGATCTGAAGATTCCCGAACCGCCCATCGAGGGTCTGGCTGGGGGGGGGGGGGGGATGTCTCCCTCCCCGAGGGTCGCTGCCCCCGTCCTCCTCGAGGGTCACGGCCTCCACCTTTTCGTGAGTCACAGCCCCTTTCTTCTCTAGGGTCTCCCCTCTGCGTCCTGGGGGCTCCCCTCCTTGAGCGTCTAAAGACCCCCATCCTGCATGGAGGGTCCGCGGCCCTCCTGCAGATTCTAGCTTTTTTCCCTGGTGTCGCTTAGGCCCACCTTTTTAGGGTCATGTGGAGCCTTCACGCGTTTCTCCCTGGAGCCCCCTCTGCCAGCTGTCAGCTCCAACCCAGGCCCTTGTCCATCTCCTGGGGCAGCCCTGAACTGTGGCCCTGCAGAGCCCCCTACCCAGAGGATCCCAAGCCCATACCTGAGAGCACTGGGTCCAGCCAGG
Organism: Panthera pardus; assembly: GCF_024362965.1. Classification (NCBI taxonomy): domain Eukaryota; kingdom Metazoa; phylum Chordata; class Mammalia; order Carnivora; family Felidae; genus Panthera; species Panthera pardus. The sequence goes on from NW_026526969.1 coordinate 14,294,722, forward strand.
AGGGGGGGATTCCTCGCCCCCCTCACCCCCAGCTGGGGAATCCCACTCACTGCCAAGATTTTGGTAGGTGAGTGAGCTGGGCGGATGCCAGCCCTCTCTGGCCGGCAGTGACTCCCTGTCGGGTGGCCAGGCTGTGGGATGCACACAGTGCGGTGTGTGCTGTGGTGACGCCTGGACTGCCCGGAGACCCGGCTGCCCCTGAGGGAGGGAGGCCTGGCCACAGACACTCAAGGTGGGCCTCAGTCTGGGAGGCTGGAAAGGGGCTGAGCCTGGGCAGAATGGGGGGCAGTGGAGGTCTGCAGCCTTCTCCCCAAGGGATCAGCCTCTCCCGGTAGAACCCTAGTCCTCGGGTCATGCCGAGCCCAAGCACCACCCCCAGCACTGATCCACTGTCATTTGAGTGCAGGGCAGGGGACTGGGCCGTGGGCATTTCCTTCCTGCTTGGGGATCCGGATTCCAGAAGCCCCATGACCCGGATGCCTGGTCACCCGGAACTCCTCTGGGGTTCTCTCCAGTGGTCATTGCAGAGCCCCGGGTGGAGTGGAACAGCGTTCCTTGTCAAGATGGCCTGGGAGTCCGGTATTCCGTGGACATTATCGCACCTGGCCTGTGTAGAACTGTCTCCTGTGGGCACCCTCAGCTAGAGGATGAGACCGGAAGCAGAGAGCGAGGGCACCGCGGGCCTCTCAGCTCTGCGGGGCAGCCCACCACTCCTGGCCTCAGTGGTCACCTTGGGCCTGCTGATCTGCTTCTAAGCAGATTAGAAAGGGGGCCGGGGATTGGTCCAGGCATGCCCAGAGACAGCAAGGTTTTTATAAAACTCAACGCCCACGTTTCAGAAGCCCAGCCGTGGGGTGCCGACCGGTGTGGGAGCAGCACCCTTCTCTGCTCCCCAGGGGCTTCCACGTGTCACGGCTCCGTCACATCAGGCCCCTGGCTGTCCCCGGCCAGGAACCGTGCTTTACTTTAGGAAGTTCTCTGCCAGTTATCGGTTCGGAAGCTCCTGGACTGCCCCTGGGGCTCCTGGGGCAGCTGGACCCGCGCAGAGCTTGCCTGCGGGCTGCACCTGCCATCCCACCACCCTCGGTTGGACTGGCTGTGTCCCCTCGCCCCCTGGGGCTCTCGGGACACATCGTGGGGTGTGAGTGAGGGCCCGACGTCTGCAGCCTGTGGAGGTCTCCAGAGCGGGGGCCGGCGCCCCTGGCTCAGCCCGACCTCCTGCGGGGCCCTGTGCCCCTGCGGGTGTGTGCCCCCAGCTTCTGTGAGCACTGCCCCCTCCTCCGCTGTGGGAGGGCTCTGACTCACTCTCCTGCCTCCTCTCTGCGGAGCAGAATTAGCCACTGAATAATTCACGGCGTGGAAACCAGCCTGTCTCCATCCCCTGCCACCTCCGCTCCTGGCTGGGGGCTAGTAGAATGAGCCAGACCCGGACATGCGTCCTGCCCCTGCCCTCCCGGGGTTGGTGCTTTTGGGTGAACACTGGACCTCTCTGATCCTTCAGTGCCACATCCTGAAATCCGGGCTGGCGCACTTCTGCGGGGCCACAGTGGGGGATGCAGAGGCCCCGTGCTTTTGCTTCGTGCTCGGTGGCAGCAGACAGAGCTCCCTTCCTGGGTGGCTGGGCAGTGGGTCAGCGTGGACCCCGTGGCCTAGGGCCCCTTCCTGCCTCCCCTGGTTTAGTACTCCTGGCTGTGGAGGGGGCAGCTAGCGGGCGGGGGTCCCCTCGTCCTCTTGCCCCAGGCGCCCCCTCTTGGCCGGCTTCTGCCTGAGCTGCAGGGTCTGGAGATGCCCCCACCCCCATGTGGCCTGGGCCCAGCGTGGGAGGAGGGCTTCTGCCTCCTGGACTGTCCAGGGGACGAGTGGGGCCTGGGTCGGGGGAGTAGGGGACGTGTATGGTGTGAGGAGACCAGGCTTCGTCCTTTGCCGTTTCCGGCCCCCGCCTTCCACTGCCGGGTGCCCTGGTGAAACCCGCTGGAAACCCCCATGGCCCGGCCCTGTTTTGGGGCACGGTACAGGGCTGTCCGTCACTGGCCCTTTCTCTCACAGACCGGGAAATGAGGATGATTGCCTCCCTTGTACAGATTAGCAAACCGAGGCTCAGAGAGGGAAGTGGCTCAGAGTCACATGATGACGAGGTGGTGGGAGCCAGAGTCAGCCTCCCGGGCCCCCCTCTGCTGGCCCCCTGCAGGGGTCAGGAGCAGATGCGGGGCACTTCCGAGGGCTCCCAGAGCCCTGGCCGGCCCTACTTGGGGCTTTGGAGCCCCTGCAGGAGCAGGGCTGGCATTTCTCTTGGGGCGGAAGGTCTCGGGTTTCCGTGTTCCCGAGGCCTCCATTCTGAGGGGAGGGGCTCCCTGGCCATTGATGCGTCTCTTGGGGGCCCGGGCTGTTTGCCGGATGGACAGATCATAGGGAGGGTGCCAGTGGGGTCTGTGGGGACGGATGGGGTCTGTGGGTGGACGGGGACTGGAAGGAGGCAGAGAAGCTTCTGGAGTTTGCTCTGTGCTACTCCACCCCACACCTGCCTGCCAGGAGGGGCTGCTGGTCTGACTCCCCTGGGGCTGGGCCCAGAGTTCCCCACACAAGGGGCAGCTGGATGGGTGGGGACCGTCATTTTAGGGGAGCTGCCCGGAGGATCGCAGGCCCAGAGAAAGGAGGAGACTCTGGGGGTCGCACTGCTGAGCTGGCGGGCTGGGCCCAATGTCTGGGGGCCTGACGTGCTCTGGGGTGATGGTAGGGCCTGCCCTGGCTTCGGGCAGGGGTCCCACAGCCTTTTCAGGCTGGAGAATAGGGGCCTGGGCCCCAGCTCTGTTGTTTCCTATCTGTGTGACCTTGGGGGGGGATCATCTCCCTCTCTGGGCTGCCCCTTGGGGAGTGTGCCCCATCCATCCCTACCCACCCTAATGACTCCCCTGCCAAGCCTTTTCACACCGCCGTGCCCGGAGGCCGAGGCCAAATTCACTCTCTTTGTTCATTATCTCTGCTAGTTCAGGGCGGCGGGAAGCTGTGAGGTGTCAGGACAGGGCCTGCAGGAGCGCAGTGGTCAGGGAAGTCTTCCTGGAAGAGGTGCTTCCTGGCCTGCCACGAAGGGCGCCAGCCAGGCTGCGAACTCCCGGAGGGCTGGGACTTGCCTGGAACCTGGCATTAAGCGGGCACACTGGCTTCTCTTCCGGTCAGATGGTAGCATTTGGCTCAGGCTTGCGCAACCTGTGAGGCCTGTTTCTTGTTCGAACCCTGAGTGCTGGGATGGTTCATTCGAGACCCTAAAGATAGGACAGAGGTAGCCATGCACAGACCTTGGCGGAGATGGTTCCTGGCCGCTGGAATGGCACATGCAAAGGCCCTGAGACAGAGAGAAGCCCGAGCCTCAGCCCAAAATAAGGGAGTCCTTCTGGTCTGAATGTGCTGCCTCTGTGCTCGGAGATGTGTGAACCCTGACTGGGTGGCCCCTTAGAGGGCGTTTGAGGTCTAGGTTGTATGACTGTCAGGGCCCAGGGGTCTCCTAGCTAAGACCGCAGCGCCTTGGCTAAAAGCTATGACTCAAGAAAGGTGTGCCGAGTACCTGACTGCAGGCTGGTGTTGGCCGAGCCCCCGGGTCTTGTGGGCCCCCGGCCGAGCCCCCGGGCCCCGTTGTCATCTTCCTTCCATCACTGATCGGCAGATTAAAACCTGGGGTGATCGCCTGGCTTCTCATCTACAAAAATAACAGATGTTGGCGGAACATTTGGAAAATAGGAAAAAGCATGAAGAAAAAACCAAAAAGCGCCTCTGGCTGGATTTCATCCCCGCACGCAGACCCGTGGGGTGTGCGTCACTCGGAACCAGAATCACGCCGCACGCCCTTATTGTCACCGACTTCTGTTGGTGGCCCTGGGTTCTTGATGTGTGGCCATCGTCCCATGGTAACAGTCAGGATGCTGGGGTGCAAGTGACAGAAACGTACCGAACGTGACAAAGCTCACTGAGGAGTGGGCGGGAGCTTCTAGAGTACCCCCTGCACGGACAGAGCCGATGAGCTGGATTTGGGGGACGTAGTGGTGGGTGAACAGGGAAGTGCCTGCTGGGACAGATCGACCGGCTCTTTCCTTTCCGACGGGGGGGCAGGGTGAAGCCTCTGGTTGCCTCGGCCACAAGGTCTACACTGCGGCGGTCATGGGGGTGGTTAATGGGAAACCTGGCACATCCCCTGCTTGGCATTGGTGTGGGGTCTCTGTCACCAGGCCCCATTGTTCTGCCTTTCGGCGGCCCCTGGTTTTCAAGGGTCTGTGGATGTGGTGACGAGCCGTGTCCCCGACACTCTACTCCTCTGCCCAGAGGATATGCAGGAAGGGACATCGGCTTTTCCGGCCCTGGCCAGGGGGTCTTGGTCAGGCTCTGGGCAGGGTGTGCTGTGGCTCTCACCCCAGGCCACAGCCGCTGTACCAGAGAGGCTCATAAACATTTCCCCAGGCAGCCACACAGTGGCCCTCGGGGGTGGGCATTGTCACTGCTCTAGAAGCAGAATTGAGGCCACTGGCCGGCCAGCATCGGTGGGCTGGAAATGTGGGCAGGCTCCTGCTCCAGCGCGGTACTCCCCTTCGGTGGACACAGTCCCCGTGCAGAGGCTCCCTGGTCCCCTAGCGGGGCCTGGTTCAGGGAAGCTCAGCGGGTGTGGGGACCGGGTCCTCTCCCCCCCACGGGCAGTTCTGCTTTGGCTGCACGGGAGGAACGGAATCTGCAGCCCAGGGACCGGGTCACAGATATGGGAAGTGGCCCCCTGTGGCCCCACAGGAATTGGGGCATGTGACAGGGCTGGTGGTGGGTGTGGCAGGACCTGGCTGTGCCCGTGCCTGCCTCCTGGGGTCTGCCCTCAGCTTGGCGCTGGGCCAGGACACACACATGGCTCTCCCATGGCTCTGAGGGGCTCCTCGTGCTCTTGGGGAGGGTCTGATGGGCACACACTGGGCACCGTTGCCCAGAACAGGGGGCTGCTTTCCAGAGGGTACCCCTGAGCTGGGGTCCCTGCCCGAGGTGGGACGGCACGTGCCCAGAATGGGGTCTGCTGCCTGTCCAGCAGGACCCCTGGGGGCCACACAGCAGACGTGCTGAGGCAGCGAGGATGCTTCGGGCCGTGGAGGGGGCCGTGGAGGGGGCTGTGAGGGCTCTGGCGGGCCTCGGTCAAGGCCAGGCCTCCAGGCCAATAGCAGGCGCAGGATGGGGGCTGCAGAGGAGGGGCCTGGGTGTGGGGTGTGCCCGCAGAACCGGGCTGAGGACCCAGGCTGTGGCCGGGTGGGCTGTGGGAGGGGGGATGTGCGGGGCCCCTCCGGAGCCTCCCTGTCCCCTGCCCCCTGCCCGAGGCCTGGGTTGGGCTCACGCACACCCACCGGCCTGCGCGTGTGGCCCTCCCGCGGGCCTCAGTCGGCGTGCTGCTTCTGCTCCCCAGAGGAGCCTGGCTGAGGCCTGGGTCCCCACAGGAGGGGCGGGTGGGCTACGAGACGTAGGGGTCTCAGAGAGGGCTCTGTTTTGTACCACAGGCACCCACTGTGGTCGGGCCTCTCCTGTATTGGCTGAGGGCGTGGGGCGAGGCCGGCCTGCCCAAAACCTGAGCGACCGCTTCCTTCTCGCTCCGAGGAGGGTCCCGGCCTGGGGTGCCGCCCGCTCCGGCCGCGTGCACTCCAGCTGGGCTCCCGACTGTCGTGAGGGTCACCGCAGAAGTTGTGGTGTCTCGTCCAGCCCGGTCCTGGAGGCTGGTTAGGCTGCCCTCCCCGGGCCACATCCCCCCTTGAGTCCTGGGACAGGGCTCCGGCTGGCCTGATGATGTGACCGGGCCCGTCGGCTGGCTCCTGGCTGCATCCGAGGCCTGTGGCCTGGGTCCCTAGGGGTGGCCAGTGGAGAGGTGTGTGCGGTCAAGCCTGGGGAAGAGCGGAGGGCTGTTCTGGGCGCCGTGCTGGGAAATGCGTTAGGGCACTGGGGCCGGATAGACACCCTCGCCGCGGGGAGGGCAGCTCCTGTGCCGTGTCCTCCGGGGTCCGTTCCCTCCGCGAGCGGGTGTGACGTGGGCAGCAGGACAGCGGGCTGGCCCCCAGACCCGGAGGGCGGCGGGGTGGGGGCTGCCTTGGGGGGTGAGCCACCAGAGCTCATCCCGGGGCCCTGAGCCCAAGTCCAGCCTCGCCAGGCCTCCATCCCGCTGGTTCCTGGAGGGCAAGGGCGAGTAGGGTGCACACGCCGTGAGGGCATCAGCCTGCAGCCGGTGTGTGTCCACGTGCGGCCTGGTGCTCTGGGTCTCAGACCTCCGGTGGGAGGACGTGGACTGACAGCCGGGCCCCTCCTGGGCTCCTGCTCGGCCGGCCGCTGGCTGTGCTTTCTCCAGGATGGCCACGAGCTCACCGTCATGGAATTCGTGAAACCCAAGCCCAGCTCAGTGGAAAATCTGTTTTTAATTTCTGGTCGGCATGTGGGAGCCGCAGCCAAGTGTGTTAGGGGGGTGGGGGGCTGTGGGCCGAACAGCCAGCTAGGCGCCCAACTCTGCTCCACGGCCAGGGCCCTCGGCACCCGCTCAGCCTGGCCCGGGGGGTGAGGGGGCCTTTTCCGGAGCTTTCCTCAGGAGGCCCGTGTGGGCTCAGACCCCCGCTTCCTCTGTACTTCAGTGTGTGGGGCTCCAGCGTCCCTTCTGGCCTCAGGCCCCCGGCCTGGAAGGTGGGTGCCACCCCTTTCCCAGGTGGTCTGGGGACCCGCGAAGCCCAGTGTGAGGCTGGGTGGGTGCCGAGGCCAAGAGCCAGCCCCAGGGGAGCGGGCAGCGCCGTGCGGCGTGAGCCCTTCCCAGTGAGGGGCCCCGGGCACAGGAGCTTCGACAGCGGCCCAGCCCTCAGTCCAGGCCCAGGGCTCCGGCCGAGACGCGTGTGGGTTCCCAGATGGTGCTTTGGGGGTTGGGATCCCGCCAGCCTCCTGGAAGACCCGACCTGGTCTCTTCCTGTGGAGAAAGACCCTCGGCAGTTCTGGGGCTGGGGTGGGACTTCCCCATTGGGAAGCGGCGGAGGGTCCTGCCTGCCCCCACCCCACCCTCCAGAGCCCCTCGGGACACGGGTGTGCAGCCTGGACCTCGTGCCGGGCCTTCGCCCGGGCCATCCCTCTCTGGGAACGTGCCCTCCTCTCACGGTGCCCTGCTGGCACCCTCTGACACCTGTCGTCACGCCCCCCAGTCTTCCGAGGCTCCGGGTGTGCGCTGCTGGGGTCCCGGAGACGCGTGCCCCGTGGCCCCCGTGTCAGGCCTGGTGCTGATGTGCCTCCGTCTCGGGCTGGCCCTGGGCCGAGGGGCCCTTTGTGTAGTGACTCGGGCCTCCCCGCTCCAGTGAGGCAGGTGTGACCACCTCAAGGATGGTGGGGTGCAGGGCAGGGAGGGCCCAGGCCCCTGGAGGAATTTGGACTCGCCTTCTGTTTGGAGCCTCGCCCTTGAAAGCTGGTGGAGCTGCCTCGAAGGGACGGCTGGTGCAGGGAGGGGTGAGGACGAGCTGAAGGGACAGGCCTGCCAGGGATGGGATGGCCTTCTCCAGGGACGCCCACCTCCGCAGGCCGTGGGCCTCACGCCACGGGCAGTGGCGGGACCTCAGTTACGGCAGCTGGGCCTGGGGGCCTGGCCCCGCACCTCCTGCCGTGTGACCGGGCGGAAGTCCCCGATGCCCCGAGAATAGCGGCGTCGGCCCTGGACGTCTGGCCCCCACGTCCTCCTCGCCCGTGAGCGCCGGGGCCTGGGTGTCCATGACTTCTGCCAGGAGGCTGGCCCAGGGGGTGTGCCGCTGTGGCCTTTGGGGCTGGGGTTGGGGTGGGCAGCTTCGGAGCCCCCGTGAGGGACTCCGGCGGGGCAGGGGCTCCCCAGCCTGGCTGAAGGCTGTGGTGGCCCACAGAGGGGTTGAGCGTGTGGGCGGCGCTCAGGGGCAGTTGCTGAGGGCACGGAGGCCCCCCTGTGGGGCCGCGTGTCCGAGGAGACGGTCCGTCGGGGGTTCTGACCTGTGCTGCACGTGCGGTGTGCTCCTGGGTGCAGCGGTGTGCACGGATGGGCCGTCCCAGGGTCCCGTGTGGCCACCCTGGCCGGGTGGCCTCGGGCGCATCAGCGTGGCCTGTGCTGAAACTGAGCCCGGCGTCACGCAGGGGTGGGGTGCACGTGCCCGTGCGCTGACTGGCCGTGGTGGGACGCTGGAGCCTCGAGCCCTCACACCGTGGTCTCTGTCTCTGGACGGGGCCAAGCCTCCTGCTGCAAAGCTCTTCCGTAAGGCTTCGTGGCACGCTGTGGGCCCTCCCCTTACGGGGCTGGCTTGGGGCCCCCTGTACTCTGACTGCCGGCAAGCCTGGGGCTGAGCCAGGGACCCCCGCCCCCGCCCCGCCCTGTGCAGGGAGCTTGGGCTCACATGGAGGACGGCTGGGGTCCTGGGTCCCTCAGCAGGCCTCCTGCCTGGGCCGGGGCCTGAACGGGGACAGGGAAAAGCTTTAGACTCCAAGCTCTGGCTCATCGGGTATTTCCAGAGCGGATAGGGGCTTTGGGGGACCATGAGGCGTGGAAGAGAGTGTGTGGGCACAGGCCAGGGCTGCAGGGGCCTCGAGAAGGAGGGGGTGGTCCGGGGCCGAGAGATGAGGTGAGCCGTGGGGCCAGGAGCGGGGGGTGGGCCCCGCCGAGGCCTCACTGCGGGCGCCCGCACGGAGCCCGGTGCGTTCTTAGCGCCTCAGGTGGCTGGCAGCCAGCACTGTGGCCAACGGTCAGGACACGGGCCCAAGCATCTCGCCTCGCCTGACCGACTGCTGACATCACTTCCATCACAGACGGAAAATTCCATTTGGTCGGAGCCCAGATGCTGATCAGGCATTTCCCATTCTCTTTCTGAATGGAGAATGGGCCCCGGGGCGGTGAAGGGGACGGCAGCCCACTCAGCGGCCGCGGGGGGGGGGGGGGGGGGGGGGGGGGGCGGGGCTGTCCCCTGGAATCTGGCATCGGGAGGCGGGGGCAGAGGGCACGCCAGGCACCCCCATGCCTGGCTCGTGCACCCAGATGGCGACGGGCTCTGCATGTTCACCGTGATGGGCTGCGCCCTGCCCAGCTCCGGTGCCCTCCTGTGTGAACCGGGAGGGTGCTGGCACCTTCCACGGGGGCTGTGGGAAGCTGCTGTGGTACAGGCCCCGTAGCCTGATGTCCTGCCAGAGAGAGAGCTCCCCAGCTTCTCAGACCTTGGGGTGGGGAGCCGGGGGGCCATGTTTCTGCACACCCACTGTGTGCCAGGCCTCAGTGCCAGAGGGGGCACTGCCCCAGCTAAATCGATGAGCTCAGCAAGGCCTTGCCTTCCTGGGGGAGGTGTGGGCAGACAGACCCAGCACAGAGATGGTAGAAATAGGGTCCCTTCCTCATAGGAAGGAGGCTTCCTGGAGCCGGGCAGACAGACCAGACAGACCAGGAGGGGATGAGGTGGAACCTTGGATGCCTGGCTCTCAGCATGTAGGGTTACAGGGGTGAGGTGGGAGTGAGGTGGGCACCCATGCTTCTGTCTGCCATTGCCTCCAGAGAAGCTTCTGGAAAGTAACTCACCCCTTTGGTACCCAGGACACACGATCACCATCAAGCCTGGCCCTGGGGTTCCTGGGGCAGTGAGTGGTCCTCCCCTAGCCCCTGCCCTGCGAGAGGCAGGGATGGGACGGGAGCATCCTCCGCCCCCAGGCAGGCGGCCCTACCTGTGTTCGAGGCTGCCCCTGGCTGGCTGGCTGCCCTCCCCGCTTCCCAGTCTGCTCCAGCAGCCAGGTGCTTGGGACGCCCTCCCCTGCCCACGGCCCCTGGGAGCTTCCAGCCACGGGCTGCTGTGATCACAGGGTGACACCTTCATGTACACGTAGGCGAGCATGTGTGTGAATATACGGGTGTAGGCGTGTGTGTGCACGAGGACGTGCTTGTGCGTGTGCGCGTAGGGGCACAGACGTGTACGTGCTCACCTTGTGCGTGAGCAGCCCTGGAACTCTGCCGCCCCCCCCCCCCCCCAGCAGCCAAGGTGCCCACTCTCTGCCCCCAGCCCACCAGGCTGTGTGGTGACAGAGAGAGCCCTGGGGGTAGCAACCCCTGGGGACCCTCACCTTTCCTGGGGGACCCCCACGGGGATGCTCTTCTGAGCGTTTACAGGGATTCGCTTGTGTAGTCCTCAGTCACCCAGTCAGGACAGCGACGCACCCATCTCCACTTTATAGGTGGGGAAACTGAGGCATGGGGGTGCGGTCCCTGACTCAAGGTCACATCTCTGAGCCAGGCTGGGCAGCATTTGAACCTTGCTGCTTTGGCTCCCTGGGCTGTCCCGCTTGGGCAGCGGTTTCAGGGTGGCTGTGGGGGAAGGGCAGAACACGCCTCCCTCGCACCTCGGTCCAGGTTCTCGGCCTCCCGGGGCCCATGTGACCCAGTCATCAACTGAGAGGGGTCTGGCACGGCTGCCGGGGACCCCGCTCCCACAGGGGGGTTGGGGAAGGCTCACACCCTGCACAAAGGCAGAAATGGGGTGCGGAGAGCAGCAGGGCCTGACCGGAGACCGCACGGGGCCTCTTACGTGGTGGCAGAGCCGGGCTCAGACCAGGGGCCTCCCACGCTCAGCTGAAAGGAGCGACTAACAGGATTCTGGTTCTGTTTTAATTACAACGTTGGTACAACTTGGTGGTTTTAAAAAAAAAAAGAAAAAACCCGAAAAAGACACACAACAACAAACAAAACAAACCAAATCAAAGCCGTGGGAGGACACCCAAGAAAGGTACAGCGTGACTCCCGCCCACAGGGGCACAGCACCTTCCAGACTCAGCCTGTGGTGGCCTCTGCCCATGCTGCTCTTCCCTGACCTTCTGGACAAGGACGGCCCCCCGCCAGGGAGGCGGCCCGGGTGCTCCCACCTGTCCGGCTCTTTCTGGCCTCCGTGGCCCAGCTGGGGTCCAGCAGCTCCAGGCACCCTGGGGCCCTGGCATGCCTCCCCCTGCCCCCAGGCTCCCCCCAGGCGCTAGGGCCCCCCCCCCCCCCGATTGGCCGGCAGTGCGGATTTTACCTTGGGTTTCTCATCTGGCAAACGGGAGTGGGTGGTCCCGGCACCACTGAGGCAGCGATCTGGGCCTGTGAGCACTTTGATGAGTCGTGATGTCCCCTTGGCCAGGCTGGGTGGGCTCAGGGCCCCCAGCTGGGGGCCTGTTTGGGTTCCGCCTGCCCTGGTCCCAACTGCCCTGCCTCGGGGCAGGGGTTCCTCAAGAGAATGTGTGTTGGTGCATGTATTTAAACACCAGCACCGAGCCATCCACGTCCTGGGCTTTCCTGGATTGTGTCCAATTGGGGGAGGGGGGAATCAGGCAGGAGAGGAGGTGGCACCGTGGGAGGGGTGGGGCTACTCCAGCCAAGGCCAAGGGAGGTCAGTCAGAGCAGAGGGTGGCCTCCAGGGGGACCATCTGCACAGGATGGGGATGGGCAGGGGCTCATTCTGGGTGAAGGCTTCCAGGTGGGGGTGTGGTGGGCCTCTGGGGGTTTGGGGGAGGGGAGGAACCTGCAGGCAGGACCGGTGACAGGGGCTGGAGGGTGGCCTTTGTTATGGAAGCACAGAGGTCCCAGGGGTGGTGCTGTGTTCTGCCCTTTGCCTGTGAGGAGGGGATGGGCAGGGCCTGTGGCACCCGGGCCAATGTCCGGCCTGTGCCTGTGAGGGCAGACCCGGGGAGCCCGGAAGAGTGCTGTTGCAAGCACTGGGATGTGTATTGACACGCAGGGCGGGGTGGGGCGGGTCGAGGGCGGTGCCGGGTTCCAGGACCCTTAAGGTGAGCCCCCTCCGTGGCGGCCCCCGGCCTGCGACATGCCCTGATTCCTGCCCGGACGCCCCTGGCCGCGGCCCGGGTCTTGGGAACACCCTCTGTGACTTGAGCGCGGCTGACGAGGTGGCCCTGGTACCGGCCCCCCGGGGGCCTGCTTCCCTCCCACCCGCAGCTTGTGAGCAGGAGCGGTTGGGACCCAACGGGCCGTCCTGCCAGGGCAGAGATGGTAGGCACCCTCAGCCTGGAGGAGCACCGGAGGGTGCCAGCCCCCAACGCCCGTGGCGCCCCGGCAGGGCAAGGCCGCGGCCTGTGACTCCAGCTTCATGGCGTCACCCCGGTCTGCCCCTGGATGGTGCCTCCCTCCTGTGCCTCGTGGGGGAGGCCCGAGGCCCAGCCTCCAAACAGCTCCTGGCTCCCTGGGCCCCGGTGTTGCTCTGAAGTGTGGCTGCTCGGTGCCTCCCTGGTCAGGCGGGAGGGGCCCCCCCCAGGTGTGGGGGTGGCCAGGGATGGTGAGCCTGGTGGGAGACCTTCGGGGCCAGCGGGCTCCTGCGAGGGCAGGGAGACAGCCGCTGGGCGCCAGGGCGTCTGCGGCTCAGCCTCTCTTCCCAAGGGGGCCCTGACGGGGGCAGGTGGGCATTCTCCCCCAGCAGCACCCCAGTGTTCAGGACTGGGGAGCGAGGGTGTTTCCAGGCCCCCCGGGGCCCAGCGTCTCTATGGCACTTCCAGTGTGGACTGAGAGCCAGTGTGCAGTGGTGAACCTTCTGTGTGGGACTTACTTGTCCCCCCCCCCATGAGGTGCACGTGGTCAGGCCCGGCCTACAGCGCTAACAGGCCACGACTCCCACCCCAACAAGGGGCGTGTGCTGAGGCCCCAGAGGTGCCATGACGCCGGTCCTTCCTCCGTATCTTCTCTGAAGCCGGTTTCTTTACCAGTAAAATGGGGGGGGGGGGGGGCGCTGCGCCAGGTAGAATGACGAGTGTGGCACCCAGGGGAGGCAGCTCTGGGCCTACGGCATGTGTCCCTGCTTCCCGTGGGGGATGCTGACCTCGGTGCCGGGAGAGGGCCCGAGGGGGCACTTCCTCCTCCCCTGGTGACTCCCGGACATGGCTGGATAATTCTGGGCCCCTCGGGCTGCCCCGGCCCCAGGGGCTTGCGAAGGTGGCCAGGTCCAACTCAGTCTCTTGCGGGCCTTCACCGAGACCCTCCGCCAGCCTCTTCTGGGGAGAGCACTGCCCCCTTTTACGAAAGAGAAGACCGAGGCTCTGGGAGATGAGGGGCCTTCCTCGGCGACATGGCCATCAGCAGCTGTGCTGGCCCTTCCCAGGGGCCCCTGCCCACCCAGCACCTCCTTACTGGACTTGGTCAGGGACCCCTGTTTGGACCTGTCCTATGTCCTGCCTTGGGCCCTGGGGCCCAGGAGGTGAGGGGCCCCCGCAGGGAGGGGCACAGGGCCTGGGAGGACCCCACGGCCGTGCCCGTCTGGCTTCTCCGAATGTGGCTTGGGTCCCGGACAGGGCTAAGGACGGGGGTCACTCGAGTGTTGGGAGCCTCCGTCCCCCGAGCTGGAGGACGGGCGGGTGGGAGCGAGCCCGGGTGCCGGCGTCCGCACCTCCAGCGCCGCCTCCCGGCCTCCCACAGGCGCTGCTGCTGCTGGGGGCCGCCGCGCTGGCCTGCCTCGCCCTGGACCTCCTCTTCCTGCTCTTCTACTCTTTCTGGCTGTGCTGCCGGCGGCGCAAGAGCGAGGAGCACCTGGACGCCGACTGCTGCTGCACCGCCTGGTGCGTCATCATCGCCACGCTGGTCTGCAGGTGAGCGCGGGGCGGGGCCGGGCTGGGGGGGGGGGGGGCAGCAGGGAGGGGCGGCCCGATGGAGGCGGGGCCTGACCGGGAGGGGCGGGGCCGGGGCGGGCCAGCGAGGGGCCCGGCCGCGCCCTCAAGAGCCCCGCCCCGTCCCAGCGCCGGCATCGCCGTGGGGTTCTACGGCAACGGGGAGACCAGCGACGGCATCCATCGGGCCACCTACTCGCTCCGCCACGCCAACCGCACGGTGGCAGGGGTCCAGGACCGCGTGAGTGGCCGTCCGACGGGGAGGGGGGCTCTGTGCCTGCGCCCCGTGTCTGCGTGCGTGCCCGAGGGTGTGGGCGTGTGCGCGGAGCGTGCCGGGAGCGGGTCTGCGCCCGGGCTCACCGGCCCCCCGGCCCGGCGCAGGTGTGGGACACCGCGGCCGCGTTGAACCGCACGGCAGAGCCCAGCCTGCAGAGCCTGGAGCGGCAGCTGGCCGCGCGCCCAGAGCCCCTGCGCGCAGTCCAGCGGCTGCAGGGCCTTCTCGAGACGCTGCTGGGCCACACCGCGGCCATCCCCTTCTGGAGGAACCCGGCTGTGTCCCTGGAGGTGCTGGCCGAGCAGGTGGATCTCTACGACTGGTACAGGTGCGGCTGGCCCTCTTTTCTGTCCGCCCCGCCTGGCCCCTAGTGCCTGGGTGCTAGTCACCCTCCACGGCCCGGTGTCTGAGTTGTTACGGGTGGGGCCGCCGTGTTCCCCGGGACTTTTTACCAGAACTGATGCCAGCCCCATATCCCGGAGCTGCCTGCGGATGCCCCTCTGGGCCCCAGGCCGTTCCCTCAGCTCTGCCAGGCCCCCCGAGCAACGCCCCCGTCCCTGCGCCCCACGCACACCCACACCCACCGTGTGCCCACAGGTGGCTGGGCTACTTGGGCTTACTGCTGCTCGACGTGGCCATCTGCCTGCTGGCGCTGGTCGGCCTCATCCGCAGCTCCAAGGGCATTCTCGTCGGGTGAGTCTGTGGGGTGGAGGGGCGGAGGGCAGGGGTGAGGCGCCCGCAGCACCTTCTTCCCTGAGGCGGCCCTTCCCTCCCCACCCCCATCTGTGGGTCTGGCCACGGGTTTCCCACCTCGGAAGCCCGCTCCGGCAGTTCTCCTGGGGCCCTTGACCCGTGCCCCTGTGGTGGGCACATCTGCCCTGTCCGTCCTTGGTTCCTGCTGGGCTCCCTCCCCACTGAGCCTGCGTATCGTAACCCAGACACCTGAAGACCTGTCAGGTCACCAAGTCATGGGGACACCGGAAAGTCAAGCTGGCCACGTCCCCGGCCTGGAGGCAGTCTGGGCTCGTCGCCCTGCTGTGCCGCCCACTCACCTGGCCACCTTGGGCCGGTGGCTTTTTGGCACTGATAACTCTGTCTCGTCCTCCGAAAGATGCGACAGTGCTAGCTGTCTGCGGGTAGCAGCTGTCGCTTCCTCACTGAACAGTTGAACAGCCGTGTCCTGCGCCCTCCCCGGGCCGGGCACGGGGAGAGACCAGTGAACAGGCGGGCCCCTGTAGCGCCTTGTGTCCGGGGCGGCGGGGGCGGGGGGGGGGGGGGGGGCGCTGCTGTGGAGGAGAGGAGAGCAGGTGGGGGTGGGGGGACGTGCAGGCGGGCAGGCCAGTCTGTGGCACGCGTGCTCCGCGAGGAGCCCTGGCAGGGAGGGGACTGGACGTCTGACCACCAGCACGTGGGCCTGCAGCGAGGGGTGTGAGCAGCAGCAGGGAGGCCTGAGTGCATGGACCGCAGGGACCGGGGAGGCAGGTGAGGCTGGGCCTTGGGCGAGGCAGGTGTGAGCCCCGTGGGTCTGGCCCAGGCTAACGGGCCCCTCCGGCCACGCTGTGGAGAGCAGGGTGAGGGCTGAGACGCGTCACCTGCTGGCGGGAGGGGAAGCAGGGAGACCTTCCTTCCTGGCCCTCCCCTGAGCCCCACCCCAGCCCGCCCCAGGTGGGAGGGAGACGCATCTGTGCCCAGTCTTCAGGTGGCTCTGGCTAAGGCCAGACCACGGAGGAGCCACAGCCCCCGTGAGGGCAGACCCCCCCCAGATGTTCCCTGGGGACCCGGCCCTCTGGCCTGCAGCCACCCCAGCAGCCTGGGGGTCGCTGATTGGCGTCCTTTGCCCCAAGGGTCTGCCTGCTGGGGGTCCTGGCCCTGGTCATCAGCTGGGGCGCACTGGGTTTGGAGCTGGCCGTGTCCGTGGTGAGTGGCGGAGGGGAAGCGTGATCCCTCTGTGCTGGGCCTCAGCATGAGGGGGGGGGCTGGGGAAAGTCATACTCTTCTCCCTTCCCGCCCTACCCTGGGGTATCGAGGTTCCGCGAGGAGTGGGGACCTTCCCATGGGCACACAGCAAGTCAGTGCCTCCCCACATCCCTATTTTACCTTCTGGAGCTAAAAGTGAACCTGGGAGTCAGGCTGTATCCCTGAGAGCTGAAGGCTGGGGGGGGCTTAGCCTGGTCACCCCATCTGCCTTGCCTGCACCCGTCCCAGGGCTCCAGCGACTTCTGTGTGGACCCCGACACCTATGTGACCAGGATGGTGGAGGAACACTCCGTGCTGAGTGGGGGTGAGTCTGAAGCTGGCACCCCAGCGGCCAGGCTGGGGAGACCCAACTGAGCGAGGACAAGGCATCCTCTCCCTCATGGGTCCTTGGTCTAGGGGAGGCAGGACCCACACACATCGGGAAGCTAGTGAGTGAACAGGAACACTTGTGAGTGGCGGGGGGTGGGGGGCTCTGAGAATGAGGACAGGTGCTGTGTGAGGCCAGATGACGGGAGGGGTGATGGTGGAGGTGGGTGACAAGGGTGCAGCAAGTGACGACAGGCTACTTCAGAGCAGACAGTGTGGCCTACCAAAGAGGTAGCATTTAAATTGAGCCAGGGAAGGCTGTGTGTCTCGTGCAAAGGCACCGGGGCAGAGACAAACCCAATGTGTTTGTAAGGCAGAAAATAGATCCACTGTGAGAGGAGAGGGTGGGGAGGCCAGCAGGGACAGGTCGAGGAAAGGAACTTGGGCTTAATTCTCGGGAGTCCGTTGGAGGTGGGAAGCCTGGAAAGACATGGCCCATGATTCAGTTTCTTTTTCAAAGTTTCTTTGGGCTGTGGGAGCAACACGGAAGGCAGGGAGGTTGTTGAAGTTCTCCAGGCAGGGGGCAGGTGCCTTGAGCCAGCGGGGCGAGAGGTGAATGGGGACGTGCCGTGAGGGAGCGTGATGGGGCTTCTGAAGAAGCAGGATGTAGGGAGGGAGGAACTGATGCCCTGTTCTCTGCCTGAGCAGCTGTCCTCACAGGAGCCACGGACTGAGCTGGGGGCAGAGAGCGTGTCTGGGGCTGGGTGCGTGTTGACCATCTCAGGAGGCAGGTGCATGTGGGACTGGGCTCGGGCACGGCCAGAGCTGGACGGTGCTAAGCTCCTTGTTTGCCCTTGCTGTGAATGCCGTGTGCTCCTTGGGAGAAGAGTCAAGGGACCGTCCCCCCAGGGATAGGAGTTCTGCGTGGCCTTGAAACACTGGCCCTCACGGGACCGTCTTCTTCTCTTTGCCCGAGAAAGCCACAGAGAGGAGCCTGTGGTCAGGTTTTTAGCTTATTTGGTTGAAGGAACCGTTTCCATCTAAGCCAGAGGAGCCCCCACAGTGGGGGAGGGTGGATGTGCCCAGCTGAGAGCTGGCAGGACTGGTGACAGCTGTTACCACCGCTGTCCCTGGCCCCGGTGCCATCAGCCTTTCGGGTCCTCGCTGCTCAGGGCTCTGGGGCCATTGGCAAGTGCGAGCAGCCCCCAGCCTCACATGAGTACAGGCTCCTGCCTGCGAGCCACAGGCCGCCCCTCGCGGGCCAGGCAGAGCCAGGTGGCCCACGTGAAGTGGGTTTTCACTTAGGGTTGGTGGGAGCCCAGGCCCGAGGAGTCAAGCGTAGGAGCCCCGTGGGAAGCTGCCCCAGACTGCGGCCAGCCCTGCGCCTAAGCCCGTGCTCCTGGTCCCTCCCCATCTTGCACTGGGCCCCGGAGGGACCCCAGAAGGGAGGCACCTGGAACTCCAAAGCCAGTGTCCACTGCTTCAGGGAAGGGTCCTGAGGGGCCAGAGAGCGTTGTGGGGGGCGCGGGGGCAGGCAGAGTCCAGGGCTCCTCCCTCAGCCGCAGCCAGGCTCAGGTCTCCTAGGGTTTTTTGCATCCGAACCGTAAGTGAATCCCCACCTTCGGACATCGGACGCTGAATCGACACCTGTTTGAAGGGCGATGAGACAGGCAGGCCCCCCGAGTCCTGGGTGCTCCAGGCTGCAACGTATGGGCTGTGTCACCTCCTCTTTCGGGCGATGCTCTGGCCTAAGAACTATTATTCTGCCCAAGTGACCCCCGAGCAGATGCATCCCCGGGCGTCTTCTGACCCCTTGCCTACCTCCGGTGCCCTGTCTGCTGCTCCAGAGGGAGGGGAGGGACAAGGGCTGCACCCAAGAGACCGCTGTGCGTGCTGCAGGGACACTGCCCGGGGCGGAGGGTCTGGGCGCCGGCCCCGGGCTCTCGGAGGCCACATCCCCTCTCACGTGTGCTCGAACGCACCCAGGCACCCCGTGCAGACACACGCACGCACGGGCGCGCGCACGTAGGCACACAAGGCACACGCAGGCGGCCGGCCTCACTCGGCCACCCGACCTCTCTCCGCAGACATCTTGCAATACTACTTGGCCTGCTCGCCCCGTGCCTCCAACCCCTTCCAGCAGGTGAGTGCCGGGGGTGCTCCTGCCCCGGTGCGGGCGGGAGGGGGCCACACGGGCCCTGAGCCCCACAGCCCCCAACCCCTCCCAGACGTGAGTGGACCCTGGGACCCGAGGAGCAGCCGGATGAAGGCCACGCTGACATCACTAACTGCCCCTGGGGTCAGCGCCCTGATGCCCTCGGCGCAAGCCTTTTGGGGTGGACGGCCTACCGCCCCGAAATACCTGGGATTCCTTTCGTTTCTTGGGTTCCCCTGGGTGGCCCTGCAGAGCGAAGGCAAGCGTCGCCCTGCGGGAGGGGTCCCGTGCCCACCTCTGGAATGACGGGACAGGTGTCGTCAGGGTGGAGTTTGGAGGGAAACCCTTCGGCCCCCTGCCTGGCACTCCACGTGACTACCTGGCCCTCTGGGGTCCCGAAAACCACCTGTTTCAGAGACACCATGTTTTTGGTGATCTGTCTTATCTCTGCGTACGTGGGCAGGCTCGCGGGGAGCCAGGGAGGGGTGTCCCGCGGGCCCACGGAGCAGAGTGCCCACAGGCTGGCGCAGGCCCGGGGCAGGGGGCCTGGCAGACCCGTGTCGGTGGGGGGCGGCCCTGGGGTGGGAGAGACGGGCTGCCCCTGCCCCTGCCCATCAGCTGCCTGTCTGTGGAGCAGAAGCTGTCTGGCAGCCACAAGGCGCTGGTGGAGATGCAGGGCGTCGTGGCCGAGCTGCTGAAGACCGTCCCCCGGGAGTACCCGGCCACCAAGGTGAGTGGGTGGGCGGCGGGCCAGCTGGCCAGCTAGAGGGCTAGATGCTGCGAGGGGCAGTGCCCCCTGCCGGGCTCCTGCGGAGGTCCCTGCCTCTTCCACACCCTTCCCGGCGGTGCCCTCCCTTCTCCCCTGCGTCCACCCTTCATCTCCCTGGACAGTTGTGGGAGACTTTTAAAAATAGGTCTGTTTCTTACTTCTTTGTAACGTATGTACGTGTATACGTATTTCTCGACGTTTATTTTTGAGAGAGAGAGAGAGAAAGAGCGCGCGCGTGCAGGGGAGGGGCAGAGAGAGAGAGAGGGAGTCACAGAATCCGAGGCGGGCTCCAGGCTCCGAGCCGTCAGCACAGAGCCCGACGCGGGGCTCCAACCCACGAGCTGTGAGATCATGACCTGAGCCGAAGTCGGACGCTCGACCAACTGAGCCCCCCAGGCGCCCCTCTGTTTTTTATTTTTAAAGTAATGCGTGCTGTTTGAGTTAAAAGAAATAAGGAATAATAAGGAAAATAGGGACAGATGTGGGAACAAAGGAAGGTCCACCCCCCAGCCCGTAGGGGTGTTCCGGGACTTGGAGGGCTGATGTTCTGGGGCCTGAGCACTTCACCCCACACCTTTGCTACCAAGCTCCTGGCAAATCCCAGGCTCCCCGAAGGTGCCGGTCAGCCCGTGGGAACCCTGCCCGGCCCGTGCGCACCACTGCAGAGTGGACACGGCTCGGCCCTCAGCCTTTTTTGTGTGACCGGCTGGGTCTTCTGTAGCAAACTCGCGAAGTTTAAGTTAAAAGAGCGCACGCACGTTACAGTTACTTCCTATTTCTGGTATAGCCGGGGCGTCCCCTGGGTGTTTCGCAATTGAGCCGATAGGTAGGTACGTCCTTGTGCCGGGGCCGCCAGAGCAGACCGCACGCCGGGGGCTTAGGCAGCAGAGACGGATTTCCCGACACTTCTGGAGGCTGGAGGTCAGGGGCACGGGCCAGGGCACGGGCAGGGCTGCGACCTCCCGAGGCCTCTCTCCATGGTGTATCGACACCACGTTCTCGCGTCCTCACGCCCGCGTCCCTCTGCGCGTGTCTGTGCCCCGACCTCTTACAAAGACGTCAGTCTTAGTGGATTGGGGCCCACCCTCGTGACCTCTGCTTACCCTAACTACCTCCTTAAAGGCTCCGTCTCCAAATACGCGTTTTGAGGTATTGAGGGTTAGTAACGCATATGCAACGTGAATTTGGGGAGCGGGGACACAATTCAGCCCCTAATAAATAGTGAGTTTTGTCATCCTGAAATCCGTTTCCGACTCACAGAGCGTTCCTCGCATGTGTTATAAAAGGCAGTGCTGGGGGGCGCCGGGGTGGCTCAGTCGGTTGAGCGTCTGACTTTGGCTCAGGTCATGATCTCGCAGATTGTGAGTTCAAGCCCCGCGTCGGGCTCTGTGCTGACAGCTGGGAGCCCGGAGCCTGTTTCAGATTCTATGTCCCTCTCTCTGCCCCTCCCCTGCTCGCGCTCTGTCTCTGGCTCAAAAATAAATAAACATTAAAAAAGAAAAAGGCAGTGCCAGGTCCAGTGGTCGATGTAGAGGAGTTGCTGTCGACCCTGAAATGTGTCTGTGAGGTCATCTCTCCACGGAGATGTGGCTGGAGGTGCCCGCGTAACACACAGACACACGCGTGCACGCACAGACATGCACACACATGCTACAGGATCCGGCTCGTTCTGTACAGAGGGTTCGGGTGACGTTTTGTCATTTAAAATGCCATGAACACTTTCCCTTTCGCCGTTCTGTAAACTGAGATTTGTAAAAGAACCAGACCCCCGTCAGAAGACACGTGGGTGTTTGCCGCCTCTCCTGTTTTGACAGGCATCGGTGGGTCCTACTTTCCCCACTCCACTCGAATCCTCAACAGTCCCCCTGAGGCCAGGGCACAGACTCGGGTCATCGTTTCTAGAAGCCCGGGGTCCTCAGCGCCTGTTCCAAGACCACGGGTGTGGGTGGACAGATACATGGGGGCTCCCAAGGGCCTGTCCTCCTGACTGGTGCTGACCTTGTGTGGCACGTTTCCCCCCAGGACCCCCTGCTCCGTGTCCAGGAGGTGCTGAACGGCACAGAGGTGAATCTGCAGCACCTCACCGCCCTGGTGGACTGTCGCAGCCTGCACCTGGTGAGGGCCGGCCTGGGGGGGAGGCCCCCCGGGGGCCACAACAGGGGTGGGGGGGTTGGGGGGATAGGAGGGAGCAGCTGGGGATATGGAGCAGGAAGGAGCAGCTGGGGGCAGGAGGGAGCAGCTGGGGGGCAGAAGGGAGCAGCTGGGGTTATGGAGCAGGAGGGAGCAGGTTGGTGCAGGAGGGAGCAGCTGGGGGGCAGGAGGGAGCAGCTGGGGTTAGGGAGCAGCTGGGGGCAGGAGGGAGCAGCTGGGGGCAGGAGGGAGCAGCTGGGGTTATGAAGCAGCAAGAAGCAGCTGGGGGCAGGAGGGAGCAGCTGGGGGGCAGGAGGGAGCAGCTGGGGTTATGGAGCAGGAAGGAGCAGCTGGGGGCAGGAGGGAGCAGCTGGGGTTAGGGAGCAGGAGGGAGCAGGTTGGTGCAGGAGGGAGCAGCTGGGGGCAGGAGGGAGCAGCTGGGGTTAGGGAGCAGCTGGGGGCAGGAGGGAGCAGCTGGGGTTATGAAGCAGGAAGAAGCAGCTGGGGGCAGGAAGGAGCAGCTGGGGGGCAGGAGGGAGCAGCTGGGGTTATGAAGCAGGAAGAAGCAGCTGGGGGCAGGAGGGAGCAGCTGGGGGGCAGGAGGGAGCAGCTGGGGGCAGGAGGGAGCAGCTGGGGGGCAGGAGGGAGCAGCTGGGGGCAGGAGGGAGCAGCTGGGGGGCAGGAGGGAGCAGCTGGGGGGCAGAAGGGAGCAGCTGGGTTTATGGAGCAGGAGGGAGCAGCTGGGGGGCAGGAGGGAGCAGCTGGGCTTATGGAGCAGCAGGGAGCAGCTGGGGGGCAGGAGGGAGCAGCTGGGGTTATGAAGCAGGAAGAAGCAGCTGGGGGCAGGAGGGAGCAGCTGGGGGCAGGAGGGAGCAGCTGGGGGGCAGGAGGGAGCAGCTGGGGGCAGGAGGGAGCAGCTGGGGGGCAGGAGGGAGCAGCTGGGTTTATGGAGCAGGAGGGAGCAGCTGGGGGGCAGGAGGGAGCAGCTGGGGGGCAGAAGGGAGCAGCTGGGTTTATGGAGCAGGAGGGAGCAGCTGGGGGGCAGGAGGGAGCAGCTGGGCTTATGGAGCAGCAGGGAGCAGCTGGGGGGCAGAAGGGAGCAGCTGGGGGGCAGGAGGGAGCAGCTGGGGTTATGAAGCAGGAAGAAGCAGCTGGGGGCAGGAGGGAGCAGCTGGGGGCAGGAGGGAGCAGCTGGGGGGCAGGAGGGAGCAGCTGGGGGGCAGGAGGGAGCAGCTGGGGGCAGGAGGGAGCAGCTGGGGGGCAGGAGGGAGCAGCTGGGGTTATGGAGCAGCAGGGAGCAGCTGGGGGGCAGGAGGGAGCAGCTGGGGGCAGGAGGGAGCAGCTGGGGTTATGAAGCAGGAAGAAGCAGCTGGGGGCAGGAGGGAGCAGCTGGGGAGCAGGAGGGAGCAGCTGGGGTTATGGAGCAGGAAGGAGCAGCTGGGGGCAGGAGGGAGCAGCTGGGGTTAGGGAGCAGGAGGGAGCAGGTTGGTGCAGGAGGGAGCAGCTGGGGGCAGGAGGGAGCAGCTGGGGTTAGGGAGCAGCTGGGGGGCAGGAGGGAGCAGCTGGGGGTATGAAGCAGGAAGGAGCAGCTAGGGGGCAGGAGGGAGCAGCTGGGGGGCAGGAGGGAGCAGCTGGGGGTATGAAGCAGGAGGGAGCATCCGGGGGCAGGAGGGAGCACCTGGAAGGGCAGCGGGAACAGTGGGTAGTAGCTTGCGGGTCAGGGGAACAGACGGGAGCAGCCGGGGGTGTGGGGCCTCAGGAGAACGGGAGCTCACCGGAGGGTGGTGAAGTCCAGGGCGGTCCGGGCTGCCGCGTGCCGGGCCGAGGCTCTGGCGCGTCCCGGCTCAGCCCGCCCTCCCTGTCTCCCTCCCGGTCCGTGTGGCCTTGCTGTTGCCGGGCCGTCTGGCCTCAGGACTACGTGCAGGCCCTGACGGGCTTCTGCTATGACGGCGTCGAGGGCCTCATCTACCTGGCCCTCTTCTCCTTCGTCACAGCCCTCATGTTCAGCTCCGTTGTCTGCAGTGTGCCACACACCTGGCAGCAGAAAAGGTGAGGGGCTCAGAGCTGGCCTCAGGCCATCCCGCGTGCAGGGTGTTTTAGGGACGCGCCTCTGGACACCCGTGTTCTGGCGCCCGGAGACAGGAGCAAACGCCCCCTCTGCTGCGGACACTCTGCAAGCCTCCGCGGTGCTCTGAGAGTAGAGAGGAGCTCCCGGCCCAGGTGACGTGCGAGTCCAGAGCAGGCGGGGAGAGCCGGGGCGTCCTTGCTGCCGCTGCTGGCTCCGTGCCCCGCACCCTTCCCCGCCTCTGACCGGCTGGCCTCGGGGCATCTTGTCCGTCTCCCCCGCCCCGGGGCGTAGATGTGCGGGGCTCGCGTGTGGAAAGAGCAGCTGGTTGGCCGTGGGGACTCGGAGCTTCTACGAGGGAAGGCCCCAGGTGGCCACGGCCTCCGTGGCCCGTTTAGCCGGGCGACCGGGATGGCCGCTGCTCCCCACAGGGCCGTGACGCTCTTGTCTTTGAAGTGGGGTTCCCGGGAGCCCCTGCCTTAGTCTCCCTGATCAGTACTAGCTTGAGTGGTCTCCGGAGGAACCGGGCCCATCGCCTTGCCTGGGCCCCACACGTCATCGCCCAGACTCCCCGCCTCCCTTCCCACTTACTTGGGCCGTGGCTGCTTCTTGGTGGCCTGGCTCAGAGGACAGGCAGCTTAGCTCAGATCTCTTCCCTCTGTCTGGATTTCTACTCTGTTGTTTTCTGTGGTGATCCTGCCAGTAGTGGTGTTGGTGACGATGGTGGTGGTGGGGACAACGGGGGTGGTGATGATGGTGGTGGTGGTGGTGGTGGCAGTGGTGACAGAGGTGGCAGCTGTAGGGAAGTGGCTGAGAGACAGACCTGGAATCACATTCCGTGGATCCAGATCCCGGTTCTGCCTTTGCTTATAGGATGACCCCGGGCAAGTCACTTGAGCACTCTGGGCCCCCAGCGCCCTGACTGTAAACGCGGGTTGTAAAGAGCCCGCCTCTCGGGGTCGGGTAGGCACTAGAGGAACCGCTACGTGTAAGGGCTTAGCCCCGGGCACGGCTGGGAATGGACACATTCGCCAGCTGCTACCACTGTCCTACTCCTCTGGCTGCAAGGGGTCAGAGAGGACGCCGTACGCTCGCGGTCACCCGGCTGGTGGGCAGGAGGCGGGACAGGAGCGCAGGCCTGGCTGCGCCAGGCCTGGCCTAGGCCAACACCACCAGGCAGCCCCGCCTCGAGTCCAGTCTGGGAGCGTACAGGACGCGCTGGGCCTGCGGGTGCGTCAGAGGCCTGGCCCCGGCTGCCCGCCTTGCCTCACCTCGCCCCGCCCCGCCCCGCCCCGCCTCGCCTCGCCCTACAGCTCCCTGGGCACAGTGGGTAGGAAACATGCAGCAGAGCAAGAGGGCTGGGCTCAGGCCTCCCGGGGACGCACAGTCCCCGTGGGCTCAGGCCACCCAGAGATGCGGGCAGAGACCTGCAGGGCCAAGAGAGGCCACCCCCACTTCCGGGCACCCCACTCTCTGCCCTGCGGGAGGGACCGTGGCCCCTCGTGCTCATAGGCAGACCGCATCCGGGTGTACGGGCTGAGGCACGGGGCCCTCGGCGCCCCCGTCTCAGAGGATGAAGCCAGGGTGACCTGCCCACAGTCCCGTAGTCCATACCTGACCAAGCCGGGGTCGGAACGAGGTGTGTCTGCATCCGAGCCGACCCCACACGGGCCTGGCGGCTGGCCACCTCGGGTCCGGGTCTGAACCCGCGCCGGGTGTCCTTCCCTGCAGAGGCCCCGACGAAGATGGGGAGGAGGAGGCGGCCCCGGGGCCCAGGCAGGCACACGACAGCCTCTACCGCGTGCACATGCCCAGCCTGTACAGCTGCGGGAGCAGCTACGGCAGCGAGACCAGCATCCCAGCTGCGGCCCACACCGTCAGCAACGCCCCGGTCACCGAGTACATGTGAGTTGCGCCGGGAGCCGGAGGGCGGTGGGTAGGCGGGGACGGGGGCGCAGGCCGTGCGGAGCTCCGTGTGCCCCGCTGCGGGAGAAGCTGGGAGGGCCGGAGCAGGGGCCGGCCGGGCAGTCAGAAGGGGCCTCCCTGGGCGCTGCCCGGGCTCTGGGCGGGGTCGCCCAGGCACACCAGGCTCGCGGCCACGATGAGGCTACTCGGTTAGGTGGAGGCTGTGTGCGAAGGGTGCGGGGATGCCGTGGCCGACAGCCCGGGGCCGGCCGCGTGGTGGGCGGGCATCCGGGTGGGCTCTGGCCGGGCCGAGGCAGCCTTGGGTCGAGCCCTGGGTTACTGTGCCAGGGTCACGGGCGCCTCAGGCCCTTGCCGGGGGCCGCGTGCAGGGTGGCGAGAACGCACAGGGCTGGAGAGGGCCGGGCACAGGTAGGTGGGCACAGAGTCTGCCTGGCTCTAGAAGGGTCTCTGCTCGGCCGGCGGCCGCTCACAGCCCCTCTCCCCTCACCACCGCAGGAGCCAGAATGCCAACTTCCAGAACCCCCGCTGTGAGAACACGCCCCTCATCGGACGCGAGTCCCCGCCGCCCTCAGTAAGTCTCAGGCCGGGGCGGGGGTGCTGCGCGGCTGCCTTGGCGGTCACGTCGCTCTCGCGGGCAGTGCGGGCCCGGCGGGGTGGCGAGGAGCCTCCAGTGCCGGGGCTGGAGGAGGCGGGCCGGGTGGGCCCACAAGCTGGCCTTGAAGGTACCCTGAGCCCCAGCCGCCTGGCGGGCCAGCTCGACCCTGAGGGGCCCTGGCTTCTCCTTTCTCACGCGGGCCCGCTTCCTTTCATTTCCTCCGTTGACTCCCTGAGCTCGGCCCGAGACTCAGCCTCTGGCGCTTCCAGCCGCTGTCCCCTCTGGCCTCGCTGAGACAGAAAAGAGGGGACAGGGTGGTTTGGCACCTAAGAGAAGGAAGTTGCAGACTGACGGGCCCCGGTGGCCTTGCTGGACGAGGTGGGCTGCGGAGGACAGGGCCAGAGAGGCCGAAGGCCACCCGCCTTCAGAGGTGGGCACGTGTGCGGTGGCCCCGTCCTGCCCTGCAGCCGCCGGGGCGCCCTCGACCCGGACCGGGGCCGTGTGGGCTCGCGGGCCAGGTAGCCCTCGTCATCGGCACCGTGCTCTGGCCCCCCACAGCCTGCTGCGGGCGGGGCCTACACCCCGGCGTTGAGGCCGCCCTCTCTCTCTCTCTCTCCTGCACCCCTCCTGCCCCGGGCCCTCCTAGCGCTATCTGGCAGGCTGGCAGTTTAAGCCCATGGATAGTGCCTGAACGCTGTGGTGGCCGTGCCCTCAGAGTGACAGGTACTGACCCGCCCCAGGTGCCCTGCCCTGCACCGCCTGCCCACCGCGCCTCTCTCCGCCTCATGCTGTCGGCTCACTGCTACCCCCTCACCAGCGCGGACCCTGGGCCCACGTGACGTGCCCCAGGGCCGTCGCAGCTCAGCAGCTGCCGGGCCAGCTCCGGGTCCTTACAAGCCTGTGAGCTCGTGAGCCCCCAGCCCAACCAGAGACCTCGTGCCGGCCTCCGGCCCGTGACCCTCACCTCAGGGGCAGTGAGCCCCCTCCCTGCCCCCGGCCCAGCTGCAGATGGCCCCGGCCCCTCTTGTCACCTCCCAGCAAGGAGACCATCTACCAGGCACCTGGGTGTACCTGCGCCTGGCGCCTGGGCTCAGGGAGGCAGAACACGGGTGAGGTGGCACCCCGGGGTGCCTTGGGGTGCCACTGTGCATGTTCAGAAGTGCACACAGGCGCATGCAGGCAAGCGCGCAAGCTGTCCCTGGCCGTGCCCACACGTCTGCGCGGGCCTGCTTGGGCACCTTCAGGGCTCTGGGGTGCCGTCCCCCTCCCCTGCCGCTTCCCGGGGGATGACACGGCTCCCTGGTGCCCACTGCTCCTCCCCCTGATGCTGTGTCCTGGCCAGCCACCCGGCACTCTCGCCTTCTTCCCCACCTGGAGTGCCAGGAGGGCTCTAGGGACCAGGGAGCATCGTCCCTCCCCATCTGGGGACTCGGGAGGGGTCAGCGCAGGGCCGTGGGGTCAGCCTGCGCAGGCTCCCTGACCCCGGCAACCCTTGGCACTTGGCCTGGCCTTCGTCCGCGTCCCCTTGGGCTTGTGGCCCTTTGCACCTTGCCTGGCCGCAGTACACGCCTCCTGTGTGTGTGCTCATCGTGAGCGACCCCCGCGCACGCGCACGCACACACACATACACACACACACACACACACACACGCTTCAGGTTGGACGAGCGGCGGCCAAGACACGCCGTCCGTGCCCTCCCTCCAGGCGCCTCTGTCCCTGCGTCTAGGAGCTGGGAGGAGCCCGCAGCCCCACAGCCCATGTGACATTCGGGGCCTCCTTTCCTGGGGCGATGGGGCAGAGTGGCCGTGGGGCCTCCTCCTTCCCAGGGCCTGACCCGCTCTCAAAGCCTGACTCCACCCTTGCATGATGGTCTCCCGCTGGGGCAGGAGTCTCCACGTGTCCCCTCAGCCCAGCCCTGGAAGGCAACCTCGACTGAGTGCGCTCCCGTGCCCGGGAGGGGAGCCTGGGGCGTGGGGGCTGGCCTCCGCTCGTGGAGCCCGCCGGCCACTCCCGAGCCCCTCCACCGGGGCTCCGTCAGCCGGGCCACCGCCCTCACCGTCCCGCCCTCGGGTTGCTACTGGCTCACCTCGCCAAGGCCCTCGCGTGGCTGCGTCCGCTGCCCTGCTGACCCCCTCTTCCCCTTGTCTCCCTCCAGTACACCTCCAGCATGAGAGCCAAATACCTCGCCACCAGCCAGCCTCGCCCCGACTCCAGCGGCAGCGGCCTCTAGACCGCCCGGCCGGCCGCCCGCCCGCCCACCCCGCGTGCCAATCGCCCCGCCCTCCCCGTGCCAGCACTGCCGCTTCCACCCGCGACCACTCGCCGGACCCTCCGCACGCACGCCAGGCCCGCTGCCGGCCCCTTTGCGGCCCCCCTTCCCTCCCCTCCCCTCCCCTCCCCCCCCTCTCCCCTCCCCTCCCCTCCCCTCCTCGCAGGGGCATGGAGATGAGGAACTCCGGGCCCGCGCCCTCTCCTCGGGCCACGCGCCTGGATGCCTGTGAGCGATGCCACCAACGCGGGGCCCTCGCCCCCCACGCCTGTCCGCCTCTGAGGACCTGCGTTTGCAGAGCCCTTCCCTGGGCCGGCCCCGGTGCTGTGTCCCTGCCGCCTGCCCTGCAGCACGCCGACCCTGTGGACGCCGCGTTCTCCGGCTCACACCCCAGCCTGCCCCTCCCCTCCCGCAGCTCTGTGCTCCCGAGGCTTCTGTCCACAGGCTGCGCGGCGCCCCCACCGTGCCTGGCACCTGGAGGGGCCTAGGCTCGCACCTGCCCGCCGGGCTCCTGTGCGGAGAGCCCCCGGGGCGCCCCCGGGGCTCTTCCTTTTCTCTCCACCTGAACACAGGCCCCTCTTGTCGCTGCCAGAAGCCTCCTCTGCCTCCGGCCCAGCACTGCTCTCTCCCGCAGCGCCCACCCTGCCCGCGGGGCCCAGCCCCCCACAGCGGCGGGAGGACGGCAGGTGCCGCGCTGAGCCCTGGCCGCGCACTCAGTGCCGGCCACCTTCTTGGTGCCAAACCCCCTCCCCCACCCCAAGACTTGGCAGCTTGTCTGGTTCGTTTTTGCACTAACCACCTTTGTCACCCTAGGGCAGGCGGACCGCGGGCCGGGCAGCCCTCCCCTCTCGGTTCCCTCTCTGTCTAGGACAGGCGCGGTGTCCCGTGCCGGGCCGTGGGGCTGGACCCGAGCTGGCTGTGAACGTGCCCTCGGCCCCTGCTGCCCCTCTCGGGACTAACCACTAACCTCACCCAGCCTCCGCGGGCACCCCTGGCCGATCCAGAGCCAGCAAGTGTCACCCTGCGTCCGGGCCAGAGATGAGGCCTAAGCCGGCCGGCTGGGAGCCAAGCTGGAGTAGCCGTTTCTTCTCGGGGTGCTGCTGGGGAAAGGGCTGTAGACTGACGGGCAGCCCGGGAGCCTCGAGAGCCGTCCCTGGGCAGGTGCTGCCCCAGGATGACTGTGTCCTAGGGAACGACTGTCCCTTAGGCTGTAGGACCGAGGTCCCTGCGGCCTCGGTCTCCCTACCTGTGAAGTGGGAACAAGGCTTCCCTAAGGTGCTTTGGCTTTAGTGTACAATGTTTGCTGTGTTTCCTGCCATGGAGGGTAGGCCACCCCCAAATCAGGATGGGAAGTCCCCCGCCAGTCCCAGTCTTGGCCTAGCCAGCCTGAAACGGAGAGGCTCTGGCCTGCGTGTCAAGCCAGGGGCAGCAGAGTACCACCGACAGGCACGTGTGAGGGCCCGGGCCAGGGGCCTGCGGTGGGAGGTGGGCAGCTGGCCAAGCAGCTTACAGACATGTGGGCTCTTCCTTCCAGAGCGGGGACGATGCCCTGCCCCGGGACAGGCCCGGGGACGGGCTGCCTGCCCTTCCTCCACCATCCTCTCTCTGTGCTGGTGTCCGGGACCAAAAGGGCAGGTGGGCTGGAGGCCAGGCCACATCTGCCCCGCCCCTGGGGCAAACCCCTGACCCGGGGAGGGAGGGAAGTGAGCAGGCAAACACTGGGGTGCCCCAGGTGGTCCTGGCGTCTGAGCCCGTGGGCATGGGCAAACCTCACCGCAGGGCATGGTGTGCCCCGGGCCCGGCCCAGCCGTTGTTCTGGGCGCCCGCCGCACACTCCGCCCAGCTTTTCCTCCGGGCTCCACCGGTGCCGAGAGCGTTCCGGGCCCGGGGTCGGGAGGAGTCCCCGGCGGCCCCACCCGGGTGCCGCCGCTCTCCACCGCTGCTCAGAAGCACAGTCGGCTGACCGCGGCCCTGGGAGGCCGCCCGCAATGTGAATGTACATAGCATGAGAGGCGGGCGCTGCCCGGACAGGCTGTGGACCGCGGCTGTCCTGGGAGTACCCTCCGTGCGTCGTGTGCGTGAGTGCCTGCCCCGTCTGTGACGTCCTCACGTTCTTCTACTCGCCGAGGTTGGAGAAAGGAAAAGGAGTGATCCCGAGGGGCTCACACCCAAGCCTCAGTCTCTGGAGGGGAGCAAGTCCTACCATCGGGTTCCTTTCGTTCCAAGTGTTCAGGGTCCCCTTCCTCACCCCCATCCCAGTGACTTCTCCACATCCCTTCCCAACCCTGCACCACTGGGCCTCGCTTCCCACAGGCCCTTGACAAAGTGGGTAGCAGGTGGGAGGGAGGGTTCCCCCGGGGCCTTGAAGCGCCCCTTCCCCGCCCCCCCCCCCCCCCCCCGGCAGGGTCCAGCTGGCTCCCAGGCCCCGGACAGGCTGGGCAAGTGGGAGGCAGGGTCTGACCGGGACACCTGGCTGATGGGACTCCCCGTGCCAGCATCCACTGCCCCCTGGGTCCCCTGCCACGTCACCCACCCCATCTCACTATGCAATTCCAGCCCAGGTACCATCCCCTCCCTACCCGGGACCCCTGCCCAGCCCCAGACGGGTGGGGGGCCTCCCTGGGGCGCAGCTGGGGGGCAGGCAGGGGGTGGGCAGGGACGTTCTATTTAGCTGTGATGGTTGCGTCTGTGCCACTTTGTTACATATAACCTGTCATTCGATATGATTTTGTTAAGACTCCGACCCTTCCGGCCCCTCTCCTGGCCCTGCACCCTCTCCCCAGTGTGATT
The DNA here is from genome assembly GCF_024362965.1 of Panthera pardus. Lineage (NCBI taxonomy): Eukaryota > Metazoa > Chordata > Mammalia > Carnivora > Felidae > Panthera > Panthera pardus. The sequence goes on from NW_026526969.1 coordinate 14,325,574, forward strand.
AGTGCCCTGAGCGGGAAGGGGGAACTGAGGCCTGAACCATTTGGCATCTTCCTCCAGAATCTTCCTCCGACCTCCATAGGGCCAAGGCTGTATGTGCTGTCGCTGTGTTTTTTATTTTTATTTTTGGTTTTGGTTTTTTTAACTGGGTTTGGGGTTTGATTTTTATTTCTTTGGGGGCTTTATTTTTCTTGGCAAATAACTAAAAATCTCGTCAATGTAATTTCTGTGGTTTCTATTCAGCTTGGGTTTCATGTTTTAAAATAAACACATTTTAAAAAACAAGCCTCTCTTCCTGAGTTGATTGGGCTCCTGCCGGAGTTTGTGGGCAGTGTGGTCACATGCTGGGAGCCAAAAGACCCCCAGGGGGTGGGGGAGGCCCAGTCGTGGCCGGGGAGCCCACCCAGGTGGGGCTTCATGAGATGGGCACAAACGGTGGTCTTGACACCTTAAAAGCCTCACCCTGCAGTCTGGACGTGCACTGGAGCAGCCCAGGGGGACGGGACGCCTGTGTGGAGGCCCCTCCGGCCACCTGGAGAGGTGACAGGCCTGGCCCAGGGCAGGGGTGTTGGAGGGGGGCCAGGTGGGAGCAACGGTGGGTCCCCTTGGAGGAGCATTTCCTGAGCCCCACGGAGATGGGGCTCAGGGCACTTCCCCTGGGGGCATCTCCAGCCACGGGCCTCGCCCGAGTCCTTCCTCTCGGGTGGGTGGGATGGTGGTGGGAAAAGGAGGAAAGGAGCCCTGGTGTGTGCCCCTGACCCTGCCCCTGCCCCTGCCCCCCTGGCCACTACTGCCGACCAACCCAACCAAACGAACGACACGCAGAGGTGGTTTCTCCTCGCCCAGCAACAGCCCAGCCAATGAGAAGCCATACTTCTCAGCCAATGAGAGGCCGCCATTCCGCTCTCCTCCAATTGGCTCCTGTCCCGAACAGCCTCCCCCCACAACGCGCACGGTCCCCCCTTCCCTATATATAAGGCAGCGACGCAGCTTGTTCTCAGCCGGGTCTGTGGTTCAGGTGTGTGGTGTTGAGCTTGGTTCCTCCGCCTCCCAAACAAGCTCGTTTTGCTGGGAAGAGGACTGGCTGCTTTGTATTTAAAGTTACCATCATTCTTGTTCTCGGCTGAGAAATGGACACTGGAAGGTGCCACATAATCCGGCAGGGAACGTGGGAGGGCTGCTGGTGAGCTCACTTTCCTCCCCTAAAGGTAATACCACCCACCTCACAGGGGGCCTCAGTGTCCCGTGGAACTGGGGGACGCACCTTTTGGCCAGGAAAGCATGTCTCCCGTGCTTGGGGCACAGGTGGGCGAGGGACCTGCAAAGGCCCAGTGGAACACACCAGGCTCTCCTGGCATTGCTGGGAGCTCCTGGGGGGCGGGGCTGGGAGGGGCTGGTCCAGCAGCCTCCAATTTGACTGGCTCCTAGGGAAGGGCACCCGGAACTGGTCAGCTCTGAAGAGGGGACGCAGAGCACCCAGGGCAGTGGAGGAGACAGCCGAGGCCTCCAGGGTGCCGTGTGGTAAGGAGGGAGAACTGGGGACGTGGGGGCAAGGAACCCAAAAGGCAAGAGAGTCCCATGAGGGAAAGCGTCCAGGCACTTCCTGCCCTACTTGGACCTCACTTTCCCTGTCTGCATGTCAGGGAGGGCACAGTGGTAGCCTAGTTCTAGAAGCGGCCACCTTCCTTGGGTCATGGCCCCTCCATCTTCAAAGCCAGCAGTGTAGGATGCTTCTGATCCCGGTCTGACCCTGACCCTCCTTGCCTCCCTCTTAAAAAGAAGGACCTGTGATTGCACTGGAGCCACCTGGATAATCCAGGATAATCATCTCTCTGTCTCGAGGTTCTTAATTTACTCACATCTACGAAGTCCCCTTTGCCGTGAAGGTAGCATATTCATAGGTTACGGAGATTGAGATGTGACATCTTTGGGGTCTACCATTCCGCCGACCAGGGGAAGCCAGTGTTGAGGATATCTGGGGAAAGAGGGCTCTGGGCGGGTGAATAGCCAGTGCAAAGGTCCTGAGGCAGATACATGCCTGGTGTGTTCACGCAAGGAGGTGAGGGTGACTGCAGTGGAGCGGCAAAGAAGAGTGGTCTGATACGAAGCAAAGCTGGGAAGATGGCAGAGGGCCTGTGGGTCTCATAAGGACTTGGAGGTGGACTCTGAGGGGGGGGGGGGGGGAAGCCACGGAGAACCTGAGCAGACTGACGCCACGGAACATTTGTCTTAACAGGATGGCCCTGGCTGCTGAGTCAGGATGGGGGCTAGGGCAGAAGCAGGAGAGCAGCTCGGAGGCTGTGGCAACATTGCAGGCCAGAGCCGAGGGCAGGCCGGGGTGGGGGTGGGGGTGGGAGGATGTCCAGCTGAGGAGGGGTGAGACAGGACTCGGTTCTGGAAGGAGCACAAGCAGCACTTCCTGGCACCCTGTGTGTGGGTGTGGGGCTTGGGTTGAGCTGCGGTGGGTCCCCGGGGATGTGTTATCATACACTGAGGTGGGGGGGCCGGGGAGGGAGCAGGCACCCGGGGAGGTGGGGGGAGGTGGTGGAACAGTGAGTCTGGGAATCGGGAGAGAGCGCTGGGCGGCGATGACCAGTTGGAGTCTTTGGCTTGGATACTGTGTTTAAAGCCAGGAGTCTGGATGACATCCCCCAGGGAGTGGGTGCGGAAGAGGAGACAGCAGGACCCCTGTTTGGGGTCTGGGAGCGGGGAGGAACAACCAGCCGGGCAGGAGGAGCCCGGGACAGAGAGTGTCGTGGGAGCCACACGAAGACAGTGTCAAGGAGAGATGAGGGACCACGTCACACGCTGCCGATGACGGGGTCCGTGGGCACTGGAAGGTGACTGAGTCCGGTGGACTCAGGAAGCTGGACACCACTGGAGTCTTGGACAAGAACCAGTGCGATGAAGCCTGACAGCTGGCTCGGGAGAGCATGGGAGAGGACTCGGGACAGCAAGAAGCGACTCCTGGAGTTTAGCTGCAAAGCAGGAAACGGTGCCCCGGCTGGAGGGGGCGTGGCCCAGAGGCGCACGCGTGGGGGGCGTGGCCCGGAGGAGTGTGCGTGTTTGAAGATTAGGATGTTTTAAGGTAAGGGCGCGTTGGAAGCCTGGCACGGGGCTTGGCTGCAGCGGGGGAAGAGGGGCCGGTGTGCATCGGTGGAGTGGTGTTCCTGAGTCCCCAAGAAGGGTGGGGCCTAGGTCACAGTGGAGCCCCCTGCTGGCCCCGAGGTCAGAGTGGCGGTGTGGGCAGTGTTGGGGGCCGGGTGGGGTGGGTCTCATGAAGGAGGGAGGCTGAAGGAAGTGGTTGGGGGCCGGGGAGGGGGAGAAGTAGGAGAGCCGGAGAGCAGGCAGGGGCGAAGTCGGGGCAGGGGGCTTCCCAGGGAGCCAAGGCTCCATCTGGAACTCAGGGTGAGACTCCCCAGAGTTCGGGGAGCTGCCCAGGTGCGGGGGGACAGGCTGCAGGAGGGTGGCCGCTGGAGGCCTGGCTGGGAGAGGGTGTGAAAACAAGAAGCCAAGGGAGGTGAAGGTGAGTTCAAAGGGTCCAGCCAGGAGAGGACAAGCCTGTGAGGTGTGAGGGGGCTGGGGGGTTCAGGAGGGCCGGAGGGACTGAGCAGAGGGACAGGCAGCAGGTGGAGGCAGAGTGCGGTCGTGGGGCAGGCACGGTCTGGGGAGTGAGTGACCATGCAGTGGGGACGCAGGGGGAGGGGAGGGGAGGGGAGGCCAAGGGCGTGGGAAGGATCACGGACACGGAAGTAACCAGGAGTGGACACAGGAGCCAGGACAGGAGAGCTAGCCTGTGAGCCAGGAGCCCACATTTCCAGGAACGAGGGGACACCCACAGAGGGCGGGGACAGCAGGAGTCCTGATCCCGTGATGCAGAAGGGTCTAAGTGGGGAGAGCATCTCCAGGAGTGAGGCAGACGCCCAGCAGGGGGCGCCGGGCCCTCGGGGGACCCGGGCCGTAGGGCGGGAGCCCGGGACATTCTGCGTTCCCAGCAATTTCCCCTCACGGCCCGCTGCTTGTCTGGGGCTCCCTGGGGCCCTGCTGAGTGGAGGGCCCACAGGTCCCACCGGGACGAGCCACGAGGACATGCGGTGGCCAGCCCCGTGTCGGACCCAGGGGACAGGACGGCCGCAGGAGTGGCCTGCAGCAGCTGCTTAAGCTTGCTTCTTGACCTTACACAATTACGTGAACCAGATCTCAGTAACAACGGTCAGGTTCGTGCTGTGAGCCTCTAAGGGCCAGAACGGGGCTGTGCACCGGGATGCTGGTGGGTCCTGGGAAAGGTCAATTTGGGCAGGGAGAGAAACCCCCAGCGCTCACCACCAGCTGGCACCCAGGGACTGAGGTGGGTTGCACACAGATTAGGGGGGGGGGGGTGTCCCAGAAGCCTGGGCAGGGCTGCTAAGGGGCATGTGCCCGGGGGTGGGGGGCAGCCACAGCTCTGCACTCCCCACTCAGTACCCTCACGTAAACTGGACCACCTCCAGGGGTGAGACAGGAGCTGCCCCAGGTCCCTGGGTCCCTCCTAGTGATGTACCAAGTGTCTGTGTCCTGCCCTGGGCTCAGAAAGGGCTTGGCAAGGCCGGGGCTGGGGGTGGGCGGATGGGCCTGAGGCAGCGGCAAGACTGGCAGGTCTGACAAAGAACGGGGCTGGCTCTGCTCATTCCCCTCTGCCCCCCACCTGCCCCCCACCCACCCCAGGCCCAGAGAGGGCGGGACTGGCCGAAGCTGCCAGCAAGGAAGGGAGCCTCAGGGCGAGCCCCGGTGGCCTGCAGGGGCGTGGGGAAGGGCCGTGGAGACCCAGCCCCCTGCCATCCTCCCTCCCAGGTTCCAGGCATCCTGATCAGTCCTGCCTCCGCACCTCTGCCCAGGCCGTGCGAGACCCAGACCGCCTGCCTGCCTGCTCTCCCCACCGCACCTCTGCAAGGCCTTCCGTCTCCAGCACCTGACCACAGCTCTCACGCATCTCTTTGGGAAGTTGGCCTTTGGGAAGTTGGCCGTGATGGCCCCAGGTGAAGGGAAGTTTGTTTAAACTGAGCAGGGAGGGGCCCCACCCGCACCCCTCTCGGCTCCTCCCAGACCCGGCTCAGGGCTTGCCGCCTGGCAGCGCAGAAGCGCGGAAGCCGGAGGGGGTGGGGGTGGGGAGCACGGGGGTGGCAGTTTTACCTCGGATTCTGAAAGCCCACAAATGACGGGCACTTCAGGAGGTGCGGGGGAGGGGGGGTAACTAGCCCGGCCAGGCAGGCCACCCTGCTCAGGTTATCCTCCGCTCCCTGACTCCTTCCTTGGGGGAAGGCCCCTTCCCCACACCCAGGAGGGCAGCACGTGGAAGAAATCAGGCTGCCGGTTCCTGTAAGGCCCCCTCCCAGACCCGCTTCCCCTTCTGGGGAGCAAGAACTTCCTCCTCCCTCAGCTTCTCCCCGAGAAGAGGGAAGGCCCGGGCCGTGCCCTCTGCGCCACCTCCCAGACCCAGAGCACGGGGGCTCCCCGGTCTCAGATGAAGGCCAAGGCTCAGGGAGGGCCTGGACCAGCTCTGTGGCAGGCTCCGCCTGCCCCCGCAGTGGCTGCACGGACACACCCATGCCCGAGGGCCCCACCAGCTCAGGGGAGGCTGATCCCCAATGCCAGGGCAAGGTGGGGTCAGGCCCCGGCCAGTCGCCTCCAGGCCAGAGTAGCCACCAGCAAGGGGGTTGTGAGAAACGGGGACATCCCTGGCCACCCCCTCCATTTGGGGGTGCTGTGTATGTGGGCATGTGTCCAGTGGGGACAGGACCGGCATCCGCCCCCGGGAGGTCAGGGGTGGGGAAAGGAAGCACTTTGCAAACGCTTTTTATTCTGATATGTTGAGAAGGTGAAGCTTGGAGCAGAGTGGGGAGCGTGGAAGTCTGGGAACTGGAGTCGAGGGGCGGAGGCAGCTGGGGCTCAGCAAGAGGAAGAGGGCGCAAGGGCGTCCCCAGGCTGCTGGGGACTGGGGAGGGAAGCTGCAGCTGAGGCTGGACCAGCCCCTGCCCACTCCTGCCCCCCTCCACTGGATTTGAGGAAGAAAGGGCAGTGGTCATCGGGGAGCTGGTCGTTGTAGGAAACAAGGCCCGGGGACATCCTGGCCCAGCCTCCTGCGGCCTGTCCGGGGGGCACGGGGGCCCAGCTCCCAGATTATCGAGTGTGGGGTGCCCGGCACAAGGGGAGGCCGGGATCCAAGGCCCACCAGGCCTCTGAGTTTGAGGTCTCTACCACCCTGCCGGCCCAGTTCAGTTACCTAACCTTGGCTGTCACTGGCTCTGAGCCTTAGTTCGCCCATCTGCAAAATGGGACAAGGACGTGGTCTCTGGGTTTGTGATGGGGATGAAGCCAGATAGGGAGGTCCGAGCTGGGCCACAACAAGCCCCCAGCCCTCGTGCAGGGAGGGCTGGGCTCCCTGCAGCCGCTAGAGCCCGGCCAACACAGGCTGCAGCTGCAAAGCCTTAGGGCTGCTCCTCTGGATGAGACCTGTGGACCCAGCCACCACCCCCCCACCGCCCCCACCACCACATCCACGGGGCCCAGGGCTGGCCACGCCTCTCAGGCACCTGCAAGGAGCTGTTCAGATTCCCTTCTTTCCACCTCCCCCACATGAGTACCTGAGCCCCCAGTCCCCTGGAGCCACCTCAGACAGACCTGCACCTCAGGCCCAACTTCCAGGAAAACCAGGAGCCCCTGGGGTTGCCCCAAAGAGCACTTTTATTCACAGCAAAGGACGTCACCATAGCAACCACCCTTCAATTCCCTGAGAACTTTCCCATTATCTGTCGCTTTCCTACCTATGTCTTTGCAGAAGGAAAAACAGAAGACAAAACCCATCCCACGGGCCAGGTGCACCAAGCTGGGCCTGCGGGAGACAGGTACTATGCACGAGGTGGGGGAGGAGAGTCCAGAGCCCGGGACATATAAATACGTGCAGTGTTAGACATTTCCATCAGCTTTAACGACAAAGATATCTCACGTTTGGCTTCTGGTTTTTCTGATCCACAGAAAAGATAAAATAACACCTGCCCCCCCCCCAAAAAAAAACGACAAAACACCCTACTTTTTACCCACCCCCTTATGAGGAACAAGCACAGTAAAAAAATACTGTCACAATATTTACAGACACACCCACTATGGGCGACTTTCTCTCTGCTTCAAAGAGGAGATAAAATGCTCAGCTCTGTCTCCCCATCGTGGGAAGAGACAAAGAGAAGACACCAGAGAGGGCTGGAGAAACTCCCCACCCAGGACGGCCGGGAGGGGAGCCACTGTTCCCCTAGCCACACGGCCACTAGGGGCTTAATGGGAGTGGCTGGAGGCAGGTGCCGTTTCTCCGCTTCCCGGTGCCTGGGCCAGAGCTCAGTGGGAGAAGGGGGCTCGGGACGCCCCCTACAGCACCCGGCTTCCCTGCACTGAGCAACACTCAGTTGTCCCGGGGGCTCCGAGGAGGGGCCAGGATCTCAGGGCGCAGGTGCCCCAGCACAGAGCCTGCACGTCCACGCAGAGCAGCCCCCAATCCCCGTGTTGCCCTAAGACTCCGAGATGGTAAGAAAACTGCCCTCGGAGCCACCTCCGATGCAGGCACGTGCTTCCGGGATGGGGCTCTGGAGCCCGCTGACCCGAGGCGCGTGGGAACGCAGACAAGTGGCCCTTTTGCCCGCTCCCTGGCAGAACAGGACCGCCCAGCAGTCTGCTCCACGGACCGGCGCACGGCACACACACAGACGTAGGCACAGCCCCGGGGAGCCTCGAACGCCAAGGCCAGGGCGGCACAACACGGGTCCCCGGGCCCTTTGGATACCAGGGGCGCCCGAGGACGGGGTCTCAGCCGTGGTGGCTAGAAGATGCTGGTGCGAGGACACCAGGGCGTGTCTGGGTACAGGTGGCAGTGGATGGAGCGGAACCTGTGGGGACAGAGCAGGGGGCCGGTCCGTGCGGGGAGGGCGTGCCGAGCGCCCATCTTCCGAGCCGCGGCACCAGGAGGGGCCCCGCGGCATGAGCAGGGCGTCGGGGCGCCCTCTTGGGAGTCAAGCCGCTCAACCACACCCGCGCTGGCAGACCCCCTAGGGGACCCTACGTCGGTCACCAGCTCTCTCTCTGGGCCTCAGTTTCCTCACCTGGACGGGTCGGCCTCCACGGAGAAGGGCCCCTTCACGTGGATGGCGTTCCGCTTATTTTCAAACATGCCGTAGCTGAGGGTCACCTGTGGGGGGAAGGGGCAGAGTGAAGCCGGGAGCGGCCCCCGCGCCCCCGGCTTTGTCCACAGCCGAGGCCATTTCGGTTCGGAGCGCCAGGACAGCCTCGCCTTCCGGCCTCCCCCGGACCAAGAAGGAAGGTCTGTGAGTCAAGCTGCAACCACCCCACCTGCTCTGCACAAGCCGGGAGCGAGGTCCAGGGCGGGGGCTTCGGCGAGAGCCAGCAGAGTCGTCTGCTGGTGCAGGAAAAGCCCCAGACGGCACAGAGTGGGGGTGTCGCACAGGATGTGAGCGGGGTCCCGCCGGTGGGGGGTCTGGGTATCCCAGCGGCGGCCCTTCCCGGCTTCCCTATGTACCACGGCTCCTCCACCCGGCGCTCCCTCCTCCCCCCGCTTCCGTCCCCTGCCCGCTTGCCCCTTCGCTCGTGGCCGGGCGGCGGGCGGCGCACCTGCTCGTGGAGCTCCGAGGCCGGCACCTGCTGCAGGTTCTCCAGGTGGGAGTGGAAGAGCCCGCTGCGGATGAGGGGCACCCCCAGGAGGGCCTCCACGATGTAGCCAATGGTGCAGTCGTCCGGCAAGCGGATGCGCTCGGCCGTGTTCATGAAGTGGCCCCTGCTGCAGAAAGGGAGAAGAGGACGAGAGGGGACGAGCTGAGGCGAGGCGGGAGCCAGCCGCCCACCGGGAGCCCGGCAGGATCCTGCCGGGCAGCACCCGGCACAGAAGGAAGGAGCCAGCTCCAAGGGGAGGGGGACACGCCCCTGTGGAGCAGGGTACAGACCCCGTCTGCATTGCTCACAGGCTCGCGTGCCAGCCCGGCACCCTCCTCTGCGCCAGCCTGACAATTCTGAGTCCGGGGGGCGACTGGGTGCGGAAAGGAGTCCCGCCCGACGGTGCCTGGGGCCGGTGCTCACACCGGCCCTCGTGCCTGGCAGGCGGGAGGGGACCGGTGGTGGGGCACGTGACGCGGCCTGCCTGCGCCCGTCAGGTTGGGGCACCCGCAGCTGGGAAGGTGAACCAAACCAAGCCAGGGGGGGTCTTTGGGACCGAGGGCGGCCTCACCTGTGTCCCAGGGCACCCACCTGGCCCACGGGCTCATCTTCAGGGCCAGCCCCCGGCTGATGCAGAAGCCAGCCCCACCGGTGGCAAACCAGAAGTGGACGGGACGCTGCAGGAGGGAACGCAGGGGACCGTGAGACCCTCACCCCAGGCCACAGGGACACCTCTGGCCTCCTCCCCACTCCGCTCAGGCGTGCGTGGGGGGCAGGGGGGTGGGGAACGCTCACCATCGTGTTCTCGCTGACCCTCTCGGTGGCCTGGATGGGCCTGTCCAGACTGGGCTTGCCAATGTAAACGTCCTGGGTGTGCGGGTAGCTGGCCAGCAGCCGCAGCAAAGCCCTGACGTTGACGTAGTTGTCATCATCCACGTGACAAAACCACCTGGAGAGAAGCAGGGCCGGTAGAGAGAGGAAGAGAGAGCATCGCTGGGGGGAGGACCTCCGGAGCAGGCACCTGAGGGACCGGGGCCAACACTCACTTCCTCCCGGATTCCATGAAGTGGTCAAACTCCACGGCCATCTTGCAGGACAGGGCCTGGCGGCTGTGGGCAGCCGAGCAGTTGGTGTTCACCACGTTGCCTGTGAACAAGGCAGGGGGCTGTAAGCGGGTCCGAGCTGGCTCGGGGAGGATGGTGGCCACAGCAGAGAGGGACAGAGTGGGTGACTGTCCCAGGGCGCCCCGGGTTCAAGCTGTACCTTGCAGCGGCCCCCTCCCTCCGCCCCGCACAAGGCTCAAGGCCTGGAGATCACGCCCGCCCCCCCCCAGCCCCACCCCCTCCAGGACAACCCGATCCCGCCCCTGCCCATTCAGGCGGCTTTTTCCCAGCACCGGCCACCTGTTGCCGCCACATCAGCTCAAAGGGCCCCGGGAGCTGAAAGGGCCTCATTTGCATGAGAATTGGGTGGGGGGGGGCCCCCCGAGTGGCAGGGCGGAGCCTTGAGCAAACCAGTTGAGTAAACTGCCCTCCCTGGCCCGTGGCCTCGGTGACCTCTCCGGAGGGGAGGGAAGCGTTCCTCCCAGGCGTGGAGCCCCCCACGCCTCCCCCCCAAGCCCGGGGCTCACCGGTGCGCCTGGCCAGGGCTTCATCCTCCCCGTCGGTGAAAATAAACGTCTGGAAGGAGAAACGTGGTCTTGAATAGGCAGTTCTGTGTCTCCTCCGCCCCCGGGGCCACTGTGGGGGGCGTCCAGGGCTGGGCACCGTGGGGCTTCAGCAGCTAGAGCTCAGCCACACCCACTCTCCGCCCTTCTGTGGGCCTCAGTTTCCCCAGGTGCACGGAGTGGGTCTCAAGTGCCCATCCTAAGTAGAAGGAGGGCTGGGACTCGTGCAGACACCCCCCCCATCCCCGTCGACAGCTGGGCCCAAGGTCACCCAGCGGCTGTGCCGGCACGAGCCAGGTGGGGCGCCCCGCCCACCCACCAGGTAACCGGCTCCCCGCCCACCCCACACACCTGGCGGGGCACACACCCTTATTGACACAGTGCCTAGCCTGTGGGAGGGGGTAGAGGGCCGTGGTGGGGGGACAGGCGGAGGAGGTCGGCTTCGGGAAGCCAAGTCTCAATCAGTCAGGGACAAAGGCCTCTGCTGGACGGCCGCCAAGCCCTGGCGGACAAAGGGCCCGGAGGGAGGATGAATCACCAGGCATTGTCCGCCAGCTTTGTCCTGGGCCGCGCGGCGAGGGGCGCCGGGCTGGCCTTAACTCGGCCGCGTTAAGCGGGAGTGGCCGTGCTGCCCATTACCATACAGCTGGCCTGTTTAACTGGGCCGGGCTGGGCGAGAGGTCCGACGGGCAGGGGTGCGGCCACAGCACTGCGGTCCTCTGGGCCGGGCCTTGAAGCCTGGCCCCTCTCGCCCCGAGCGGTGTGACTGGCCGGGCAGGTCACCTTCTCTGAGCCAAAGAAGCCACCGCTGTTCTCTGGAGACTCCGACGGTCAGCAGGGTTGAGGCAGGAAACCGCCTGTGCCCCAGCCCACAGAGCAGTACCCCCAGCAGCTCCCCTCCTCCCCACTATGTGCCCCCCCACCCACCCGCAGCCCCGGCAAGGAAATCCAGGCTGGCAGACGGGCCTTGCCCAAGGCCACATCAAGGCTCCACCTGTGCCAGCACTGGGCCACCCCTGCCAGGAGCGCTCCGAGGAAGGGGGCGGGCAGCGGGGCGGGGCCAGGAGCTGCCGGCACCCGCCTGGGCCCGTCAGCACACGGGGAGGAATGTTCCTTCCTCTGTCTGGCCCGCCCAGCGCGTGCCGCCCAGCGCACCCGGGCATGGCTGAGTGCAAAGCCTGGGGCCCGTGGCCGAAGTGGGGGGGGGGGGGGTGGGCTCTGAGCACAGGCGGCGGGAGACCCCCCACCTCCGTGCCCACCAGACCTCAGTTTCCTTTTATGGGTCCTAGGGAGGCTCTGGCATGCGGAGGCTCGGAGCACAGCAGACACCCAGGAACCGGGGGTCCCACCTGGGGTCCCCACCCTCTTTTGGATGGCTCCAGCCCCTTGCCCAGCCTGACCCCAGACCCGGGCACACACTCAGGTGAGGCCATGAGCTGCTGAGCACCGGCTTAGAGCTGGAGAAGGGGCAGGCCCCAGGTATGTCCTCTCCATGCACGCACCCCCTCCTTCCAGGGCCCTGCAGGCACCCCAAGGCGGCCCGCACGCACAGACTCGCACCCAGCCCCCCACCCACTCCCCAGCATCTCAGCCCAGGAATGCTGTGGGAGGCCCAGGCCGGCCAGTGCAGACGCGCACTGCCGGTCGCTGGATTAAAAGGAAAATGCTTTCTTAATGAGATCAAGCGAGGCCTGTTCTCCCGCGCTTTGGTGGTGCCCTAAAAACCCAGCCCAAGGCTACGGAGATTAAAGTCACCTTTGTTCAGCTTCGGGGAGAGCAAGGCTGGCGGCCTGAAGAGGAGTTCGGGGAAGGGTGGGGCTGTGGGGGGTGTGAGGGTGCCAGGCCTCCGGTCTCCCAGCATCAGAGCAACCAGCAGAGAAAGCCACGGACAGGCTGTCTGGTGGCTCAGAGCCTCAGTTTCCCCCTCTGTCAAATGGGCACAACGAGAGCTCACACGTATGTACCCAGAGCAAAGCACGGAGACTGACTCCTTTCTTTGGTCTCCATAACGGCCCTGAGAGGTAGACACTGTACTACCTGGGTGGACAGTGGGGAAACTGAGGACCAGAGAGGGGCAGCCTCCAGTCTGTGGTCACACCCAGGGGGCAGAGGTGGTGCTAATCTAGCCCAAAGTGCCTCCCAGGGACTGAGACCACCCCCCTCCGGGCCACCTCCCCACTTCCCTACGATGGGGCTGAAGGAGGAAGAGGGGGGCAGCAGGGGCGGCAGGGCTGGCCCAGCGCGGGCGGGGGGGACACCCACAGGAAGCGGCATTGTTCCTGGAGCTGCGATTCAAAGAAACACAGGATGCCAAGCTCTCCCCCAGCAATTGTGGCCGCTGTGGTGGCAGCCGCGGCAGCCTGGCCCACTCCTCGGAGGGGTGGGGGAGGAACGTGGGGGCCAAAGGTCCAGCCCCTCGTCCTGGACTTCAGGGACTGTGGTAGTGTGGTCCCTGCTGACCGCCATCCCCTCCCAACCCCCCACTATCACTCCAATTGCGGGAAGTGTTTTACACATACCCCATGCTTGTGCTCTCAGTCTAGCTCAAATGGCACCTCCTCCAGGAAGTCTCCCAACCCTCCATGTGAGTCAGATGCCCACTCTCAGCTTGCACAGCCTTTCGGGGTTTCCGCCACCAAAGCCCTGACTTCTTCGGGTGTTCCACATCAAAGTGGGTCTGAATCACCATGCACAGGACTGGGAGAGGAGGACCCTCAGCTGTGACGGTTTCGAGGACCCCCCTCCCCCACAGGGGGAGGTGAGGAACTCTCGCTCGCTGTGCCACAAGAACTGATGCCGGGGCGGGGGTGGGGGGGCAGATTCAGCCTCTCCTGGTTGGGGTCAGCCGTCAAAGAGGAAACTGAGCGGCCCTTAAACAGGGACGTCAGGGCCCAGGGCAGTGACGCCGCCCCCCGCCCCGATTCCTGAGGACCTGCTGGGCTCATTCCCTCCGCCTCCAGGTTTGGCCGCCCTCTTTCACAACACCATACTGGAAGGACGATGGTTGCCCCATTTCAGAGATGAGGAGACTGAGGGTCACAAAGGCCCTGGGCCTTGCCCAAGATCACCCCCGCTGGGACTGGTACCTGAGACCCCCTGACCACATCCCCTCTGCTGGAGAAAGCCCCCAAAGTCCAAGACGAGCAGAGCTCAGAACCCGGGGGCGGGCCAGAGGGGGCCGAATGCTGCCAAAGGTCACACGGCAGGAAGGCCGAGTCCTGGGGGTAGGGTGCCTGGCTCAGGGATGGTGCCCCACAAGGGCTGTCAGTCAGGGATGGGGGGGCCCGCAGGCCCCCTCATCGCCAGGCAACCTGAGTGGCCAGCGCGCCAGTGGCGGTTCCCATGGAGCGCATAGCTGCACACAAGAGGCCGGGTGCCTTTCTCCGCTGGAGAAAGGGGCTTTGTTACCTTGCCCAAGCGGCCGGCGTGAGAGCCGCCGGGCGCTGGGAATCCTAACGGCCCGGCGGCCAAACAAAACCCGCGGCCCCCGCCGCCCCCTCCCGCCGGCCCGCTGAGCCCCTGGGAAAGGGGATGCTGCTTTCCCAGGAGGCTGCCACGGGACTCCCAGGGCCCCCCTCGCCACGCTGGGACCAGAGAGGACCCTTCCCCCCACCCCGGCCCCCATCACGACCTCACCAGAACCCTGTCCCCGAACAGGGCTCAGCCACCCCAGAAGATCCCAGGCCTTGAGGTTCCAACAGGGAGGAACAGGTGTGGGGTCTTCTCTGAGCCCTCGTCCCAGGCAAGGGTCCCTCAACTTTACCCCAAATGCCCACTTAGTCCCTTGAATCTCCCAGCCCAGGGGCGTTCCCCCGCTGCCCCTCCCGCCCTCCGGCAGGGCCCGCACTGCCCCGTCCCGCCCCAACCCAACCGTCCTGCTGCAGCCCCGAGGGAGATTTTCAAAGTGGGGTGTGTCTTTATTATGTGTGGAGGAAGCTGGTGCTCAACTAGGGTGCAGTAAAGCACAAGGTTCCGGGCTCCAAAGATTCCTACGCTGTGGGGAGAGGGTCTCCTCCGCACAGGCCCCCAAAACCCGGTGCTCTCTTTCCAGATACATTCTCCAGGACTCACTCACACCCACCCCAAACGCAGATCATCTTTAGCAAAGACTTGTCTTCATTCCACAGCAAAGACTCTCCCAGCCCTATGCGGGGCGCCAGGGGTGGTTCTAACCCTGACCCCATCACTAACGAAAGCGTCGTCCTCTCCAGGGAAGGGTCTGAGCCCAGGGCGGATGCCCCACTCAGAATCTGCCTTGGGGTGGTGTGGAGACAGCAGCACCTTACTAATGCGCTCCAAAGTTTGGGGAGGAGAAGGGCGTAAGAAGCATCGCAGGGCACCAAACCCCAAGCACTGGCAGCTGGTGTAGGGTCAACGCATACCATCCAAGACTCTGGAAGTTGGATGGAGTAGCGTCCCCATCTGACGCTTCCACAACTCTATGGGGAGAGTGACCCCATCAAGGAGACTGGTCTGGAAAGGGACGGGTTGGTGTCACCACCCCAGATACCCCAGGTGGCTGGACAGAGTGCAGCCTGGCGCCCTTCGGATACTGCCACCAGCTGCGCAAGACGGCACCCCTACCCCTCCCAGGCGTGGGGGGCTCACCATCTGCTTGTGGCGCGAGATCCAGGTCTCCAGCAGCAGGTCGAGGCGCGCGCGGTGAAACTTTCTGGTGGTCTTGACCGCGATGAAGACGTCGTGGGGCGCCAGCGGCTCCGCTGGGGGCGGCGGGTGGCCGTCGGCGGGGCGGGGGGCGCCCCCGGGCGGCGGGCCCGCGTCTCTGCGCGCGCGGGTCAGCAGGCTGAAGTACTCGGACAGACTGTGCACCTCGCGGGCGAGCGCAGCGGGAGCCGCCGCCGCCGCCGCCGCCGCCTCCAGCCCGCGAGCCGGGGCCGCCCCCGCGGGGCCCGCCAGGCTGCGCAGCGCTCGCCGGCCGCGCTCGGCGGGCACCGGGGGCGGGGGCGGGTCCGCCGTGAGCACCAGCAGGCAGGCGAGCAGCGCGCCCGCCAGCGCCAGCAGCAGGCGTCGGCCGCAGCGCTTGAGCATGGTGGGGTGGCGGCCCCCGGCGCGCCCTGCCCGGTGCGCCCTGCCCTGCCCTGCCCCGCCCCGCGGACCGACGCGCAGGATCCCGGGTCCCGCGGCGCGTTGGGCTGTCCACTGCCCGCGCCCCACGCTCTTAAACCTCCCCGCCGGACTCCGCCCTCCGGGGGCGTGGCCCCTCGAGGCCCCGCCCCCCGCCGCGCGCTCACTGGCTCCCGGGCCCCGGGGCGGGACCTCGCGCCGGTCGCCCCCCGAGACGCTCAGCGCCCACGTGGGGCCGCGGCGGGGGTCTGGGAAAGGCCCGCCGGGCGCCGCCGCCCCCGCCCCTTGTGAGCACGTGCACGCCCCGCCCCGCCCGGGTCGTCCCCCGCGGGCAGCCGAGGGGCGTGGGGCTTGGGGCCGGGCCCGCCCCGGTGGCCCCGAAGGGGAAGGCAGGCTGGCCAGCGCCGGCGGGGGCTGCACGGGGCGTCTGGCACGCGGAAGGGCGCGCCCTCAGCGCGGTGACCGGGGTTCTGGCACGGGGGCTTCGGGCTCGGTAGTCCCGCCGGAGCCGTCCGGACTTCCTCGCTGGGCGCTGCCCCTCCCCGAGCCCGGCGTCCTGCGCTTGGGGTGCTGCGTGCCGAGAACGTGGGGCGGCGTGCGGGCGGACTAAGGTCTCAGTCCTCTCTGCCCCGGGCAGCGGTTATTAGTACCGAGGAGGCGCTTAGCCGCCCGAGCCGCAGGTAGGGCCACGAGGTTGCAGCGAGAAAGCACCTGTATCAAATTCCACCTTCAGCTCCACCCCGCCCCCCCCCCCAACCCGAGGTAATTTCCTCAAGTCCCAGCCCGACGGCGGGGGTGGTGGGGTTGTTCCCCAAATCCTCCAGGCGCCCTGTGGCGAGAAGGAACTGAGGTCGCCCCTCCCCTCGCGGGATGAAAGGCTGTTTTTTGTCCCATTTGGTCCCTCTCCGATCCGGCCAGATGTGGCCCAGCTGTGCCCCCGCCCCGCCTCCCCCGGCACACGGCGGCCCCCGCCCCCAGGCCTTCCCACGGGTCGGGCCGGCCCACCGCACGAGCAGGGGCGGCAGGAATGCGCGCCAGCAGCCCGGGCTGACGGCGAGGGGCGAGGGGCCCGGAAGTGGCCGAGGGGCCCCCTGGCGCGGGAGCTGGGTCCGAGTTCTCTGCCCTCAGCATCTTCCGGAAGCTCAGCTGGGGGCGGCTCTCCGCTTGGCTGCGCCTCCTTCCCGTCCCGTCCCTCCTCGGCTCTGGCACCCCCTCCTCAGGAGGCCCTCTGCGACCACCGGGGCCACAGCCCCTGCCCGCTCGGGTCACAGCTCACTCTGCCCGCTGGCCAGTTACTTCCGCGGAGCTTAGCCCCCTGCCTGCGGTGGCGCTGTGGGTGCCCGTGCCTCTTCCTCCGCCTGAGTGTCGCCAACAGGCCTGGAGCGCAGTGGGTGCTCGCTAAGGATTTGCTGGGTAAATGCCCCCGGGGGGCTGTGGCCCATTTGCTCCCAGAGCTCTGGGGCCCTAGCCCCAGCCCCCGTGTCATGGCGTGTGATGGGAGATAGTGAGATAGTGGTTCCCAGGCCTCTTCCTGCCCCCGCCCCCCCAGGTAATTAGCAGGCGCCACCTCAGGCAGACAGTTGCCTGAGCAGATGGTGCTGGCTGTGCCCAAGTGACAAGTCTCCCGTGGTGTCACCTCCTGCCATAAACCCCGCCCCCATCAGCCGGAGCCCAGCCTTGGAGCCTCTAGGCAGCCGAGAGGCCGGGTGGGCAGGGGAGGAAAGGGCCCTATGGCTGCATGGGCTGCCCCCAAACAGTCAGCTGAGCCGCAGCCCAGCCCAGCCCAGCCTCAGGTCTGAAGTGCCTGTGCCCTTGCCTCACCACCAACTCCCACGGACCCCATATCTGGGCTATTTTTCAGAAGGAGCCCCCTCCACTCCCCTCATCTCTCCTCAGGAAGTCTTGGGCAGTCTCCACCCTGGTCTCCCTTCCCTACCTGCTCTATGTATTCTCTACTCAGTGACCAGACAGATCTAGCCCTCCCCCCACCCCCCGAAATGGATCAGAATCTTCCACGGCTCCCCATTGCCTCTGAGTTCAAATCCTGGTCTGCTGTCTACTCCCCTGGGAACTCATTCCCAGCCCCGTTTCTTGCCGCACCCTGCAATCCTCCCCATTCCCCAACAGCCCAAGCACCACTGAGCCCTCACATCTTTGCGTGAGCCGTGCCCGGGATTCAGGTCAGTGGCTTCTATACTTAGCGATACCCACTAGATGCTGAGTGTTCTGCAAGAGAAGAGAGAGAACAGCACACGGCCACGTCAGCCCATACTCCCACCAGACAAGGTCCTGTGGCCCCCCGCCGAGGAGATAGCACTGCCTGCCCGCACCCCAGAGCACCCCTGCTTTCTCCGACTGGTGCCCTGGGACACACCAGACAGCAGGAGCAGTGTACCCATTGTACAGAAGGCAAGGACGCGGGGGGGTGGGCAGGAGACGCGGTTACTGAGAGGAGCTGGTCCAGCCTGGCAGGGGCTAGAGGGAGTTTCCTGCGCCTCTCCGCAGCCAGGCTGGGGCGTGGGGGGCCCCCGGGTGCGGCTGCCGTCTGGGAACAGCAGGACAAAGCCTTATAGCATTCTTGTGGGGGCCGTGGGCTTTGGCAAGAGTGATTCAGTTTCTTTGCTGTCAGGAGAATGGAATTTCGTGGTGACTCCTTGAGGTCTAAAAACTGTAGGGGGGTGGCCTGCTCAGCTGCCCCCGCCCCTTCCCCAGCCTGAGGTGCGCCCCTCCCTGCCCCTGACCTAGGCCCACGGGCTCCTACCAGGGACCCACTGAGCCAAACAGCCGCAGGGGAAGTGGGGGTGCTGGGCTGAGGACAGGAAATGGGGAGCTCGAGAAGGGATGGGGGTGCTGACCAGGTTGCCGGGAAGCCCCTTGGGGTGTTAAGGTCCCGGGGGGAGGGGGCTGGGAGTGGAGGCTGGACCAGGGCTCTGCTCTGGGCACAGGCACAAACTCACCCCGGGGGTGGGGGTTGCCCTCTGGAGCCAGACTGCTGGCCTTGCAAACCCACAGGGGCCCCTTCTCACCTTTAGACCTGGACCCGGGATGTTCCTTCTCTGAACCTCAGTTTCCCCACCCATAACATGAGGATAACGCTACCCTCCGTTTTATAAGGTGCTTCCGGGCGGAAGGTCAGACAAGCAAGCAGCCTGGCTCTCTTGCCTGGGGACGTTGGGTCTGTGTGCCTCCTGGGCAGCAGACCGCCACTCAGCGTGGTGTCTCCGCCAGCCTGGGGCCCCGGGCAGCCACGTGGCTGAATGACCTCAGAGCCGCCCCTGAAATTTAGAGCGGTGGCCTCGGAAAGCGGGCCCACCTGACCACAGAGCCCCGCGGGGCTCTACTCTGCCCCCACATCAGGCTCAGAGGCAGTATTGTGTCCCCACCTGAACTCAGCCTCCTTTCTCTGCTGGGGCTCAGCCCGGGGCCTCCCGTGGATGGGGGTCTGTCCCACCAGCTACTGGAAACCCCTTCTCCACAGGCTCCCGGGGTCCTTGGGGCCGGCTTCCCCTGGATTGTTTCTTTCCTGGGAAGATCCAGGAGACATAGCGGGTGGCCCCGTTAGCTCGCAGGAAGTCATCCGAGGCAGGCAGGCTGCGTGTCACTGCAACAGGGAAGGCCCTGTCCCAACCCCACCGTGAGCTGGTGGCAGGAAGATGGAGTTGGGGCTCCTGGACGGGCAGACGTGAGGACGCTGCCCCCGCGCTGCCGTGAGGGCATCAGAGGATAACTGGCAAGAAGGGAAACTTCTGGATGCCAAGGTGCCCCTAGCAGGCAATGAGTGGCACGGTCACAGAAGCCCCAGCCCAGAAGCTTCTGGACAGGGAGTCCCGCTGGCAGGAGGGGAGGGTTGGCTCCGGAGCCCGGTGCAGCCGGCTCCACGGCAGGAGGGAGGGGGCACAGCGGGCAGCAGCAGCTGATTCCCATTACTGCAGCTGGGGTGGGCGCTGCCCCCACGGGAAGAATGAACAGTCTACAGCTGTGAATAGAGCCCCCAGACCAGCCTGGCCCGGCCCGCCCGCACGCCCGCCCTGCCCGGAACCCCTCACCCCCAGGCCTCGCTTTGTGTGGTCTTGGGCCAGTTCCCTCCCTCTGCAGATCTCGGGATTTCACTTGACTTTGTAATAGGGATATGGCCGGTGCCTTCCCTTCCCCGCCCACCCTTGGCTGGTACTCTGCAGGCGTAGAGAAACAATGAGCCCTGGCGACATGGCCCATTGGCCTGAACTCTGGGGCCTGGAGTGGTCACAGTGGCCCGGTGACTTGGCCTAGGTGGCTGAGTAAGGCTTCAGGGGACACCCTTCAAGGCCAGCCGGGTGCCACCTCTCCCAGGTAGTCCTCCCTCAGCCCCTGTGGCACCTGCCCCCGTCCTGGTCCTGACTCCACGAGATAATAACTGCCCGTGTCCCTGCCTGCCTCCCCAGCTAGCCTGGGAGGTCAGGGGCCATGCTGAGTTCCTCAGCAGTGCCTGCCACAAAGCAGGTGCTCAGTAAACAAACACTGGCTGGACAGATGAGGAAGGGAAAGGAGAGACAGATGGACGGAAAGGCAAAAAGGCAGAGAGAGGTCGTGGGGATGACTGGAAAGGTGCCGGATGTGGGCTACCAGAGGGCAGAAACACTGTGTCATTCGTAGCTGTCGTCCTCAGTGCTTAGAAGGGTACGTGGTGCGTCTTAGGTACCTTAGAAACATCCGTTGGATGATACGTGGATGGATGGGCAGACGGATAGACGGACGCACGCATGGGTGGACGGACTGGGTGGAGGGATGGATACATGTAGATATACGGACATGCAGAGGCTCAAGGGAGGGCCCCTGCTTCTGTCCCCCAAGCACCCAGCCCCGGGGAATGTGGGTTTCAGGGGAAGGAGGGAGGCCCGGCGTGGCTGCCCACTGAACTGTGAGCTGGCACCGGGGCCTGAGGGCAGAGCTGTGGAGGGTGGCAGGGGGCCGGCAGGGGCTGATGCCCGTAGTTCTCGGTGACCATACACCGTGTGCCCACCTACGCTGGGAGGGTCTCACTCAAGCGGTTGGTCTTGCAGATTGGACATGGGCGGTGCAGAGAGGAGAAGAGGCACGCCTCCGACCCCACAGCCAGTCGGGGACGAGTCTCTCCGCCGTGGGGCAGGGCTTCGAACACCAGAAGGGAGACGGGCCCAGGCCTGGCAGCTGCACCTCTCCCTGGTGGCTCTGCGCTGGGGCCAGACTGGGCTAATCTGATTTGCAGCCCCCAGGAGCAGAGCCCCGGCCGTGAGGACACATTACTGACGTCCTACAGCGGCCAGACACCCACCAGGGAGACACCAGAACCACTTTGCCCCAGCCAGCCTTTGTCTTGCCAAGAATGGCTAGCTTGTGCTGTGGCCACGGGGTGGGGAATGGTTGTCCCCGTGCCTGCCAGGCCCCAGGCATGACCCCTCGCCCCAGTCATGACCTGGTGCCCACGTCAATGGGACCAGACCCTGGGGGCAGTGGAAGGAGGGGCTCCTGGCCGGATGGAGGCGGTAGGGATCGGAGTCTTGCCTCAAAGGGCGCCCCCGCCCCCACTTCATGACCCCGACCTTATCTCTGTAACTCCCTGACCTCAGGTTCCTCCTCTGCGACAGGAGTCGAGTTGAGTGAGCCCCTCACTCCCAGGGGTGGAGAAGGATATGGCATTGATCTCTATTTTAGGCGGCCCTGGAAGTGACGGGAGGGGGAGGTTATGTGCCCAGGAGCGGCAACCACACCCACAAAAAGACAAGCCACCACCACGGTACCCATTCGTCCACCCGTCTGACCGTCCATCTGTCCACTCACCCAACCATTCGACGGGATCCCCGGCACTCTCTCCACCCCTGGCTCTGAGTGGCTCCGGGTGGTTTAGGAGGTGAGTCAGACGCAGCTCCTGGCCTCAGGGAGCTCACACTCTCGTGGGCGGATCTGCCAGGCTCTCAGACGTCCTCCCAGCAGAGAGATGGCGGTCAGGGCCGGGAGACGGGTCAAGCCCAAGTGTGCCCGGAGCCCAGGCGAGGGATAATCCACTGTGTGCCAGGGCCGGGGGTAGTGAGCATCAGGCAAGGCTTCTAGGAGAAGGTGGTGACTGGCGAAGGTTTGGGTGGGGGGGAGGGTGGGAAGGCAGGAAGGGGTGCTGCCCAGAGGTGGGGGGGGAGGCGGGAAGGGGTGCTGCCCAGAGGTGGGGGGGGGGGTCACGCAGCTCGGCGGGGGGTCTGAGTCGATGAGCAGAGGGACATGAAGCTGGAGAGCTGAGCAGGAGCCGGCCGGTCCTGGGTCAGGGGTCAGGGTCAGGGTCAGGCCTGGGAGGCAATGGGGAACCACAGAAGGTCTGCCAGCAAAAGGGATGTGGTTCGAGTTGCATTGCAGGAGGAGGGGGAGCCCAGGCAAGAGGAGTCAGCCCCAGGCCGTCTGTCCCTCCAGGCCTCATGCCCTTGCGGCCAGGCCTTTGCCCTCCCTGCTCCCTGTCCTGAGAGGCTCTGACAACAGGAGGATTTTTTCAGGAGAGCAGGGCCAGCTCCTCAGAGGTAGGTGGGCCCTGGTGGAAGGGGGTGGGAGAGGCAAGGAGGATGGGACAGGGCTGAGGCCCGCATCAGAGGGAAGGCCAGGCCTCTCTCTGCAGCCCTGGCTGCTTTGTATACACACGGTCCGCAGGGACCAGCCCAGGGGACATTCGGGGCGTTTGGCAATGCCCGGAGACATTTTTGGATGCCATGCCCCGGGGGTAATGCACAGCCGGTGCATCCAGTCGGTAAAAGCCGGAGGTGCTGCTGAATGCCCTACGATGTGCAAGCCGGGCCCCCGGCAAAGAATGGTCCACCTGGAGGAATCGCCATCCGCATGACCGGCCTCTCCCCAGGCAGGAGCCTCCGTGGGGCACTCAGCGTGGCTCCCGGCCACCCCTGGGGTCCCTGACAGGTATGCGTGAGCCTGGCGGGGAGGCCCCGGCAAGCAGTTTGCTCCCCACTTCCTGCCAAGGTCATGTGAGGGCAGAGGATGCGGCGGGCAGGGCTGCCGGGACAGTGCGCCAGCCCGGCAGCGGAAGGATGACACAGGGGGCTCCTGCGGGTGGCCTCCACGGAGGTCAGTGGGGGGCTGGGGCCGGGCCGGGCCGCCTGGGCCGCGGGCCAAGGCTCGGCGAGGGCAGGGGCGGCAGAGCGGGGCCCCGGACCCCGTGGCCCCCAACGGCCTCCAGGTGCTTGCAGCCTCCGGCCGGGCTGGGTTTGGGAAGGTGGCGGGGAGGGGCCCCCCTGAAGGCTGTTTGCTCAGCCGAGGTTTAATCTCCAAAACAGGAAGGCTCGTATTGACAGAAGCAGCAGACGGAATTGCCGGAGGGCCTGCCAGGTTAGGCTCCCCGGCCCCCCTCCTCCCGGCCCCGGGCTGGCCCCCCCACCCCTCCACAGATCCTGCCCTGCGGGACAAACGCTGCCAGCCCCCTCCCACAGCCCCGAAGCTGTGCCCCTCGGTGCCATCCGGGCCCCGGCGAGAGGGTACCTCGGCCTGCTCTGCCCACTGTGGGGAGGGCTGGGGGGGGGCAGGAAAGTGGAGGGAAGGGGGGCCCCGGGGCGACAGGCTTAGCAGGGCGTGTCTCAGCTCTCATTTTGCAATTGAGGAAGCCGAGGCTCAGGGAGGGAAGTGAGCTGGCCTGGGTCACACAGGGGTGGGGTGGTGGTTGTCTGCCCCGGTGCCCGCACCCCGGTTCCGAAACACACGCGGGCGGGTGCTGATGAGCCAAGAGGCGGGGCCCAGCGGACCCCCAAGTGCCCTTCCGGGAAGACCTGGCTCCGGGCTCGCCACGGCGGCAAATGCGGCCGAGGCCACAGATGCCCCCACTGCCAGCGGAAGCCGCGGGAGCGGGCAGGGCAGGTGTACCCCCGGCAAGCCGGGTCCTTCGGGACGGCCGCTTCCTGACGGCAGGCCTGGTCCGGGCCCGGCGGCCCCTTTCTCTTTCCAGGCAGCTGACTCTGCGTGGCACCAAGGTTCACAGGCTGACGCCAGCCTGCCCTCTGGACCCTCTTGAAGCCCACGCCCCTCTCCTGGCCACAGACTCCCTGGCCGCCCGAGGTGGGAGGTGGACATTATTCCCGGGCAGTTCCTTGCCCAGAGCTGCCGGCTCCGAGTGAGAAGCGGGCACTGTGGTCTTGCGTGGACCTGAGGGCTGGCCCCCAAATCCTAGAAACGGGATCCCTGTCTCCCTGCTCCCCACTCTGGAGGGCCGGCCCTGCCCCTGCAGGCCTCCGACTTCCTCTGCTGCTCCCGGCTTACCCGCTGGGCTCAGTCCCTCCATGCCCGCCTCCCCAGTCAGCGGCCACCTCCTTGGAGAAGTTTTCCTGGGTCCCTCCCCTCTTTTCCATTCCTGGGTCCCTTCCAGCCCCCGGCACACATTCTGGCACCCAGAGAGTGCTCTGGGACGGTGGCAACCACAAAGAGCTAAGAATTTGCTAGACGTACAAAGGGGCAAGAAGGAGCTAGGGCCATTGGACAGATGGGAAGACAGGGTCCTGCCCAAGGCCACGCAGCGGTGAGCCCGTGTCTCCAGCTTCCCCTGAGAGCAAGAATCTGTGGGCTCCAGCCTCCTGTGGGGCTCCCGCAGTCCTGCGGGGCTGAGCTCACGGCCCCCATGGCCCCCACTCGGAGTCTAGGGCGGGTGCGGTGCTCCGCTCAGAGGCCGGCTGCAGACGGTGAGCGCACCTCACACACAGAAGACCTGGGTCTCTGCTCCCAGAAGTAGCTCCTGGCCAGGCCTGACTCTTCCTGGCTGCTCCAGAAAGCTCTTCGAGGGCCAGGAAACCAAGCGGCAGCCGGGCGTTCTCGGGTGGAGGAGCGGGTGGCCGGCTGGCCTGCTCCGGGGGTGGAGGGGGGTGCAGGGTGGCCTATGGGCCCCTCTCTGGGTGGGGGAAGGGAGGGTCCCCAGTCTCAGCTCTGTCCCTACACAACGAGCAGGTCTTAGGCAGGCAGTTTGTCGCCTCAGCTCTCGGCCCAAACTCCAGGCCCTCGCGGGTGCGGCTCTCAGGCCGGTCCCGCCCCCCCCCCCCCCCCCCACCCAGGGCTGGGTGCCCTGGGGCAGGTCTGCGGGCCAGGAGCATCCTCCAGTCCCATCCCGGCCGGCCACTGCTGTCACTCTATCCCGGTGACCCAGTTTCCCTCCTGTCCATGCCGGGGGGGGGGCGGGGGGCCCTGGGGAGACAGTGTCCCCCTTTGAGGAGAGGGTGGCGGTGGATCAGATGTCCCGGGCGCGGCGTCTGCGGGCTGGGGACAGGGGCCATGGCTTGCAGGTCTTCAATAGCCCGAGATTAAGTTCCGTCCCTGGGGGCCCCGTTGTGTGGCCATTGTGACGGCGTGGGAACCGAGGCGTTCTGGGCCAGACAGGGACGCACCTCGGGCCTGGGGGCCGACCGGGCATCCCGCGGGAAGGAGCACGCGCAGCTAGCTGTCCACCTGGGGTCTCGGGGAAGCCTGGACTCCGGCCGGGCAGCCTGCGACGTGTCCACGCTGGGTCCTCTGAACCCTGCCGGACCCCCGTGCGCCGCCTGAGGGAAGGTGCTCCTTTTTCGGAGTCCGGTGAGCAGAGCGTGGGCCGAATTTCAGGCGTCTATCCTTGGTCAGTGCACCATCTGCACACGTGCACATGCCCCGGGCCCCTCCCCACTCTGCCCCGGGCCCCTCCCCACCCCTCTTGAGGCTCTCTTCAGCCTCTTCTGCTCCCTTCGGCAAAGTCCTCCCCCGGCGCCCCCCCGGCTCGGATTGCAAGGCTGTCTTCCGCTGACAAAGCCGCAGGCCGGTCCCTGCTGATGTGATTGGAAGTGGGGGGCCACCAAGTCCAGGTGCTGGCTGTAAGCTCTCGCGTTCCCTCCCTGGAGACGCCAGTGCAGGAGTGAGGAGGACTGTGGGAGGCTGGGAGGCCCGCACCCCGGGGCCTGAGCGCACCCCCTCTCCATCACCCTCACCTTCCCCGGCTGCGGCCCCGAGCAGCTGCTTGGCGGGGCCGTCGTGCCCGGCTCTGCGCTCTCTCTCGGTGCCCCAGACACAAGTCCTCGCGCGTGCGGACGTGTGCACATCTCCACACGTGCAGGTGAGCCCGCGTGTGGGGGTGAGGTGCTGCACGTGCGAGCAGAGGACGCGTGTGACCGCGTGCACACACGCCCAGAGCAGGCGCCCGCGGCCCGAGCAGGCTCCTTCCGTCCGGCACAGCTGCAGACTCGGGGGGGAGGGGGGGGGGCAGCGGGGCTGGCCTCAGCCTCGTTCCCCAGGGAGGCAGCCGGGCCAAGGTGGGAGGCCGAGGCCAGGCCGGAGCGCCGGGCGGGGGCCAGGGGGCCAGGGTGCGGCCCCGCCACGAGCTTCCTGTCCGGCTGGCCGGCGGCGGCAACTTCGGACGGAAGGTTGGCCCCACCAGGAAGGCGCTGCCGGAGAAGCGGGGTCTGTGGAGGCTGAGTCAGCTTCCCCCAGCGTCCCTCCCGACCCTCCCCCGGCTGTTCCCCCAGGGCCTTCCCTGACCTCTGCCGCTGCCCTAGCTGGGCCTGCGCGAGGCGCCCAGGGGTGCTGAGACGAGGCTCCCTTGGTGGTGTGATCCGACACCCCCGGGCTGACCCGCCGATTCCCCGAGAGACGTACTCCCCGCGTTCTCCCCACTGCCCTACGGAGTGGCCGGGGCCCCCGAGAGGGCCGGGTGTGCTTCGGGGCACACAGCTGGCCCTGGAGACGTGTGGCGGGACGCTGGGGAAGCCCCCTCCTCATTCAGGGCCCTTGTGACCGCGGCAGCCACAAACCCTTCCCGGACCACTGACTCCGGAACATCCTTCTGTCTGGGCAGCGACTCTGGGCGTGGAGGGGAATTGAGGCCGGTGCATCCCCCAGGTTGGGCCAGGCCTGGCGACCCCTTCAGATACAAAGAGAGAGGTTAGCGGCCCGGGAGCAGCCCACACTAAGGTTGTAAGAGGCGGGTATTGGGTAGACAGCTGGAGGGCTCACGCTGGGGAGTCCCCAGGTCACCCTGGCTTCAGAGTCGCTCTGGGCGGCCACCAAACCCTCCCGTTCACGTAGTTGGCAGCGTATGGACACTCCCGGCCCTACGT
The DNA here is from genome assembly GCF_024362965.1 of Panthera pardus. Lineage (NCBI taxonomy): Eukaryota > Metazoa > Chordata > Mammalia > Carnivora > Felidae > Panthera > Panthera pardus. The sequence continues at coordinate 14,352,073 of NW_026526969.1, forward strand.
TAGAGACAGAACGGGAGCAAGACAGGCCCAGGCTTACCCTCTGAGCTCCTGGTATTCTGGGGACCAGCAGAGAGGGAAAGCAAACACACGTAGCTCCCGTCAGGATCAGCACGGTAAAATAAAGGAAGGGGGTGGAAATTGAGCTGACAACAGAACATGCCTGGGCCCGACAGTCAAGGAGGGGATGGAGGAGGCAACGTGTGGGCTGACAGCCAAAGGAAACAGCAGGTGCAAAGGCACTGGGGTCGACGGAGGCTCCCTGCCCACTAGCTCGTCCCTCATGGGACATTCGTCTGCGGCTCGTCCCATGGGCCAGAGCTGCATGGGGTTGGATCAGATCTCAGAGGGAAGTCACATTAGGCAGGGCCTGCCTGGGGTGGATGGCTGAGGGCTGGGCCGGCCACTGTGGGCTATCCTTCCTGGAGGAGCTGAAACTTGCAGAGAGAGGAGAAGGAAGAAGGTTCCCTATCAAGGGGACCGGTCTGCAGGAAAGTGGCGTGGGAGGGATCGGGGGCTGGGAAGGTGGCCACGGGAGGCGTCTGTGACTGGGCTGCAGGAGGTGCTCCCGGCCAGTCCTGTGGGGCCAGGAAGCTGGTCTCCGCCTGGACCCATGGGCTGTGGACCCGAGTCCGGCAGGGGTCTGTGGGACTCACATCCGTGCAGGTTGCTGGGGGGGGGGGGGGGGGACTTGCACACGCGGTCCCCCGACTGGGCCCCTATCCCAGGCCCCCTGCTCCTCTCCCACCCACCCAGGTTTGGGAGACGAGCCTTTTCAGACCCCCCTCCCCGCGCTCACATTGGTGTCCTGGGGTGCCGTCACAAATTGCGGCACACTTGCCTGAAAACAGACGCTTACCGTCTTCCACTTCTGGGGGCCCAAAGTCCGAATGCAGGTGCGGGCAGGGTGTCCCCGCCGGAGCCCCCGAGCCTGCCCCAGGCCCCTCTCCCAGCTTCTGGCGGTTGCCGGCTGCCACAGGCCGTCCCCGGCTCGCGGCTGCACCGCGCTGACCTCCACCTTCACCTTCCCGAGGCTGCCTTCCCTCGGTGCCTCTGTGTCCTCCTCTCTCCTGAGAAGGGCACCCGCCATTGGATTTAGGGCCCACCCTAAACCCAGGACGACCCACGTCAGGACCCTTCACTTAATTACACCTGCAAAGACCCTTTCTCCAATTAAGGCCCCTTAGCACCTTCTGGGGGGTAGGACTTGAACCTTTTTGGGGGGGCACCATTCACCCCAGTGATGCCAGGGGTCCGGGAGGCTGCACCTTCCCTCACTGCCAGGCCGGCACCTCTGCCTCCATGGGAGCAGCCTCGGGCCGTGGGGGGCACGCCTGACACGTGTGAGTGAGCAGGGGCAGAGAGCCTGTTGATGGTGGGGGCGGGGGGGGCCGCTTTGAGAGTGGGCGCCACGGGGCCTGCCCACCAGAGTGCAGCCTGCGGTCCCCACCTCCACACGGGACGCACAGACAGCCAGGCGGCCTGTCTCCGTGCCCCTGGCCACGTGCCCGGCACAAGGATGGGGGTCGAGGAACCCCTCAACACCCAGGGCTCTGCTGGGCCTTCTCACGAGTAGCGCATTTCTGTCTCAGCCCTCAGGTCTGGGCATGAGCATCGGGCAGGTGGCCACCAGGCCCTGGGCCAGCAAGGCCCAGTACTTGCCCCCCCTGCGATTGCCCCAAGGACCGGAAGGCGCTTTCCACCTGGCAATCACCTGTGCCAAGACACAGGCTCAACTCACCTTCCAACGCATCTTTTTTTTTAAAACGTTTATTTATTATTAAGAGACAGACACAGAGTGTGAGCAGGGAAGGGGCAGATAGAGGGGGAGACACAGAATCCCAAGCGGGCTCCAGGCTGCAAGCTGTCAGCACAGAGCCCGACGCGGGGCTCGAACCCACAAACCGCGAGATCATGACCTGAGCCGAAGTCGGACGCTCGATCGACTGAGCCGCCCAGGCGCCCCCCCAACGCATCTTTTATGCTATATGGAAGCGTGGCTGTGACCTCAGCCGGGGAGGGGGGCTGGCAGACCCAGAGCACCGGCCCCACAGCAGCGGAGCTGGGAGCACGGCTGCCTCCGGTGAGCCCTGCCCCGGGTCTCAGCTGCCTGTGTGTGAAGTGGAGTGACGGTCCCGCACATCCGCCCTACTCCCAGGGGCCCCCGGGGGGAGGGGCAGCATCCCTGGTCACAGATTCAGAAACTGAGGCCAGAAGGCGCCTGGCCTGGTCTCCCCTGCCCAGCAAAAGCAGGCTGGGGCAGACCCAGGCCCCAGCTGGCCAACCACCTGCTGACCTGCTTCCTCCCGGGCCCTCAGGGGGGTAGGCGGTGGGAACGGGCCACGTCTCTGCCTCCCAGCCCCCCGGGCGGCCGCCCCCTGGGAGGCCTGGTCATCGGGCTCAGGTGTCCCGCACAGCCGGTTCCTCTGCCTCCTCCCGTCCTCGCCGCTGTGGAGCCGGAGGGGAGGGTCGCTCCCCAGGGGCCACTGGCGAGGACGGCGGGCAGGTGGGGTTGGCTGTCTGGCTGTGGCCGGGCCCGGCCGACTCTGACGCCATCGCGTGCATCGCTCAGGGGGCTGGGCTGCCTGGGTGTGTCCGCGGTGACCTCCCCTCAGCCCCTTCCCAGGACCCCCGGGCCCGCCCCCCAGGCCAGCTCCGCAGCTCATATCCTGCTCTGGTTAAAGGGTGCGGGGCCCGCCTGGAGTCCGCTGGCTCAGGCGAGCGGGTAGACTGCAGCTGACCAGATGAGTGCTGGAAACACTCCCCCAGTGAAGGGCCTGCCCCCCTCAGCTGCCGGGTTTTTCGCGGGGGGTCGGGATCGAGACCCCGCTTTGCAGGAACGAAAAGCGAGGCTGGACGCAGTGGCGGCCCCACAGTGCACGCTCGGATGCTCTGCCCGCCGCATCCCACTGCCAGCTGTGTCAGACCTGCCCTCGGTTTGCCTCAGGCCAGGTAGTTGGGGAAACTGAGGCTGGGAGGGGCTACGTGCTCTGCTCAAGGTGACTTAGCTTCTTTATCTGTCTATTGGAGCCAGCCACAAGGGGTTTAACGCTCGGCTCTGCTGATTATTAGCTGGCTGACCTCACGTGAGTCACATGACCTGTCTGTGCCTCAGTTTGTTCAACTGTGAAACGGAATAATTAGAAGGCCCGCTCTGGGGTTCCCGGGTGGCTCAGTCGGTTCAGCAGCCGATTCTCGATTTCGGCTCGGGTCACGATCTCACAGCGTGTGGGTTTCAGTCCACAGTGGACTCCCTCCATGACAGTGTGGCACCTGCTTGGGATCCTCTGTCTCCCTCTCCCGCTCGTGGCCATGCTGTCTCTCAAAAATAAATACACTTCAAAAAAGAAGAAGAAGAAGAAGGGCCGCTCAGCAGGTGTTGTGAGCACCACAGGAGCTGCCGCACACGGCCTGGAGCAGAGCGGGACTGCGGGAACAGGTGGCTGCTGTTGCCACGGTCACCGTCACCGCCGCCCCTTCCTGCTGCACCGTGCACCTCGGCGCCCCGACCTTGTCTGGTTCAGCACCGGACCGCTGGGCCCAGGCAGGGACTTACGTTCAGGAAATGTTTCGGACCATGAGCCGAAGCTTGAGCCCGGATCCGCCTCATTCCGGAGACGTGGCTCCCCGACCCTGATTCTCTCGCGAGACCACCACGCCCGCACTCCTGATGGGGTGTCTCTCCGGGCCCGCGAGCCACGCCCTGAGGGGGTTGCCCGGACCCGCAGGATGCCGCTTGGGAAACTGAGGCCAGAGAGGGCAAGACCTCAGAACGAAGGCTCCCCAGATCCATTGGGTGCCAAGGAGCTGCCGGGGTGGGGGCCGAGGCTGGGGGTCAGGAGACACAGGAAGGCAGGGTGGCGGGCGGGGGGCCTCCGGCTCCTGCAGGCGCGGAGCTGAGCCTGCTCCCGGGTGGGCAGGCCTGCCCTGACTCGCGCCGACCGGCACCGCTCGGGGCCTGGGCGCCCACACAGCTGCAGACCCGCGTGCCCCCCGAGGGGCCCGTGCCAGCCTGCACCGAGCCCGGACTTGAGCGTGGGGGGCGCTGCAGCCGGCCTCTGTCCCCCAGCGCGGCGGCCGGGTCAGCGGCAAGGCCTGTCCCCCGCCCGGGCCTTGCCCTCCGTCGGTGCCGTCCTGCTCAGAGGAGGCGGCCCAAGCCACAGGCCGCTCACACGGCGCCCCCCCCCGCCCCCCCCCCCCCCCGGGCCCTCATTCATTCCCGCGGTCGCGGGTTCTCGCCACATGGCGGTGAGCAAGTCTCTTGTCCCCTCTGGGCCGTGATGCCTCCTGTATGGCAAGAGGTGCCCGACCCTCACGACGTGTCCGCGGAGGGCCCCCGGGAGGAGTGGGGGCAGCATGTGCAGGGTGGGGGCGGCCACAGTCCCTGACCAATGGCAGCTGCAAGGTTGGAGCTTCCCGGGCCTCCCCAGGGAGCTCTGGAATCCTGCTCTCGCCCACGCGCATGGCGGAGAGGTCCTCCCCCCGCCCCCCGCCTCTTCCCCTCCTTGTCCAGGGCCCCCAACATCCCTCCCTGCGCTGTGGGGCCCCCGCAGCCCTGTGAGGCAGGGCTCCCCTCCTCAGTCCCTGTGACAGATGAGGACACTGAGGCTGACGGGTTCTCCCCCCCCCCGCCCCCCGCTCCCCCCCGCCTGGAGGCTGTCATCACCCCCTTCCCCGGCTGGCCTCTCCCCCTGCAGCCCTCGTGATCTGCATACCCTCGGAGCTTTGGCCTGCCTTTACGGGGGCCTTGCCTGGCCGGCACCCTCACCTCCGGCATGGCTCAGGCCTGCTCGGGGCGGCTCCCACCTTCGGGGCTGCCGGGGGCCCGCATGGGGCCGGAAGCTGGGTGGCCAGCCCCCAGGCAGCCCCCACGGCCCTCGGGGGCCGAGAGCCCGGTGGTGGGAGCAGGCAGGCCAGGGCTGGGTCACCGGCCCACAGACACCCTCCGTGTCCACCCCAGTGGGTGCACTGAGGCTCAGGAAGCTGTCGGTCCCTCGGTGAGAGGCCGCTTTGCCGGACGACCTGGGGGAGGTCTCAGGGTCAGAAGTGAGGCCCTGCCTCCCCCTAGGGGGCTCCAGCCCGTGCTCCTAAGAGTTTTCTCAGCTGTAAAATGGAGCCGGTGTCCGGCCTTCCTGCCTCACGGGATTGCTACACGACCCCAAAGAGCAAGGAAACACCAGCATCTGTGCACGAACGGGGAGGAGAGACAGGCCAGGCCCCCCCATGTGCCCGTTTCAAGGCATGCTCACCCCAAGGCCAGGAGCCCCAGACAAGGTCCGTTCGAGCCAAGCTTCCCTGCCGTCTGAGCCGGAGCCCAGGACTGGGCTCTTCCTCCCACTCGGCACCCCCCAGGTGGTGAGCTCCCCATAGCTGGATGTATGCAAGTGGGCAGGAGCCACACCTGGGACTGGAGGCCAGGCTAACTGAATCCTGGGATTCCTGAACACTGACATCCTGGCTTCCGAGGACAGAGGAAAGGCGGTCTCTGTGGTGGGATTCCGGGCTCCGTGAAAACCTCGAGCGTGAAGTCAGACCAGCCCAGACTTGGGGCCTCCTCCACCTCTCGATGCCGTGTGTCCTTGGGGCTCAGCTGCCCCTGCTCTGAGCTGAGAGCTGCCCTCCTCTCAAGCAGAGTGCCCACCGCCTGCCCCAGGCCGGAGGCACCCCCGGAAGAGCCGGCCGCCTGCACGGAAGGAGGGCCGCACACGGGGTCCTCGAGGTGGGCTAGAAGGCACTAGGCTACGGGGAAAACAGAGCCGGGACAGGAGTGGGACATGTGGGGCCTGTGGCCTCATGGGGAAGGTGACGTTCTAGTGGAGATTTGAAGGGGGTCAGCTGGGGTGATGTCTGGGGAAGAACGTTCCAGACAAGAGCGCAAACAGCTAGAGCAAAGGCACTGAGGCAGGAACAGGCACATCCCTGGAATGGCTCAGAGGCCAAGGCCGGAGGTCAAGGAGCAGGGAAAGAAGGGGGCCGAGGACCTCGGGTTCGAGGGTGGACAGACAAGCCGAGGACAGGACCCCCTCCTCCAGAGGACAGGAGCTGACCACTTGGCAGAGGCTCCCTTCCCGCCACCGGAGTCCCCGGAGCGGGGGGGGGGGGGGCTGGGGACTTGGGGACAATGCCAGGGACAAAGGGCCGGGGCAGGGGGTTGGATTTACGGCCTCCCCTGACCCCGGTGGAGAAACCAGCCTTGTTGGGCAAGGCTGAGTACCGGCGACCAGCCTGGGGGTGGGACAGCCAGGATGACAGCTCCAGAGAAAGGATTAGCCGTGGCCCGAAAGGCCACGCAGGGCGCCATGGCAACCGCGAGGCCGCGGAGCCTTGGGAGAAAGGGGCCTGTGTTAACACCGGCACAGCCTCCCCAGTGGGGCTGGGGGCTTGTTAACCAGCTTACCAGGCAGCGCCCGGCCCATTGACATGGAAATCCAGACCTGCCATCCGTCAGCCCTGAAAAGGCCTGTCGGACCCTGAAAAGACGCAGCGGAGGAGGAGGGGCCCAATGGGCGGGCGGGACCGGCGGGCAGGCGGGCGGGCAGGTGCCACTGCCACCGGGACAGGAATGAGCCCCCACCTTCCTCCCTGCATTCCCCCACTGCCTGAGAGGGGCTGAGAGTTGCCCAGCCAGACACCCACTGGACGGGGAGATATTGGGGCCCCGGGGTCGAGGGGAGAGCTGTAGGCGCTCGAGGCCACAGGGTCCACGTGGCCGTGCTGGTCCAAGCCAGGCTCGAGGGCCACAGCGTGGGGCGGTGGGCCAGAGTGGCCGCCTCTGTCCCGCGTGGTGGGGGACGGGAGCCTGGGCCTAGCGCCGGGGGCCACCCCCACTGCCGTGCTGACCCCTCCTGCCGGCTCTGCCTGGGCCTTCCACTCCGAGCCCCAGAAGTGACCTGTCCCCTGGCTGCGTGACCACCTGAGGCGGGGCCCGGGGCCACGCCGAGGCCTCGCCTCCGATCTCCCTGGCCCTCCCCCTGGGGTGCCGTGCCTGCCCGGCTCCTTCCACAGTGCTCCGGCCTAGAAGATGTGCCCAGAAGATATGGCACGGTCATCCGTCAGGTTAGCCCTCGGCTGGACGCAGGGCCAGCAAGGGGCCTGGCCTTTGGGGCCTGTGTGTGCTTGGGGGTGGGGAACGCCTGCCAGGGACGGGGTGAGGACACGGCGCCCCTCCCCACCCCAGAGCAGGACGCTCAGACTCTGGCCAGGGAAGCAAGGCCCCTGGAAAGCTGAGATGTGCAGAAGCGCCTGGGCAGGCAGAGGGGAGGGCGGGAAGAGGCTGGGCAGGTGTCTAAGCCCTGTTGACGCGGGATTCCAGCCATCTGGAAGCCCCCTCCCCGCATGGCTCTACCCTCTGGTCTCCGGGCAGAACCCAGGGGGTGGAGGCAGCCGGCGGCCTGGGCACTGGAGGGCGTGGAGGGCCTCGGGTGGGCGGGGGACGCTGGGGGGAAGGCGGGCCCCGAGGTGGGCATCCGGCCTGCTCGGCATCGGCCACGTGGCTGCATCTCCAAAGCTCAGCCCCTCGTCCTGAGCACAGGTCCCTGGGCTCGGCCCTGTCCCTTCTGGGAGGAGCGGGAGGCTCCCACGGGAGAAGGGAGCTGCCAGAGCCTGGCCAGTGGAGGGCGACCCAGGGAAAACCGGCCCCTCACGGGCACCCACCCCTCGACACCGCGTCCTCCAGCCTTCTCCGGGATGATGTCACCCGCCAGGCCCCAGGCGCGGTGCTCACACTCCAGCCTCCTTACTGATGAGCCGCCCGGCAGGCCACAAGTGGCGGCGGGGGGAGCCCACGCACAGTGGTCGGGAGCAGGCTGGCGCCCTGGCCCCCACCCCCACCCCCTCTGCCAGTGTTGGGTTTCCTCAGGGTGAGGCCCCAGCTGCACACAGCTGGTGCGGGCTGGGGGGCCAGGAACTTGAGAAGGATGTGCCCCCACGGCTACCGAGGAGGGGCCACAGGCGCCCTTCGGAGCCTCAGGCTGGGCCGGCTGGGCCTCCCCCTTGTCCTCAACCCCCCAGCTGCCATCTGCCTCCGTCCCTCCTGGGGAAGGAGGAGGGGCTGGCCCACATTCCTCTGCACAGGGGCCCCTCCCCGCATCTGGCCTTCTCAAACCTCCTTCCTTCCCTAGCGGGCCCTGGGAGCCCCCTCCCCACCCTCTACCTGCTGGGAGGGGCCCCTCAGGAAAGCAGGGGCCGTCCCTGCTGGCGTCTGGGGACTTGGATAAAGAAACACGCTCAGGCAGCGGCCTCCTTTCCCCCCAACCCGGCCGCCCTGTGGGTCTGTATCCCGGGTGCCCACTGTGTGTGGGCTCAGGGGGGTGCCCCTCAACTCCTCATGACCTCAGAGAGCCCCTGGAATTGGGGAGTGAAGTGAGAGGGAGACCCCGGGGGGGGGGGGAAAGGCCAGCTGGGCAGTGTGGAGCCGGGGTGCCAGGACAAAGGACTGGGTCAGATGGGCACCCCTGCCCCCAGCCTGCACCCTGGTGGCATGGGCCATGGGAGCCCTCCACGAAGAGGCAGATGATCGGATCTTCTCCCACGGGCCCTGAGCGGGTCCTGAGTGATGACAGCAGGAAGGAGAGGTCTTGCACTCACCGGGTCAGGCTAACTGGGGGGGGGATGATGGCAGACCACGGGCCGGAGACAGGGCACATTGGGTCCCAGAAGAAAGCACAGATACCCCAGGCTCAGGGCCTTTGTTCCCAACGATCCTCAGAGCACTCTGGACGTCCTGGAGGAGGGGGTGCCGGAAGCCGGGCCACGGCAGGGTGCATAGGAGTCTGCTAGGAAAAGAAGTGTGTGTCTACCGCAGGACCCGTTTTCTAAACTTCTGTGTGGGCCTGACACTTCATTCACTCGACCAATATCTACTTATTGAGCACCACTCCGGGCACAGGGACAGAGACTGGTCCAGACAGGGCTACCCCATTTCCTCACAGCGGGAGACTTTTGGCTGCATGCCTCGAAGCCCAGGGATGAAAGGAGAATGAAAAACAAGGGCAGACGCACGCTGGGATGAGGTTCTTTGAGGGGAAGCTTGCAGGCCTGGGGGGATGGTATGGGCAAAGGCCCTGTGGCCAGAAGGCTAGAGTGTATGGGGACCAGACAAGCAGCCAGTGTGGAACCAAGGGGGTGGCACCCAGTCCGGGAAGCTAAGCGCCACAGCACACCCTGTGTGTGCAATTTGCAAGGAGGTTGCCACCCCCCCCCACCCCACCCCGTGTGCACCCACATCCCACAACCGGGCATCTACTCGCCAGAGCCCAGGGCCTGGCTGGCAGTTACGGCGAATGCCAGTGCGCACGTGGGGGTGCTGAGGGCTATGAGGGCCGTCTGTGTGCAGGCACGCAAGGACCCTGGGACCCAAAATCACACACTAAGTCACACAGGCACAGGGACTCGGCAGAAACCCGCAGTGACAAGCGGGCTGTTGGCCTCCCCTCCCCCCAGCGCGCACCCAGCCGCTAGGCGGACCCCCGTCCCGTCCCCTCATCACCCCTCTCTCTGGCTCTTCAGCAAAGCAGTTGCTCGAAACTAATTGAATTTTCCGCCTGGGAAGGGCCTGGGGAGGTAAGGAGGGGTGGAGGCTGGGAAGACGCTTGTGAACAGGTCCGGCGCTCCCCTCCCCACCCCTGCTCCTCCCTCCCCCCTCCCTCAGCCCCTCCCCTCCGCTGTGGCTAGGAACAATGGACAGAAGGACGGACGGACGGGACGCAGCCCCCACCCTGGACAGAGCCTGAGTGGACGGGAGGGAAGCTTGGCCTGTGCCCTGGTCCTGCCTGCCAGCCACAACCCCCCCACCCCCTCCCCCCGGAGCTAGCGTGGCTCTTTGGGCCTTGGCGCCCCCTACCACAAAACAGAATTGGGACTGGGGTGGGTCTATCTGAGCATAAACCAGACAGCGGAAGTGGGGGCGGCCTTGGAAATCCAGGATCCAACCCACCGCCTGGACTGAAAGGCCCAGGTCCCGGTGGGCCCACGCTGCAGGCCACCCGCAGGGCAACCGGGTGCTGGTGGCTGAGCGGGCGGGTGTTGGGGGGGAAGAAGCCGGTGAGGGCCCATCACTGTCCCGGGGTGGCTTACTCCCAGCCCAGCCCCACTATTTACAGTGGGAGGTGTGTGCCCGGCGTGTGCACACGCGTGCGTGTGTGCGTATGGTGGGCAGGGGGCTGAGAGGGAACGGCTTGGGGACAGAGCGGGCCTGCCACGCTCCCTGCCCCCACCCATCAGCCTCCCTGCTTTTCTGGACCCCAACCCCCGTCCACAGCCCCCACCTGGAAAGCGCCCCAAATGGGCAGAGGAGACCCGCCGCCACCCCGTCCACTAGCCCCGGGGCCCCACCGGCCTCACAGGTGCGGGGGCGAGTGGGGAGGGGCCACGCTGCTCTCCTGGGAGCCCCAGGGGGCCAGCCTGGACACGGGGCTGTGTGCCACTCCCCTTCCTCACCAAACAACTGCTCCCGGGGCCCCTGCTGACTGCACGGTGCGTGCGTCCCACGGGTGAGCAGCAGCCGGCAGGTGAGGGACCCCGGGCCCTGCACCAGGGGCGGGGAGGGGGGTCCAGGCGCACGCTGCGACTCTCTAGCTCGTCAGCACGTGGAAAGAAGCCTGGCATCTGGGCCCAGGGCTGCGGGAGGCCCGGCAGGGGAGGAAATGGGAGAGCCCGTCCCTGGCGAAGGGCTTCGGGCTGAGGCCCAGGCTCGCGCACACAGGGCCCCGGAGTCGGGGGTCCGATCATGCCGGCGGGGGTTCTGCTGGAGCAGGGGAGCAGGACACCTCAGCGACGTGACCAGCGTAGGCCCGGCGGGGTCTCAGACGCAGGGGCGGACGGGTCTGGAGGAGGCCACAGGGAAGGCCGGGGGAGCAGGCGTCACCTCGGCCCCGAGAGTCGCCAGAGGCGGGTCGGGGGCGGGTGGCAGGGGGCAGGGCTCTCGAGCGGCCGTCCACCCTGCCCGCCCGGCTCCCGGTGACCTCCGGGACGCCCGCGGCACAGCCCGCCTCCCTTCCTGCCCCCCCAGCAGCCCTGGCCCACGAGGCAGCCGCACCCCTTCCTGCCCACCTCCCAGAGGCCACGCGCCAGGGGCCCGCGGCGGCCTCTCTGGCCTGTGCCGCGGGAGGCCACGTGGGCAGCCTGTGGGGCACTGGGCCCGCCAGTGGGTGGGGGCGGGTTTTGGGCACAGGTGAGCGCCACTGCTCTGCTGGGGCCAGGGGACACGAAGCATCTGTCTCAGCCCAGCCGAGCGTACACCCATCCCCCCGTGCACATGTCCACACACCCACTCGCCCACACCCGCCCCCATCCACGCACATCCGGCCTGTCCACAGACACACACACCCCCACCTGTCCACACGCGCACACACACACACACACACACACACACACACACACACTGAGTGCTGGCCGTGAACTCTGAGCAATGCTGAGTCACAGGCCCTGACCACATGGCATCCTGTTCTAGGACCCCAGGCTGGCCACACCTCAACACCCAGGCAGGCGGAGGGGGAAATGCAGGTCCTGGGGGGCACCCGCAGGGGTCACTGCCTGCACTGAGGTCACTCCCAGCGGCCACTAGGATGCCATCCTGGAGAAGAGGTCCCTGAGGACAGGCGGTGGGGTGGGGGGGCACGAGGGTAGAATCCTGGGTTGTCGGACTACGGGGCGGGGCCTCTGTGCCCGTGAGGCCCCGAGAGGTGAGATGTGGTCAGAGAGTGAGTGTAGGGAGCAGAGATAAAGATACAGACATAGAGACAGTGAGTGATGAAGACAGTGAGGGACAGACAGTGAGACACAGAGAGGGACAGAGACAGTGAGGGTCAGAGACAGTGAGGGATGGAGATAATGAGGGACAGAGAGGGACAGAGACAGTGAGGGACAGAGACAGAGAGGGACAGAGACAGACACAGAGACAGTGAGGGACACAGAGAGGGACAGAGACAGTGAGAGACAGAGACAGAAAGGCACAGAGACAGTGAGAGACAGACATAGTGAGACACAGAGACAGTGAGGGACAGAGACAGTGAGAGACAGAGACAGTGAGGGATGGAGATAATGAGGGACAGAGAGGGACAGAGACATAGACAGTGAGGGACAGAGATAGTGAGGGACAGAGATAGTGAGGGACAGAGACAGTGAGAGACAGAGACAGTGAGGGACAGAGATAGTGAGAGACAGAGAAAGAGAAGGACAGAGACAGTGAGAGACAGAGACAGTGAGGGATGGAGATAATGAGGGACAGAGAGGGACAGAGACAGAGACAGAGACAGTGAGGGACAGAGATAGTGAGGGACAGAGACAGTGAGGGACAGAGACAGAGAGGCACAGAGACAGTGAGACACAGAGACAGACACAGAGACAGTGAGGGACACAGAGAGGGACAGAGATAGTGAGAGACAGAGACAGAGAGGCACAGAGGCAGTGAGAGACAGACATAGTGAGACACAGAGACAGACACAGAGACAGTGAGACACAGAGACAGTGAGACACAGTGAGACACAGAGATAGGGAGACACAGAGACAGAGAGGGACAGAGACAGCGAGGGAAGGAGACAGTGAGAGACAGTGAGACTCACAGAGAGGGGGTGTGAGTGCCCCAAGGGTCCCGGCCTCTAGTCTGGGGCCCCCGCGAGGGCGGGAGAGCCTGGAGTCCCCGTGCTCGCCCCGCTGGGGGGGCACGGGGGGTGAGGCTGGGATAAGCAGGCTTGTCTCAGCAGCTGCGGCGAGATAGTCCTCGTGGGGGCATTTTTTCCTCATCGAATCATCCTGGGCTCGGTCCAGGGCCCTCTCCCCAAGCTCTGAGCGACCAACGCTCCCCCACAAGATGCCCTGAAGCCGGCGAGGGGTCCGCGAGGGGCCTTTCCCACAGCCTCTCCTGGAATCCAGGGCTCGCCCCGGGCGCTGAGCTCAGGAGGGGCAAGGAGGGAACGCGGGTGGGGGTGGCCCACCCGGGGGGGGCACCCACCCCCCACCCCCCACCCCCCACCCCCCACCCCTGCATCCCTGCATCCGTCTGTCCGTTGGGCAGCGTGGCTCCGTCCGCGGCCCCTGGGGCCGACGCCGGGTCTGATCCCACTGAACAAACACCTCCAGGCTCCACGGGGTCAGGGCCAGAGACCCGGAGGGTGGGCTGCGCCCCCCTGAACTCGGAGAGCCCCGCTCGGGACCCGGGAAGCCACCGGTCTCGGGGGCGGGGACAGCTAGAGGTCTCAGGAAGGAGTCGTGAGGGAGACGAAGACCGAGCCGGGCCCCGGCCTGTGCCCCCCACACCTGCCACGACTCTCCGATCTTCCCCACTTAGCGTCCTGCCCCTTACGGACAGACAGACGGAAGACGGGCGTGTGAGTGGACGGACGGACGACTTGGAAGGATGGCTGCGGATGGAAAGGAAAGAGGGAAGCCAGGCCGGCGGATGGGAAGATGGACAGAGAGAGGGCTGCTCCCTGGCCGGCCGCTGACCGGACGGATGGGGAAATAACGCGCAGGTGCGCCGACGGCCAGAGAAATGCACGAGGACACGGACAGACGCACGGAAGGGGGATGCGGCAGGCAGGACGGAGCCCCCCAGAGATGCCCAGGGGCTCATCCCTGGAACCTGTGACTGCCACCTTCCGTGGTCAAAGGGACACTGAAGAAGTGGATAAGTGAAGCCAGAGAGGGAGAGATTACCGGGGTCCTGTGGCTGCCCCCCCTGCGCCCCCCCCCCCGTGATGCCGTCACAGGCGTGAGGGGGGAAGTGAAGCCGGCAGGCCACCAGATCGGGGGAGCGCTCTTGCGACCCTGCGCCGGGCAGCTGACCTCCAGCTGAGGATGCCGGAGGCTTCTAGAAGCTGGAAAAAGCAAGGAAACCGTTTCTCCCCCAGAACCTCCACGAGGAACCCTGGTCACACCTTGAGTTTAGCCCGTGAGACCCATCTCTGACCCACAGGGCCGTAAGACGGTACGTTGTGCTGTTTGAAGCCACTAAGTCCAAGGTGATTTAGTACGACGGCGATAGGACACAGCACAGATGGACGGAGGGACGTGGGACGGACAGACGGTGAGGAGGGGCCTAGGGCGCGTTCCGCAGATTTACACTCGGACGAACCCTGGGGCTGTAGGCCGGGCGGGAAGACCAGACGCCCCAGGCTGGACGGGAATTTAGACACCCCGGCTTCCAAGATAACCACTTAGTACCCGTAAGACGCACAGCTCAGAACCCGAGCGTCACAACTAACTGGGAGGGACAGAGACATCCAGAGACACCCAGAGACAGTCTAGGCCCACGGGGACCCAGGTGAGCCTTGTTTGGAGGGTGCCCCGGGGGCGGGGTTCAGGGCAGGTGCGCCGAAGGGAACCCCATCTTCTGCCTCCCGTGGTCCTAGTCCAACCAGGGCCTCTGCACCTGGGAAGGCGTCCTGGCAGGTGGGGAAGTCAGAGACCCCCGGCAGCCGAGCCAACACCACAGGCCCTGTGAGCCTCCTTCCGCCCACCTCGACGGCAGCACACGGCTCGCGCACGCCTGCATGCACGCGCTTACCCACACCACGCGGACGAGGGGCTCCACCCGGCTCGGCCGGCCTCGAACTGCCGACCTCAGCCAGGTCCCTACCGCCCCCCCCCCCCGGGGCTTTGTTTCCCCCTCTGTGGGCTGAGGAGCTCGGGCCTTTGGAGGTGGGGTGGGGGCGGGGACAACGGGTCATCACGGGGAAGGGGAGCCGGGCTGGGTGTGAGGGGGCGTCCGCCCTGGCCCTCGCTCATGTTTCTGACCACGAGGCTTCCTCCCCCGCGCCCCTCTGGGGAGGGACTGTAATTAACTTCTTCCTGTTCAGATCAGGAGTCTGTTTCCAAAAACATATTTCGAAGGATTATTTTGCAAAGGAAATGTTTTTGAAAGAATCTCGTGTCCGTCCCAGCCCCGGGGAAGTGGCCGCAGCAGTGAGGGCTCAGGGGTGAGAGTGGCCACGGTGGCCCTGGTGGCCCTGGTGGCTGCAGTGAGCTGGCGAGCTGGCCCTAGCCCGTCCGGGGTGGGGAGGGGCGGGGATGGGGGGGTCCAGGGCTTGGTGGGAAGAGGGTCTCTACTTCCTCCCGCCCACTCTTTGCCCCCTGCTTGCCCTGGGGCCCCCCCAAGGCTGAGCCTGGGCCTTCTCGGGGGTCTCCTGCAGCCTTTCACCGGGGAGACCAGTTCCCCTGAAAGCTCCTGCCCGCTCCCTGCCAGCACCCCCACCTTCCGCTCCACTGGGCCACCTCCTGCCCCCCGAGGTCCCGTGGGCTCTCTTCTGCCACCCAGCCTCTGCCGGGACAGCTCCCCCAACCCCCCGGGGCACAGCGGGGTGCCTGATGTGAGCCCAGCCTGCCCTCCCATGTGCCACGGCTGCCTTGGGCACCTTGGGCCGCCCCCTTCTTGACCTTGACCCTCACTTCCTTGAGGAAGGCCCTTTTTTTCTTTGCTTTTATTTTCTATCCTGAGAAACATGATAGAAAATTTCCACCATCACAAGACAAACAGCCCTCGTGGGGGGGTGGGGTGGGGGACAGCTGCCGTGGGTCACTGAACGCCCGCCGAGGTTCCCAGTAGGGGGGACCTCTCTTCTCTGGGAAGGGGTCGTGGGCTGGCGGCTCCCCAGCCCCCGTGGGGACAGTCCTGGCCCTGACCACGCCGACTCTGGCCAGTCCGTGGCTGCCCACCTCCCCTCTGCTCAGATGGCCTTGGTCTTCCCTCTAGATTGTTCCCTTGCCCACTGTGGCCGCCTGGCCACCAGCACACAGCCAGCGTCCAGATGTGTGTCGGATGGAAGGGTGGTCACGTGGACCCGGGGCGTGGGGTCTTGTAGGAGAGGCCGTTTAATCTCCAAGGACCACCCCTCAGTGCCTCTTCCCAGAATCCCAGGCTGGGCCCCGGGTCGGGGAGGGCCGGGCTCCCCAGGCAGCCCCTCTCTGCCTCAGTCTCCCCACCCCACCCCCGCATGGCTCTCCCCGGCCCCCACCGCTCCTCAGGCTGGGGAAATTCCACAGGCTCGGCCACCACTAGCCACATGGATCAGAGGACAGTCCCGGCCCTCTGGGGACCCAGGGCAGGGGGAGAACATTCTGTCAGCCTGCTGGCCAGCTGGGAGGGAGGTGACCGAGTGTGCGAAGGACACAGAGGGAAAGGCGCCTGGCCTGCCACTCGTGTGCCGGGGCCCTCAGACAAGTGCTCGGCCTCTGTGCACCCGTTTCCCGTCTGGGAAGGTGGGGGGCGAGGAGACAGGCCATGAAGACCTCGGAGGGTCCCACAGGGGGCCCGTGTTGGCCCCAATCCTCCACCCGGGCCCCACCTTCCAGACCTCCACTCAGGGGTGCATCCCCCCCCCCCCCCGGGAGACCCGCCTGGCCTGGGGGTGTCCCTGGGCGTCCCTGTCCCCCTCTCCCTGTCCCTGCTCCCAGCCCTCACCCCGCGAGGGCTCTCCCAGCCCTGGGTTCCAGCACTCCGCCCCTCCGCAGATGTCCTGGAACTGGTGTGAGGTTATTTCGGGAGCTGGCGGCTCCCCTGGGCCTTTCCCGAGTCTTGGCGGGAGCGCTGGAAGCCAGCAGGGGTCAGCCTGAGCGGGAGGGGGCGTGTAGCGGTTGTGGGGACACAGCCTGGTGTCTGGGGGAGAGGGTGGCAGGGGCCCACCTGAGAGGGTCCCAGGGTGGGGGCAGGCAGACCCGGAGCAACTCATTCCCTACCAGCTGGTCCTGCCCTGGGGGGACACCGAAGGATCTTCACACGTCTGTCCCTCCCACAGATGTGGCCTCAGTCACCTCCACAATCTCGCCTCACAACGCCCCTGCCCTGCCCTCCCACGCTCCGGCCTCCTAGCTGCTTGCTACCTCAGGACATTTGCACAGACGCTTCCTTCTGCCTGGCTCATTCCTCCTCGGTCTCCTGGGCCAGGTCTTTTTCAACATGAGGTCTCAGGGCAGCGGTCACCTCCCCTGAGAGCCCCCTCCCAGCCATGGCCCCAGTGTCCCCACGACTCCCCTCCTACCACCTCCGTTCTTTACTGTTCTGTAGAAACAGAACGCCAGCCACAAATGTAACTTGATGTTTTCTAGTGGCCAGTTGAAAACACAGTTTTTAAGACAGGTGGAAATTTAATATTTTTTAAAAGTTTATTTATTTTGAGAGAGACAGCACAAGCAGGGGAGGGGCAGGGAGAGAGGGAGAGAGAGACTCCCAAGCAGGCTCCGCACTGTCAGCGCAGAGCCCAAGGTGGGGCTTGAACCCACGAACCGTGAGATCATGACCTGAGCCGAAGTCAGATGCTCAACTGACTGAGCCGGCCAGAAACCTCTAATTTTAATATATTTTATTTAACCCACTGTATCCAAAAATATTTTTCTTTAACAAGTGATCAGTATAGGGGCACCTGGGGGGCTCAGTCGGTTGAGCGTCCGACTTCGGCTCAGGTCATGATCCCGTGGTCCGTGAGTTCGAGCCCCACGTCGGGCTCTGTGCTGACAGCTCGGGGCCTGGAGCTGCTTCGGATTCTGTCTCCCTCTCTCTCTGCCCCTCCCCCGCTCGCACTGTCTCTCAAAAATAAATAAACATTAAAAAAAAAAAAGCGACCGGTATAAAAATTATTGAGATTTTCTTTTATGCCCTGAATCTTGCAAACCCGTTTCAGCTGGTGGTCAGTGCTACCAAACAGGCCCGGCCAGCTCTGTGCCACTGTCCTATTGTTTGCGTCCTAGCACATACCATCACCTAGAAGGTTCCATGTACTTGCTGAGCTATTTATTACCCGTCTCTCCCGCTGCAATACGTGACTGTCTTGCCCCCCACAAGGCCACGAAGCGGATGCTCTGTCAACGTCTGGGGATGAGGGAAGGGGAGCTGTGGGGTCTGGGCCCTCCCCCAGCATCATCCCCACCCACGGGGGACCACGACTCCAGGCCACACGGCAGCATGACGAGGCCCCCTCTGTGCAAAGCGGGGGCTTGAACCCACACCCGGTGTCCCGTGCTCCCCTGGTTGTCCCCGACTCTGCTGGGCGAGGGCCGCGGGGCCCTGGCGGCTCCTGCACCCCCCA
Source organism: Panthera pardus (assembly GCF_024362965.1). NCBI lineage: Eukaryota > Metazoa > Chordata > Mammalia > Carnivora > Felidae > Panthera > Panthera pardus. The sequence continues at coordinate 14,370,087 of NW_026526969.1, forward strand.
CCTTGAGGCGACCTGCGGCCCAGCCCCGTCACCCCACGCGGCCACTTTCTCATCTAATCGGATTCCTGGCTCTCCCTCCCTCGATTCCGGGCTGCGGGGCGGCGGGGCCCAGCGCCCATCTGGAGAAATCATCACAGCACCCCCTCCGGGCCAGATGCCCCCCACCCCCGCGCCGCCCCGCACGGCCGGCCCCCAGCCCCTGCCCGGCACAGGGCCTCCTACGCCTGGCCGAGGGCCCCGGCACCCGGACAGGCTTTCTGGCGCCCCGTCCAGGCCAGCTGAGCTCCCTCTAGAGGGCTGCCAGCGGGCACACTGCTGGCAGAGGCCCAAGAGTCTCCCGCGGCGCCAGCGAGGCCCCCATCCGCCCGGGCCGGGGCCACGGGGAAGCCTCTGCCTGAGCCCCCCGCTCCCCAGCGGCCCACCGAGGGCTTTCACGGTCCCTGCGGCACATCCTTTTGACGGGGCTCCCACGTGACCCCTTGAGGGTTTTCGGCAACAGTAACCCACCAGGGACACGGGCACGGTGGCCTCAGTCTCCCCGTCAGTAAAACGGAGACCCTGGCCCAGCAGAGCTGTGAACAGACGTGAACGCGCTTGGAGGAATGGGTAAGAGCCAAGGAGCCTCACTGTGGGAGCTGGAAAATGAGTGGGGGACGCAGGGGAGGCTCTGTCCTCCCCCCAAATCCTGGCCCCCCCCCTGCAGCGGCACCTGGCTGCGAGGACCTGGGTGGTCACACCTCCCCTTTGAGCCTCAGCTGTCACATCTGTGAAATGGGAAGTGAGAGAGGAAGGGGTGCTCCCCTCGCAGGGGGTGGTGGGAACGCGGGGGCTAAGGCCTGGCCGGGGCTGGGTTCCCGGTAGACGGGGGTCCTGCCCTCCCCGCGGGGCACCTCCACTCGCCGCCCGAGGCTCAGGCCCGCTGGGGAGAGGGCGACACCAGCCTCACCTGCAGAGCTGGTATCTCAGCGGCCCGGACTGCCCACAGAGCCATCCTCTCCCCCCTCCCCACCGGGCCAAAGGAAGCCTCGCTTCTGTCCCCTGGCCGAGCAAACGGGCCACGCACACGACCCACTTGGCAACCTCGGAGGAACTGAGGCCCAGAAAGGGGTCTGTCACAAGCAGGTGGGTCTGCCCTGACTTGCAGGCTGTGGAGGGAAAGGTGTGGAACAGGAGGGGCAGCCCCCCGGGCCCCTGCAGGAGGGAGGCCACGTTTGCTGAGTGCCCTTCAGACACCACCGGCCAGGAGGGGTGGCGTCAGAAAGGACAGCCCGAGCGGCACTGGCTCCAGTAAAACCTTATCGGCCCCCAAATGCCCCCAAACGAGCAGATTCTCTGGGTGATAAGAGACTCAAGGGCGGGAAGCAGGAGACAGGGACAATGGCCAGGCACCCGTGGGCGGCTTGGCCAGAAACAGTGCCCCGCCAAATTAGGGGAAGGGAAAGTGGTGCCCAGCAGGGGAGGCTGGGAAGGGCTGGGCCCCAGCCAGGCAGCAAAGGTGGGGCCGGGAGGGACATGCCTCCCCAGCCCCATCCTGGCCCTTCCACACTCCCACAGCTCTGGCCTCCCCAGGGCCTTTGCACATGCTGTTTCCTTTGTTGGCCACGCTCTCCCCCCACCCCCCATCCCTTCTTCTGGTGAGCCCCTCCTCTTCTGGGCTCGGCTCAGATATCAGCTCCTGCGGGAAGTCTCTCCAGTCCTTCCGTATCAGGCCAACCCCTGCTCCCCGTACACAACGGTCACTCCTCAGAACTTCCCTTAGGATCCTGCATGAAGACAATTCGATAAAGAGACGGGGGGTGTGTCATTTGCTGCCTGACCACCTCCCACAGACACCAGGAGCCCTGTGAGGGCACGGCCTGTGTCTGCCTGTCTGTGTCGTGAACCTCAAGTATGCGTCGCGAGCAACTAAATGAGCAGCTAGTTGCCTCCCTCCGTCAGCGGCGAGGGGGTGGCAAGGCAGCAAGGCAGAGCGGCCGGCGCCTAGCACAGCACTGAGCGCACAGAAGTGACAGCCACCGCGACCATGACGGGCTAAGTTCCCTGGGCCCGGAGCCTCCGTCCCCGGGGTCATTGCATTTCCGGAGAATCTCGTGTGTGCCCGGGTGTGCCCGGGGGCAGTGGGAGGACCTGCCTCCTCCCTCCTGGCATTCAGCGGGGCCTCCCTGAGTGCCCTGGGGAGAAAATGACCACGGTCCTGAGTGAGAGTGATTTCAGAGGAGGGAGAGCGCCAGGAGGGTTTAGGGGGGACGCAGCTAAGCCGTGAGAGTGTGGAACTCGGGGCTGGTAGTGGTTGGCGTGGCTGGTAGGGGACTCCAGAGGGCCAGGCAAGGGAGCCCCAGGGAGTGGGCACCCTGCCGTCCCCTCCCGAGAGCCCTGGGGTCCTTGTCAGCCCCGGGTCAGCCCTTCCCAGCCTCCAGCAGGGCCTACGAGGGGTCTCCACGGGGCAGTGGAGGCCGGCACTCGGTGCCCCAGGCTGCTGCCTGCGCAGGTTCCTGGGCCTTGGTTTCCCCACCTGTGCAACGGTGGCACGGTGCCTCCTGACTGCCCTCACTCTCCGTGCTGGGCTCGGTCTCCCTGCTGACCCAGAGGTGCTGACCCAGAGGGAAAGAGCGAGCCGCTATGTGCTAAAGGCCAGCAGGCACCCAACCAGGGGGAGGGCAGCCCAAAGCCCTGTGGCCCGGTTCCAGCGCCGTCCCTGCGCCCTTGCCAGGCGGGGGCTGAGAATTTCCGTGCTGACCTCACCACCAGCGAGCGGTTCCAGATGCGGGCTGGGGATGGGGTGGGGGTCACGGGAGGGCGGCCTGGCCTGGTTGGAGACCCCCAGCAGCCAGGGCCCCATGCCTGGAATCACCCACCGGTGGGCTTGGCCAGGTGCTGGCGCTGGGGTGGGGGCAGGGACACAAGCGGATGGGGCTCTGGAAGGAGCACTGGACTGGTAAGTCCGGAGGCTGCACCCACGTTCTGGCGTCACCACCCCTCTCCGTGGGCTCTGGGAGCCTCTTTCAGTGGTCTGTCCACTGCGCCAGTGGACGCAATGATGCCCGGCTCCAGGAGGCCCAAGGAGGGTGTGCTGCCCTCTCAAATTGTCCCGTGGAACCTGTGTCGATGGCCCTGGGACCACCGAGGTGGGTCAGATCCTTCCTGAGTCGATGTCCCTGTGCTGCCTTCTCGGTGCTACTCATTCCTCAAGACCAGCTCGAGGTGCCCCCTCCTCCAGGAAGCCAACCCTGACATCCCCCATCCCACTGGATGAGGGGCTGTGAGTCCTGGTGAAATTCCTAACTGGGTGGAGATCCTGCCGCCTCCTGCAGCCCGAGGAAAGTCAACAACACCCTGGGGCAAAACCGCGCATCCGGGAAAGGGAGGGGTGGCGCCTGGCGGAGCAGGTCTGTTTGCTCCCAGGGCCCAGGCTACAGCACCCAGGCCCGCTAGCCAGCAAGTCAGGGCGGGGGCAATTCCCATGGCTGCCCCTGAGCCCCGAAGCCTGGCTGTCGTCTGACCGGGACGCCACAACATTGGGGTGTCCCTGCAGGGCTGGGCCAGCCACACCAGAGCTCGCTGTCTCTTTCCGTCCCCTGCCCCGGCGAGGCCCTCTCCCCCGCCCACTACCTGCAAAGCCCCACTGCCCAAATGGGGAGGCTGAGACTCAGGGAGGGACGGGGCTGCAGGGACCCCTGGGGCGGGGGGTCCCTCCCCAGGCCTCTGTGCAGGGATTCTGGGGGACGAGCCCTGCTCACAGGCCCCCTGATGCCTGGCAAGGGCTCCAGGCAGCTGACGCCCAAGGTCCCGCCATCAGTGCCCCTGCTGACCCCAAAGTGAGGCGACAATGGCCCAGGTTCCTGTGTCCGGCCAGAGCTGCTCTGGACCCCCTGCCCCCACCAGGGCACAGGTGCAGAGAGCTGAGGTCGGCAGGCGGAGCAGGACTGCTGAGACCAGTGCACAGCTGGGGAGACTGAGGCCCAGGGGCTACTAGCTCAAGCGTCCTGGACCCCTGAGCGCCCAGTCCCAGCATCCCATGGACAGGGGACAGGACATGGAGGAGGGGAGGCAGGACTGGGCTTCACCCTCCGGCCGGGCCACTGTGGAGGGGTCTCCCTTCTCTGTGGTCCTTGTGTGGAGGCAGGTGCGCGGGGTCTGCGGCTTGCGGATCCCCGGCCGGCCAGGCCGGGGTGGGACGAGGCTCTGGGCAGCAGGCAGGGTGTCAGAGCCAGGACACCAAGGCAGGAAAACGCTCTGGCAGAATCTTCCCTGCTCAGGACTGCCCCCTGCAGGCCCCGTGCCCCGCGCCGCCTCCGGGTCCCTTCCCTGCCTTAGCATCGCCTCGCTCACCAGGCCTGGCCCGCTCCCGGGGGAGGCCAGGCGGGGCCCCCAGGGGTCAGGGGGAGGGTGGGAACCGGGGGGTTACAGGCGCTGGGTTACCCCGGGGGACTGGGCGTCCAGATGAGGGCCCGGCCCCCCGAGACGCGCTGGGCAGGGAAACGGCAGAGCCACACACGCGTGCCCTCGCACACACCTCGCACACGCATGGGCACACACATCCCCGGACACTTGTTTGCGCAGCCACAGGATCCCACGCTCACCTGCATGCTCACCTGTACCACACTCGCACGCTCACCTGCACACCTACCCACGCCACATGCTTGCACACTCACAGCACGCTCACCCGCAACCACACACTTGCACACCCACCTGCACGCGCACCATACGCAGAGCCCCGTGCTCCATGGACCCAGCCTGCTCCCTCTTTGGGCCAGCTCCCTGGACAGTCCAGCCGGGCAGCCCCACGGCGGCCCGGAAAGCCTGGGGAGACCCCGCCCGTCTCCCCGACATGCTCGGTGGGGATCCCAGTCCGGCCCCCTCCCCAGCTCGGCTGATAGGGGCTGGGGCACCAGGCCAGGAGGGGCGCCGGGGTGTGGGAAAGGCCCTCTCCCCACGCCATCGGCCAGAGCCCTGGAATGCGCTGACCACAGCCCCAGCCTAATCCCAGCACAGGGCCCCATGGGGCCAGCTGGAGGCCGCAGCGGGCAGCCAGGGGAGGCTGGGCCGGGCTGGGGGGCACAGGCTCAGCCCCCAGAAGACCCAGGCAGGCTTGGCAGGCTGCCTCCCCTCCCCCCACCTCACTTGAGCAGAGATGAGAGTCTGGGTCCCTGGGAGCCCGGAGGAAGAGGCTGGGGGTGGGGGCAGAAGCCGCTTTCCTGGGACCCCTCCGAAGGACCCTAAAAAGGGACGTGGGGTGGGGAGGGGGCCAGGGCCAGCTACCCTGTCTCTCTTACTGGAAAGACGGACCTGCTGATAATGGGGACCGAAGCAGGGGGTGGGGCAGGGAGGGGCGGAGCCTCCTGTCGCCCGTCCCAGGGGTGGGGCTCCTACACCTCGCCCAGCCCGCCCGCCCCCCTGCCTATATGCCCTCGCTCATGCTCCCCACGCGCAGAAGGCGGTGAGATGGCATTGCAGGTGGGTGAGAAGGGAGCGGGCCCAGGCGGGGGTGGGGGAGACTCCCCGAGTCCCCGGCGTCCTTCCCCAGGCCTGCAGGCTGGGAGGGGAGGGCCCCCACCCTCCCGCCGGGAAGGAACGTTGCTCAGAGAGCCAGGGTCCTGGGGAACAGCACATGCTGGGGCCCCCTGGACAAGTGGGGTACACCCTGCCCCCCCTTTTGCACGCAGTTTGAAGCCTTCTGTGCAGGGGGCCTGGCCCCGGGCTGGAGCCTGCTGGTCCAGGGACACTCTGACTCTGGAGAGGACAAGTAAGGTCCCCCGCCCTCCCCGGGGGCCCCCCCTTGGCCTTGGGTGGGTGACCTCCCAGCCGTCTGCTGTCTCACAACCCCCATGACACCCCCATAGGTTTGAGATCAACTTCCTGTCTGAGGCGGGGGACATTGCCTTCCATGTCAAGCCCCGCTTCTCCAGCGCCACCATGGTGGGCAACACCTTCCAGGGTGGCCGCTGGGGCCAGGAGGAGGTGTCTGGCGTCTTCCCGCTGGTGCTGGGGGAGCCCTTTGAGGTGCCGGGGGCAGGGGAGGGGAGGCCCGTGGGTTTAAGGGAGCCCTGGGGGGGGGGGCCGGGCTCAGGGGTACCTGTGGAGGCATCTGGGCTGTCCGGCTGCTTTGCGCCAGATGTCCTGTGCCCCCGGCTCATCATGGATGTTGACGGGGAGACGGCCAGCTGGAAGTCTCACTGCTGGGTGTGGGTGGGAGCACTTCTCAGAGAGAGGAGGGGGGCCAGAGCTCCCATCCGGGGCCGGCCTGCGTGATGGGGCTGGTGAGGGGACCCGTGGGTCACCGGCCTCCCGTCCCCAGATGGAGGTGAGCTCAGATGCGGAGCACTTCCACGTCCACGCCCAGGACCACAAGGTGCTACAGTTCGCACACCGCCACCGGCCGCTGGCGGGCATCACCCGGGTACAGGTGCTGAGTGACCACCGCCTGGCCCAGGTGGAGCTGGCCAGGAGGGACCTGAGTTGGTGGTAATGCACCCGCACGCCCCAGCCACCCAGCTCCGCCCCCTGCCCAGCTCAGCAGGGACTGTGTTGGGCATCCTTGTCCCCAGGACCCATCAGGCCCCATCAGCCTGGGAGGGAGGCTGTGGGCTTAGTCCCCCGGCCCCGGTGCCCCTCGCCTCTGCAAGCCCGAGGGGGCAGGGCCCCCTGTCCACATCCCACCCCCGAGGCCGTGCTGGGGTCTGGGCGGGGGCTGAGGCGGGTGTCTTGGATATTTGCAGGGATGGGGGCCACTGAGCTGCGCCTGAAGTCCCCGGAAGGAGCCTAAGCCATCAGCTGTCTCCTGTCCCTGGAGCCCACCCTGGGGGAGGAGGGGAGGCTGGTGGTCTGTGCTTCTGGGCCCCTCCCCACTCCACCTCCACCTTCAATAAAGTTTGAGCAGGCTGCAGGGGCTTGGCTGCTATAAGGGGGATGGGACGGGGTGAGGTGGGTGATGGGTGCAGCCCTAGACACCCCCCCGAGATGGGGGCAGGGGTGTTCCCCGAGACCTCCGCCCTGGGGATGGTCTGACCCCTCGCCTCTTCCCCTCTTCCCTTGGGAGTGGTGTCAGATGACATCAGAGGACAGGGGGCTCCTGGCCAGCTGCCCTTGCAAGGCCACTGGGCACGCAGCCCTGTGGCTCAGCCTGGGGGCGCATCCTGCCCAGTGAGGACAGTCTGCTGGGAGGTCTGTAGCCTCCTCGCCCTGCTTCCTGTTGCGGGGAAGGAAGGAGTCTTTCCTGTTTCTCCTCGTCCCACCTGGAAATGAGACGTGCTCCCAGCCCTGCTCTGTGTGTGTGTGTGTGTGTGTGTGTGTGTGTGTGTGTGTGAAAACAGGGGGGGGGGGCAGAGGCGGAGAGGAAGGGAGGGAGCCCTGGAGGGCCGCGTCTGGGGACACTGAGTGCAGCTGGCCGTCCTCCAGGGCTGGCTTCAGACCCAGCTCATCTATCTACCATCTACGTATCTATGCATATATGCGTCTCCTTATCTATGGATTTATCATCTATCTACTGTCTGTTTACCCATCTCTCTGAATTAAATAGGTGATGTCACAGCCCAGGATGAGGCTTAACAAGTAATTATTTAAAGAAAAGCAGGTCAGGGCAGCAGACAGGAAGGCTGAGCAGTTCAGGCCCTGGACTTCGGAACCTGCTGCCTGGATCTGAGCCCCAGCCCCGCTGCCCTGATGTGGGACCTTGGGCAAGTTCCTGAACTTCGGGGGACAACAGGGGCCCTCCGCTCATAGGGAGTCGTCAGGGAGGCTCAGATGAGCTGTTTCAGGAGGAGCGCGGGCTGGCTGGCCGGCACTTGTCAGACTGGCCTTCTGAGGTTTTCTAGACAGGGACACTGAGACTAGTGTGGAGAAGGTGGCAGCGGGGTGGGGCCCAGAGAGGGGACAGCCCAGCGGCCTGACTCGCTGCCGTCCTGAGCTGAGGGGCCGTCTCGGCCCCCCCACCCCCAGGTGAGACAATGGTGGCCCCAGACTCCAGGGGTGCCGCTTCCTTCCTGTCTCCGTGCACTTCCCTGCCTGTGGCCACAGCCCGGCTGGCCCAGGAGCCCCTTCCCGCCCCGCCCCCCCGCCTGGGGGAGGCCTGGTGTTTTGTGTCAACTGGGAAGCTAGGGGCCGGCAGGCCAACATGCACCCTGGGGAGGACTGGGGTGGCGGGAAGGGGGTCACCCACGTGTCTGCGTCTGTGATCGGGCCAGGCCGCTTCTGCTCCTGGGGACTCTGTGCCCAGCGACGGCGGCTTCCCTGCTCAAGGTGCCAGGCCCCTGCTTTGTGACCTGAGCTGGCTGCACACCCTCTCTGGGCCTCAGTTTCCCTGCAGACAAAAGGCTCCCCTCATGGGGAAGAGTTGTCTCCCCAGTAGCAATGCACGGTGGGAGGGGGAAAAAGTAAAAGACGATGCCAGGCTGTCTTTTCCTGTGGGGGGTGGGGGGGGGAGCACTGGGCCCGGGGATGGCCTGAGGCTCAGAGTCAGATGCCGCGTGCGAGTTTTGCTGGGCTCTACCAAGGGCCAGGCCCACGCTGTCTCCCAAGATCTGGGCCAAACGGGCTCAGAGAGGTCCAGTTACTTGACGAAGCTTGCTCAGCAAATGAGGGGTGAAGCCAAAAAATCCAGGTCTGACAGATCTCACGCATGCACACGCACACACACACTCTGCCCCTCAACCGCTGGTCTGAGCTGAGTCAGCTTTGAATCAGCCCTTCGTCCACTCCAGGCTACAAGCTGCCAGGGGGCAATTCGGACCACAGGGCGCCAGACCCACTGCGTTCCTGAGCCTCAGTCTCCCCTCTGGGAAAGGGGGTGCGGGGAGCTGTGATCTCAGAGGGTCCTGCTGTAGAGGTGGCACGCCCTCCTCTGTCCTGACTCCCCCCTGCCCTCTGCACACTGTGTGTGGGTGCCTGTCTGGCCTGTCTGTAACTGTGTCCCATTGTAGTGTGGCAGTCCCGTGGCCGGTCCCTCAGCTCAGATGATAACTCCTCTGGGAAGGCCTCCCTGATCTCCACTTGCCTCTACTCCCCACCCCCGTCACACTGCCTCTTCTCGGGGTCGGGGACCAGGTCTCAGCCCAGCACCCAGCCCTGGCCGCCCCAGAGCACAGCGAGCTCTGGGCATATTTGCTGAATGAATGAATAAGTGGAGAATTGAACAACGGACTTGAGGAACATCACTCAGAGACTTGGACAAGCCAGAGACATCACCCCCCAGCAGGGGCCACAGAGTCATACGGGCTTCCACCGTAGCTGGTCCCTGAACTCAAGAGCTGAGAACAAACGCTATCCCCTCCCCCACCTTTGGCTTCATCCGTCCCCTTGCTCATCTGTCTCTTCCAATCCTGGGACTCACGGTGCTGTCTCTGCCTCAGGGCCTTTGCACCAGCTCCTCCCTGTCGCTCTGCCCCAGGACTCAGCCTGGCTTTCTCCTTTTCACTCTCCAGGCCTCCATCCCAAGTGGCACGTTGTGGTCCCGGGATTTCCCACGTCACAGGGCCCCCAGCAACCTCCCCCCGCCGACATTCAGTGCCAGGACACAGCCAGCTGGGCGGGATGCTCACCACGGGATTCCTCGCACCTGAAGCAATGCGTGGCACATCGCACACACCAGTAAATATCTGCTAAGTTAGTGAATACATGGGACCAGGCCCCACCTAAACCTTTCCAGGGACAGGCAGGTCATGACCCACCACGTCAGCCCGTTTCCCTGGTGACTGGAAGCGAATTCTAGAGTCGACTTAAACCTGCTCTTCTCCCCCCCGCATCTCTGTCCCTCCTCTGTGCCACAACAGAGGCTCCTTGGAAGGAGGACACACATTCCTTGATGCCTTTCAGAGACCCTAAGACAGCAGGGTGGTGCACTCAAGCCAAAGGAGTCGAAAGAGGTCAATCGGAGCAGCCCCCTGCTCTGGGAAAACAGAGCCTAATCTCTCAGAGGACCCGTTTCCTTCTCCATTGTGTGTGTGTGTGTGTGTGTGTGTGTGTGTGTGTGTGTAGGGGGACTCACTGGGCCTGGCCTGTCTAGGGAAGCACAGAAGCCTTGGCGAGGAGGAAGTGGCCCCTGGAGGTTTGGGTCTATGGGTCCACAGGCTTCGGATGCCACTGGATGGCCTAAGGTACCAGCCCTCCGGATGGTGGAGGAGAGAGTGCAAATGGCCACGGGCCCACGTGACTACATGCAGGCAATAGGGGCTGGTGAGGTCTGTGGCTACCAGGAAGGTGCAGACTCCGCCACACTCAGCCCCCTCCACCCGTGCGCAGGGAAGTGTGCAAGTGAGCAGATCTTCTGGGTTTAAAAGATCTGAAGTTAACTTATCTGAAATCTGTTTTTAAATACTGGCCTCTATGGTGAGGCCTACACCGAGCATTGACTTCTAAGCAAGGTCCCAGGGGCAGTCAGTTCGAGCCTTTGGTCTAAAGCCAACGTTTGTCCTGCTTTGCCTCACCTGGACACCCCAGGGTGGGGAGTGCCTTCCAGCCCCCCCCAGTCCAGCCCCTTCCTTGAACCTCTTGGGTCCCATGAGAAACAGACCACCCAGCAGAGGGCGCTCCAGACACGGGTCTTCCCCATCCCCAAATCCAAGCGGCAAAGACCCACTCTTCGTTTCCCCAGAATGAGAGCCTGGGCCTCGAGGGCATTGAGAACGGCGAGGCCCCACCTGCGTAATTCACTGTGGAACCGGGACCTGGCACGGGCTGGAGGACGGAATGCATAGATGGGGCGGCTGTGAGCACAGGACATGTGGTCTGCCTGAGCCCCTCCGCTACCTGCGTGCCGAGCTGCTCCCTGCCAGGCCGTGGATGTCTCCTCTTCTTTCAGGTTCAGTTACAACCACTCTGGCCCCGTATGGCTCCCATGATGCTGAGCTCTGACCACGTGTCATCACGACCCAGGAGGGCTGGGGCTACCAGGGCAATGTGCTCAGGGCAGAGGTGGCCTCGAGTGGCAAACCCATCACTACCTCTGGCCCCAGGGCAGTCCCTGTGAGAGGGAAGGGCTCTTAGGCTCCAGGACCCCCATCACTGGGGCCCTGCAGGTGTCCACAGCCAGAAGTCCCGTGTAGTCGGAGACTTGAGTCTCCCTCGAGCATCTCGGGGGCAGGGGGGGGGGGGGTGGGTGCGGAAACCGGGCTGTGGAGCTGGCTCCAGGGACCTGGGGAGGGGACGGCAGGCTGAAGTGCCCGTCTGCATCAATGTGCATTTTCAATCCCGCCCTGACATTTTGTCATGAAAAATTTCAAACATGTGGAAGCTGGAAGTGGCTTTCAGCGAACACCCGTAAACACGCTGTCTGGATACAGAAATAACGCCGTCTCCACGGCCTCCCCCTGGCCAGCAGTCCTGGGTGTCTGCGCACTTCAACCCTGCCCTGCACCCGGACCTCCCAGCACACACATCCTTAACTAGCGTCCAGTATTCTTTCACGCCTCTTTTTTGAAAACTGGTTTCTTCTTCTGCAAAATGGGGTAACGGCTGCCTCCATAAGCCTGGGGGCTGTGGGGCCCTGGGGCGGCCGGGCGGGGGACACTTGGTGCACTGAGAGGGGCAAGCGGGGCAAGGTGTGAACAACAGCGGGGGGCGGCGGTAGGACCTGGACGCGGGTCTCAGCTCCCTCCCCACCCGGCCTGGGCCCCACTGGTCATCAGGCAGCACAGGCACAGGCCACGAGTGGGGCAGGCGGGCCTCCCAAGCTCCCTCCTTCGGGACTCCAGACTCCACAGGCCCGGCCGCTGGAGCTGTCTTTTCAGCACCAAGCAGCCCTTTGCTCCGCAGGCACAGTACGACCCTGAGGTACCCTCCCATTCTCCCCCCTGCCCCCAAGGTGGCCGCAGAGACTCCCGGGCAGGAGGACGTGAGCTGCAGGACCCAGGGGGAGGGGACGCTGGGGCACTTTGGGCACATGTGCGGGTGGGGCTGGGGGAGGGACCCTGGGCAGGAGGGACCCCCGGAAGGAGGGGTTGGGGCAGGGGTTATGGCTTCTACCCAGTGCCTGAGGCAGGCGATGCCTGGGGCAGAGGTGAAAGTGGGCCAAGCAGGGTGGCCGAGATGGGGGAGGGCACATGGGGGGGGTTCTCATCTTGGGGATACTTGCCAGAGGATCATGTCCTCTCTGCACCTGGGCACTGAGGTCCTTTTCCCTTGGGAGAACTCCTCCTGGATGAGACCCAAAGGCTTCCCCTCTCTGCCCTGTCCCCAGGACTGCCGGGCAGGTGGGGGTGGGTAGACAAAAAGGGAGCACAGCACCCCCTGTTCACACCCCTTCTCTTCAGGGCACCCCAGGTGCAGTGCCAGTGCACCACGGATGTCACCGAGGGAGCCCGGTGCGCTGACCCCCAGCTGACTGGGTGGAGCCCACAGCCCTGGCTCTTGGGGGCTTGACGGCTCTCCTCTAGGAGGTGGTGCTGGTATGGATGCCTGACCCTAGGGTCATCCCCTCTGGCCGGTGGCCTGGTGGGACCCGGGGGACAAGGCTTGTCAGGCCAGGGAGGTCCGTGGAGGGTGGGGTCCTACAGACAGCGGGGCCAGGCCCCCAGGGCTCAGGAGAGCAAGCGTCCTTTCGAAACACTCAGCGATGACCTCACTTATCCTCACAAGAGCCCTATGTGGTGGTCTTCGTAGATAAGGGGTTTCACACACAGAGAGGGGAGGCATCTGCCCAAGGTCACACAGCATGTCTGTGGCAAAGCTGGGATTTGAACCCAGGCAATTTCACGCCAGAGTCTTCTAGATATTAGGGTGGTTGTAGTTGGAAATATTCAGTGCTGATTTTATTGTTTTCCTTCTTACTTAAAAAAAAAAAAATAAGGTCTTAAGTTTGCAAACATGGCTTTGTAAAGAGTTTTTGGGGAGACTCTGACCCCCATGGCTGAAGAGGAGTTGGTTACTCTGCACCCTGGCAGAGGCCCCACACTTCGTGGGAAGGGGGCAGAGCCAGTGGCCAAGGCGCATCCAGGCTGTGAGAGAGCCCGGGGAAGCCCAGAGGGGACCCTGCGTTCTCTGGCCAGCTGCCTGGAACATCCCGGAACTTGGAGAGGCAGCCTCCTTCCGGGGGCACCAAGGCCCTGCACCTCGTGGGGCTCCGCACAGAGGGAGAGGGCGTGGGGGGGTGTGGAGAGGCTCCTCGTGCGGGGAAGGCACCGCCAGCAGGCACAGTGACCCAGGCCGTGCTCCCACCCAAACCTGAAACCAGGTTTCAGGACCCTGGAGACAGCGCCCCTACCCTCGCGTCAACCTCAAACCCCTCTCCAGCCAAGTGTCTGCATCTTTTCAGTATGCGCTGCCCTCCCTGACAGCCAGCCATTCTGAGCCCGCACGGGACCAGTTCCAGCCCGAGGGACAAAGCCGTAACCGGGGCCGCAGGCCGGGCTGGCCCTGGACAGGCAGTCGGTGCTGCTGCCTTGCAGGGCCCTTCACCATGGTTACGGCCCACCCGCAGCTCCACTCAGAGGCGGGCATTGTTTGGGCGCCAGAGTGTGGCAAGTGCCCAGGAGACCAGGCTGGCACAATGGCCTTGGCGTGTCTTCGGCCGTGGACGTGTAGCTGAGCACTTTCCCACGCTCCAGCGTCTCGGCAGCTCTGGGAAGGTGAGTGCACCCTGGCTTCGTGGATGGGGAAACGGAGGCCTGGAGAAGTGCATCCGAGAGTCTGGGGCAGCCTTGGGACAAGGCTCCAAGTCAGGGCTTGCAGCAACCAGGCACTGGGGCGGGCGGGGGGCACGCCCACCCTCTGCCGGGCAGCATTGGCGCAATGTCAGGGTTACCCTGACCTGGATCACGAGCACGTGTGAGCCAACACCAGGGGCTTCAGCAGTCCCTCCCGCACTCTGTGCTCCTGTCCCCAGGCAGGGAGAGCACCCGGTGTTTGCACAGTGTTGCCTCCAAACCTTTGCCCCACTGACCACTCTGCCCATACGCCCTTCTCTCCGCCGTCTCCCTGAAAACTGTCACCTTCCTTAATTCCTCCCCATCCAGAGGGAGGGGACACGGTTTCATCTGCCCCTTTCGCAGCACACGCCAGCTTTCCTTTGGAGCCCTGCCCTGCCCTGCGCGGTGTGGTGCTGGAGTGTGGACGATCCCGGGTCTGCCCTCCCCTCTCAGAGACTGAAGGCACCTGCAGGGTCTTCTGGCTGCACCCTTCTTCTCACCGCCCAGATCAGCAAGGGCAGGCTGCTTGATGCCTCTGTTTCCCAGACTCGGGTCTCGAACAAAGTTTGCAAGGACGGGGCTATTGCATGCACCTGCTGGCCTGTGGCCGCCACCAGTTCACGAGCAAACCGGGGAGAAAAGTACGTGACAGCAAGAGGAAAAGAATCCTCACGTGTTCAGGAGCGAAAGGATCAGCGGCTCACTTCTCATCAGAAACCAGAGAAGCCGGTGAAGACAGTGAGAATGAGTTGGTCAAAGTGCTCAAGGGGAAAAAAAAAAAAAAAAAGCCAACCCAGAATCTCATATCCAGCAAAACTATCGTTCAAAAATGATGATGCAGTAAAACCATTCCCAGGTATGAAAAGTCTAAGGGAATTCGTTGCTAGCAGACCTTCTCACAATAAGTGCTAGAAGTCCTCCAGGCTGCACAGAAGTGACACAAGGTGGTAGCCCGAATCCACAGACAGAATGAAAAGTGCTGGGGGTGGTAACTGAGTGCATCAACGTACGAGACCACGTGCATACATCTCCCTGATGTAGTGTATCGCCAACAGCATGGGGCAGTGGGGAGAGACACAGTTACCAGCAGCAAGGTTTCTAGGTTTTACTGGAAAGAAGTCAGTATTTTTAAAAAAACTTTAAATATGTTTTTACTTATTTTTGAGAGAGAAAGAGCATGAGCGGGGGAGGAGCAGAGAGAGAGGGAGACAGAGAATCCGAAGCAGGCTCCAGGCTCCGAGCTGTCAGCACAGAGCCCGACGTGGGGCTCGAACTCACAGGCTGTGAGACCATGACCTGAGCCGAAGTTGGACGCTTAACCGACTGAGCCACCCAGGCACCCCTGGAATGAAGTCAGTGTTAATCAGAAAGAGACTGTGATAGGAGGCACGTGCAATCCCCAGGGTGATCACTATGAGAAAAAAACTAAAAAATACAGTTACAAAAATCAACAGAGAAATTTAAATGGCACACTAAAAAATATTTATAAGACACGAAAGAAGGTAGCGAAGGAGGAACAGAGGAAGAAAATATAGAGAAGAGACATATAGAAAGTAAACAGCAAAATGAAAGATGTGAGCCTAAGTGTGGAATAATCAAGTGTGTGCCTTTGGTCTTTGTTCCTGGCACGGAGCTCCTAAAACCTGTAGGATTTCCTGAGTGTTACCTTCTGTTACTCCTAATAAGCCCCTGCAGCCCACGCCTGGGTTTATGCTGATGGGGTGGGGAGAAGGGCTCTGGATGGCAGGGTGGCACCAACCTCGGGGCAGAGGGTTGGAACTTTCACTCCCCCCGTCCCCCAGGAAAGGGAGAGGGGCTCAAGACCGAGTCCAGTCATTAATGGCCAATGATCTAATCAGCCATGCCTCAGTAGTGAGACCCCATCTAGACTCCCTAAACAGAGGGGGTCTGGGGAGATTCCAGGTGGAAACGTGTATGGTGGGAGGGTGGTGCGTCCGGAGAGCGTGTGGAACCTTGACGCCCCACGTCCCCGCACCTTGGCCCATGCTGTCTCCTCCACTTGGCTGTTCTGGAGTTGCATTTCTCGTCATGTGACTGCAATCCTGAGTGTGGTGCTTTCTGGTGTTCTGTGGGTCATTCTAGTGAATTACTGACCTGAGGGAGGTCGTGGGAAACACGAACGTGCAGCCAAGTCAGACCCGTGTGTGAGCGCAGCCTGGGGACCCCAGGCCCACAGCTGATGTCAGCTTACGGGACCCAGCCCCCCACCTGTGGGGTCTGCGATGACCCCACAGGGTCAGAACCAAAATGAATTGTAGGACCCTCGGTCAGTACTGGAGGGCCACAGAATTAGGTTGACAGACGCTGATTATGTCAATAATTACGCGACGTGTAAACTGGGGCCTAAACATCCCAATCCAAAGGCAGAGGTTTTCCGACTCTATTGTTTAATGCTTTAAAAAGTTAAGATCCAGTTGTATGCTATCTAAGTCTTGGATTCAAAGACACAAACGGATGAAGGTACACAGATAAGCCATAAGAGAGCTGGGGTGGCTTCGCCCATACCTTCCCGCTAGCGCCAGTCCAGCCCCGACGGCATTACTGGTAAACTGTAGCAAACGCTTCAAGAAGAAATAATGTCCGATTCACCACAAGATAAAGGACAAGGGCAACATTGTAAAGCCAGCCGAAGAAAACTGCGGACGTCTTCAGGAACGAACACAGATGTAAGAATCCTCAACAAAATGTTCAAACCGAATGCAGCAACATGTAAAAAGGACCCCACAGCGTGACCAAGCAGGACTTATTCCGGGAATGCAAAGTTGGCTTAATGCTGAAAACCCAATTAACCTGCATTAACAGAATAAAGGACAAAACCCACATGATCGTGTCAACAAATGCAGGAAAAGCATCTGACAAACACTGACACCCAGCCGTAACAAAAACTCGTGACAGACCAGAGATAGACAGGAATTTCCTCAAACAGATACAGGCATCGATGAAAAGTTACAGCTAATAACTGTACTTAAGGATGACAGGCTGAATTCTTCCCCCTCTAACAAACCAAGGATATCTGTTATCCTTGCTATTCAACATTATGCTGAAGACTCTGGCCAGTGGAATAAGGAAAAAATAAAACGAACTAAAACGAAAGAAACTAAAGAAATCCAGATTGCAAAGGAAGAAGAAAAACTACCTTCATTCACAGCTGACATGGTCCTTTGTGTAGAAAATCCTCAGGAATCCCCCAAAGAGCTACCAGAATTGAACAAACCAGGTTAGCAAGGTGGCAGGGTATGAGATCAAAAACAAAAGAAATCAATTATAGTTCTATCTCTCTTTAATGTTTACTTGTTTATCTTAGAGAGAGAGAGAGAGAGTGCATGCACGAGAGCACATGTGTGCATGCCAGGGAGGGGCAGAGAGAGAAGGAGAGAGAGGATCCCCAGTAGGCTCCACAGAGCCCAATGCGGGGCTCGATCCCACGAACTGTGAGATCATGACTTGAGCTAAAATCAAGAGTCAGGCGCTTAACCAACTGAGTCACCCAGGCATCTCAATTAGAGTTCTATGTACAAGCAATGATCATTGTGAAAACGTAATTGATAATTCCATCCACAATAGCACAAAGAATAACACAATGCTTAAGAATAAATGTGACAGGTAGCAAGCCTTGCCTGCGAGGTGAAGCCTTCATAAAAATCCAAAGGATGGTGTTCAGAGAGCTTCTAGGGGTGGTGAACACCCGGGGATTTGGGGAGAGTGGTGCACTCCAGGACGGCTCTGCACCTGTTCCCCATAGCTTGCCCGGCACATCTCTTCCCTCTGGCCATTTTTGAGGTACATCTTTTATATTAATAATTAAAAAAAAAGAATAAATGTGACAAAAGAAGGGCAAGTCTTGTATCCTGAAAAGAATAAACATCACTAACGTGAATTTAAAAATAGTATTTAAGTAGATGGAGAGACGTTCCGTGTTCGAGTCTCCCCGAAAGTCATCTATAGATCCAACGCAATCTTTCTCAAAGAGATTTGTTTTTTGGGTGGGGAGGTGGTAGGAATTGACAAGCTGGTCCCAAAATTTATATGGAAATTCAAAGGACCTAGAACAGTCAAAACAACTTTGAAAGAGAGGAGCAAAGCTGGAGGATCAACACTACCCAACCTCCAAACTTACGATAAAACCACAGGAATCAAGACAGGACAGGCGTATAGATTCGGGGAGCAGATCTGAGAATCCAGAAATTAGCCCTTGTATTTACGGTCAGTTGATTTTCTTTTACTTATTTATTTATTTTTAATTTTTTAAAATTTATTAAAAAAATGTTTTTTCACATTCATTTTTTGAGAGACAGAGCAAGGCAGAGAGTGAGCAGGGGAGGAGCAGGTGGCAGGTGGTGGGGGGGGGGGGGGGACACAGAATCTGAAGCAGGATCCAGGCTCTTGAGCTGTCAGCACGGAGCCCAGTGTGGGGCTCGAACCCACAGACTGTGAGGTCATGACCTGAGCCGAGGTTGGATGCTCAGCCAACTGAGTCACCCAGGCACCCTTATGGTCAGTTGATTTTCAACAAAAGTACCAAGACAATTCGACGGAGGAAGGACAGTCTTTTTAACAAATGGCGCTAGAGCAAACAGGTACTGAAAAAAAACAAATGATAAACTTTATACCGCGCACAACCAATCAAAATGCTGCCCGTAACAGCTAAAACTTCTGTAAGAAAACAGAAGAAACCTCCATGATCTTGGGTTAGACATTGCACCAAGAAAGCACAATCCATAAAAGAAAAATCGATAAGCTGCACTTCGCCACAAATAAACAATTTCTCTTTGGAGCACCCGGGTGCCCCAACTGGTTAAGCGTCTGACTTCGGCTCAGGTCATGATCTTGCGGTTGGTGGGTTCGAGCCCCACGTCGGGCGCTCTGCTGTCAGTGCGGAGCCTGCCTCGGATCCTCTGTCCCCTCTCCGCCCCTCCCCTGCTTGCCCTCTCTCTCTCTCAAAAATAAATAAATATTAATTTTTTTTTAAATTTCTCTTGTGACACCATTAAGAAAATGAAAAGATAAGTATAAACTGAGGAACAATACGTTCAGAGTGCATATCTGATAAAAGACTCGCATCCATATACACATATGGATAAAACAAACAGGAGTCAGTAAGAAGATAACCCGATGTAAAAATGGGCAGAAGACCTGAACAGACAGGTCATCAGAGAAGACATATGAACTGATAAGCCTACTTACCGGCATCATCACGATGCTCAGCATCATCAGTCATTAGGGAAATGCAGATGAGAACCTTGATGAGCTGCCAGGACACACCTACTGGAAGGGCTAATCGAGAAAGACAGTAATGAGGTGCAGGTACGGATGTGGGGCGGTTGGAAGCCTCCCGCGTTGTACACTCGCTCTGTGAAAGCAGCCCGGCGGCGGCTTCTTTAGAAAGTTAAACGTGAACTTACCATACGACCCAGCATTTCCACCCTCAGGAATCTGCCCGAGGGAAATGAAAACATAGGTCCACACACCGAGTATATGAATGTTCATTGCAGTATCTACATAAGAGCCCCCAAATGGACACAATCCAGGTGCCGGTCACCTGGGGAATGGAATCGCCAGATGTGGTCCATCCACACCATGGAATACTATTCTACAAGAAAAGAATGAGGTCCTGACACCTGCGACCAGGATGAGCCCCAAGGACATGATGCTAGGTGAAGCCGGACACGGAGGACTGGGTACTGTGGGATTCCATGTACGTGAGTGTTCAGAAAAGGCAGACTTATGGACGCGGACACCAGGGACTCAGGTGGAAGCAGGGGCTGCCTGTCGAAGGCTGGGGCAAGCGTTTGGTGTGATAGAAATGTTCTGAAACCCGATCGTGGTAGTGGTTGCACAATCCTGTAAATTCACTAGAAATCACGCACGACAGATTTTATGTTGTGCTGACTGCATCTCAACAAAGTCATTTTTTTTTTATTTTTAAAAATTTTTTTTTAACGTTTATTTATTTTTGAGACAGAGAGAGACAGAGCATGAACGGGGGAGGGGCAGAGAGAGAGGGAGACACAGAATCGGAAGTAGGCTCCAGGCTCTGAGCCATTAGCCCAGAGCCTGATGCGGGGCTCGAACTCATGGACCACGGGATCGTGACCTGAGCTGAAGTCGGACGCTTAACTGACTGAGCCACCCAGGCGTCCCTCAACAAAGTCATTTTTAAAGAAGTAAACGTTGATTATTTTTGCGGTACTACTGTATCTGTGCTTGTTGTAGCATTTTGTTGTGTTAAAAATACAATACCATGTACAATCACTTAAAAAAAAAAACCTGAAATGCATAGATGTGAATCTAACAAAATGTGTACGGACTTCTATGCTGAAAACCACAAACTCTGACGAAAGAAGTCAGATAAATGGAAAGACATACCATGCTCATGGATTAGAAGGCTCAACACAGGGAAGGTATCACTCCTCTCCAATCTGATATACAGACTTAATGCAATGCCTATAAAAATCCCAGTACCAGAGGGTATTGGGAGGAGGCACATGCAGAGACTGATGGGTCGGGACAGAGAACCCACGACAAGCCCCACGTAGGTACGGCCAGCTGACTTTTGACAAAAGTGCAGGAACAGTTCAATGGAGGACAGACTGCCTTTTCAATAAACAATCCCGGAGCCAATGAATATCCACAGGCAAAAAAGTAACTTCCACCTACACACCACCCCTGGTTTAGAAAACCAACTCAAAATGGGTCATACATTAAATATAAAATATACGACATTTAGAAGATAATAGTGGAGAAAATCTTCGAAATCTAGGGCTTAGAACTGACACCCAAATGACCATCTATACAAGAAAAAAAAAATCAAGGCACTGAACTTCATCAAAATCAAATACTGCTGCCATGCACAGGACCCTCCTGAAGGATGGAAACACAAGCTAAGACTGGAAGCAAACATTTGCAAACCACATATCTGATGAAGGGCTATCTAGAACATGTAAGAACTCACAAAACTCCCCAAAATGAATAAAAATCCAATTCGAAAATGGACAAAACCTATGCAAAGGTGTTTCACTGAAGAGGACGTGTGGACAGCAAGCAAACAGCACTGGCCACTGCGCCCACTATGAAGCTAGCGGACTATCAGCGGCACATCGTGGCGGGGCATCCCGCGGATGATGGCTCGGGGATAAAAACGATGAACCTTTTCCTGGCATCATGGCACATGCTGCCTGAGGATCGCTGGCTTCAAAAGGTGACGTCCCATATGACCCCACTTAGGTGACATTCTTGAAAAGACAACATTACAGAGAGAGAAGCCAGACTCGTGGTCTGCAGAGTGAGGGGCACTGGGCCTGGGGGCGGCTGTATGACAAAGGGGCAGCACGGGGATGGGGCGTCCTGGGTCTTGGTCGCAGTGGTGGCTCTACATTTACACACGTGATCACAGGACACGAACGAGACACGCGTATTGTGCTAATGTCAACGAACTCCTGGTTTTGACCCGATACTAGGATTACACGAGATGTAGCCAATGGGGAAAACATAGGACCTCTCTGTTCTATCTTTGCAGCTTCCTGTGAAATCT
This sequence comes from Panthera pardus, assembly GCF_024362965.1. Taxonomy (NCBI): domain Eukaryota; kingdom Metazoa; phylum Chordata; class Mammalia; order Carnivora; family Felidae; genus Panthera; species Panthera pardus. The sequence goes on from NW_026526969.1 coordinate 14,391,255, forward strand.
GTAATGATTTCAAAATAAAAGGTCAAAACACTTAGTTTCCGTGGGTTGGGGATTCTAGAGTGTTGCCGCATGGTGGCTCTGGCTTGGGGTTTCTCATGAGGTTGTCCTCACAAGCGGCAAGTGTTAGTCAGCAATGCTGTCATCTGAAGGCCCAACTGGGGTGGAAGGATCTGCTTCCCACCGGCCACTGGTAAGGATCTCAGGTCCTCGACCTGTGACCCTCCTTAGGGCCACCTGAGTGTCCTGACATGCACTGGCTTCCCCTGGAGTGAGTGACCAGAAGGGCACGGAGGAAGCCACTGAGAGGCTAGCAGGCTGCAGGACGCTCTGGGCTCTGGACAGGGCTGGCCGGTTGGAGGGACCAGGTGGCCAGGGAGCTCTGCTGTCAGGGTCTTTGCTGGGTGTCTCTTCTCCTGCTGCCCGTTCCCGGAGAAGATGCTCGTTTTGTGAGCGGTGTGGAAGCCCGTTCCCGTCTGCCATCCGTACGGGACACCTGCTGTCAGTGGGGCGTGGGGAGCCCAGGAGCACACAGCACTGTTCCTTCCCTCTCAGGGCTGGGCTGGGGAGGGGCATCTAGGGACTGTGTCACCCCGCCCCTGCACGCCTCGGTGACACCCCCTGTCAGGCCCTCTGAGGATCCGGGGGACAAGACGGGCTGGTCTCGGCTTTCCCACGGACATTCAGGGTTTGCTTTCCTCGGGACGGCGTGTCATTTACCATTTGTCTCCTCTGCTCCGGTTTCAAACGTTTGCTTTGCCGTCACGCCCTCTCCTGCCCTCTTACATCTGCAGATTTATGCCCGTAAAACTATCTTACTACCCTCACTTACGTGAGGGTGCAGCACGAGTGAAGCAGGTTTGTGTGTGTGTTCAAAGGCCATCTGTATCCCAGACCTCAAAATTCTTTCTTTAATTAAATTTTGCCGAAGTCAGTTTGGATTGTACGTAACCGTGATGGATCCAGGCAAAACCCCGTATCTGTTCTTCCAACCGGTGTTCGTGGAGCACTCACTCCAGGCCAGGCCCGAGGACACAAACGGGAATGTCTCAGGAGGTGGGCTGGGGCTGGCCACACGAGGGAAGGGGCGGCCCGGGTTCTGGGGGCTGAACTGGAGTAAGGGGGTGGAGGCGGGAGGCGAGGTGCCTGGTGAGGACAGTGTGTAGAGGGGTAACTGTGGTGTGGGCATCATCTGGGCAGCCCTTCGGAACCAGGCTGAGGATCTCAGGGGCTCTGTAGGCGAGGTTGTGGAAAGTGTGCTCCGAGCCCAGCTACAGGAAGAGGCAGGCGGAGGCACGTGCACACAGGGAGGGAAGGGAGGCAGGAGACCCCGGGGAGACCCCCCCACATCTCCCAGAGGCCGTGTGGTGGTCTCACAGCGGACTCGTGCTGTGTAAATTTCTGCACTTAACTCTATGTAGGTGATTCCTCAGTTAGAAAGTAATGACAACAACACGGCGAATGGCCCAAGGAAGAGGTGATCAGAATATAAATCCAGGTGGGGTGGGGACAGCCACTGCTCCAACTTCCAATGTAGCAAGAGTTTATCCGTGGTCAGGGAAGGCTGCCTGGAGGAGGGGCCTTATGTGTAGGAGGCGAGGCCTGGAGAGAACAAAGCCTGTAGGCTGGGAGCCAGTAGGTGGAAGTCTCAGGAGAGGGACAGAACATTCCAGAGACAAGACACTGCTTGAGTGGAACGGATGGATGCACACTAACACGTGGCTCCGAAATGCAGCAGGACCTTCTGCCTTATCAAAGGGCTCCCCCAAAAGGGTCAGGGCAAGAGAATGGGATCTGACGGTCAGCAACCCGTGGGAAGGTGTGCCAGCGTCTGCCCCTGGGCCCCCCCCACCACGTGTTCAAGTGTGTGCCAGAGGGTGGACACGAGCCCTCCACCCAGGCTGGGCGGGGGCTGGGTTCTGCCGCACTCGGGCGGCCCACGGCTGTATCCGCATGCGTCCAAGGGTGTCCTGGGGCCACCTCTGGAATAGAGAAGGCCCAAAGACAGGCTCGGGCCTGGTGGTCCCAGGGGCATGTCTGCGGGACTTCAGGGCCTAGGGAGGCCGAGCCACACATCTCCTGGAACCCCCACGAGGAGCCCAGGGCAGAGAGTGCCCTTCCTCAGGGATGACAAATGACAGTGGAGCTCCAGGACCCCGCCTTGCCCCGCCAGGGGGACACTCCTCACTGGCTGGGTTGGCCCGGGGAAGGCCAACTCCTGCCAGCTTTATGTTCTGGGTAAGGGGCTTGGGGGTATCCACCGTCAAGATGGGGGATATGGGGAAGTTCCAGGCCGGGGCGACCAGCTCCCCGCCCTCCGTGTGGGTGGTCCACCTTCCGGGCACTTGCTCCTAACAGAGGCTCTTTGCCCAGAGGGCTTTGGCGACTGCCCCTCCCCAGCAGTCCTAAGGCCCTGGGCCTGTCACTCAGGCAAGATTCACCAGGCCGTGTGACTGCCCACGCACTTGACCACGGAGCCGGCACAGATGTGCCCGTGGGAGAGCCCCTGGAGACCCCATCAGAGCCCCAGACAGGCCGCATTTCTGACCCGAGACTGCCCCCTGGTGGGAGCCGCCGGGACCGGCCGAGCCCCACTCCATGTAGCCCCTCCAGGGACCCTGGCAGCCCGGGTGAGGGGGCTGGCCCCCTTCGCAGAGGGTCCCTGCTCCGCATGTTCCCTCGTGCACAAGGCTGCAGGATCCCCCATGGCCGGCGTGAGCGGGGGTGCGTCAGCCCCGTGGAAGCGCTGGGGGTCACTGCCAGGGAAATCACAGGGGCCAAGACAATGTCCCTGGGAAGGTCCCGGCCTGGCAAGGGACAAGATCCTGGAGCAGGTGCTGGACGGGGGCCTCAATATGTGACCCAGGGCTTCAGCTTCCTCATGCATAAAACTGGAATCGTTCTGGAAAGCACTCCCCGGAGCCATGCAGTCCATTACGGCCACCACTGAAACGTGCCGGTCCTGACTGGGATGTACCACAAAATGTAAAATACACACCGGGCTCCGAGGACTCGGTACAAAAACACCCATACCACCTAGAATATAAAATATCTTACAGTTTTTAGATGACTCACAAGTTGAAATGATAATACTGTTCAAATATATCAAAATTAATTTCACCTCCTGCGTTTTGCTTTTTAAGGCAGTTCCCCCCCAATTTTAAGTTACCACGTGGCTCAAAGTGTCGTGGGAAGATTCAGCTGGTAAACCCTGACAAACGGTGGACAATCCTGTCCTTATTAGCAGGGAGGGCTGCACACACCTCAAGGCCACACGGCCTCCGGGAGCTGGAGGTCCGTACCCGCTGGCTTGGCTCAAGCCCTGTGAGTGACGCCTGGCCATCGTCACACACAGCAACGTCCCCGCCAGACATGAGCACGTCCAGCCTGGTGACAACATCCCCGTCCGGGACAACGTGACAGGCGGGCGGCCCTGGGACCCCCTCTCGCCGAGACACTTCAAACTACCGGAGACAGGCCTGCATGGACAAGGCCCTCCTCCAGGTACCCCCGCGGGGTTCCCACCAGCCGGGCCCCTCCCAGACACTTCAGAAGGGGGCACGGGGGAAGCCAGAGGTGAACATCCTCCCCAAGCAAGGCTGAGGAGCTAAGCCTCATAGGACGCCCACCTCCCCGAGCCCAGGAGGCCGGGCCGCTGGGCTCAGCACCTTCAGACCCCCCCGGGGTCGACCTTACATTCCCGTCCACGGCGCACAAGGGTGCAAGGGTCCTCATGGGCCACCACCTGCCACTTTGGCACCAGCCGTCCTCCCGGCGTGAGGCGATCTCTCACTGTGGTCTTGGTTTGCGTTTCCTGGACGAGTCAGTGACACCGAGCAGCCTTTCTGGTGCTTATCGGCCGTCGCTGTCTTCTTCGGAGACAAGTCCGTTCAGGTCCTTTGCCCACTTGTGAATGGGTTTTGTTGGCTTTCAGTTCTCTGTATGTTCTGCACGCTCATCCCTTATCAGATACACAAGCTGCAAACATTCTCTCCCGCTCCGTGGGTGCCTTTCCGCTCTGTTGACGGCGTCTCTGACGCTGAACGCTCACGTCAGCACACAGACTGCTCCGAGCCTATCCGCGTGCCTGAGGACGGGATCGGCTTGCTCTCCCTCTGCCTCCCCGATCACAAGCCGATCACGAGCCGCGTAAGCACCAGCTGCCACCGGGGATGGCACTTTCCTGCACTTTTAGCTGGTCCGCGGCTGCTCCTCCGTCCGTCTAGCCGGAGGCCACACACAGATGTACGTGGGCACATTCACACACACATCCACGCATTATGAACGCACATGTCCACACAGCCATGCACACACCTCCACACACCAACACATTCACGCACACTCATGTCCACATATGCACGCCGCGCGCACACAGGCTGACGCGTGCACTGTGCACACACACAGGCATGCTCATGCGCATACCCATGTGCACACGTGCGCACACTCACGTTCACACGTGCGCACCCGTGCACGCATGCACACCCACGCACACGTGCAAAGATACCCACCATGCACACGAGCATGTACACACACAGTCATGTGCACGGACGCACACATGCACACTGCTGAGTTTCGTGGCCAGGCTGCGAGCCCGGCTGCCGTCCTCACCCCCTCCTGGTGCACGGGGCTCAGGAAAGGCTAGGAAAACTGCTTCCAGTGGCAAATTCTTACATAAGACACCAGGTGTCTGCACAAGACCGAACACATCTCCATTCAAAACAGGACCAGTCTGTGAGCCGAGCGGCATCCTCACAGTGGAGAGACTCAGGTGGGCTCAGACCCCCCCACGGAAAGGCCAGCTCTTGTTTGCCCGTCTGGAACATTCTTCAGGAGGTGGGGGCAGAGGCTAGGGGGTGGGGCTGCCGAACTCCCCAGAGCAGCGACAGGCTGGCGGCCAGGCTGAGGCAGGAGGCCAGGCTCTGGCTTCCCCTCTTGCCAGCTTCATACGAGTTTTTCTTAGGGAAAACTGGGGGAGACAAGACACAGCGGCGGTCTTCTGAGATCTAAACATCCAATGTGGAAGAGACCGCAGGTCTGTTCTGTGCAGCTTCCAAGTTCAAGGGAGACGGATCTGGCTCAGTATTAGAGACTGTAAACGGCCGATTACCCAGCCAAGCAGGGGCAGTGGGGCAGTGCCCTGCCGTGGCCGGTGTGCAAAGTGAGGCTGCCGCGGGTTCCGTGGTGACGCCGCGATCTCCTCCAACTCAAACGTTTCCTCCACCTGCGCAGATGTTAGATGTGCTCATTCTCTGCAAAGATGACTGCTGGGGGGTACTTCTCAGGGATGTCCTGCAAATCTGTGCTCCCTGCGGACCCTCTGTGGTTCTGTGTGGGAGCAGAGAGGGTCCACCTGGGGACAGAGAATGCAGGTGGGGAGACGCAAGACAGAGGGGGCTTCAGAGAAAGCCGGTGTCACAGCCTGCAGGTGTCATCAGGGGAAGGAAGGGTTAGAAGAGGCGAGGGGAGACCGTGAGGAGGCCGCTAGCCTCGCCCCGGGGAGGTGGTGCAGCGTGAGCCTGGCCACCGCCAGATCCGACGCCGGGCCACGGACGGCCTTGCACACAGGAGGGAGTGGGTGCAAGGGGGTCTGGTATGGTGGGAGCCGTGCAGTGGGGTGAAGGGCTGGGACCTCTGGTCAGGAGGCCTCCTGCTGTCCTCCTTCCTCTGCCTCTGGTCCCCTGGAGCCCTCATGTGCTGTCACCAGAGGACACTGCACACTGAGGAGGAGCCACGGGGGCCACCACAGGGCAGTGCGGTCACTGTGCCTCGAGGGCAGGAGCGAGTAGAGGGAGCCCGGGCAGGCGGCTGGCTCGAGGGTTCTGCACCGGCTCTCCCTGTGACCTTGGCAAGTCCATCCCCGTCTGCATCTTGGTTTCCATCCCTCCAAAGTGGGGGTCCCAGGCCTTCGAGGCAGCCAACCCAAATGCCTCCAGGAGCCGGGCAGGCAACAGAAGAGAGGGAAGCTGGCCGGGTGAGGTCAACACCGGCCTGAAGGAGGTGACCCACAGAGGCAGCCCTGCCCACAAGAGCCCACATCCGGTCCCATGAGAAGACGTGGCACCAACCTCTATGCCCACCCACCTCCCCGCTGCCCAGCTGCTACCCCAGATGGCGTTTGGGTCCTTCCAGCTCATCCAGTGTGCCAAGGGGCCAACAGATGGCAAAGGTAGAGAGCCCCTTGGCCAGGCCCTAGGAGCGGCCTGGCCCCCGGGGAGGCGGGCCCCAGCACCGAGCCCCAAAACCTCAGCACGTCAGGCCAGTGCCAGGAGGCTCCGTGGGGACAATCTTGACCCCTCAGCGTAGAAACCAAGGCCGGAACCCTGGAGGAACTCAGCAGGCCCGCGGTTCTGGGCCCTCTCACCAGACTCACTCAAAGCTGCTGTCGTAGCTCCGTCTGGCACCTGGGCCCGTCTCCAGGCCAGGTAACAAGCATGCATGTGAGTCAGCAGCCAGGCAGGAAGCAGTTCCAGCTTGGGGAGGATGGGAAGCCAGGGCTGTCTAGTTCCTCTTCGGCTATGGGCCCGGGGCTCCCACTTCCCAGGAAGACACAGGACGCGGGGGGACGCAGCTGGGCATTCACCGCCCACTGGCTGAGGCTCCACAGTTATCTCTGTACTACGATGGATTCCTTCTTTTTTGTTTTTTTTTAAGTTTATTTGAGAGGGAGAGCAAAAGCGCGCACGTGTGACAGGGAGGGGCAGAGAGCGAGGGGGAGAGAGAATCCCAAGCAGGCTCGGCATCTTCAGAGCGGAGCCTGGTGCAGGGCTCGAACTCACAAACTGACATCACGACCTAAACTGAAAGCAGGAGTCGGAGGCTTAACAGACTGAGCCACCCAGGTGCTCCCAGGATGGATTCCTTTGGATTATGTCCATGAGATCCGTCCCTGGAGGGGGCATCAGCACTGGCTTCTGGAAGGAGCTCATGGCCACAGTTAGAGCAGGAGGCCTCAGCCATCCTTAGCAGATAAGGACCCAGCAGCCCTGAACACAGGCGTGCCCAGCTCTCTCTGGCTGCCACCCAAGTGGTGTGAGATCTGCTGGACGGGATGTGGCCCCAAAATTGACACATTTGAGGCAAGACTTTCTTGGCTTTCTGGACAGGCACTGTGCCCAGGGTGGGGCCGCTCCCTGGGTGTGACGGTGCTAATGTCTCAGCCGCGCCCTCGGCTAGCGATGTTTTTCCAAAGTGCTGGATTTTTCCTCTCTCCTCCTCTCTGTTCTGGGCACCTCTGCCAAGACTCGGGGTCGCCCGCACCGCTCCACCCCAGGACACGGGGCTGTCTGTCAGCTATGGGCTTTTCCTACCAACTCCCCACTTTCCACCGTCAACAGTGTGACGGCAAAGGCACCGAGGCCACGCCAGTCCCTTCCTTCCAGCCACGGTCTGGGCCTAGGTTGGCTCAGAAGGCTGGGCCTGTCACCCCAGACGCCGGGGCTGACACAGGCAGACGTAGACAGGCAGTAGGAGGGCCCTGGGTCAAATGCCTTGATGGCAGGCAGGGTTCCTAAGGGAGTCTTTGAAAGCTTTGGGAAAAGCAGGAGTTTGGGGTCAGAACACGTAGATCCTTGAGTAATGGTGGGATCTGAGCAGGTTATCACAGCCTCTCTGGGTCTCAACTTCCCCATCCGGAAGACGGGATGATAATCCGGCTCAGCCCGTGACTTTACAAGAACCTTCCTCCACGTTCTGAGTTTCCACTGATAAGCCTTTTCTCAGACGGATCCTCCTTTCTTGAAAGGAATATTCAGTCTCAAGTCAGAGGTCTCTTTGGAGTCGGGACGCCCGTGGACAGGAACCCGGGAGCCAGGCGTGCAGACTGCGGTGGGGGCCCTCACAAAGAGCCGAGGACCCACCAGCACAACGTCCCGCGGGGCCGGCTGGAGGAGAAATGGCAGCAACGGGTTTTGGAGGCCACAGACATGAGCCGGGCTTGCCGGGCCACCACTTCCTGTCAGAGGGCAGAGCACACAGACCCCCCAAGGCGGGACAGCCCTGCCTGCTGGGCCCCTCTTCACCCAGCGCTCTGGCCCGGCCCCTTCCCAAAACGCTGCGGGCGCTCTGTGCTCTGGGACGCATTTTTGGAACATTTTAGAACCAGAACATTTTTCAACCAAACCTTTTACAAGCCGGGACCACTTTCCAAGCCAAGCTACTTTGAAACCCGATGCTCTCAAACCCATTTTGCAAATCTGTGCCCCAAAGTTCTGAAACCCAACCTCCTGTGGAAACCTCTGGAAACAAGACACTCGGTAAGGAAAGTAACCGAAATGGTAAAACCGTCTCATCTGGATGGTTTTCCAGCCCCCAAGCTTTGTCAACGGCTTCGAAATGGAAGCCGTTTCGTCAAAGGCCCAGTTTCCGCTGGAACTGTCCCAGGAAGGAGCCAGGGTGTTTGAACGGGGCGCACAGAAGCGCTTGCTCCAAGGGACACGTGCCACAGGGCACCGGTGGCATCCGCGTCTTGGGAGGAGTCCTGGATCCCACTGCTCTCTCGCAAGCCCTGGGCCCAGCTCCCTCTCCAGACTCTTGCCTCCGCTGGACACTGCTGTCCTGTGGAGGCGGGGGCGGGTGTAGGGGCGGGAAAACCCACCCGAGAGCCCGCGTCAGGATCCTGCGTCTGAGTGGGCACGGCACACAGTGACAGGACTCGTGACCCTAGGACATGGGTGGACAAGTGGGGTACAGAGACAGTTCTCTGAAACCCTGCCCCCCACATCCACGTCTGGGGGGTCTGGGTCTTGACTTCTCATCTTTCCTGCCCTCAGGACTCCGACAGGCCCCATTAAGCACCACTGTATACACACTTGGGAATAGCTCCCTGCGGGAACCACCCTGGCTCCTGGTGCAGAGGCAGCCAGACAGCAGCGTGAGGAGCAGCGAGGGACGCATGGAAGCCCTGGGCTTGGGGGGGGGAGGGGGCCGGGTCAAGGGTCCTGAGTTACACTGCTCTGCTTATGGTTTTCATCTGGTGAAGCTTTCTCAGAGGACAGCGACCACCCCGTTTTGCCGGGAGACGGCCGAGGTGCCGGGTGCTCCCGGCCTGGTGGCGGCGTCACCCAGGACAGGTTCCCCCAAACCGCGGGTCAGAAGTGGCTTCTCCCCAGCCGGGAGCGGGGGTGGCGCTCCTCCACGGGCCACACGCTGCTTGGGTGTGACGGGTGAGCGAGGACGTCTGTGCGTGGCCCCTGGTCCGGGACGGGAGGCCCGTGTCTCACTCACCACTCCCCGCCCACCCAGGGCCGTGGGCGTGGGGGCCGCCACATCACAGCCAACACCAGCTCTGCCTCCGTGACCGAAACCGCGTGGAGGTTTAAGGACGCAAACACGCCGGGGAAAACCTGCCATGTGCTACTCCCACCCGTCATCCTCTGAAAGCGTTTCTGGCAGGAAAAAGAATTGAAACTCAGTCGTGCAAAAAATTAAATACAGAATTACCACGTGATCCAGAAATCCTACTCCCGGGTCTGCGCTCGCACGTCTGCACCCCGTGCTCACACGGCGCTATTCACACAGCCAACAGGCGAGAGCAACCGGTGTCCACCGAAGGAGGGGCCGATCAACGACAGTGACGCATCCGTACGCCGCAACATCACGCGGCCTCACAAAGGAGGGGAATTCTGGCACCTGCCCCAGCATGGATGAACCTTGAGGATGTGATGCTCAGGGCAAGAAGCCGGACACACAGGACAGGCACAGGTGACCCTGAACAGCACGGGGGCCGAGGCATCTGGGGACAGAGGGTGGAGATGGCTGCACAGCCACCCCACCGACTCAGGGACCTGGAAACGGTTAGGATGTGAATTTCACGTCATGTATGTTTTGCCACCATTTTAAAAAAGAATAAAATTATCACCACCATCTCCACCCCCAATTCATCCAAGAAAACGTATTTACGAGGTCGGGGCGGTTTTTTTTTGTTTGTTTTGTTTTTTTTAATTGTGAGAAACCCATTCTCCTAAAGAGGATGGCCAGTCATCTAAGGACAAACAGCTTTACTAGCTGAAAAGAGCACTTTAAAGGTTCCTACTCCAAGTTCGCATAAGAAATGGACTCCAGTCCAGGGTGGAAAGCCTGAGGCCGAAAGCCCCCTGGCCCGTGGCCCTGACGGAGTGCCCCGGGCCCCACCCCCCACCCCATCCTCGGGGAGGTCTGGGCACCAGTCCGATGACCTTCACCCACCGGGGCTGTGCGCAGTTCTCTCCAGGGCCCTCCAGGGCGGGATGAGCACAGCCGGGCCCTCTCTGCTGACGGGTCAGCGCACTCACACCCCGAAGCTCTTTGAAACATGATAAGCAGGATGTTCCCCGAGCCTGGAAAGGCCGTCTGTGTTTCTGCAAACCAACCCGCTGTTTTGGAAGGCGCCTGGACAACCCAGAACCATCGCTCATGTGAGGATTTCAAAGTGTGTTTAGACAGACTTATTACCGCTCATCAGGTGGTGATTTTGCACAGCTGCAGAACCGAAACCACAAGGAATACTGCTGGCTCCGCGGCCCTAGACAAATCCAGAACCAGATGCAGGCTTTCCAGACCATTATCAAATGGCTTATTCCATCACACAAACGGCTCACTCCATCACATCTACTTGCATGGCCGCGTTCTTCTCTCACATTTCACGTGCACAGAAACCTTTCTGCTCACGTGACGATGTATGACCACACGGAAAAAGAAGGCAACTTTGGGTTGACTCACGGACCAGTCTACAGACTTGCTGTGGGCGCCTCTGCTAACCGTCCGGGCTGGCCTCACCTCCCCGCTGCCCAAGGAAGCTTCCTTCTCTTCAAAGCTCGGCACTGCTGCCCCTTCAAATCTGCACCCGGCCTAAGTGTGCCTCGTGCCCCAAAGTGCCAGGAAAATTTCGGACGCCCAGGCTCTAACTCTGAGTTCAAAACACCCCCTCCGCGGAAAAGCTATCCCTTTTGGATCCACCTCTGCAAGCATACCGCACACACTCACAGTCCCACCGGCCCGGCAGCCTCCACCAAGCTCCAGCAGGAAAATCCACAAAGCGCAGAAGGCAGTCAGACCGGCTGTGTTCATTCATCACCCACAAAGGCACCCAACAGACCCGTGACACACAAGCGTGACAGTGCCATCACCACGAGCAAATGCCGTCCAGACGGTGCCCGGGACGGCCAGCCTGAATCATCTCCGGCAGGCCTGAGGAACGACATTCGGCACGCACCAGAGCAGCGGAGGGCGAGCGCAGGGATGCGTTCCAACGGGGTGTCATTTCTCACCTGCTTCCCCCTGCATGACGCGTGAAGAAGTAATTCCCGAGAGGAGAAAGATCCCACGGTCCCTAATTAACCTCTCTGGTGGTCTGAACTGGTATCTCACTAAGGGACCTTTGGTCACTGGGTCTGGGCACAGCAGGAAAACATAAAGTTCCGTCATCTGAACTGAACTGCTCACGCCAAAGCGAACCATAACCCACGTGCGCAGAGGTCGCACGGCTTCTCTTCATTGACGGAACGCCTTTAACCCTGCGTTCTGATGCCCGTTGGTGATGAAGTGGCATAGCAGTCACATCCTGGACATTCAATACACAGATCCGGCTCAAAGGAGCGTAAGCCAGTGGACGCACGTCGGCCCCGCGCCTACCAACGGCAGGTGGACCGTGCCGTGCACGTCTAGCCCTCACGGCGTGGCCTCTGTCTCTGTGGGGCTCTGCTGGCAGAGCCGCTCCCGCCCCACAAGCCTGGCCGAGCCCCTTCCCGAAGGTTTCCAGCCGCAGGCCCTGGGTCTGATGCGTCCAGTTAGGGTGGGAGGCCTGCCTCTATCGAGCGCGTGGCTGCCGGGCCAGAGCTCAGGTGTGGGGTGGGGACGGCCCCGCTCGACTCTCTCAGGCTAAGGAAGCCGGGAGGCGGGCTCTTTAGCCGGGAGGAATGCGCGTCGGCAAAAAACAACACGCGTCTACCCCGCTGTCACGTATCTGAACCTGTTTACATCGTCTATGCTGTCCAAGTTTTACGGGTGGGCAGGAAAGGACGTATGGCGTATAAAGAAATGGGCAGGAATTATCACTGGAGAATGTGCTTGGGTGAGCACACCCCTCCCCCCACCCCGGGTCTGCATGGTATCTGCGAACCTGCTCTCTCAGGGCAGAGCCCCCAAGGAGAACAGACCAAGGCGCCCACCGGGACCATCACACCTCGCCCCCCCACCCCCCTCACTCCTAGCAGCAATCCCAACCGAGCGGGGAGAGCACACGCTGAGGAGCAAGTCCAACCAGGAACCGAGCTTCCCTCCCGAGAAGCTGAAGGAAAAGGTTCTGGGGACGTCAGTGTGGCCCCCGGAGTCCTGCACCGGGAAGCCATCGGGTGCTCCGTGTAACACATAGGGCCTCCCGCACAGCTGCTCCAGAGCTAAGACCCTCGAGAGCAGCCGAGGTGGCGACCGGGGCCGCTCTGAAGGGCCTGCTGGGAGGGGGCCCAGTAGGCTTACTGAACGTACAGGCCACCCATGGGGCTCGGACCCACATGACGGGGGTCCATGAGCTCCTGGCCATCCGCCAGGACCAGCCCAGCCCGCCTGCATCCCCCACCCGGGTCTCCCGCCCTCTTGGGAGGAGGGCCTGGGGAGGGAGAGGGCGGCCTGGCCATTCCGTGACTGCAGGCCTCCTCTGCAGGTGGCTGTGGGAGATGAGCACGTATACGGTAGTCCCGCCCCCTCTGGCAGCGGCCCCGCCCCCTCTGGGAGGAGGTAAGGGGGAGCCATAGCATCTTTCAGGGGGAGGAGAGAACACGGGAAGGGAATAAAGACACACCGATCCTCTCAAAACAGGGTGTCAGCTAACTTCCCCAGGAACAGTGCAAGCCGCACAGACAACACAAGGCTTAGAAAGTGCCAGAAGTCAGAAACAGTGAGGTGTGCGCCCACTCAGGGCCAGTCACGGAACTCCCACAAGCCGTGATCACCTTACGAACAGCTGGAGAGTGTGATGGCAGCCACCCTAGCTGGTTCAGAATGAGGCTCCGTGGCACCACCCCTTCATTCGCTCACTCACTCCACAGACAGCTACCGTGTGCCCACGGTGTGCGGGCCCTGCCCCAGGCACAGATGCTTGGGCAGAACGCACCGTAACAGGAGCCGTCACCGTCCACACCTGAGTGCAGGGACTTGGCTGCACTAAACCACGGACGCCAGTCCTGAAACCCCGGGGGACTCCGTGCGGGCTTTGAAACTGAGCTTCGCCGGGCAGGCGGGTAGGACGGCTGTGCTTCTCAACGCTTCTGCCTTGTTGGGTCCCCAACACACCCCGCCTCCCCCGCTCAGGCTCCTGGCACAGCCCAGGGGTGGGAATACCTCCTTGCCCCTCCCAGCCACACGCCGCCTGCTGACGGGCTCGGGGACAACCCTGCACGGGGAGGTGGGTCTGCCCTGACCCAGGGACTGCTCTGCTAACTGCTCCCCACGAGTGGTCGAGCCAGGTTAAAGCCCCACCTTCACCCAACTACGGGTGCAGGTGCACAGGAACACCAGCCTCACCAGGAAGAGGAAACGAGATCCCGACCCTTGCCAAAAAACAGACTTAAAATTCTTCTTTTTTAAGAAGGCTTCATGCCCAATGTTGGGCCCAATGTGGAGCCTGGACTCAACTCTGAGATCAAGGCGTGAGCTGAGACCAAGGGTTGGACACTCAACTGAGTCACCCAGGTGCCCCTAAAATCCTTCTAATAGAAAACCCTTCAAATAGATGGCTGATAGCAAAATAAGCAATATAAGACCCCCTATGGTACATTAAAAGCCATAGGTGGGTCCTCTGCGTCAAAGCATGGCAACACGTACCATTTTTAGAGGAACGAGGGCTGACAGTGTCTCTCTCTCTCATAAATACACACACACGTGCCTCAGCGTTGGGTCTGTCCCACATCCCTCTCCCCGACGGTCAACAGGCACAGTGGCCTGGTGGCCGTGCTGGGCGCTCAGTGCCAACACACAAGAAGATTCTGTACCGTAGACTGTGGTGTCATTAGGACGGCAGGCAAATGTTTTGGCAACGGTTAGAGGTCAAAGGTAAGTAGAGTTGAATCGGGTTTATGGAACTGTTTGGCTAAATGATCTATCTGAACAGTATCAATAAAAATTTTTTATTTTTATTTTTCTTCTTTTAGAGAGAGAGGGCAGGAGCGTGTGAGCAGGGGAGAGAGGCAGAGAAAGAGAATCCCAAGCAGGCTCCACACCCAGAGCAGAGTCCAACACGGGGCTCCACCCCACGAGCCGTGAGGTCACGATCTGAGCCGAAATCAAGAGTTGGATGCTCAACCGACTGAGCCACCCGGGCGCCCCAATGTAAAAATTCTGGGGGCACAAAAAAATATGGAGCCAAATTTCTTCACAGATGCTATTCTGTGGACCAGGGAAGCAGAAAGAGTCACCCCAGAAAGGACGAGGGGGGCCCCCTCTTGCTGCAGCCTCTGGAAGGCAGAGGTGGACGGCCGAGGGGGACCTTCTCTGCCATCGTCCCTCGGGCCCCGGGAGCCGCACAGGAATCTGGACGGGGGTACGGATGTCGCTGCAATCTGCTCCAATGGTCCCCGGGCCTCGATGTCCCTGCAAACATGCCCCCGCTACCCACAGAAACAGACCTACAGGGTGATTATTCTTGGCAGAACCAAAAACAAGGAAATGGAGATGTGACCCTGCCCGTAATGAGCCCACCAGTCAGTGAGTTGTGACATGTGTCTGAATATCCTCGAAATAAACACATCTCAGTGAGAAACTACCGAGAGAGGCAGATGCCAAGCGCCATGATGATGGCGGCTAAAGAGGTATTTCAGAACTGTCACGTTACTTACTTAAAAAAATGTTTTAAGTTTATTTATCTTGAGAGAGACAGACAGACAGACCCGAGAGGGGGAAGGCAGAGGGAGAGAGAGAAAGAATCCCAAGCAGGCTCCACATTGTCAGCACAGAGCCGGACGTGGGGCTTGAACCCGCGGACCGCGAGATCATGACCTGAGCCAAAGTCAAGAGTTGGACACTTGATCGACTGAGCCCCCAGATGCCCCAAACTGTTGTTATTTAAACGCTGTGGCTGGTTTTGACGAATATCCATTATTCAAAATTACAGCACGTGACTGAAATCCACAGCGTAGTCAATACACGTAAAGGAGATCTGAAACCATCCAAACACTGGCTTGTTTTCCCAGGACATCCTTCAGCTTGCCTCCAACACCAGGAAACATGATCTGCAAAACAACGGTCCTGATGGAGCCTGCAGGTGTCTGCACACTGGCTCAGTTTATAAAAAGCCACCAGGTCAGATATGACTCAGTAATCCCTCTTCTGGGTATTTACCCAGAAGAACTGAAAACAGTGACTCAAACAGATATTTGCACACCCATGTTCATGGCAACGTTATTCGCAGCAGCCCGGAGGCGGGAGCGACTCACGTGTCCACGGATGGGTGACGGATAAATACGACGTGGCACATCCACACCGTGGGACGGCGTGGGCCGTAACGAAGAGGGACGCGTTGGCACCTGCTACCACACGCGTGGACCTCGAGGACGTGATGCTGAGTGACGCGAGCCGGGTACGAAAGCACAAGTACGTGTGACCCCACCTCTGTGAGGTCGCTGGAGTTGTCCCGCACACAGACGCAGGGGGCCGACGGTGGGGCTGGGGCTCTCACTCTGGGAAGATGAAAACGTCTCGCAGATGGATGGCAGCGATGGCTGCACAACAATGGGAACGCGCTTACCGCCCCTGAAATGGACACAAAACTGCTAAGATGATAAATTGTATGTGTCTTTGGCCACGATCAAAAAACCGGTGTGTGGCGGGGGGAAGCTGCCAGGTCAGAAGAAAGGTACTCGTTAAGCTCTCCTGATTCCTTCCCGCTCGTCCCTCGTCACACGTGGGAATATCAGCAGCAGGCTGGCTTGGCGGGGGCGCCCGTCCCGTGGGGCGTCAGAAGGAGCCTCTTCCCAATACCCTCCCTTGAGTCACCTGGGCGCCTCCTGTCTCCCCGTCACCCCATCATCCCTGGGCAAGGCCCCCGCTGCCTGCTGACCGGCCTCCCAGCGCCCTCCCCTCTCGGCCCGACACCACCTGACCCCAAAGCATCCAAATCCCTCTACCCAGAAACCTCCACGGCTCGTTGCTGCCTAAGTGAAATCTCAACAGGGCCTGACAGTCAAGGCCGCCAAACTCTATGCCCACGAGCCGTCCACATCCCTGGGGGGGGGGGGGGGGGGGGTCAGGCACATGGGCTCCAGATCCCGGCCCTGCGTCGTCTCTGCTACACAGCATCCTCACTAGAGAAAAGGACAGGAAGAGTGCGGTGGCTTCAGAGAGGACACGAAATGACACAAGAAATGTGTCACAGTAGTTAGTACCTGCCGTCTGTGGACACGCCCTGCACTTCTGATGTCACTGCTCAGCCGCCTAGCCTGCCCCGCCCTTCAGGCCGTGCTCAACCACCACCTCCCTCAGGAAGCCCGCCTTCACATCACCAGACGCCTTGTCCTGAAGGCACTCAGCCCACTGGCCTGGGATGGGGGTCCCCACTCTCGTCTCTACCGTAGGATCACAAGGCTCCCCGAAGGCAGAGCCACCCTGAAGCCCAGCGCTCTGGGTGTCACGGGTGACTACTGAGCAAACGGGTGTCCCAGGAGATCCCCACTGTGGTGCCTGACGGCTCTTCAGTTACTCTACAGCTGGACTCCCAAGTTCGAGCGTCTCTGCTGCTGACCGTTTCATAAAAAGAGGAGCAGGTGGCTTGTCGCACGGCGGAGCCCCGAGTCTGGGAGGTGAGCGCGCGGAGGCCACGTGCTCAGACGAGCCCCCGGGGCCATCTGGAAACCAGGAACAGCAAGGACACTGCGCACCAAGGAGGGCTGGGGGCAGGCCTCCTGAGTGCACTGCCGGCTCCTGGGGACCAAACGCTACACATCAAGGACGCAAGGTCAAACGTGAGCCCCACACACCACGGAGTGACCGCAAATTTCTCACCAACTACAGGGTCGTGGCCAAAACTGCAGATAAATCTGAACCAGGAGCCTTCCCGGACTAGCCAACAGGACACCACCTTTCCCAAGTCGGGGCCGCCGAGCGAGAGGATCCCAGGGTCAGTGACGCCCTCGAGGGGGAAGGTCACCGCATCTGTCGCCCAAGCCTCACCTTGCCGACGTCAGGAATCGATTCTCGGGACAGACTCCTCACAGCACCCCTGTCACAGCAAATCCTTACGGCCAGGATTTATACACTCACAGGAACAGCTGGAGTGACCACCCTGCTCCGTGACTGCGGCCGGGAAGTGTGGTCGCAAACAAAACACCCTTCCTGCCTTCCCTTTCCAGAAATATCACACGGCAAGGGCGCTCTCGCTTGAGGAGATCTGTCTGCTACCCTTTTATAAACACGAGGGAGGCCTGATTTCAAGTGCAGGGTCCTGCTTTTTGTGGAAGGTGACCACGAAAACCCCCTTCCTCTACCCGAGTTTCACGCTCTGCCAGAATAACCACGAAAGCAGGCGGAAGAAGCAGGTGTAACATTTACTCCATCCTCTCTTTCTGCGCTTTTCATATTAAATATCTCAAATATATTAATCTTAGAAAACAATATTAACACAGTACTGAACGAATATAGGCAGTGGAGTAAACGGTACGTCTAGATTGCAAAATCGTAGGTTATTTAAAAAACTGGAGTGTAGGGACGGTCTCCAGCCTCCTCGTTGACGGGAGCGCTGGGGAACCCTGCCGTGTCGGGCCGGCAGGGAAACGGGGCCGTGAAAAAATCCACGCGGGAGCCCATCGCTCCTCCCTCAGGAAGACGGCCGTGGGACGGCAGATGACGTGAGCCCGGTTGGTTCCGGCGTTCGGGACTGTCCCCGCCGCCCTCAGTCTCTGAGCAGGTTTTCGGGCTTCGGGTAGCCGAACAGGACGAAATCGGCCTCGTAGAGTTTGTACAGCTGCTGCCTCCAGGCCAGGGGGATGGGGGCGAACCAGCCCTCCTCCCAGCTGCTGGCGGTCCTGTTCCGGTAACTCGGGGGGAAGTGCAGGAGCTTGTCCACCTTGAGAAGCCGCAGCAGCTGGGCGGCGTCCTGGTCCAGCGTCTCCAGCTTGCCCACAAAGTCGTAGTCGATCTGGCAGGGGTGGCAGAGCCGGTGCACCTGCCTCCAGTGCTCGTTGAAGGGCGCCAGCTTCTCGGTGCGCGGGTCCAGCAGGTACTGGATGAAGTTGGCGAAGGACACCTTGAGGCCCGCGCTGAAGGCCTCGCTGACGGAGGAGGGCAGGCCGGTGCGGTTGGCGTACATGGTGAGCATGGGCACGGCGAACTTGCGGTAGAACTCCTCGTTCTCCAGCTGGAACTTGCTGCGGAAGGCGGAGATGAGGCGCACGAAGGGGTCACGCACGAACAGGAACTTGGTGTACTTCTTGAGCTTGATCTTCATGAGGTGGCGGGAGAACTTGCCGTAGCGGCGCCAGAACTTGTTGAAGGTCAGGTGGGTGCTGGAGTTGTGGACGTACTCCCGCGGGATGTCCAGCGGGTCGCGGTAGGGGGCGCCCCGGTCCAGGAGGCTCTCGCTCAGCACGATCATGACGCGTTTCCAGTTGGTGCAGGCCACCTTGGGCACGTAGCAGTAGATGACGCCGTGGCGGTCGTCCACGATCAGGTGGTTCAGCTCGTAGTTGGGGATGTCGTCGAACGAGCGCTCCTTGGTGGGGAACACGAAGCTGGCGTTGGCGCAGAGCCCCCGGAGCACGCTCCTCCGCTCGGCCTGCCGCCCGCCGGGGTCCGGGCCCTGCTGGGCGTCGCGGGCGGACCAGTCGTAGCCCCGCACGCTCTCCTCCGCGTTGCTCAGCACGGGCCTGCCCGAGGCCGGCACCGAGGGCTGCTCCGTCCTTCGACCGGAGGGGGCGCTCTGCTTCAGGCCGCCGCTAAGCAGCTTCTGCAAAAACGCGTCCACGTCGGCCGTGAACTCCTTCTCTGCCCCCTGCGCGGGGGTGGGGCGCGGCCTGGGGAAGGAAGTGTGCAGGTAGAAGTGGGCCGTGCCCACGTTGTCCCAGTACACAATGATCAGGAGGACCATGAACACGGACCCCAAGACCAGCCACAGGCGGAAGAGCCGGGTTTTGGTCATTCTGTTCGCGGACGGGCCGCGGGCCCTCTCACCCGGGAGCTTTCACGGCAGCTTCATGGAGGAGGGGCGCTGCTCTCGGGACCCTGGAAAGGCAACACAGAGCCACGTTAGAGACCGCGTCCAGGTAACGTGCCCTCCTGGAGCCTCAGGTTCCGGCGCACGGTGCTTGCCTCGCGGTCAGGGTCCCCGTCCCCCGGCTCCCACCCCATTCTCCACGGCTCGGGCTCTGCGGGGCTGCCTGCCGGACTTCAGCTCCTCCGTGTAATGCGACCAGCGCTGCTTTGAGGGGCCCGGGACGGGTGCGGCTGATGCGGTCACCGGACATCCTTTATCACGGAACTGAAAGCAGGGGGCTAAGAGACCAGGCTCAGGCGGGAACACAGACCCTCCTGAGCGGGAGGTGCCGGGGAGGAAGGAGAGGCGGGCAGTGAAACACACACACAAGAAGGTTAAGGTTTAATGCGTCCTACAATTTGTAATGATGTTAAAGGCGCCCCCGTGTACACTTCATCCTAAGAAACACGTCAGAGGCAGGCTCGTGTGTGTGGCCGACGCGTGCTGGGCCCTGGGCACCGTGTCTGCCCCTCTGTGTGGAAAGGGCAGGGCACACTCGAGGTCTCTGGGGACAGAGGGAGGGTGCAGCAGGCAGATGAACGCGGGCCCGTGTGAGAGCTCTCCAGGCCCTGAGAGCCTGTCCGCGTCCCCGCGGGAACCAGACAGCAGCGGAGCCACGGCCGCGGCAGGAGGGTGGAGGGAGGGCAGGTGCAGGGGGGAAGCGGTGTCAGCAGGCGCTGGGGCCTCACCCCCGGGGTCGAGCAGCATGCCACCGGCCTGGGGGCAGGCCGCCACCTCTGCGTCAGGGAGGGCTCTGCAGGCTGGATGAGGGATTCGTGCTTCCCTTACAACTTCCACTAAGGCTGTCATCGACCGCGGTCAAGGTCAATCCCAAAAATGCCAGAGGACCCCTTCCTGGGGCCAGTCCTGTTTGACAGCTGTTCTGAGCAGCAACCCTGTCCCAGGCAGCACAGGGAAGAAGAGGCAGTGTCTGAAAAGTGCCAGGATAAAGGGGGCTGGGGAAGTTGCAGGGGCCACATTCACCTCTCTCTTTCCTGTATTTTGAACCAGGACCATCTTACATAAAAAACAAATTATCCTACCAGGTTCAGTAAGCATGACCTGAGAGTCTGAGGTTTCTGGAAAAGTTCAAGATCTGTACCCCTCTCTCCTGGCATTCACCTCCTGTCTGCAGCACCCCTAGACAGGCACACGTCTTCATCCACTTAAGACTAAGTGGGGTCCTTGCCTCTCCTGTGGCTTCTGCCGGCCATCAGGCCTCTTCCCCAATAGCACCTGCGAGAGGGGAGTGGGGGCTGCTGAGGCCGGAGGAGAGATTTGCAGCGGGGGCTCAAGTATCTGGAGGGCAGTCGCCTGGGAGAGGGGACAGACTTATCCCGTGTGGCTTCAGAGGACAGAACTCAGACTCTGGGTCTGGCCTAACGAGAGAATGAGTACACTCCTCTAAAGTGGCCCAAACCCAGAAGGAGCCATTTTTAAGACACACCGGGAGCTCTGCCAGTGGGGGCACCAGAGCAGACACAGACACAGCGCGTCCTGGGGGCGTTCCGGGAGGGTCTCCCACCGCGCATGCTCTGGGACTTCTCAGTTTCTGAACCTCTCCGAGTCTGAACCTCTTGCACGTGTTCGACTGTGTGCCTGGTACCTGGTACCTGATGCAGTTTCATTAAATGAACCTAAAACTTCACGAGGCCAAGGTCTAGAAGCAATCTCCACCCACCTATGCAGCCTTGTTTATACTCAGTTCATTTTGGGCTTTTTTGGTTGTTTTAAATGTTTATTTATTTTGAGAGAGAGGCAGAAAGAGTGCCTGAGCAGGAGAGGGACAGAGAGAGAGAGAGAGAGAGAGAGAGAGAGAGAGAGAGAGAGAATCCCAAGCAGGCTGCGCACTGTCAGCACCAAGCCCAACGTGGGGCTTGATCCTACGAACCATAAGATCATGATCTGAGCTGAAATCAAGAGTTGGACGTTTAACTGGCTGATCCCCCCGTCCCCCCCACCCCGCCGCCCCTATGTTGTGTGTTTGATGGAGAAAGTGTTACCTGTTCACAGTACAAAGGGTTGTGTGGGCTGACACAGGAAAGGTGCCGACACAAGCAGGTGACAGAAAAGAATGTGCTGGTCACAGTCACCCGCACCAGTCCTTCCTGGGCCCTGGTGATCTCAGCGCACCCCCACAGAAAAGGAAACCCAGCCGGGGGCGCAGAGAACCCGGCTGACCGCTACTCTGCCAGGGGCCGGGCAGGGCCAGGGCAGTGCGCGCCTTCGGGATTTATCACACCTTGTGGAAGTGATAAGTGTGTCACAAAATGAAGAAAACCATCAGGATTAGAGGCGTGTGTCTCTCACCCAGCTTCCCCTGAGGGCATCACAGGTGTGCAGGGAGTAACAACAGCTATGTGACAACAGTTTAAAGCTGTTTTCGTGGTGACAATCACACGACGTCACAGCCTGTTTTCAAAATTAGATGATAAGTACCACGCCATTAAAGTTTTCGAGACCGCGCCTTCTCGGGGATGTACAAGGGTGAAGTTTCTAGAGACGGAAAGTGAAACCATATCAAAAAAGAGGAAAAGAAAAGTTTTCCCGAAGGCTGAGAGCAAAGGGAAAGAGTAAGTGGGGCGCCTGGGTGGCGCAGTCGGTTAAGCGTCCGACTTCAGCCAGGTCACGATCTCGCGGTCCGTGAGTTCGAGCCCCGCGTCAGGCTCTGGGCTGATGGCTCGGAGCCTGGAGCCTGTTTCCGATTCTGTGTCTCCCTCTCTCTCTGCCCCTCCCCCGTTCATGCTCTGTCTCTCTCTGTCCCAAAAATAAATAAAAAATGTTGAAAAAAAAAATTTAAAAAAAAAAAAAAAAAAAAAGGGAAAGAGTAAGTGCAAATGTCAACTGACGCGAGAGCTCGGCTTCCAGTTTTAAGAATGAGACTCACACGCACGGTGGGGATGATGCCGAGTCAGAGTCCCGTCCGCGGGCACAGGCACCAGCCACAGATCAAGGACCGGGCCGTCATTCGTGGGCTTAGAATGCTAAGAACCAGCTAAGTCTGCTTATGATAAACAATATATAACTAAACACCTTTGCTTATTTTTCAGGCAAGACGTAGCATATGCATGTTAACAAATGCCAGGGCCTACGGCGTTCTGTAAAAATGGACGCTCATGACTAACAATTTAGTAACACTTCGCTTTAATTTCGAGGAAAAGAGAAGGTTGAATACCCAGGGGAGAAAAATGACACACAGAGATAACGCATCTTCGATCGCAGTTGCCCTTTCCAGAGCCGTCACCACGGGCCAGGCACCGGGAGGAGCGTGTCACGCGCGCGCGCTCCTTCAAGCCTCTGCACGCGGCCTCAGGGAGGCACAGCCCTCTCACGGCTGAGGAACCCGAGGCCCGGAATGCAAGCCTCGCTCCACAGGTCAAGCCCACACACACTCCGGCTCCCTCAGCTTTGTTACCGTTAGACGTACTCGGTCTTCCAAACGGCTTGTGTAGCTCACGCACGAGGACGTGCACGTCCTTAAAACGTACCACTTGGTGAGTTTGGACGCGTGCACCCGTGACACGCTCACCACGGTCAGAGAGGGAACATCTCCATCGACCCCCCAAAGCGTATTCATGCCCGTTCTAATCCCTCTCCCCGACTCATCCCTCCCCTCCTGCAGCTGATCTGGCTTCCGTCACTATAAATTAGCTCGCGTTTTCTGGAGCGTCGTATCAATGGAACCACACGGCGTGTACTTTGAGACTCGTCCATGTGGTCGCGTACGTCGACACCTCCTTCTTTTCCGTGACCTCGGGGCATTCCACGGTAGAAAGCGTTTACACGGGAGTCATGGTAGGACACACGCACCTGACACCCGCCCTGTATTTTCCCACCTCTCCCAGGGACTGAAGTCACACGGGCAAGTTTCCTCCTACTCAAAGTTCGATCTGGTGAACAGAAGGGGCTTAGAAGGATCACGCTTCCTTGGAAGTTCAGATGCTGACCTGCGCGTCTCTGTCGCAAACGGGCGAGGGTTCCCTGGCTTTTCCGACCCAAGAGACGCAGAGGCACCGGGCCTGGAGGCGAAGGGCACCGAACGGAGCACTGGTTACGGCTGCAAGGGGCCGTGGTCAGGCTGGAACTAGCCCCAAATGCTCCCAGTGGGAACTGAGGCACCTGACGTTTCTTTCTTACCTGTGCGCGATATGGTTCTCTAAGCTTTTAGCACCAGGCGCTACCATCTACGACTCTTGTAGTACGTTTAACATCTACGGCTTTGTTCTTAGTCCACAGATAACCTACCCGAGGACGACCAGGCACCACCAAGCACTGCAGCCGAGCACCAGGACCCCGTCCAGGTACGGTACCTGCCCCCGCCGGGCCCGGGGCCAGCAGCAGGCCACGCGGCGACCTCCACGGCGCTTTCCTCGTGGGCGCAGAGAATCTACAGCTTATGTTGTAAACAGCGAGTCGACTAACTTACTCGTAATGAGACCCATAACTTACACCACGCACCCTCCACCACTCGGCATGAACGGCACGGCCCCTTCCCGTGGCAGGCGGCAGGGAGAGCTCCCAGGCGGGCAGCCGGCCACCGGGTAAGCACACAGGACTCCACACGGGAAGGGCCACCGCGACCGCCACCCGACACAAGACAGAGTCCGCACATATCCCGGGACAGCGCGCGGGTGTCTGGGTGACTCTGACTCCCCTCTTCACGGCTTTCGCGTTTATGGTGTTTTTGTTTACACTGAGCATTGATTGGTTTTTACTGTGAGAAAAAAACATTTTCCCTTTTATTTTATTTATTTATTATTTTTTTTATTTTTTAATTTTTTTTTAACGTTTATTTATTTTTGAGACAGAGAGAGACAGAGCATGAACAGGGGAGGGGCAGAGAGAGAGGGAGACACAGAATGTGAAACAGGCTCCAGGCTCTGAGCCGTCAGCACAGAGCCCGACACGGGGCTCAAACTCACAGACCGTAAGATCATGACCTGAGTCGAAGTCGGACGCTTAATTGACCGAGCCACCCAGGTGCCCCAACATTTTCCCTTTTAGAAAAGATACACAGCGGGGTGCCCGGCTGCCTCAGTCTGTGAAGCATCTGACTTCAGTTCGGGTCATGATCTCACGGTTTGTGAGTTCGAGCCCCACGTCGGGCTGTCTGGTGCCAGTGCAGAGTCTGCTTCAGATCTGCCGTCTCCCCCTCTCTCTCTGCCCTTCTCCCTCTCGCTCTCTCAAAAATAAACATTTAAAAGAAAAAAGGAAAGAAAAGACACACGGCAATAAAAAATTAAGGCATTAACAACAAAAGAAAAAATAGACAAAGTGGACTTCATGCAACTTAGCAACTTTTGGGCCTCAAAAGGCACTGCCCACAGGGAAGATTCCTGCAGAATGGGACAAAATGTTTTCAAATCGTGTATCTGATAAGGGGTTAATATCCAGAATAAATGGAGAACTCGTTAAACTCCAAGGAAAAAACAAATCAAACAACCAATTCAAGAATGGGCAAAAAATATGAATGGACATTTCTCTGAAACCATACAAATGGGCCAGGAGTACATGAAAAGATACTCAACATCACTCATCGCCAGGGAAATGCAAATCAAGACCACGACGACACGGTACCTCACACCCATCAAAAACCCCAATCAAAAAATAGGGGATCCTGGAGGGCTCAGTCGATGCAGCATGCGACTCTCGACCTTGGGGTTGTGAGTTCTAGCCTCACGTAGGGGACAGATATCACTTTAAAAAAATAGTAAAATCGGTTGACCTGGGTCGCTCAGTGGGTTAAGCGTCCAACTCTTGATTTCATCTCAGGTCATGATGCCAGGGTCATGGGATGGAACCCCGCAACAGGCCCAGTGCTGGGTGTGGAGCCTGCTTGAGATTCTCTCTCCTCTCTCTCTCTCTGTGTCTCTGCCTCTCTCATAAATAATAAAGAAATATCTTAAAATGAAAACAAAACCAAAAGATGAGTGTTGGCGAGGATGGGGAGAAATTGGAACCCTCGTGCACTACTAACGGGAATGTAAAATGTTGCGGCCCCTGTGGAAAACAGGACGGAGGCTCCTCAAAACATTAACGATAAGGGCGCCTGGGTGGTTCAGTCGGTTGAGCGTCCGACTTCGGCTCAGGTCATGATCTCACGGTTTGTGGGTTCGAGCCCCACGTGGGGCTCTGTGCCGACAGCTCGGGGCCTGGAGCCTGCTTCGGACTCTGCGTCTGCCTCTCTGCCCCTCCCCTGCTTGTGCTCTCTGTCTCTCAAAGATAAACAAACAAGAAAAAACATTAACAACAGAATTACCATGTGATCCAACAATTCCACTTCTGGGTCTGTATTCAAAGGAACTGAGAGCAGGGTCTCCAAGAGATATTTGTACAGCCAGCCCCACTCACAGCAGCATTATTCACAACAGCCGGATAATGGGTGTGGAAGCCACCCAGGTGTGTGGTGAAGAGTAAGGACATGACAAAACATGGCACGCACACGACGAGCGTCACTCAGCCCTTCCGAGGGAAGACATGCCGGCACCTGCTACAACGTGGACGAGCCTACAGGAAGGACACGATGCTCGGTGACATCAGGCAGCCACAAAGGACAAACGCTGTACGACTACACTTCTGTGAGGTCCCCAGAGGAGCTGGATCCATAGAGAGAGAGAGCAGACTGGAGGTTACCAGGTGCTGGGCAGGGAGCGCAAGGGGGTGTTACTATTTACCAGAGGCAGATGTAGTCCGTTTGGAAAGATGGAATGAATTCTAGAGACGGAGGGTGGTGATGGTTGTGTGACAACGTGAATGTGAAGATGATAAATGTTACGTGCATTTTACCACAATTTAAAAAACTGGCAAAGAAAAGAATGAACCAGAGCTCGAACAGCAGACTTGGAAGAATTTATAGGACGTGCCATTGAATAAATAAAGCAAAATGCAGGGCAATGTGTAAAAAACAAATATGTGAGTAAAAATAAATAAAATTAAAGAAAAAAGCAAGGCCTTAAATGTGGGCGAGAACTGCAACAAAGCCCAGAAACTTAGAGCTGGCCGCTGGAGCCACACCTTCATCTCACACAAGCCTGCACGAAAGTTCAACGGGCCGACCTTACCGCAATTAGTTCACTAGACAAATGTTCAAGTTTGAAACACGTACAGTGAGAGGGTGGACGAATGACAACAAGACACGTCCTCCCTTTGGGTCGCCAAACCCCGTGTGCCTGCGTCCTGGGAGCGTCGCCTCGCCCTGGAGTCCTGCCACGGAACCAGACCTGCCTGGGCCACAGCCCCATCCAGGCTTTTCCAAGTTGAGGTGATAAGCACGTCAACACCAGGCCGAGGCAGCGTTTACCGATGAGGCTGAGGCCACGGTCCATTTTTAACATCAAGGAGCAAGGGCAGTCCTTAGTGTGGTCATTTCGAACCTCAAACAAGCCACATAAAGGGCGGTTGTGGAGAGCGGGCGGGCGGAGCCTATCAAAGGGCCTGTGGGAGCAGTCCCAAGAAAGGAACGGGCTGTGGCTCCTGCCAGGCACGCACGATCGCCAGTTCACAGCTTCTCAGAGGCGCGACGAGAACGAGAAGGCCCAAGATAAGACGACTACCAGACAGCATCGCCCACAAGTCTTACTGTTAAAAGGGATGGGAGCATCCGAATTTCTGGGTGACGCTTCGCTGCCTTCACGACGCAACAGCGAGTCCTGCAACAACACTGACCTCAAACGTGATATTCGTTCAAAAAACAAGGGCATTATTTCCAAACGTGAATCTCCAATTATTTCAAAAAAGCAGTCAACAAAAAGGATTACAGCTTTGGAAGAAGCTGTAAGAAGCCAAGAGGCGTCGCTGAGGAAACGACTGACAATCATCCTGGCTTCTGCCTCCAGCGAGAGAACGGCCAGCAAAGTCTTGTCCCAAAACTTTGCCTTCGGGGCCCAGGTCTCTGCAAGGGCTTTGTCAAGTGTCCTGTGGACGTCACTGATAAGACAATTCAGTTTTAGGTTAGGTTTAAACCAAAAACACGGAGGGTGGCTGTGCAGAGTGGTTTCTCAGCTCGGGGTGGGGTTGCTGAACGTCCCTTTTCACACGCAGGGTGCGGCAGCGTAAGCCCGGAGAGCCCGCGCCCCACACCAGCCGCCCACCAGAGGCTGCTGGTCCCCAGGAGCCTTCACACCCACGGCGGGCAAAACTCGAGGAAGGCCGGGCTCCCTCCCGCCTTCCCTACAAGTGCGGGCCACACGGCCACACCCACGTGAGGACCCTTGTAGGGGCACTGCCCACACTTCCAGAGCAGAACCGATGCCCACGGTATGAAAAGGTCGCCAGGTGTGTGCTGGTTAATTTTGTGTCACCCTGGTTGAGCTGCGGGTGGCCCAGACGGTTGGTCACGCAGCACTCGAGTGTGTCTGTGAGGGTGTCTGCAGAGGAGACTGACACTTGTTTGACCCGACAGACAGAGTAAGGAAAGTGGGGGGTGGGCCTCGTCCAAGGTGCCGAAGGCCTGCACAGAGCAAGGTGGTGAAGGAAGAGAGAATTTCCCCTCTGCCCTTCCCTGAGCCGGGACAGCTGTCTCTTGGGGGTCAGGCCTTCAGACTCAGACGGGAACACACCATCAGGACGGCTGGACCTGAGCTTCTCAGCCTCCAGAATCACGTGAGCCAATTCCTAAAAATACATCTCTTTCACACACACACACCAGTGCAAGTGACAAGCCAAGGAAACGTGCTGGGGCTCTCCAGAGAGCCGAGTCCGGAGGGATGTATGTGTGTGTGTGTGTGTGTGTGTGTGTGTGTGTGTACACCACACATTACAAAAAGAAGCAATCACATCACCGAGAAGTGAAAGAAACAGATACTAAGTATTTGCCGCAGTGGAAAGGGATGTTCAGCCACCAGTCAATAGAGTATTCCAGGGGGAGGGCAGACGGACTTCCCCCGTCTGGATACCCAGTTGCTCTGGCACCGTTTAAGAGACCGTCTTTCCTGATTCAATCAGTTTGGCGCCTCTCCTTTTTCTTCTCTTTCTACTCAGGTTTACTGAGGTCTGACTTACATCAGCAATTATCTGCAGAGTGTGAGGAGTTTCAGCAAAGATACACCACAACTAAGACGCAGAGAATCTCCTCCACTCTCAAAAGTTCCCTCCTTCCCCGGTGCCCACCTCCGGACAGCCGCTAATCTGTGTTCTGTCCTATGGTTCACCTTTCCCAGACCGTCACCTACATGAGACCACAGAGGACACAGGCTCTGCACCCAGCAAGACGCTTCGAGATGTGTCCAGGTTGTGGCCTGTGTCAGCACGAAGTTCTCTTTGCCTGGCTGAGTAGTGTTCCACTGTGTGGATACACCACTGTTCACCTGTGACCATTTATCTAACGGACTTGTGGGTTAGTTCCTTGTTTTTGACTGCTATGAGTAAAGGCGGTTATCAACTTTTTTTGGTATACAGACTAGATTCCTTTTTTACGCTAAGACTTTTTAAAAGTTAGAAAAGTTGGTATTAAAAAAAAAAATCAAACAGATTTTTCAGTTCCTAGAAGGTTCTACAACATCAATAAAAGTAGATATGCTATAATAATGCTTAGGGACTCTATTTAAAGACCAATCAAACTGATCATCAAAAATATGATATATAAATCTTAGCTTATCAACGATTTTTCCAATAAAATTTTAAGGGCTCAAGTGATTACAGCAAGGTTGCATACAAAGTTAATATACAGAAGTCAACTACTTTCCCACATATCAGCAATGAACAAGTGGAATTTGAAACTAAAAACACAATTCTAGGGGTGCCTGGGTGGCTCAGTCAGTTAAGCATCCAGCTCTTGACTTGGGGTCAGGTCACAATCTCACAGTACAAGAGTTCGAGGCCCGCATCGGGCTCTGTACGGGCAGTGCAGATTCTCTCTCTTGTGGTTCTCTGTCTCAATATCAATAAATAAACTTAAAAAAAAAAACCCAAAACTACAATTCTATCTACATTAGAACTCCCCAAAATATCTAGGTATAAATCTTAACAAAATAGGTATAAGATCTGTATGAGGAAAACTACAAAACCCTGATGAATGAAATCAAAGAAGAACTCAACATATGGAGAGATATTCCATGTGTGTGGACAGAAAGAGTAAATGTTTGTCAAGATATCAGTTCTTTCCAACTTAACCTACAGATTCAATGCAATCCCAATCAGAATCCCAGGAAGTTACTTTGTTATTATCAACAAGCTGTTTCCAAAATTTCTACAGAGGCAAAAGACCCAGAAAAGGCAACACGACACTGAAGAAGAACAAAGTTGGAGGACTGAATACGGGACCTCAAGACTTACCATAAAGCCACACTAATCAAGAGGATGTGGTATTGGCAATAGAGCCGAGTAGAGATCAATGGAAAAGCACAGACAGCCCAGAAATTGACTCCGAAAAATACAGTCAGCCTATCTGTAGCAAAGGCAACACAATGGAACAAAGACAGTCGCCTCTTCAACAGATGGCACTGGGACGAGTGGACACCCACATGGAAAGAGGAGTACGTGAAAGAATCCTGACACAGACCTTACTGCCTCACAAAAATTAACTCCACGTGGATCACAGACCTAGATGTACAACGCGAAACTATAAAACTCCGAGAAGGTCATAGGAGAGGACCTACATGACCTTGGGTGTGGTGATGCCTTTCAGATACAGCACCAAAGACCCGATCCCTGAATGAAATAATTGTCCACACAAAGATGTGTCCAAGAATATTCACTGCTGCTTTATTCAAAACAGCTACAAACTGAAAACAACCCAGAGGTCCACCAACGAGTGAAAGAATAAACAAATCATGGTGTACTCATTCAGTGGAAAACCACCCAGCCACAGAAGAGAACGTACCACCGGCTCATGAACCGGTACCCGCAACAACATGGGTCAATCTCACAGATAATAAGCTGAACAGCAGAGCCCAGACACAAGTACATACCACATGATTCCACTTACAGGAAGTTCCCGAAAGGTGAAAACAGTGACAGAAATCACAGTACAAAGGAACAGGAGGAAACGTCAGGGGATGGAAATGTTCTATTGTGTTGACCGTAGCGGCAGCTCCACAGGTGGACATATCTGTCCGCATCTGTTGAACTGTGCACTTAAGAGGTGTGCATTTTGGGGCACCTGGGTGGCTCAGTCGGTTGAGCATCCGACTTCGGCTCAGGTCATGATCTCACGGTTCGTGGGCTCGAGCCCCACATCGGGCTCTGTGCTGACAGCTCGGAGCCTGGAGCCTGCTTCGGATTCTGTGTCTCTCTCTCTGCCCCTCCCCTGCTCACGCTCTGTCACTCAAAAATAGATAAATGTAAAAAAAAGAGTTGTGCATTTTACTGCATGGAAATTATACGTCAATATACCTGATTTCAAGAAAAAGGACGTTAGCAGTCTTGTTAAGTCAACCTCCAGAAGCTCAAACTTTCTAACGTGAATACCATGAACTAGCTCTCAGTTCACAGGACAGGAACACAGGACGAAAACACCGGCCTCAAGGTCCTACAGACATTTATAGATCAGGAGGAAATGGGGAGGAATCTGGAGGCCAAGGCCAGTCTCTGCTGAGTGGCCCTGGGACATCACCTCAAGTCGGAGCTTCAATTTCTCGCCTATAAAACAAGACTCCCCCCCCCCACCAAGGCCATTTTGCTCACCAGAGTGACCCAGACTATGGAAATGAAAACATGAGCTAAATATATTATAAACTATTAAACCACCCCCTTCAGCCCATACCACCGTACTTATTTATTTTTCCATCTTTATCGGGCCCTCAAATATTTGTATTCCATAAATATACCATGTTATTTATTTTTTATTACTCATATTTTCTACCCATAATTGGTTATCAGCAAAGAAAGTATCTATGCTTTCAACTGACTTTATAATTACAAGAGCTAATAAGTTTTCGAAAGTGCTATTGTAAACTCTTAGATACATTAACTTATTTAATCCTCACACTGATTATGGTTAAACTAGGACAGAACATTGAGGCAATCTGCCCAAATCTACAAAGCTGGCACCTGTTCAGAGCTGACATTTGAACCCAGGCAACTGAGTTAAGAGCCTACCTTCCTGGGGCGCCAGGGTGGCTCAGTTGGTTAAGTATCTGACTCTTGATTTTGGCTCAGGTCACGATCTCACAGTTCATGGGTTTGCGCCCCATCCTGGGCTCTGTGCTGACAGTGCTTGGGATTCTTTCTCCTTCTCTCTCTCTGCCCCTCCTTCACTTGTGTGCACACTCTCTCTCTCACAAAAATAAACTTCAAAATAAAACAAAACAGGGGCGCCTGCGTGGCTCAGTCGGTTGAGCGACTGACTTTGGTTCAGGTCATGGTCCCACGGTTTGTGAGTTCAAGCCCCGCGTCAGGCTCTGTGCTGACAGCTCAGAGCCTGGAGCCTGCTTCGGGTTCTGTGTCTCCCTCTCTCTGCCCCTCCCCAACTCCTGCTCTGTCTCTGTCTCAGAAATAAACATTAAAAAAAAATTTTTTTTAAACAAAACAAAACAGAGCCTACCTTCCCAACCACCACACCCTGCCAGTTTCTATAGTGCACATTTAATGCAGAAGTGGTTGGTTTTTAGCGGACACTCAGATTTCTATTACCTTTATTTCTTCTTGTACCAATAACCAACTTCTGAGCATCAAATCAAACGACATGACCTTCATTAAGAAGTCCAAGAATGGGGGCACCCGGCCGGCTCAGGCAGTTAAGCGTCTGACTCCAGTTCAGGTCATGATCTCACAGTTCATGAGTTCAAGCCCCACACTGGGCTCTCTCCTGTCAGCGGAGAGCCTGCCTTAGATCCTCTATCCTCCTCCCTCTCTGCCCCTCCCTCCCTCCCTCCCTCTCAAAAATAAATAAACATCAAAAAAAAAAAAGAAGGTCCAAGAATGTGTTCAGTTTTACTTATTATGCTACTGGCAAAAATACCAGAAACTACCCACTCCTTTTCCAGCTTTACAAATACTACGTAAAAAGCAAAGAAATCATTAAGGTACCCATCACTGTAGCCTATAGAAATATGGAAAGCTTCCGTCAGCGGTCTCCAAATTTATTCTCTGAGCTGCATCATCTAGCATTGGAAGTGATGCTTGTGCTGGATTAAAGCCCCCGGTGCAAAACAGATGTGCATCCGATGCCACCAGCATCAGGGATTATTATTATTAGTTTATTTATTTATTTTGAGAGAGCGAGCCAGAGCCAGGGAGGGGCAAAGAGAGAGAATCCCAAGCAGGCTGCACAATGTCAGTGCGGTGCTGACACAGGCCTCGATCCCACAAACCGTGAGGTCATGACCTGAGCCGAAATCAAGTCACCCAACTGACCACGCCACCCAGGCACCCCTAGGGGTTATTCGTTTATAGAATCACTTTGCTGGTGTTCAGTTCACCCTGAGAACTACTTCTGACAGCGGCTCAGATAAAATTAGGAAGAAACGGTCACAGTGATGGACTGGAAGGCTGGTGTGCGTCCCAGAAGACCTGGATGAAAATCGAGCCTGAGCTGCCCCCCCACCCCTACCCCAGAGCTGAGCCCAGGACGCAGAGGGCCATGGGCGCACACTGGTCTCCCGACCCCTGGTCTCTGAGCCCCACCGGTAACTATCTCCAAGAAGACGGGGTATCAGGGCACGCGTACTACACTCCCACGCTAGATTTCAAGTTCTGAGAGGATAGGAATCATCTCTTATACCTGCTGTATTCCTCACAAGACCCAAAATTTTGCTGCATGGCACTTGACTCTGGAATCCAAATGATCGCTCTCATTTCTCAGAGTTCATTCAAATAAATTATTTCAAGGGAAAATACTGATGGTAAGTTCCACCACAATTAGTTTAAGAACCTGCCTGGAGCTTTACGTCCGAAACCCATCCAGACTCTAACCTCTTCCAGGCTTGCCACCGCCCGTCCCCGCCCCCCCCGCCCCCCCAACCCCGGTGCAGCCAACATCAGCTCTCACCCGCAACACTCCAACTGTCTCCATCCAACCCGCTCTCTGCTCTTGAGCCACACACCCACTTTCAAGGTGGCAGTCAGGCTCATCCTATCCCAAGTCAGACCACACCACATCTCTGCTCAAACCCCTCCGGTCACTGGAGTCCGATGGCTTCCCACTGCAGTCCTTACGGGCCCTACCTGATGGGATCCCACACCCTCAGCCCTTCCGTCGCCCCCCTCACGGCCCTGCCTAGATGCACCCAGGGGCTCCACCCCGCACGCGCTTCGGGTTCCTGCTCAAAGCTCACCTCACCAGGGAGGCCTCCCGGGTCGCTCCCACCCTGCAGACCTGCCTCCTCTCTGTGGCTTGTGTCATTCCCTCCAATATGGCACGTTCTCCGCTTTATGTGTGCATTGCATCATCTGTCTACACTACAACGTAAACTCGAGGCACGTATACAGTAGGTACTCAATAGAGTCATCACGCTAATGAAGAAAACAGATGAACACAATGACCCTGATTTTATCATTCCTGACACTGGCTGACAGGTAACGAAATAACGGGGCTCCTTCTGCTTTTGAATGTGCTTTCAAACCCCTTATGAAAAGTTAAAAAGAAAAACAAAATAGCTAAAAAAAAAAAAAAAGCGCCAACACTGCTATGTGACCACAGCCAGGAGACAGGATGCAGAGAACAATGACAATGATGACAAGGAAATCAGAACAAGTAAACTCTTCCCAGATAAGGAAAAGGGCACAAAACACAGGCAGGACCAGGGCCCCTTCTTCCACTGGAGCCGGAAGCTTAGTGCAACTGTCTCTATGTTTATCAATGTTACTTGCACTCGTTTATGTTAAATGATGAAACCGTTCTGGGGAGCTGATTCCAGAAGAGGGCAGCCCCCTGGCCCTTCCGCGTGACCCGCCCCCACCGGGCTCCCTCATTCTTTTCAGCTGAATCTTTGGTGTTAGCTCTGCCTCCGGATAACAGCCTCCTGGGCCGTAAGGGGATCAGCTTTACCTACTGGCTTCCTACTCGGGCAGGTGGGAGGGTAGTTTCCCCGGCCTCCCCCCCACCCCCTCTGGCCCTCCGGGCCAGGCCCTGCTCATCCCCACACGTTCCCCAGACGGGCACATCGGCATTTCAATGAGAGCAATATTCCGTGTTTACGCAAATTATCATCCTTGAGCGAAGGCTGTTCACAGCTGAGCCTGGCAGTTCACCGTAATTATTCTTCTTTCCCTGCACAGTGGTTTCTTTTCCCTGGAACTAGTAACAGTCTTGTGCTCCCATTTGCTTGTACTCATCCAGCCCCAGCCCTGCCAGCTGTCTTCATCCCCTCTCCAGGTGTTGTAGAGGATCAGGCACCCTGTGGACTTCACCTGCTCCCCGCCCCCCCAAACCCTCTCCCGGGAGCCGTCTGACGGGGTCAGGCCTGCTCTGCGCACCTGCCGCCTCTCCACCTCCTCCGGGAAAGCCCCCTCTCCTCAGGCTCTGTCTAGACTCACCACCTCATGGTGGGAGAGCAGGCCTGTCCGTCACTCCCTTAGAGTAGGGACGCAAACTTCGGGGGCGTGTCTGAAAACATCTTTATTCCACCCTCCTTTGCCTGAGTACAGAGTTCCAGGTGGAAAATGTTTTCCTTTGCAATTCTGAAAGCCATGCTCACCTGCTTTCCACCTTCTGAGGTTGCTGCGGACGGGTCCCCCAAGCACCCTGCTCCGTGTGTGATGCCCTCTTGGTGGCCTGTGTTTACTCTTCTTCCTAGAAGCCAGCAAGGTCCTCTGCCCCAGAGCCCTGAAATTTCACAACAGCGGGCCTCGGGGTGGGTGTGCACATCTCTCTCTCCACCCACGCTCTCACTACCCAAATTCTGAAACCCACAGCCTCGGAGGCGTTTCCAAATAAATCCCTTCCTTGTTTCCCAAACTCTCACTCGTTACTGTGGAAACGCGGCAACCCTCACTGTGCAAACCCGATCCCTGTGATGCAAGGACCCACCCCGGGAAGGGAAGGGAAGAGACAAGAGAGTGAAGGATACCTGCCTCCCCCCCCACACCGCCCACCCCCAGGGCTGGCCACCTGGATGCCCCTTCCACACAAAGTTTTGGTTCTAGGACGTTCTCCTGCGTCGTGCTGTGGACGGCCCCGTCCTATTTTCTGTTCTTTCTGACGGGGATCATTCAGCCGTCAGCCTCCTGATCGGATCCCTTACCTTCTTCCTTGCTCCCGCTTCCCACCTCTGCTTTTCTGTTCACCTGCCTCAGTTCCTCAACTTTATCTTGCACGCACTGAGCTTTCATTTCTCGCATTGTTTTCTATATCCAAGACTTCGCGTCTTGGTTCTTAGAGCGCTTCCCCCGCCTGTTTTTATGGGGCAGCCTGTTCCTGTCTCTTATCTGCATGTGCACGTCGCTGACAGGCGGCTTTCCCGGTCTCCTTCCCGCACACTCTCCGTGGCCTGCAAGCGTGTTCCTATGCCAGAGGTAGGGCACCAAGAGAACTTGGAAGCTTTGAACCACGGTGGGGGACGTGATCAATTATGAACTTCATTAGGGGGGGAACCTGTGACGTCACTACTGTTAGGTCCTTTCTCTGGAGCTACTCACACTCCCCAGAGACCCTTCCACTGTCCTGCCCGAAGGGAACGGCGCCAGCCGGCAGTATTCTGGGAGCCACCGACCCCCTCCGCTGCATCCTCTTGTGCTGTGTATAGCAGGGCACACCCCCGCCCCCCGCCCCCCAACTCTGCTGGGCATTTCCCGTTCCTCTCTGAAATATCCACAAAGTTCTCTAAACAGTTACAGAAACCGCCACCCCGGTTAGCGGCGGGAAGCAGCGAGTTGCTGTGTCAGCCGGCCCTGGGCACATGTACTGGCAAGGGACTGGAGAAGCGGCCGCCCCGGCTGCAGCCACAGACACTCCGAGCAGGTGTGAAACCAACTGCTGGTTTCTGATGAGAAAGAGACAATTAAAGAAAGGAAGATAAGAGGTAAGCCGTGGTTTCTTAAAATGATAAACCAGCAGCATCTGCTTCAGCAGTTTCATTCGGCAGATTCTCCTCCACAAGTGGCACTTGAGCCTCCAGATCTTTCTAGAACAGAATCACCCATCAGCCGTGGTGACGCGCCTTTTTTCCACCACCTTTCCCTTCCTGGCGAGTGCTCCCCACCCTCTCTCCAAGAGCATGTCTCATCAGGAGGGCCCACAAACACCACGAATCCTGCGAGCCTAAAGGTCACACGCGCCGTGACGCCCCCTCCACACCCGCTCCAGCTCTGTCCTTCAAGCACCCACGTGAGAACTCTTGGCTGCTGGGGCATTTTTCCTTTCCCCTTCCCCACACCCCGCGCAGGCCGTCACACACACGCTGGGCTCTCCCGTGTCAGTCTCGTGACTACCCCCCACTCTGGCGACCTCTGTCCTCAAGTCATTCCCTCTACACCTGTACCCAGCCAGTCTCCACCTCCCCCTGCCTGCCTCCCACGGTATCGCTGGTGCTGCCTTTCTGAAACACGGATCTATCACCCAAAACCCCGACTGCCCCGCCCCCCTCACCGAAGGTCAGGGTAACAGCCCAAACTCTAGATCGGCATTCAAGGCTCCTCGGTAAGAAACCTCTTTTCAGCCCTAGCTTCCACCCCATTCCTCAATCCCCCTCTCACAATGAATGCAGGGACTTCCTGCCCCCCCCCCCCCACCAAGTACCCCATTCACTTCCCTGTCTCCACACACCCTCCTGCCTCCACCTGGAATGTTCTCTCCAACCTTCACTCGTCCTTCAAGGCCCCCGAAGCCGTTATGTCATCTCCACCATGGAAAACTCCAAGGCCAGAAAATACACCTCACCGACCCCCTTTCTTCACGCTCTGCGAAGAACTGCCTAGATTATCTACTGTGAGGTCACGCCGTACGATAATCAGTGTCACCATAACTGCCAGCAGCCAGCCCAACGTGGCATCTTGCAAATGACCGGGGGCTGCACGACTGCTGAAATGATGAGGCGGGCCCAGGGCGGGTACCGGGATCGGGACCGCGATCAGTGCCGCGGGCCTGGAAATACCAACCCAAAGTCGGACCAACTACTTTGCCAGAAACGACACACCTTTGCAATTCCATGCAGACGCTCTCCGGGGTCGGGTCCTAGGCCTGGCTATCACTACCGCGGGGGGCAGGTGCACCTAAGTGTATCAAACCAACTCTCCGTCACCCCGATCTTCCACAACGTGCAACTGTACCTCAATTTTTACAAAATGCCCGAACATCCCCGTGTCCCCCCTCCTTTTTCACCGGACACCAGCCCTGACTCACACTCCCCACGCCACATGTTCACGGAGAAGGGCTGCAGGGCGGCCGCGGGTGGGGGCAGGCGAGGACCCGCGGAGCCGCTTCCCAGGCGGCCCTCAGCCCGGACCCCACACTTCGGGGGGCACTACCCTTAAAGATGCGTGTGCAGCGCACACCCCCATTCATGCCGGGCCTCCTGAGTCTCTCCCGAGTCCAAGTATAAAGTAAATAATTTAATAAATCGCGGACACACTGTGGCTTGTTGTGCTCCGCGCCAGACGGAACCTCGGCTGGAGCCAACCGCCTGCCAGCGATGTCCCGGCGGCCAGGAGCCCGAGCTTTAGATACAAGTCCCTCTGTTAGCGGCCAGTGCGTGGCTTCCTTTCGCTGGAGAGGCACAACTGCTGTTTCCGAGCAGGGGATCACTGGAGTGGTCCGCCTCCAAGCCCCCCCCCCCCCACCTCCCAGCGGTCGGCCTGGGGTCCCCGGGGTGGGGAGGGGGGCGCCCGGCGCAGGCCGAGCTGGGGTCCCTGGGAGAGGAGGGCGCCCGGCGCAGGCCGAGCTGGGGTCCCCGGGGTGGGGAGGGGGGCGCACGGCGCAGGCCGAGCTGGGGTCCCCGGGGTGGGGGAGGGCGCCCAGCGCAGCCCGGTCCGGGGTCCCTGGCGGGGCTGCCCAGCGCAGACCGGCGGGAGGAGCCCCCGGTCCCCGGTAGGCGCGGCGGTGGGGGGGCTCCGGCTGGCCCGGGGTCCGCGCGCAGGGAGCCTGCGAGGGCCCTCGGAGCACTGCGGCGTGAGGCCCGGCTGCGAGCACCGCCGAGGGCGCGGACCGGGAGCGCGCCTGCGGAGCACCCCACCCGCCGCCGCCCTGCAGCGCGGGGCAACCTGGGGCTCAGAGAGGCTGCGAGCCGGGCCAAGGTCACACAGTGGCCGGCGCGGGGGCTCGGCCCGGGGCCGCGGACCCACCGGGTGGGCTGAAGGAGGGAGCCAGAACCCGCCCGCCGCCCGCGCCCCGCACGCCGCCTCGCGCCTCGAGCGCCTCAGCTCACCTCACTTCACCTCACCTCGCGTCGCCGCCGCCGCCGCCGCCTCACCACCAGCCGACCCTCCCGAGGCTGTCCCTCCGCCGGCCCCGCCCCCCGGAGCCCGGAGCCCCGCCTTCAGCTCCACGTCTCGCGAGAAGTCGCGGCCCACGGAGGGGCCACGGAGGCCGAGGGGCTCACGCCTTCAATGCGCCTGCGCTCTCCGCACCCCGCCCCCGCCCTCCGCAACCAGTGCCGTGTGGCGCCGTATTTACAACCCGAGCTCGGCCCCGCCCCCCGGCGCCGGGAGCCCGCCCCCCCTCCCCAGCAGCCAATCCCGTTCTGCGGGCAGCAGCAGCGTTGGCCCCGCCTCCAGCGGGTGGGCGCGCGGCGTGCGCAGGGGGCGGTGGGAGGGCCCCGCGCGGCGCCACTAACCTGTGCTTACGGGGCGCCCGCTGTCTATCGGCTCCTTCGCGACCTCCTCTGCCTGCAGAGCATCTCCGGCCCGGGGCCTTGGGCGAGTGACCGAGCCTCTCCTGGGTTGTCCCCAGGTTTGTCGGAGAGGGTGGTGACTTCACCTTGCAGGCAGGTGCGAAGCGCCCCGTGAGATGCCCACTGCATAGCGAGCGCTCGCGATCCTTGCTCTTTGTATCCGTGGCTTTTCCTTAACGGAGGTAATATGTACGTAACAGGGTTGACCATCTTAGCCGTTTTTAAGTGTACAGATCAGCGGCGGGAAGTACGTTCACGCTATTCCGCAGCCTCCGCCACCATCCACAGGACGTTTCCACCAGTGATGGTTTCACAGCGGACTGCCTTCCGAGGGGAGGCTCTGTCTTCACTCTCCTCTTGCCCAGCAGTCGGTCACTACGGAGTCTCCACCTGCTGGGTCCTGAGACACAGAAGGGCCCTGCCCTCCCCGAGCTTTTAGCGGGGGAGACAGCAAGCAAACAAGGACCCCAACCGCTCCTTTGCATCAGATTAACCGCGGTCAGGCCTCTCCCATTATAGACACAAAAATAAAATCAGTATCCTTTGCCCATTCCAGCTATCACTTCCTCAGCTAACACCTCAAAGCAGTGGGTGGTCTCTCTCCACAGTCTCCTTTTCCCTAAGTCCCCTTCACTCCACTCCCTGGGAAAGAGGTCCCCTTCAGCAGGCAGGCCGTGCCGGCACAGGGAAGGACGGCAGAGGGCAAGTGCACACAGGGTGGGATGGCACGGGGCAGGTGCACACAAGGAGAGATGGCCAGGACAGGTGCACACGGGGAGGGATGGCCAGGGCAAGTGCACACGTGGAGGGATGACTCGGGGCAGGTGCACACAGGGAGGGATGGCCGGGGCAGGTCCACACAGGGTGGGATGGCTGGGGCAGGTGCACATGGGGCAGGGGCACACAGGGAGCTGGGAAGACAGTGGTGACATTCCAGTTCTTAAGCTGGTGACAGGTGACGGATAGGTCATTTTACTAACAGGATTCAAGGCTTAAGATACGTGTTTCGCCTGTGTTTTGTGTGCGCATCATTTTGCTCAGCCTGTCATAACAGAGTACCACAGGCCACGAGGCATAAACGACAGAAATGCAATCTCTCTCAG
This sequence comes from Panthera pardus, assembly GCF_024362965.1. Taxonomy (NCBI): domain Eukaryota; kingdom Metazoa; phylum Chordata; class Mammalia; order Carnivora; family Felidae; genus Panthera; species Panthera pardus. Next base: position 14,431,268 of record NW_026526969.1, read on the forward strand.
CTCTGGAGGCTGGAAGGCCAAGGGGCTGCTTCCTTCAAGGCTGGGAGGCGACTCTGTCTGGGGCCTCGCTTGTGGGCTTGCTGGCCGTCTTCTGTGTGTGTGTTCACATTACTTCCTTCCATCTCTGTGTCCACATTTCCTCTTTTGTAAGGGCGGAGCCACACTGCATGAGGGCCACCCTCATGACCTCCTTTTAACTTGATTTCCTTTGCAAAGATCCTGTCTTCAAATAAGGTCACATCTGAGGTCCTGGGGTTTAGTACTCCCACACGTCCTTTTAAAGCCCATAACGGTATTTATGAAAAATTATAGAATGAACTGTTTTACAATGTTATTTCCCTTGAAATATTTATAAGAATGGTTAAAGTAAATTTTTAAAAACTGGCAAAACCTAGTGCCGATGAAGAGAGTGCGCGGCTGGAGCCCTCCTACATTGGTGGTAGGAATGCAAAGTGGCACAGCCCCTTGGAAAACAGTTTGGCGGGTTTGTAAAAAGTTAACTGTAACTCTACCAAGCAAACCAACAAACACACTCCCGGGTATTCGCCTAAGAGAGATGGAGACTGACATTTGCACAGAAGCCCGAATGCAAGTATTTTTAGTGGCTTATTCGTAATTGCCAAAAACTGGAAAGCACCCAAAACTCCTTCAACTGGCAAACGAACAGATAGACTGTAGGACGTCTGTACATCGGGACACTAACTCAGCAGTGAACACCAACTGGTGTAGCAACACAGGTGAACCTGAGGTGCGCTCCGCGTTGAGCCAGCCTCAAGACTGTATCCTGCGTGATTCCATTTAGAGGACGTTCTGGACGAGGCAAAGCTAGAGTGACAGGTGCTTCCCGGGGGGAGCGGTTGGGGGAAGGGCTGAGTACGGAGGGGCAGAGGGAGGTTTCAGGGCTGATGAAACCGCTCTTTATCTTGATGGTGGTGCTGGTGGTTCCTGGACTGTGTTGGTCAAAATTCATAAAACTCTGCATTCAACAGGATAAATGTTGTCCTATATACGTTGAAGCTTCATTTTGAAAATCTTTTCAAAATGAAAAGATCTTTTAAATCTTTTCTCCCCAGCCAAGATTTTCCTCCTTAGGAAGAAGGGGTACATAATGAAGATTTAAATGAAAGCATTCAGAGGTGCTCAATGAATGTTTCCTCCGGGCCAGCAATTCCCAAACGACGCCCTGAAATGGTGGCCTGCAGAGAGGGCTGTAGGGTACCCCCCCTGGATGAGATAAAAGTGTTCCCCGGCCAGATAGGAGCAGGAGACAGGAAATAAAATTTCAAAGGTTTAATTACAGCCAGACTTCTCAGACCTTTCACCAGAATAAGGTGTGGTGCAATTCTAAAGAGTTTTCCTGTGAGTTGCCTGCATCTGGGGGGCTTGGAAAAGGTTCGTCTGAATTACCTAGACATTCAGGTGCCCAGGAACCACAATCTCACGCTACCAAAGCCTTCCTGGGAACTTGAACAACTCCAAGACCACGTGGGGAGTGCCAGGACTCAGGCTGAGATGAGACCACCCCTTCCCTTGATGGGGAGGAGAGAGGGGGAGCAAGACCATAATGTCGCCAGGTCCCCTTCTGAGGTGAAATGTGCGAGGTCAAGCGAGAGGTCATGGTCGCAAAACACCGTGAATGTGCTAAATACCACTGAGGTGTTCCCTTTAAATTTGTTGATTTTTATCTCATGTCAGTTTCACCTCAATTAAAGAAAAAAAAAAACATAGGGGCGCCTGGGTGGCTCAGTCGATTGAGCGATTGAGCGTCTGACTTCAGCTCAGGTCACGATCTCGCGGTCCGTGAGTTTGAGCCCCGCGTTGGGCTCTGGGCTGATGGCTCAGAGCCTGGAGCCTGCTTCCGATTCTGTGTCTCCTTCTCTCTCTACCCCTCCCCCATTCATGCTCTATCTCTCTCTGTCTCAAAAATAAATAAATGTTTAAAAAAAATTAAAAAAAAAACATAAAAAAAAACATAAAAAAAAAAAAACAAAAAACCAACCCTCCGCCCAGTTCTCCCCTTAGCTGTGCACCTGCCCTCGCTGAGATAGCCACACATTCTCTCCTTGTTCCCAGACAAGGTGGCAGAGGCCCAGAGGAGTGAACCAACTATCCAAAGACACACAGTGGTGTAAGAGGCAGAGTCAGGACCAGAAGCAAAGGCGGCTCCAGAACCATCAACGGCCTCCGCTCCAGCCCCCACCAGCCCAGAGGGATCTGTGAGCAGGCCGGCTCCGCCCTGGAGAGGACCTTCATCTCCCCCTCTTCTAGGCCCTGGCTGCCTTCAGGCTGCTGGACCCCAGCTGTCTGTCTGTCTCCACAGCAACTTGATCGGCCATGGCCCACCTTCGGGGACCCCGGACCCCCGTGCACAGGCAGCAGCCTCCCCAGGCTGACAGCCAGGCTCGGTGTCCATGTTTTCGTCTTAGCTCTCCCAGCGTCCATGCTGCCTGCAACTCTTTCTGGTTTCATAACCAGCGTGGCCACAGAGAAAAGAGAAAAGTAACTGTGGCTTGGCCAGGAAATGTCAACTGCCTGTGATAGAGGCATCAGGGAGATTGAGTGCTCCTGGGTGCTGGATGGGTGTGAGCACCAGTGAGGGGAAATAAAACAAAGCAGGGGCATGAGTCACAGATTCCACCTGTATCTTTGCAGGCCACAAGATCTGAGAGCAGCCCCAGGAGTCCTGGTTCATCCTGCGTGCATGCGCCCTCAGCCCCCACCCCAGTCTCGTCGAACTGTTTAGTTCCGTGTCTTACTGGGTGGTGTGGGCCAATCTTACTGGGATGCTGGGGCCGTTTCCTAGCACCTGTGTGACCACGGTGGGTCTTCCAACCTCCCTGACTCCGTGGCCTTACCGGTATGACGCTGGAAGCAAGAACCCTCACCCTCCTGCAGTGGCTATGCATATGAGAGAGAGGGTGTGTGCAGGGAGACCAGCTGGGAGGCTCTGCGGGGTCCTGACTGCAGGGTGGTGTGGGAGAGAGGCTGGGGGAAGAGGGTAGGCTTGGGACTGGCTGATGGAGGGAGGGGCAGAGGAGTCAAGGGTGCGCTGCACCAGAGGTAGGAGATGCTGAAGAACATCTGGGGGCACAAATGCTGTGAACTTGGCTTTGAGCGTGCACAGCCCAGAAACACCTGCCGCACAGCACAGCTGTTGGGGAGACAGGAGGATGCCTGCGTCTTGAACTTGGAGAAAGAGGTGCTGGCTGGAGACAGGACCATGGGAAGTGATGTCAGAGCCTGCCAGCACCCTAGGGGTCTGCCAAGCCCGATGCACCTCACCCCAGACCGGGTCCTGGCAAACCCTCTCTGCCGCCTTCAGCTTCACCCTCATGGTCGCTGCGATCACCAATACGGGACAGATGCCACAGAGGCTACATTTCATTCAAGAGGCCGGCAGAGAAGGAAAGGGACCCCGGAGGGCCGAGGCAAGGGGCTCCTGGTTCTAGCTCACGGAGTCTGAGGAGCACTGGAAGGGTGAAACCCAGCCCCCCAACTCCACCTGCTAAGGGCTACCCTGGGGTGTGGACAGGAAGGCTGGGGACCCCTGGAGGGAGGGAAGTCCCCGTCTGAGTTGTACCCGAGCCCTCATGGTCCCCACACAGGCTAATGTGTGCAAAATCAGAAAGGGCAAGCCAGCTCAGGGAGTGAGTGCCCACCGGCTCTCAGGAGGAAGCCAGAGAGATGTCAAACGCCCTGCCACCCCATGGCTTCCGCCACCCGTATGAGGGGCCGGTCCCTGCTTGCACACCTCCCAGCTCGCTCCTCTGGGCCACCCAGACTGTGTGCCCCTCTTCTGCAGGACGCTCCCCAACGGGCTCTCCTTCCCTGCCCATCTGTCTCCGGGTCGGAGACGTGCTCCCCCACATCCCTCTCCTCTCGCAACAAAGCCTCGGAACAACACAGTAGTGAGCACGGGCTGTTTCCAGCCAGGCCCCCTCGTTGGCAGATCCAGCCTCTGCCCCATACAAGACGCCAGGACCCCGGGCGAGTCACTGGGCAGCGTCCACGCTGCAGGCAGGCGGGGCCGTTCAGAAGTCTTCATGTGCCCTCTGTCAGGCTCCAGGCCTCGACAGGATCTGCTGTTTCTCTTAGAGTTGCCGGAACGCTCACATCTCTGCCCGGGGCCCTCCTTTGCTGCTTTCCTAGCTTAGTCCATTCTGGCTCCTATAACACGATCCCGCAGACCAGGGCGCTTATAAATAACAGACGTGTGTTACGCACAGTCCTGCAGGCTGGACGTCCAAAATCAAGGTGCCCGCGTGGCCACATTCTGGGGAAGGCCCTCTTCCCAGTTCGCGGGCAGCGCCCTCATCGTCTTGTCCCCACATGGTGGAGAGGACTGGGGAGCTCCCTGGAGCCTCTTCTGTAAAGGCACTGGTCCTAACCACTGAGGGCTCCTCCCTCGTGACCTAAGCACCTCCCAGAGGCCCCACCTCCCAATACCATCATCGCTGGGGGTCAGGATTTCAAAATATGAATTTTAGGGGGACACAAGCATTGAGGCCATAGCACCTCCCAAGTCCAGCTCGGGGTTCTGATGTTTACAGAATTACCTTATCAGAGCCAACAGCACCAGTCTGCCCCAGGGCCTTTGCCCGGTGCTCCGCTCTCCACCTAGGCTGCACCTCCTCCAGGAGGCCTTCCTTGACCAGCCTCTCCCCCAGCACTCGGCCCCTGCGGCTCGTTTTCATCAGAGCGCTTACCATTCATTCTCTGCCCCACCTTCTTTAGAACGTGGGCTCCATGAGGGTCGGCTCGGCACGTGTCTGCCCAGTGGCAGCTGCGTCCTGTGCATCTAGTGCCTGCCACGTGGTCGGTGCTGGATAAATCCACAAGTGTCCAAAGAGTAAGCAGGGGCACAGGCAGGGCTGGAGAGAGAGGAGCCTCATGGAGGCCAGGACGACGTCCTGAGGCTTGGTCTTGAGAGTGAGCGGGAGTCACTAAGGGTTTAGGCAGGGGGTAAAACTACTTCCTGAATGACTTAATTCCTTCATCTATTTGATCCATTGGGGGCGGGGCGGGGGGGGGGGGTCTGTCTGCACCGGACCTTGGGGCATCCGTGCCTGCCCGGGGCTCCGTCCCGCCCCTCTCTATGCCCCCCCCTCCCTGGATTCCAGTTTTCCTCCCTTCCCCACCTGGTACCCCGGCACGATCTGGACCTCCAGCTGCAGGCAGAGGAGAAAGCTGACCCTCTGGGCCTCAGAGCAAACCTTCCAGGGAGGGCGGCTTAGTCGCGAGCAGCCCCAAGCTCCCTCCCTTCCCGGGAGGGGGCCCCGTGGAACAGACCCCGGCCGGCCTGCTCCTCACGCAGCGCACGCTCACGCAGGTGCACGCGCGGCCCTGACAGGGGCTCTGAGGACTTACCAGCCCCAGAAACTTGGGGCGGATCTGTCTGTGGAACAAAGAGTCCTTTGCGAGGGGTAAGTCCCGGCACTTCCTCCCAGCCCCCGTGACGCCCTCTGACCAGTGGCTCTGGCTTTGCAAACACAGCTCCGGGTTTTGTCTTTGTGGCTTGGGAATTCTGCAAGGAATCATTCCCATCTACCACATTTGCATACGTTATATAATTGTCGCCAAATAGACATAAATGCATATTATACTTACTGTTCTGAACCTTTTTCTCTCAGTTGGTATATTACAGAGAGCTGCCCACACCAGGGTATAATGGAACTACCACTGGGTTTAAAATAATTCCTTTTTTTTTTTTTTTTTCACATTAAGTCATGCAGGAACGGGGTAAAAATCCAAATAGGTAGAAAACGTATACAATGGACAGGGGTGTCCTGCCTACTTGCCCCCTCAAGTCCCTCCCTGTGACCTGTTTCCAGGGTTTCCTTCCGAGGCTGTTCCACGAAACACATACGGGCGAGTGTAGACACGTAAGTGTGCAGATACACACATATACATCGACCAGAGTCTCACAAGGTTTTGTAACATTGAAGGACTCTTTCTCCAACATTCTCATCGCTCACCCATCAGCTTTCAGCCCACCTTCGCCGAGCAGCTGCGAGGCACCAGGCACGAGGCAACAGTGAGACACAGTCGGGTTTGTCCCCTGCTCACGAACATGCTGTGACTCCCTGTTGCCCGGCATATCCCGCCTGGCTTCCGGGGGCGACAAGGGAGGAGGCCGCACACCCTGGGCTCAAATCCCAGCTCGGCCACCGAGGGTGAGTAATCAAGCCGGTGCTACACCTCCCTGGGCCGCAGGCTGGTGACAGAGGCTTGCCGTGAGGCTAGGTGCTGGGTGAAGCTTCCCGCACCCTCGTTTGACATCCTGTTAGTTTCAGCGCCCGCGTCCCCTCGGCTGGCCACAGTGTGCGTGTGCACGTCGGCACGGCTCACGGTGCACCCCGCGGGCTCCCACCGCATACGGATGCCGCAGGCCAGGGCCCCGGCTCCGCGCCTCCGGCCGCCAGTGCAGGGCCCGCACCCGCCCATCACTCGTCCGCTCATTCCGCGGCCATCCCCAGGCACCTGCTCTGGGCCAGGCAGGACACAGACCCGTCAGGCAGGGCCTGGTCCCAGGTGCCGAAGGGGCAGCAGTGCGGACATGTGCAGAAAGGCAGTCGTCACCTGGTGGGTTGGTGCGGGGACAGAGGACGCTCTGAGTATCTGGCCCTTCAGGGAAGGAAAGGAGGCTCTTGGGTGAGGACCAGAAGCAGAAAGGTTCCAATACTGAGGACAGCGTGGGCGACAGCAGGGAGGTGAGCGAGCGGTGTGCAGGTGTGTGTGGGTGTGTGCACAACTGGGTATGTGTGCACACACATGTGCATACCTGAGTGTGTGTGAAGGATGGCTTTGTCCCAGATGCCTGTGGCCCCCAGGCCCGGCTCAGCCACAGCCTGTGGACAGATCCAAGGGGGCTGAAATGCACTTTGGTCTGAGTTCCGCAACAGAATTTCCATTCCCTTCCCTGGGGCTCCTCCTCTGCTGGGGACAGGCCAGGAGGCTTGGCCTGCTTGCAAACACAGCCTAACGCAGGGCCGGTGTCCCCAGGACCCCCCCACGGGCCCTGGGGGGTTGATTCCGGGGTCCCAGCAGACTCTCCTTCCCGCTGCCTGCAGCTGCGCCACGGTGGTGCTCTCCCATGGTGGCCCGCCTTCCCCACCCCGTGGTGTCACCTCCCAAGAAAGCCGCCCGTGCCCTCGTCTTGTAAGTCAAGTAAGCCAAGACGCTTTTTAATTTGGGTTATTTTGTGGGGAAACCGGGAAGAGCACGCACCCAATCATTAAAGAGGACTTACCTCCGAGGTGGCACGAGGTTGGGGAGGATGTTTCTATCGCGCATTTTATACAGGTTTCTCTTTTTTAAGCGGTGAGATCCCAGTGTGGTCTTCAGGTCACAGGTGCAAATTCCACAGTCGCGTGACCTCCGACGCGCCCAAAGAGGACCCTTGTGTACTACTCAGATGCCTGTGTAATTTTCCTCAGTCATTCTGGGTTCAAACTGGGTCAAATTCAAGGTCCTCCCCCAGTTCCAGCCACCTGGGTCGATCCCGAGCTCCGTGTCATGGTGGCTGGCACAGAGGGGGCGTGAACCTCTCCACCTTGGGTCTTCCTGGTCCTGTGTTGGGCTCTCCAGCCCTTGGGTATGCCCCCTGGGATCACTGATGCTATGTGTCTACCTGGCTGGGCCACGGCGCCCAGATATGCAGTCACACATTATTCTGGATGTTTCTGTGGCGGTGTTTTGGGGTGAGATTAACATTTAAATCAGTAGATACTGAGTCAAGAGATGACCCTTCATAATGTGGGGCGGCTTCATCCAATCCTCTGAAGGCCCGAATAAAACAAAAGGCTGACCTTCCCTGAGCAAGAGGGACTTCTGCACCCAGGCCCCTCCCTGGCTCTCCTGCCTGCTGGCCCAGCCCACAGATTCTGGACTTGCCAGCCTTCCTGATCGGATGAGCCAGTTCCCTAAATATTCACACACATACACACACACACACACACACACACACACACACACACACACACACACACATCCCAGTGGTTCTGTTTTGCTGGAGACCCCTAATATACCCCCCATGAGGCTGGGACCCGCCCCCCTCCCAGATGTAAGTGTGTCCTCAGCCCTCTCTCAGGTGCATGGGTCAGTCCAGAGCCTCCTTGCAAAGCACCCCACCCCCGAGATCCACCAGAGATCCTTGTGGACAACTTTTTCACCCAGCTCAAGACAGGGTATAAAAAGATTGGGAGTTTCTCCTGTACTCTCCCACCAGCCAAGGATCAGTTTGCGGGCCATATCTGACCCCCACAGCTTGTCCCACCATACTGCCATTTCTAATTTCCTGCTGTCACTCCACAAAAGTACCAGAGACTTCTCCAGCCACTACTTGCCAACTGCCTGGGCTCCCCCCCCCATCTATCAGTTAAGATGAGGGGTACCAAACCGCAGAGGCTTCAGATAGACATTCATTTCTCTCTCAAATTAAAATCTGGGGATAGGATGTAACAAGGCTGAGAAGCATCCCTGCACCTTGTACACCAAGGCTCCTTCCAGCTTCCCACTCCATCCTCCTCAAGGCATGGCCTTTGTCCTCATGGCCTCAAAATGGTGGCCGGGGTTCCAGCCATCACATTCAGATTTCAGGTAGTAGGATTCCAGGAAATGAAGAAAAGAGGCACGAGGAGCATGCTAATTATCCTTTGTGCTAGAGACTCCTGGAAGCAGCTGCTTCTGGCTTATATGCCATCGGTCAGAACTTAGTCACATGGCCACAGGCAGCTGCAAAGGAGGCTGGGAGATACGGTCCTTTGGGAGCCGTGTGACTAGCTAAAAATTGGGGGTTCTATTATCATGGCGGAAAGCGAGCAGATACAGGGGACAACCAGTAATTCCTGCCCTACCCAGGATCTGGGACCAAGGCAGGAGAACAGAAGTCTCCTTGCCCCCCAGGCTCAGCCTCTCCCCCGGTGAGGGACATGGGCATCAGACAGTGCCCGCGGCAGGTCTGCACAGAGCAGGCAGCACGGCTCCCCAAGACAGACGGGACCGACCTCCCCACCGTCCTCCAGAAGGCCCAGAAAGGACAGCACGGCTTCAACAAAGCCCCTAGCACGTCCTCCCCGACAGCGATCTTACGCCAAGAGGGGGCCCGGCCGTGGCGTCCAGCCGTGCAGCCGGCACATTGACGGGGTGTTCGGCACGTGCCGGACACACGTGAGTCCGAGGCACCCGGCTGCCCACCCGGGCCACGAGGCCACAACACCACCCACACCTCCCGCCCCTGATGTGCGACAGGCCGACTCCCGGGCTCCGCCTGCTGCTTCACCCGGGGGTGGCTCCCACCATGGGGGAGGGGGCTTTGGTCCCCACATCCTGCAGGGGTGCCCCTGAGAGCCTGAGATGCGGGCACGGGCCCGGAAACCACAGCAGGTGCCAAAAGCACAGCCAGGGAAGGTGGCGACGCAGCTCACGGACGGCGCTCAGTCTCCCTGTGACCTTGTCTTTCTGTCTTGATAAAAAATTAGGACCTTGGTTTCTGCGTCCCCAGTTTACGCGGCTGCTTCCACGTACCCTGCAAAGCTGCCTCGTCCCAGCCGTCCACCACAGTGTCCTCCACACAATGGGGTGTGGACAGGGACATCGGAACACAGTGAGGGGACGGGTGGGTCACGGGAATGCAGGATGTTCTCGTGCTTCCCCGACGCTGGCTCATTCCGGAGCCTACATATACATGGGGACGGGATAGTGTCACCCTGCCTGCCGGCCAACCGTGAGGTGTGAGGGTTAATTCTGTGCGTCAAGTTGCCCAAGCCACAGTACCTAGGTGATGGGTCAAACACCAGCACGCACGGTGCTGTGAAGGTGTTTTTCAGGTGAGATTAGCATTTACATCAGTAAGGAGTTCGGCAGAGGGCCCGCCACAGCGTGGGTGGGCCTCACCCAATCAGGTGAAGAGCGAAAGCATTCTCCCAGGGCAGAAACTGTGGGGTGGAGCGATCCTGGGAAAAGCACCCGCAACTGGGAATGACCCAAAAGATGCCTGAGGCTCCCCACGCGGTGTCCTCGAGAAGGGTTCTGAAGTTCCACCAGTGGCCCTTCCTCCGAAGGTGGCTGGTGAGGCACCCGCCGATTGCAAAGGGCTGAGGGACGCTGGGGCTGGCTGGTCCCTGCCGGGGCCTCGTCTCTCGAATCCACCTCTGAGGCAGAGAGAGCCCTGGGTCTGGGGCCAGCCTCTCTGGCCTTCCCCCGTGTGCCGGGCCTGCCCGCTGACCTCCTCACTGTGGCCTCCTTGGCCTCTTGGTGCTGCCCCGGTGCTTGCAAGGGGTGCTGGGGGGCACCGGGCTGTGGCGTCGGCTTCCACTCTCTGTAGACCCTGGAGGGGTGGGGAGACTTTAGCCCATGGTCAAGGCCGACTCCAGCGAAGCCAGAGTCCCGATGGCTGGGTCCCTGGCCGGTACGGATGCCCCGCCCACTGGCCACCCTCGGTCAGGGACCCACGCGGGCACTCCCCCTCCTTCAGCTCCGCCCATGCCCGGCCCCTTCTGGGCCCCGTGGGACTGTGCCTCCCTAACCTGGGGCTCCACCTCCCCACACGCTCTGGTAACGCAGGCCTGTCGCCAGGACCTCTGTGAGATACCTGCTCGCCGCAAGGGACACGTGCAGTTAGGATGGGACAGCCCTCGGGGAACGCCTCCCACCCCTCCCGTTTAAAGACTCGTCGTTTAAACTGGCCTGTACCACTGGCCATTACTCAGCCTGCTCTGGTCTGGGAGCTTCTGACCCCAAGGACACAGCCAGCAAACACATGCCCCGAGAGCCCTTGAAAAGAAGGGCATAATGATGGGAAGGTCTTAACCTGCTCGGACACAGTGGCAGCAGGGAGCAGGTTAAAGGTCCAGGTAGGGGGACTAAAGTTGGGCCCGAGGAAGCACTTCTCCCCCTGGTGGCCTTCCCTAGGACTTGACTGTGCGTTGGCTTGGGGCGGGGGGTCGGGGGGGGGGGGGGGGCGGTGAGAAAATGGTGTCAGCGTGGCCAGAGAGACTTTCCTGTTCCCAGAAAGGGTTCAGGCAACACAAGCCATTCGCGGGTTGGGCTGAGGATTACGTGAACGCGGAGGCTGACGCGGCTCAACTCGTCTCCGAGATTCAGCATCCGTGGCTTCAAGACCCAGGAACAGAGGAAGTGGGGGTGGGGGGACGGGCAGGCTGGCAAAACCGTGTCTCGTGTTTTGCGGTTAATGTCCAGGCCCGGCCACGTTACGGTAAAACGCACTCACGATACCGGGGGCGAGTGTACAAAATGAGCCCAACTTTCCTGGAAGGTTGTCTCGCTTCACTATCAGTTAAACGAAACAGCACTGCAGTTTTGGGATGAAAGCCCCAGGGTGGTGTGGTTTCGCTCACGGTCTAGGCCTGTGCCGGCTGTCCCACTAAGTAGCCACCGGGCAAGCGTGGCTGCTGAGCGTGTGGCAGGGGCCTGTGGCGAGTGGCCACAGGGTGCGCGTGCGCAGGGACAGGGCGATCCGCAGGCGGGGGCGGGGCAGGCACTGACCTCGGATGTCCCGGGGCGCGAGCGGGGTCCTGCGGGGGCCCGGGCTGCTCTGCCACGTGGCGCTGGGGAGGGTGAAGGTGACCTCAGGCATCCGCAGCACCTTCTCATCTAAACGGTGAATGAAAGAGGAAAGGACGTGATTTTAGGGACCGCCCCATGAATCCCGGTCCATGAAAATAAAGGCCGAGTGATGGGCTCAGCGGACTGAGTACTGAGGGTACCTCGTTCGTTTCTCATCGATACCCAAGCTCCGTCCTTTCCAGAATGTTCTTTCTTCCGGCTCTGATTCCTTTCCTTCCCCAGCAACCATGCTCTCCTCTCCTTTTCCTCCCCGTTTGCTCTGAGCCAGCCGTGACCCCGGAATGCGGAGGGTCTCCCGGGTTGGCCGAGCAGAGCCTCCTCAGACAGGCGAGGAAGCAGGCAGGCAAGGGGTGTCCCCCCCGGATGTGGTGGGGCGCCCACGTGCAGAGCCCCCACCACGGCCTGAGCTCACATCACCGCGCTGTGCTTGCCCTGTTCACCAGCTTTACTCTCTTCCCGTCTCTGCCTCCACCCGACCCGTCTTACACTGACGTGTCTACCATGTATTCTCCGGCTGTCGTCCCCCCCCCCACGGCCCCCAGTGCTCCTGACATGGTGCTCAGCCCGCTGGGGAAGGGACAGGGCGTCAAGAAGTCTTTCACAGCAGAGGTCACTGGACTGAGCCCACGGGAGCGGACGGAGACTGACGGTGGCCACCTGCAACGGTGCGGCCGTGAGGGAAGATGGGACGATGATTTCCCAGGAAGTTAAACACAGGATTGCCTTGTTTTCCGCAGATCCGCTCCTAGGTTTTACGACCCCAGAGAACCGCAAACAGAGGCTTAAACGAACACCTGCACACAGATGTTCACAGCAGCACCACTCGTGGTGGCCACACACGTGCCCGTTCACCAGCGAGTGAGCCACAGAAGGTGGCCTGAGAGTGGCGGACTGTACCCGGCATAATAGAGCATGCTGTCCTGTCCCAAGCCACGGCGGGGACCCACAGGCACACGCCCTGAGTCCGTCTGTAAGAAAGGGCAGAGACCCGCTGGGGGACAAGGCCCGGGGCTCAGCACCTCCTTTAGGGGAAATGACATGTTCTGGAACCATACAGCAGTGTGGATGCACAACACTCAGTGTACCCAATGGCACAGTGTTGCACACTTGAAAATGCTGAGTTTTGTCGTGTGAATTTGACTGCAATTTTAAAAGAACGTGGGTTGGACGTGAAGAACGCTCCAGGATCGGCACGGTGGGGTGGGCACGGCTCGTCAGGGAACCCGGTGAGAGCAGGAGGCCGGAGACCCAGCAAGCCCGGCAGTCGACGGCGACCGAACCCTTGGCCTCAGGGAGGCCGTCTGTCCGTCTGTTCCCTACTGCGCACCTGCTATGTTTACTGGGCACACAGAGACTAGCATCCCTGCACTGAGGGAACCTAGGGACTGCGGGGCGAGGAAGACGATAGACAAGATCATTCAAGATTGTTCAATACACAGCCCCTCGGGCGGGGACGCGGACTGGGGTCGCGGTCTGAAACGGCACAGGCAGGGAGGGCCTCGCTGAGAAAAGTCGACAGCCACCGAGTCAGGCTCTGCAGGCGGGGCGGGGGGAGCCATCTGTCTCCAGCCCTTCCTCTCCTGGAGAAGCTGCGCTTGTGCGATGGTGTGGCCCACCAGGCAACTCCAGGCGCAGGGCTCCGCGTGGCCTGGGACCTGCCAGGCGTCCCCGCCCGCAGGTGGGGATGCCCAGAGCTGCTCCAGATCTGAGTCCAGTGGATCCTATTCAGGGGGAAGAGCTCCTCATTTACAGGAGTCCAGCCACTATTTAGGAAGGTTGTGGGGCAGGTCTCACACTCCCTGGACAGGCTGGCACACAGCTCCAGGGAAGAGCTCCCTTGCTGCCGGCCCAGGATGGGGATGGGAACAGGCTCGGGCCCGGGCCGCCAGCCGCAGGCATGACACGGCCGGGGTGAGCTCTGCCCCTGCGTTATCACTCTGTGGCGAGGAACCTATTTGACAGGGTTGCCGGGAGTGATAAATGAGGCAACACGTCCACTCCTTCCTGGCTTCCATCCGCTGTCCGCTCAGTGTTCTCCTTTCTTCCCTCCCTCAGACGCCCACGGGGTGTGGCTCATGACTGCACATCCAGACGCGATACAGCCAGACATCAGCCACGGGTACGGGGCCAGCAAACCCAGTGCCCTAAACCGTGAGCCAGCAATAACATGAAGTGTGGGGGTCTGGGGCGCCTGGGCGGCTCCATCGGTTGGGCGTCCGACTTCAGCTCGGGTCATGATCTCGTGGTCTGTGGGTTCGAGCCCCGCGTCGGGCTCTGTGCCGACAGCTCGGGGCCTGGAGCTGCTTCAGATTCTGTGTCTCCCTCTCTCTCTCTGCCCCTCCCTCACTCATGCTCTCAGTTTGTTTAAAAACAAACAAACAAATAGTGTGGGGGTCTCTGGGCCCAAGGGAGGTGCCCAGGGGAGCCTGGGCCTGTGCAAACACCACAGGTGGTGATCCTCAGGCTCTGTCCCCAGACCCGCACAGCCCCCACCGGAGAAATTGGGCACCTAGTCTACCCCAGCTACCTGCGGGGCCTCCGTGTACCCCTGCCAAGGACAAGTGTGTTCCTTCTCCGGGCAGAGGCAGCTGGGCACAGCGGGAGGGGCATGGGGGTGCCGGCCCCGGCCGCATGGCCCTGGAGATGTCACTTCCACTCAATTTACCCATCTGAAGGTCTGGAAGGACCATTGATGCTAACGGGCTCTAACTTGCCCGCAACAGAGACCCACGATGGAGACAGGAGACCGTCTGTGCCCCACGGGGCTCCTATAAACACAGCTGAGAGGAGAGGTTCCAGCCTTTGGCTGGGGGCCCACAAAACAGGGCTCAGCACCTCCCCGTGACGTGGAGGCTTGGGCTGTGCCCCCTTCTCACCAACCAAGAGGGCCAGGTACAGTGCACTCACTCCTGTTTGAAAAAGGCTGCTTTCTTTTGTACACAGCCTGGGCATCAGACGGTTCTAGGGAACCACACTGAACTTCTCTGGCTGTGATGTGCATAAACACTCTGTCATCACAGAGAGAAAGCTCTTGAAAGAGTCATGGGTGAAAGGACATGATTGGAGACTTTATCGAACCCTCTCCAGGAAAGCAGATAACAAACGGAAGGATGGAAACGTGTAGACAGAGCGCAGAGACAGAATCAGCAGAGGGCGGAGCGCTGCGCGGGCCATGCCGTTAACATGCTCCTGTCCCTACCTCTGCATGCGTTAGCAAGGTCATGACAAAGCGGTGTGGAAGCAAACTCCTTTTTAAGTCATCTGGACAGACACATTCCGAGGGGCTTATCTCCAGGGGACGGGCGGCCGTCACAGGAGCTGTGACACTCCTGGCTAAGCCGTGACGGCGAGGCCTCCCCCCGAGCCACCCGGCGCCCCCACGCCTGTTACTCCCCAGACAGGTGCCATCACGGCGCCTCCCCCAAGTGAGGACCTGGGGACCGGCGTCCAGGGCGCCTGCCGCCCGCTGGGAGGACAGCGGAGGGCGCGTGCCCAGCCCTGCATTTCAAGGTTCCCGTGCCTGATGCTGCTGTATTCTCTGGGATTGTGTTCTTCTTTGACGAGCGTGTAGACAGGAAGATAACTGAGTAAAAGCTTGTGAAAGCGGCAAATCCCATATGGGTAAAGAACACTTTTTTAAGTGTTTTTTTTAAGTGTTATCGCAGGCCCACGCGGTCGCCAGCACATGCAGGAGCCCAAGCGAGGAATCACAGGGGAATGTGAACTGTGTCCTCCAGATCGGAGATTTCTGAAAAGCTGGAGAGCGTTGCTACGAATCGGGTGGGGCCAACGTGCACACCCACCAGCCAGCCAGAGCGTAGCTGTGCACACTGCTTCTACTGCAAAGGCCCTGGAACACACTCGGGCTTCGCCCCACAAAGAATACTCAGCTAGAAGGCCTAGGGTGTGGTTAGGAGCTGGGGTCCGGCCCACCACTCCCAGCCGTGTGACCTCGGGCGAGTTCCTGCACCTCTGTGCCTCAGTTTCCTCATCTGTAAGGTGGGGACGGTCGTCGTTTCTTATGCGCTCACAGCTGTAGCTGCGCACACACCGGTAGCATAGGGGCACGGGGCCACACCACTGGGAGACCGCCTCTGGACGGGGCCCGCGCCACCCGGCTCCTCTCTCACTGGCAATCCTATCTGTATCCCAAACTTCTCACCGTGAGCGTGTCTCACTCGTGTTGCGACCACAGCCACGGGAGCTGCAATTCAAACCCGTACAGAGACAGACTGAGTGGCGGCAGCAGGCTGTAGTTTTAATCATCGTTTTAAACTCTGCTGGAGCATCAGACGGGCAGAAGCAAAGCTGAATGCCTACTGAATGCCTCTGCGAGTGTTTCTTTCCACGAAGCCAGCGGCCCTGGCCCACCCACTCACCGCCCTGAAAACCTGAAACTTGCACCCAGGAGCACACAACTGACGACAGCCCAGACCGTCATGCTTTCTCAAGACGCACCCTTGACGGGAGGGGCAGAGTCTTGAGATGCACACAAAACCCCAGGGTGTTAGTTTCCGTTTCGGATTCTGTACCTGCATGGAGACTGGGGCTGGGCTTTATCTTGGAGGCCGTGGAGACGGCAGGGAGGAAGCTCTTTCCGGACGACTTCGTTAGCGGCAGGGGTGCAGGCGGTGGCTGGCTCTTGGCCACGTGCTCCACGGAGGGGGGTTGAGGGTTCTCCGTCACCTGCAGGGACAGTCGCACAGCAGGGCAGGGTGTGGGGTGCGGGTGGGGAGGCAGTGACACCTCAAGGTCACTTGGAGCTGAAGCCATGGACAGATGAAACCCCTGCTGGGTGGCTCGCTGTAGGCACACGTCCACCTCAGTGAACGTGAGCAGAATCACTGCTAACGCTCTCCTCCAGCCCCAAGAGGAATGAAGGAATGAAGGAGTGAAGGAATGAATGATGCTTTCCTGGCTGCTGTTTGCCCCCCCACACACCACTTTCTCCTCTCAGTGCCCCCCCCCACAAATGGAAGGGGTTTAAATGGTCAGCATTTAAATAGACTGAGTGGGGTGCCTGGGTGGCTCACTCGGTTAAGCGTCCGACTTCGGCTCAGGTCATGATCTTGCAGTTTGTGGGTCCAAGCCCCACATCAGGCTCTGTGCTGACAGCTCAGAGCCTGGAGCCTGCTTCGGATTCTGTGTCTCCCTCTCTCTCTGCCTCTCCCCTGCTCACGCTCTGTCTCTCTCTCACTCAAAAATAAATAAACATTGAAAAAACTAAAAAAAAAGTTTTTTAAAAAAACAGACCGAGTAAGCAGATTGTCCTCTGCGGTATGGGTAGGTCTCATCCAATCAGTCAAAGTCCTGGTTAGAAGAGAAAGTCTGCCTTTCCTGTGAGTAAGAGAGACTCCTTATGCCTGATACCCTTGAACTGGGACTTTGGGTTTTTTCCTGCCTTTGGATGTGAGCTGGTCTCCAAATTGCCAACCATGGCTCTGGGATTTGTCAGCCTCCATAAATTATGTGAGCCAACTGTAATAAACCCGTGTGTGTGTGTGTGCGTGTGCGCGCATACGAGTGTGCGTGTGCGTGTCCGCCTGTGTTGCACGCACACACATTCTATTGGTTCTGTTTGTCTGGAGAACCCTGACTGATACACTCACCTTCCGCCCCCTGCTGCTGTCCTGCCCTTAATCCTACTGAGCTATCGCCAGAGTGGCTTCAGTGCAGTCAGCAAACGCCCACTGTGGCTGGCAGAGGCGGAAGGAGATCTGCCAGGCCCCCGGCTGCTCACTAGCCTGCCCGGAGAGAGGCCTGCTCACTTCCTCCAGTTTATGTGACCAAGTGTGGTGAGAAAGAAACCCCGTGAAGGGAACACCATTTCCATACAGGCTGGAACCTGTGCCAAATACACCCTCTCCCCCCTGCAAAAGAACTTCACGGCACTGTGGCCAGTGAGTGATCAGTGTGGTCAGTGAGTGATCGGCGTGGTCAGTGAGCGGTCAGTGTTGTCAGTGAGCGGCCGGTGTGGTCAGTGAGCGGTTGGTGTGGTCAGTGAGTGATCAGCGTGGTCAGTGAGCGGTCGGTGTGGTCCGTGAGCGGTCAGTGTGGTCAGTGAGCGACCAGTGTGGTCAGTGTGGTCGGTGTGGTCAGTGTGGTCGGTGTGGTCAGTGTGGTCAGCGAGCGGTCAGTGTGGTGACTGATCAGTGGGCGGTCAGTGTGGCTGGTGTGGTCAGCGAGTGGTCAGTGTGGTCAGTGAGTGATCAGCGTGGTCAGTGAGCGGCCGGTGTGGTCAGTGGCAGTCGGTGTGGTCAGTGTGGTCAGTGAGTGGTCAGTGTGGTCAGTGAGCGAGGAGTGTGGTCAGTGACTGATCAGTGTGGTCAGTGGGTGGTCAGTGTGGCTGGTGTGGTCAGTGAGTGGTCAGTGTGGTCAGCGAGTGGTCAGTGTGGTCAGTGAGTGATCAGCGTGGTCGGTGAGCGGCTGATGTGGTCAGTGGGCAGTTGGTGTGGTCAGTATGGTTAGTGAGCAGCCAGTGTGGTCAGTGGGCAGTCGGTGTGGCCAGTGTGGTCAACAAGCGGTCAGTGTGGTCAGTGAGCAGTCGGTGTGGTCAGTGTGGTCAGCAAGTGATCAGTGTGGTCAGTGAGCGGTTAGTGTGGTCAGTGAGTGATCAGCGTGGTCAGTGAGCGGTCGGTGTGGTCCTTGAGCGGTCAGTGTGGTCAGTGAGCGGCTGGTGTGGTCAGTGAGTGATCAGTGTGGTCAGTGGGCAGTCGGTGTGGTCAGTGTGGTCAGTGGGTGGTCAGTGTGGTCGGTGTGGTGTGGTCAGTGTGGTCAGTGAGTGGTCGGTGTGGTCAGTGAGCGGCCGGTGTGGTCAGTGAGTGATCAGTGTGGTCAGTGGGCAGTCGGTGTGGTCAGTGAGCGGCTGGTGTGGTCAGCGAGTGGTCAGTGTGGTCAGTGAGTGATCGGCGTGGTCAGTGAGCGGCCGGTGTGGTCAGTGAGTGATCAGTGTGGTCAGTGGGCAGTCGGTGTGGTCAGTGTGGTCAGCGAGCAGTCAGTGTGGTCAGTGAGCGGCTGGTGTGGTCAGCGAGTGGTCAGTGTGGTCAGTGAGTGATCGGCGTGGTCAGTGAGCGGTCAGTGTTGTCAGTGAGCGGCCGGTGTGGTCAGTGTGGTCAGGGGGTGGTCAGTGTGGTCAGTGAGTGGTCGGTGTGGTCAGTGAGCGGCCGGTGTGGTCAGTGGGCAGTCGGTGTGGTCAGTGTGGTCAGCGAGCAGTCAGTGTGGTCAGTGAGCGGCTGGTGTGGTCAGCGAGTGGTCAGTGTGGTCAGTGAGTGATCGGCGTGGTCAGTGAACGGCCAGTGTGGTCAGTGAGCGGCCGGTGTGGTCAGTGTGGTCAGGGGGTGGTCAGTGTGGTCGGTGTGGTGTGGTCAGTGTGGTCAGTGAGTGGTCGGTGTGGTCAGTGAGCGGCCGGTGTGCTCAGTGAGTGATCAGTGTGGTCAGTGGGCAGTCGGTGTGGTCAGTGTGGTCAGCGAGCAGTCAGTGTGGTCAGTGAGCGGCTGGTGTGGTCAGCGAGTGGTCAGTGTGGTCAGTGAGTGATCGGCGTGGTCAGTGAGCGGTCAGTGTTGTCAGTGAGCGGCCGGTGTGGTCAGTGTGGTCAGGGGGTGGTCAGTGTGGTCGGTGTGGTGTGGTCAGTGTGGTCAGTGAGTGGTCGGTGTGCTCAGTGAGTGATCAGTGTGGTCAGTGGGCAGTCGGTGTGGTCAGTGTGGTCAGCGAGCAGTCAGTGTGGTCAGTGAGCGGCTGGTGTGGTCAGCGAGTGGTCAGTGTGGTCAGTGAGTGATCGGCGTGGTCAGTGAGCGGTCAGTGTTGTCAGTGAGCGGCCGGTGTGGTCAGTGTGGTCAGGGGGTGGTCAGTGTGGTCGGTGTGGTGTGGTCAGTGTGGTCAGTGAGTGGTCGGTGTGCTCAGTGAGTGATCAGTGTGGTCAGTGGGCAGTCGGTGTGGTCAGTGTGGTCAGCGAGCAGTCAGTGTGGTCAGTGAGCGGCTGGTGTGGTCAGCGAGTGGTCAGTGTGGTCAGTGAGTGATCAGCGTGGTCAGTGAATGGCCAGTGTGGTCAGTGAGCGGCCGGTGTGGTCAGTGTGGTCAGTGGGTGGTCAGTGTGGTCGGTGTGGTGTGGTCAGTGTGGTCAGTGAGCGGCCGGTGTGGTCAGTGTGGTTGGTGTGACCAGCGAGTGACCAGTGTGGTCAGTGGGCGGTCAGTGTGGTCAGCGAGCGGTCGGCGCATGGTCGGTGTGGCACTCTACTGAGTGCTGGATTTTGCCTACGTGGGGCTGAGGCTTTCCACGGGTCAACACTGCCCAGTACCCCAAGAAGGTAACGGAATGAACAGCACTACCCACAGAGGGACAGCAAAGCATCATGGGTAGTGACCAGAAACGAAAGACAACCACGTGGCCACGCAACAGGGAGCAGACAACCTAAGTGTCCACGAAACGGGGCCGCGTAAGGAGTTCATCCCCCCGCAGGTGTCGGAGGAGGGCCATGCTCCCAGGCCTGGTGCCGGGCTCCGGCAGGAGAGGGACGCCTCACGGTGGACAGTGCTTCGCGACCCTGTTACCGTTTAGTGGACGTGTTAGAACCAAGCAAGGTACCCTCTTAAGGTGAAAATGCAAATACCGTGAAGGCACTTGAGAGTTCATGAAGTGACGTTAAGGAAGGACCCGAGATCAGAAGGCGGTACCCAGGGAAGACACGCACGCGGCTTCTGATGAGGAAGGGTGGTGGGGGCGTGGGGGGTCTCCCTCTGCCTCCTCTGCACCGGGGGCCCTCCTCCGTCCACCATGACGCTCCCGCTCTGCTGTCCCAGCTGGACCCCGGGACCCCGGGAGCCAGCCAGCGTGCACCCACCGTCTGCATGCTCCAGGTGAGGGAGGGTGACAGCTTCCCCCTGGCCTTCTCCGCAGAACGGTCCCGGCCCGGGCTGGCGTGGGGCCACCTCCTGTCTGCTGGGCTCGGGTCCCTGGAGTCCGGGGCCATGTCCTCTGGAAGGTGGAGGGAGGAGCGGCCGCTGCCACCCTCGCGGTCCTGCGCCTTGGAGCGCCGGGTGGCCGCGATGAGAGCGATGCTCTTGGTGCTCATGGCCATCTCCTTGAGGGTCTGAGCGCTCAGGGCCGGGCCGCCGGCCTCCGCTGCCATCCGCGAGGCACCCAGGTCCAGGCCAGCGGGGGCGCCCAGCTTGGAGACCAAATTCTTCACGCTCAGGGGGCCTGCCTGCCGCAGGAAACCAGCATCAGCGACGGTCAGACGTCACTGGGCCACCCTGTTGGCCTGCCCCACATTGGACCCCCAGAAGCAGACTCAGAGTCTGTGATTGGAGGCAAGTGGTATGGGGGGAAAGGTTTCTGGCCATGGGAGGAGGGCCCAGGAAGGTGGATGAAGCCAGTCCCTGGGCCCGGACACCCTGGGGGAGTGGGTCACCACACCCAGGGGCCAAGGGGCCCCAGGTACTTACGTACCACCCACAGTCACGGGTGGGGCTGTTCCTGGGGACCTGAACTTCCCAGCACTCCAGCCGGGCGGAGGGCTCCCCCTGGGGCAGGGGCATCCTGTCCTCCCCCGGGGACAGTGACCCAGAGTATGACCACTCACACTATTACCAGTAATCATGATGAGACTAGTGGCCTCTTAAAGACGGTTCACAGGGAAGGCCCCAAACTACTAAGGTGTGAATATTCACAGCCTTTCCCTTCCCCCAAGCCCCCCCCATCTGCCAAAGAGATTCCTGATAGCTGTGCCCCCCTGCACCCCCCAGCTCTGCGGGGGCAGGAGAGGCCTCCCAGGAGCTCGGGGCCCTGGTTAGGGCCGCACACCAACCTCATGAGCCGGAGGCGTTAGCAGGATGCGGAGGGATGGCAGAGGGAGAAGGGAATCCTGCTTTCCCAGTGTTTTCGATGGCGTGGCTTGCGACGACGTGTAGCCACCGCTGTGGGGGACACACAGAAGCGGAAGCTGAGCCAGCTGCCGGGGCCCCTCGGCCCTGCCTCCAGCCGAGGAGAGCGGAGACTGAACCCCAGGACGCCGCGGCCCACGTCAGGCCAGGGCAAGCGGCATCTGCACACTGCTGCATTCAGGGGCCACGCCGGGAGTCTGGGCTCTGGGTCCTTGCAGAACCTGAGGGGGGGCCACAGGACCCCCTGAAGTTGTGGTCAGCTGGACAGAAACGCACGTGGCCCGGGGACTCCGCTGCAGCTGGCTTCTGACACGGGGACAATCTTGTGGGGGACGGAGGCCCTAACTGGTGGGGTCTGACGCCAACTTGGCGTGATCGTGCCAGAACTGAACTGCGGCACACCCAGCTGGCGTTAGATCCGCTGCGGTAGAAATGGAACAGGAGGAAACATCTAAGCTCAGGCCCAAAGAATGGCAATGAAAGAGCTGTGCCGAACTCTGGCAGAAGACCTTGCCAGGTAGGAGGAATAGGGGGAACAGCATGGGCCAAGGCCCTGGGGCAGGGGCCAGCTCGGCACATCCGAGGCCCAGCAAGGAGAGGAGGGTGGGACAGAGACACAGGAGTTTGCCCAAGACCTTGTGTGGAAGACTTTGGCTGTTGGAAGGAGAAGGGACCTCTGACAACTTCCAGCCAGAACTTTCCCCGGTCCTACCGTGTCTACTGTGAAAGAACAGGGTTTCCTCACCTTCCGTCAGGTCAGGTCACCCGTGACTGTAAGAACAGAGCATCACGCATCAAGCCCAGGCTCCCTGGCGAGTGGCCTTGGGCTCCTGACCTCTGCTGTCTCATCGGTGAAACCGGGACACCGATAACTCGAGCCACTGGGTAGACCGCTAGCTGGATGACAAGGTGTTTAAGCACCACGTGAGCCAGCGAGGCCTCTGGGTGCTGTCGGTAGGGCACAGGGCTGCCTAGCACCGCGGCCAGAGTCCAAACCAGAGACAAACGTTTGGCCTGCCCTCCTGCGCCCCCACTTCCTCACGGTGAACCTCGGGGAAGGCGCTGGGCCCTGCAAACCTGCTTCCACCTGTGGAATGAGACCCGGAGCAGCGGGGACCCTGTTGCCGAGGCCACACCTGACTTGGGCAGTAATGCTTCCTACGCCAGCTCCAGACTTGGCACGTGGCCATGAGAGGTCCCTTGGGGCAGGGAGCAGCCTGTACCCCCTCCCCACCTGCCCCTCGTAGGATAGAGACTACGTCTGTGTCGTTCTCTTCTTAGTGCCCTGCACAAGCGCTCAGTCAGTATGTGGTGAGGTTTGGCCGATACTCTGCTCCCCTCCCCAACAGCCACCCCTCTGCTTGTGCAACAAGCCCCCGTGTTACTCCACGTGACAATGTGTCCAGCCTGGAGACATGGGTCGTGACCGCTCCATGCCGGTTAGGGTCCTCCTTTCCCTTTTCTGTAGGGAAGTGGCCCAGGAGAGAGCAGGTGATTGACGGACTTAGTGACATCTACTGGGGAAGGTTCTCGAAGGGACTTTTCTCCCAGATAAAAAATAAGGCCAGCCCTCTCTCCCTTCCGTGTTTAGGTGTGGTTATATGAAGGTGTGATCTATGGAGCTGTGGCAGCCTCTTTGACCACAAGGGGAGACATCATTCACGTGCCAGGGACGTGGGCATCATCGAGTCATTTAAACAATGGCCCTGAGTCCGCTCATCCTCCAGACTCTCAGACAACAGACACCTGTTTACATTGGACCAATCTCACTGAGAATTCCGTTACTCACAGCTGAAAGCATTGAGTCCGGACCAGCGGCAACTGGAAAGTGTAAGAGCCCGGGGAGAAGCCCGGCTCCCGTACAGGAGCCCCACTGAGGTGAGAGGCCTCCTTCCCCCACCCCCTGGCATTCGGTCCTCCTTGTAATGGCAGCTCTATCTGCCGTGTCCCCACCACGCCCGACACGTGCAGCCTTGCGGGGAGGTCACTGTTGGCCCCGTGTAGAGACGGGGCACCTGAGGCCCAGGGTGGCCAGTCACGTGCCCAGTACCATGGTGTGGGTGACCGGCACAGCCAGGAACCAAGCTCTGGTCGGTCTGGCTTGGGGGCCCGGCTGCCAGCTGCCCACGGGCAGGGCCCCAGGGCCTCAACCCGAGGAGGGCACAGGTGCTGGGCCTCAGCCACTGCCATGGGAACCGGCTGGGGCGCCGTAGGAGAGGCCTCGGGTGGCACCAGCCCCACCCGTGTGCAGGGACACAGAGCTCCTTCGTGCCGTCTGCATGACGCCAGCGTTCCAGCTCACGGCCTGCAGATGGCTCGGCCTGCTGTCTCGCCACGGTCCGGGCTGTGGCTGCAGGTACGGCCTGCACGAGGCGAGGCACGGCCCCCTCCTCTCTAGGCTGAGGATGGGAGGTGGGGGGTCCCAGGCTTCCTTTGCAACCGATCTACAGTGAACCCCGTCTCAAGGTGGGGTCGACACCTGCCTTCCCTAATCAGGGGGCCGAGCAGCAGGTTCGGGCGGGTGTGGGCCCAGGGGCAGGTGGCAGACGTGTCTAGTCTTGACCGAGGGATGGGGCACTTTGTTTTTATATGCACACACACATACGCAAACATCCATGCACACACGTGCACCCACATAAAACTCACACATACACACACACACCCACACTTGCACGCATAAAAATACACAAACGAGCACATCCATGTGTATGTGCACACGTGCATACACACGTGCGTATAAATGCACCGTGTGCACACACACACAGATAGGCCCGCACGCACCAAGGTTGGAGCCCTGGTGACTTCGCTACCCCAAAGGGCACAGCCTGAGCCTGGGCATTGCACCCAAACACGGCGTCTGGGCCTTCACTGCTCCTGATTTAGACAAACCAGCTGCAAAGGTATTTGGGGCAAAACTGGAGAGATGTAACTCTAGGTAGGAAGCAGCAGTAATTCCGGGGATGGTGGTTATGGAGGGAGGTGCCCCAGATTTAAAGCATATGACCTACGTCACAACGTCTGTGCCACAGTGCATGTGCCCTCCCCAGGTTCCCACGTGGAAGCCTTGACCCCTGGTGCAACCGCCTGGAGTGCAGTCGTCGGGAGGTGATAGCGGCTAAACGGGCTCACCGAGTGGGACCCAGATGGCAGGGGACCGTGCCCTTGCGAGAGGGGGGCGAGGCCTCCACCATGTGAGCACGCAGCACGGGGGCGGCCACCTGCAGCCAGGAAGACGGTCCTCACCAGAAGTCTACCCGCCAGCCCTGGCATTTCGGACACCCAGCCTCCGGGACTGTGGAAGCAAATGCCCTGTGGCCTGCGCCCCCCCGTCCGTGACGTTGCATGAAGCAGTCCGAGCTGGCTAAGGCCCTGTGGCCTGTGCCCCCCCATCCATGACGTTGTGTGAAGCAGCCCGAGCTGGCTAAGGCCCGTGACACACACTGGCAAGACGCTAACCATTAACATGAGGGAAGTCTGGGAGTGCTCGGTCTACGAGTCTGTCTCGGGTGCTAGAAGATAGCAAAGCAACGAGTCGACAGAGGAGAGGATAGAAACATTGGCGGTAGCACCAGGAGGCTGATGTTGAGCAAAAAGCGCGTGTCAAAACGGCCTTTCTAGCACCAAACTCCCCAACCTAGGTGAGCACCTCCTAGGACACGCTCGCTCGTCCTAACCCTACAAGGAAGGGATAGCGACACACTCCATGAGAGGCGATGCCGGGGCCACGATCCTGGGCCGGCCCCCAGCCCTCCCGCCACACTCCACAGCCGGGCCCGAGGGCGCAGTGATGCGGGGTCGCGAGAGGGAAGAACTGGGTACCTGTCCTCCTCCAGCAGCATCAGCGGCAGTTCAAACTGGGCACCCCACGGGAGGTCCTTCCTGTCGTCTGGCCAGTCCCAGCTAGCCTCCTCCTGCGGCGCGGGGGACTTATTCAGAACCAAGCCGTCCTGGGGACAGACGGGGAGCTGGGGGAGGCCGCATGGACCACAGACACAGGCAAGCCATGTCAGCAAGCAGAGATCCCCGAGGGGCCGCAGAGAGGTCCCTTTCCCGCTGGCCACCATCACTGGAAGGAAACCAGCCAGCAGGGAGGCCCGCGAGCCAGCCTGCCAGCTCACTTCCGGCTGGCCCTCCCCAGCACAGACACAGAAAGGAGGCTCTGTGCAAGGGCGAGTGCCAGGGACCGCCAGGGCGCAGCCTTGACCCTGGAGCAAAAGTGGTGCACAAGCCAGACGCCTGTCGGAGAGCCCTCCAAAGCCTGCAGGCCCTTGAGAAGACACACAGAGGACTCAGGTGACCCAGAAATCCCACTTCTGGGCGTGCACCCCAAGGACGGAGAGCAGATTCATCTACACCCGTGTTCACGGTAGCACGTTCCCAAGAGCCAAGGGGTGCAAGCACCCAAGTCCATGAGCAGGTGACTGGATACACACAGTATGGTCCGGCCACACACAGCCCGACGGCACTCAGCCTCAGAGAGGAAGGACATTCGGACACCTGCTCCCCCATGGATGGACGAGGGCGTCGTGCTCAGTGAAGTAAGCCCGGCACGAAAGGACAAGTGCTATATGGTCCCCGGAGTGGTCGAATCCACAGAGACAGAGAGTAGACGGTGGAGCCTGGGCTAGGGCATGAGGGTTTAATGGGGTCAGAGTTCCGGTTTGGTACAACGCTTTCTCTGAGCTCGGGGAGTCCATCTAGGGAAGGGAACCCGACGGTGGTCTTGGGGACCCTGACATATACTATAGGACAGGCGGAAGGGTGGGGAGGAGGTCCCACAGCAGTAGTGTGAGCGGGGAACCAGATGGCTGCGTGGGGACTGAGCCAGCAGAGCCGGGGAAGCGGGGAGCTCTCGGCACAATGCGGGTACCTGGGACCTCTGAGCGGGGGCGGGAAGCACCTTTACGTGCAGTCGGATCCCGGGAGCCCTGCCGACACCACACGCGTGGGCTCCTGCCCCTCGCCCACCCTGCCCCAAGCCCGGGGAGCCCTTGGCCTCTCTCCTAGGAAGGCGCAGCTGAGGGGCCCTACCTAGCTCAGGGCAGGAGGAGAGCCGGGAAACAGGATTCGTGTGGCAAATGAATGCAGAGCCCCCTCCCCGGCCCTCTTCTCTAGGGAGTCCCCAGATGGGCCCCGGACGCCATCCACCATGCAGGGGACTGCCGGCTCGCCCTGGAGGAAAGACCTAAAACCACATCTCTCCCAGGGTCCCCGTGGCACCGAGGTCCAGCCCACACTCAGGCTCCTTCCCATCAGCCCTCTGTCTCCCACATGGGGTGTGCAGCAGTCCAGGGTCCCAGACCTGCCGATGAACAGCACAGAGGGCCCCGGGCCCAGCCTCCCCGAAACCCTGCACCCTTGCCACTGGCTCAGCCTGCCCAGCGCCGCTGGCCCCAGCACCTGGTGCGGGGCGGGGGGGGGGGGGGGGGTTCCCGGGCGTCCTCTTCCCACCTCAGGGTCAGTCCCCTCACGGGGCTGGGGCACACAGGAGGGGACAGCGAGCACTGGCCTGAGCCGCCAGGCGCACTCACCCGCAGGGAGCTCGACATGACCGAGTGCAGCAGCAGCAGCCGGTTCAGCGAGCCCGCACCCAGCTCCCGCAGGATCAGACCGTACCGCTCGTCCAGGGACTTGGGCACCGCGATGCCGCCACCTGCAGGGGCCGGGGAGAGCGGGGGCGGGCACGCGTCCCTACTTGCCGGAAGGACAGCATCCTCTTTCCTCGGAACCTGGAGGCAGATACTCCAACCCGATAAAGGCGGATTTTCCGGACGGTGGGTTTGCCGGGCGATGCCCCCCGACCCCCGCACTCCCCAGCGGGTGGTCTGTGCACCTTGCGTGCGCGAACGGATTTCTTGCGCGAACGGATTTCTTGCGCGAACGGAGCATAGCACCCGCGCCGTGCCTGGCTCTTCCTCACTTACCTGTACCTCCCGGAGAGTGTCCTGTGAGCCGGGCCGGGCCGGGCCGGAAGGGGCACTGGTCTTCCCCGAGCACGCGCGGCGCCCCGCCCCGCCCCGCCCCCCCCCCCCCCCCATGCTTCCCGGGGCCAGGCCGGGCGGGCTCACCCTCGATCAGCTGCCGCTGGTCCCGGAGGAGCTGCTCACAGAGCCGCCGGTGCTGGTGGTAGCGCCGGATCACGAAGTCCTTCTGCCACAGCAGACTCCTCCTGCGCAGGCCGTCGGCCCGCAGCTCCGTGTTCTCGGCCTCCAGCTCGTGGGCCCAGCACAGCAGCCGCAACACCTCCCGCTGGTCCTCGCTGCTGGCCTGCGCGGGCAGCAGCTGCTCCAGCTGCGAGGCCTTCTCCTTGGCACTGGCCAGACGCCGCTCCAGCCCCGCCTGGCGGAGACACCAGGCGTTCAGGGCAGGGGCCCCGGGCGCGGCTCCCAGGTCCGCTCGCTCTTGCGGACTCCGCTTCGCGGATCGAACTCAGGGAGACACCGGGTGACCGATCGGGCCCGCGGACGCGCGGCCATCGCCTGCGTTTACTGTGTCCTTTATTTTCTGTGTCCTGAGGCTTTCGCACCTGGGCCCTGGCCGTCCCTGGAGGGACTGCCCCTCCCAGGGCCAGCCAGTTCCTGAGGGTCCTAAACCCCTCACCCAGGAGCACACTTCTCGGATGCAGACCAGCCAACCCAGAGCCCACACCCCGACCCCCTCCTCCGTGGGGCCCTCACACTCTGGGCCACTGTCCCCCAGTCCTAACCCTCAGGGACCAGACGGCCGGGACAGCCCCCATGCCCTGGAGCCCACTGGAATCACCCAGACTGGCCGGGCCTCAGCCTACTTGCCCTGCCTCACCTGCTCCTTCCCACGGAAACCACAGTAAGGCTCTCGCCCAAGCACCGCCTCCTCTGCCTCCTGACTGGCCCTGGGGCGTCCCCTGTGGCCCGCATGGCATCCCGTGCCCCCTCCTCTGGGAACTGCCAGCAAAGACTATCTTTCCAATGGCGGTCGTCTCCTGGTGTCCTGGCCCTGCTGTGCCTCACAGTTTCCCCGAACACACTACGCTCAGAACACACCCTAGGACTCACCCCTCGCCGTGTGTCCACCGTGGGAAACCCCACTCGCACGCCCACCCCCAGAACCGCAGCCCCGGGCACAGGTCAGCTGACAGCCCCCAGTGCGGCCCAAGCAGGCTCCTCCAGCCGTCACATCTTCCTCTCCGGGCGGCGGAGGGGGGCGACTTCGGGGGAGTTGGCTCGGCTGCCTGGCGTGGTCCTCCTCTTCTGCCTGAGGTCCTCCCCGGCCCCCGAGGCACCAGCAGCCCCTCCCCCAGCCCCAGCAGCCCGTCCGCGGGTCCGTTACGACGCTGCCCCGCGCCACATCGCCGGCGTCGGTGGGGAGAATCCGGCAGACGGTCAGCTTCAGTGGCGGAGGGTCCCCAGGCCTGGCGCCACACCGGACGCTTAAAACCTAAGTTTGTCTCGAACGGGCGGGTTAACTCACGAACGGACTCGCAATTCCATGCTACGCTGCATCTCCGAATCCAAATTTGACCCCTGAACTCGTGCTCTCTGCTGATGCACATTATGGTTTCAGCAAGAGGCATTTTTCTTATTGCTAAATGCCGGGGGGCTTCTGAAGTGAGACCACGCAGCCTCCAGACTGCTCAGGGACACGCAGCCCCGTGAAGACACATGCTGGTTTGGCCGCACAGCCTTGAGGCGAAGCAAGTGCCGCCTGCTTTCGGCACGTGGCGCTTCCCCCGCTTGCCAGAGAAGACACCCGCGGACGTGTGACTAGAGGGCGCTTCCCGGCTCCCCAGCCGTGCCTGCTCTGCCGGGACCGTGACAACGCGAGAAGCAAGCTACTGCATGAGCGGCTCAGGGAAGCAGCCGGCCCTTGCTTCTCCAGGAGGAACCGGGTCCCCTCTGGCCGCGTCCCTTGTTCCGCCCCCCTCCGCACCGCGTGCCCCAGGCCTGACTCGGGGACAAATGAGCCGGAGGCCACGCATGGGAAGCACTTGCCCACAGGACCCCTCGGACCTGGAGGCCCGCTGTGTGTGCAGACAGGCAGGTGGGGTTGCCCCGCGGCTCCTCGGTCCCCCAGGGTCCGCCCATCCTGCACACCGACCCCCGCAGCAGGGAGGTCACGGGCCCCGCAGTCAGCCCAGGTCATGTGCAGCACCTCTCCCCCCGCCCCCTGGGGCCTTGGGACAGTTTATCTCAGCCCCCTGAGCCTGGATGCCATGCACAGGACGGCGGTGGGTGGCCCTGCTCGGTGGACTGTTGTCACGGGGTCACCATCCGTGCATTAGCAGCGGGCATGCCCGCGCACGGACAGCCCCTGCACCCACCTTGAGGGCCGCAGCTTTCCTCTGCTCAGCCAGAAGCGTGTTGACCTCCTCTCTGGCCACGGCCACCTCAGGCGGCTCCACGGACTCGCCCTCGTCCCCGTCCGCCTCTGCCGGCTCCTCGTCCCCCTCCGGCGTCCTGTCCCTGTGCACGAGGTGCTGGGCCTTCTCCCGCTCCCAGCTACGGCCACAACAGAGGGGGCAGCGGTCAGGGTGCCGCCCCCCACCCCAGCCGGTCTGCCTGCAGGCCTAGACCTGACAGAGGGACAGACGTGGGCCTGTGGCCTGACCTCCTGTATGTGTACAAACAGAGGCGTGAACAACAACTGGAAGGAAATCAAGAAGCAGTGAGCGCTTCGCAGGATTGTAGCAATTAAGCGCAGGACCCTGCAGCCGGCCCGCCACCCCCACCCTGGCTCTGCCCCAAGGCTGCCCGGGTGACCTCGGCCTTAGAACGTGGCTGGCAGGCGACAGCACACCTGGGGCTCTGAGGGCTAGCTGCGATGGCCCCCTCGCAGGGCAAAACCTCAAAGGTGCACCACAGGGCACCAGGCTGGGTCTGAACTGCCACGGGCACCGTGGGGAGCCGAAGGAAGGGAGGAGCGGGGCTGGGACCAACAGAGGGACGGAGAGCGTTTCCTGCCACCGGAATCCCTCCAGTGCGGGCATCACACCGTTTGTGTAAGTTAGAAAACAAACAAGGAGGAAGCAGCAGGGGGAGGAGGAGGACAAGTGCTGGGAGGAAGGGACAAGAATTGGACCGGGACCCCAGGGCTGAGTTGAAGCTCCTGCAGGCAGGGAGCCGGGTGTCCCGGTTTGTCCAGGGCAGTGCCAACACACTATTGTAAGCAGTGGCTTCTCCTCTCAAACGTGTCCCGCTCTGGATGACAACTTACATGATCAGCCCCTCCACACGTGGTCAGGCTACTCACAGCAGGTACGAGTAGCAGGTGTGTGCAATGGTAGAAGCATCCTGGCCTCGTGACTGTGCGGCCTTGGGCAAACCCACATCCCCTCTGAGCCTCAAAATCCTCTGCTGTAAAATGGGCTTGACCCTAACCTGCCAGGCTGGCTCGGGATTCCAGCCTAAGACGAAGAAACCGAAGGGACCTGAAAGCCTGCTCCCACCCGGCCCAGCTTCGCCCCGGGGGGGCAGGAGAGCGGGGATGGACTGGGCCAGGAGTCCTGCCTGGGAAGAGAGGGCCGCCTTCACCAAAGTCCCTGCTGGGGGCCTGCAGGCAGTAGAGAGAGGCTGGACGATGGCAAAACAGGAGCTCCCACCAGTGGCCCCTCTGGCCTCCCGGCCCCATAGGGATGGATGGTGCCCAGGACCTGGCTAAGTGGGCACACTCACTCTGCAATGGTCAGCAGGTGGCGGGACATGTCAACGTGCAGCTCTATGTTGGTGTTCTCCAGTTCCACCAGGCTGCGCCGCATCTCCAACTGCTCCTTGAAGGCCCCAACGAGCTGCGCCCGGATCTTGTTCATCTGCCGGCAGCTATCTTCCTCTCCATCGTGTGAGGGGATCCTGACTGGGGGCAGGAAGAGAGCCAGCTGCGCCAGGAGCAGTGACACATGAGCCAGGGTTGAACTCCATGCGTGCACACCAACCCAGGGTCTGGCCTGTGGAGGAGCTCTATCTACACGTTTGGATGGATGGATGGATGGATGGATGGATGGGTGGCTGAGGGATGGATGGATGGATAGAAGGATGGATAAGTGATAGATGGGTGGATGAGTGGATGGGTGGGCAAAGGATGGATGATGGATGGGTGAATAATGGATGCATGCATGCATGGAGAGATGGATGAATGGGTAAGTGAATGACGAATGGATAAATGGATGGGTACATAAAGGATGGGTGGATGGATGAATAGATGATGGATGGATGGATGGATGGAGAGATGGATGGATGGGTGAATAATGGATGGAGAGATGGATGGATGGGTGAATACTGGATGGATGGATGGATGGAGTGGATGGATGGAGAGATGGGTGGATGGGTGAATAATGGTTGGATGGATGGAGAGATGGATGGGTAGGTGAATAATGGATTCATAGATGGATGGATGGAGTAGATGGATGAATGGATGGATGGAGAGATGGATGGGTGAATAATGGATGGATGGATGGAGAGATAGATGGATGGATGGATGGATGGATGGAGTGGATAGATAGAGAGATGGATGGATAGGTGAATAAAGGATTCATGGATGGATGGAGTGGATAGATAGAGAGATGGATGGATAGGTGAATAAAGGATTCATGGATGGATGGAGTGGATGGATGGATGGATGGATGGAGTAGATGGACAGGTGGAGAGGTGGATAGATAGGTGAATAATTGATTCATGGATGGATGGATGGAGTGGATGGATGGATGGATGTATGGATGGATGGAGAGATGGATGGATGAATAATGGATGGATGGAAAGACGGATGGACAGGTGAAGGATGGATGGATGGATGGATGGATGGAGTGGATGGATGGATGGGTGAATAATGGATGGATGGAGTAGATGGATAGGTGGAGAGGTGGATAGATAGGTGAATAATGGATTCATGGATGGATGGATGGAGTGGATGGATGGATGTATGGATGGATGTATGGAGAAATGGATGGATGAATAATGGGTGGATGGAAAGATGGATGGACAGGTGAATAATGGATGGATGGATGGATGGATGGAGAGATGGATGGGTGAATAATGGATGGATGGAAAGATGGATGGACAGGTGAATAATGGATGGATGGATAGATGAATGAGTAGATCATGGATGGATGAATGGGTGAGTAAATGATTGATTGATGGACGGATGAAGGGATGCATAGATAGATAACTGGGTAGATGATTTAGATGGTCTCCCTGCCTGGTTTGGGGTCAGGTTACCTGGATTTGAGTCTCAGGTATCCAAGGAGGGGTGTGACTGGGCTAGCCATCTGAGCTCATACCTCACTTCCTCAGGCAAATCCTCCCAGATTCTCAATCTGGGTCCACCTGCCACTTGTTCTGATAACATCATGCCTTCTCCTTCACAGTCCTCTGCATATCGATAATTGATGAACATTTTGTGATAGATGTTTGACACCTCCCTTTCCTGCTAGAACATAAGTTCCACAGAACAAACCAGTTTTGTCTTTTTTGTTTCCATGTAATTTCCTACCTAATGGCTGTTTATGACTAATAGACGGTAGTCCCTGACTGCCCCACTGGGAGCTCCACTCTGGACGCATGCAGTCTGTTCCTCTGACCCGAGGGCAGTGGTCAAGGGGCACCTTTTCCCTCAATGTCAAGCGATGGGAGATGAGTGAAATGCACAATGCAGCCAGATGACCGAACCAAGGTTTCTGGGGAGTACTTGGTATCCTGGAAATGCCCATAATGATCCTGGCAAAGCTGTGCATACCAGGGTCCCACTGCTGCCCAGGCATGGCAGAGCAGGACCCAAGGGAAGCCTGTGGTGCCCTCAGGGCTCATCGTGAGATCACCACCCCTCAGGACACTGCCTGTCTCCCCACTACAGACCACCTAGGACCAGCCCCAATAATTAAGAGGCCATCAGGATGAAGGCTCTCTCACCATGCATCCTGTTGACCCCTGACCCCAACGAACCCCAAGCATCCTGGCCACCACCTGGCTTTGCAAATTCTCCACAACAACCCCGTCCTCCACCCTCACTGGCCCCCCAGCCCTCCGCTGGCCCCCTGGGATTCAGCTGCCATCAACACCCTCTGCTGGCCCTTGGGACTCAGCTGCCATCAACAACAGCCCCTCTTGTTTGCACACTTCCCTCATCCTCTTGCTCCAACAGAAACCCAAACCTCCGAATCACCGGAGAGAAACAGGCGCCGTGTGCTCAGCGAGGCTATGTAACCGGAAAGCCCCCAAGTGGCCATCGAAAGGGACGAGGTACTGCGAACTCTCGTGTGTCCTTCCTGTGCACCGCTCTGTTAGAAGGGGCAGACCCATTTGCACTTACGGGCGGCCCTGGGACACATCCTGGAGGAGAGACACCAGGCACAGCTATAGGCTGGTGCTGTTTGTGTAAAGGCGCTAAGCCACGCCCCTGCCCCACGCTACGCACGCAGGCAAATCCCGTGTCCCTCTCTGGGAAACACCACCCACACAGGTACACAGCAAAACGATGGCAGTGACCTCAGGGAACCAGGAAAGTAAGGAGAAACCCACAGCTGGTGTGAGGAAGGAGAGGACAGAAGACAGGAGCAGAAATCAACAGACCCTCTCACCAGGGCCTCCCAGATGCCACTGACCCTTCTCCAGGGATGACGTCCACATTCAGTCTGGCAGTTTCTCCTCAGCACTGCTCTCTCCTTATTCTTGGTGATTCCCGAATCCTCTCAGGCGCTCCTGACTCCTGTCCTCTGGGGATCCACCTCCACAGACGGGGGTCCCCGGGCTGGGTCACAGGCGCAGCTGCAGCCTGGGGGCTCTGCCCCTCCCTGCCGGCCCTTCTCCCCCACGAGTGCTGGAAATCCCATCACGGACTGTGAGCATTTTCAACCTGCCTCCTTTCCTTGGCGCTCACGGGAGACCGTGGTGGTCGCCCCGGGCCTCCCCTCAAGTCCTGCCGTGTTCGCAGGGCTAACCCGCAACCGTGGGGAACCCTCCTCCCCGGCAGCGCACTGAGGCAAACCGCTCTGTCGCCTGGTCTCCCTTCCACTTACGACTGTGCATCTCAAGGAGGCCCCTAACTCTGCTCTGCTGCCCACACCCTGCCGGGCCTCGCCGGATGCCAACGCTCAGGATAAGCCCAGGCCCGTTCAGCACCAGCCTGCCCATCTCTCCAGCCTCATCCCCACCACACCTCCGCCCCCGCGCCACCACACCGGCCTGCTCTCTGCCCCAGGCCCTTTACACATGCTGTCCCCTCGGCCAGAAGGCTCAGCCCCCGGTCTGTGTGTGGCTCGTTCCTTCGCACGGCGAGACGCTGCCTCCTCAGAAAGGCCCTGATACGTGGCCGAGCTCACGTGGCCTCCTCCCCTCCAACTCCGACCCCACCCGGCTTCTCGGTCTCACACCTCCACCCGATCATTGCTGTCTCCCTCCCGTGAGAGTGCACGCTGCTTGAGGACAGGGCCATCTGGACCTCACTGAGAAGGGCACCCTTTCCATCGCAGGCCCTCAGCCGGTACGTGAAGAGCATGACCCCCCCTGGTTTTGGGGCGCACGTGGGGCGGTGGGTGCGTGTGGGGCACTGGGGGCACGTGGGGCAGTGGGCGCACGTGCTCATCTCCTGAAGAGACCGGACAGAACCAGCTGCGAGCTGCGGGCCTGTGGCTGAGTTCTGTTTTCCTCCCGTGCTTTGCCGTATTCAGCAAGTTGTGCGTCATGAACACTTAGTACTATGATTTTATAATTCGCGGTATTTACACAAGCAACACGGGAACATGGTTTTGTCAGAAAAATTCAAATAATAGGTCAAGACTGAAGACCCTCTTTGTCATGTGGTCTCCACCCCCCAAATCCCCGATCCCCACCCACAGTAAACCACGGCTGCCGTTTTGATGCGTGCCCTTCCGGATCGTTCCCTGCGGGGTTTTGTACCGGAACGTGTATCTAGAGACACGTGTGGGATTTCCGGTGGGTGAATGGGATCGGAGGGCGGCTACTCTTTCATGGCCATCCAGTGACGCACCCTCGAGGGGCCCGGCTGCACAGACCGGCCTAGCCACCCTCCCTAACCACAGTGGGGGATGCCCCTTCCGTTGGGCACCTTAGGGTCCCACAGCCTCCTGGGCACGGGAGAGGCATGCCTCGCGGCATGCAGGTGCACCTGCATGGTGCAGAGGGCTGGGGCACAGAACACACGCACTGTAAGTTCGAAAAGACCCAAGCCGGCCTCCCTGAGACACGTTGACTCGCGTTCCCAGTAAGAGTGTTTAAGCTGCCATTTACACAATGTATCGCATACCATCCGCTCGCTGTTACCTGGCATTGTAACTTTAGCCAATCCCACAAGTGAAAATTATCTCAATGTGTATCTGTTTCCTAATGCAGTTAAGAATCTTTTCCCGTGTTTGTCGGCCCCTGGGAATTCTCTGAATCGCCTGTTCTCTTCCTCAGTTTTGGACCATTTATTCTTTCTTGCGGATTTTCAAAATGTCTTCGTTCATTATGGCAAAGCCTATCTCCATTAGCCACAAGAACGTGCCTGTGGGTAGGTAAGCACGTGTTTATACGCATAAGCACACTTGACTTCCTTACTGCCATTTTTATGGTTACTTTAACTTACTGATTAATTTTATAATTTTATGGAAAAGCTATGATATGCTCACCCCTAAGGGAGGCCTAAATAAAGCTAGGTTGGGGGAGAAGAGGGACAGAGAGAAACTGCATGCCAGGCACGGGGTTTGCTTTGGGGCCGGCCAGGTGGAGGGGCGAACCCAGAACTCTTGGGGTCTGCCAAACGCCAGTGAACGGTGCACTTTCAGACGGTGAGTTTTAGGGGCACCTGGGTGGCTTGGTGGGTTGAGCGTCTGACTCTTGACTTCGGCTCAGGTCATGATGTCACGGTTCGTGAGACTGAGTCCTGAGTTGGGCTCCGCACTGAGCGTGGAGACTGCCTGGGATTCTCTCTCTCTCTGCCCCCTCCCCCATTCTCTCTCTCTCTCTCTCTCTGTGTCAAAATAAATAAATTAACTTAAAAAAAAGATGGCGAATTTTGTTATGTGTAGTTTTGTCTCAACAAATAAATAACAATTTAGACGCCAACATGAGGGGAAGCGAAGAACTCTCGGTACTATCTCTGCAACTTCTGTGTAAATCTACAGTTATCCCGGGATGAAAGATTTGTGTTTTTAAAGAAAAACTGATCTAAGAGGAAAGAAAAAACAAAACGCTGGGAGGGTGAAAAGGAAAGAAGGAAGAGATCAGGAGACAGACAAGGCAGCCATTCCCCGCGCTCTGCGGGCCAGGGAGCGACAGGCAGCGCGTGGCAGGCTGGGACGGAAATCCACGGCCACGGCCACGTGCCCTGGGCTCGGGCGGCAAAGCCACAGGAGGCCCCAGGAGCTCGGCCCTACCTTGTGCGTCCTGGACCCCGGGTTCTCCTCTCTTCTCCTCCTCCTGCTTCTCAATTTTGGACTTGAGGTGCTCGATCTCCCTGCGCAGGTTGGAGATGACGTCGGTGTACTGTGCGATGTGGTAGGACACGTTCAGTAGGTTGCGCTTCACCTGGTGGGTGGGACATGCGGCCAAGGTCAGACCTAGCCAGAACGGACCCACTATGTGATATTTATGCTACAGCTACGCCAGCACGTTTATGTCAAGAAAATTCAGATCAATGCAACTCAGCCTTAAAAAGAGAGGAAACCCAGACACCTGCTCCCCTGTGGATGAACGCCAAGGAAATGATACTGAGTGACACAGCAAGACACAGAAGGACACACACTGGGACCCACTCACACAAAGTCACGGAGTCGTCAGTCTCACGGACACGGAAGGACACACACTGGGACCCACTCACACAAAGTCACGGAGTCGTCAGTCTCACGGACACGGAAGGACACGCACTGGGACCCACTCACATGAGGTCCCGGGGTCTTCACACTCATGGACATGGAAGGACACGCACTGGGACGCACTCCCACAAGGCCCCGGGTCGTCAGACTCAGGGACACGGGAGGACACGCACTAGGACCCTCTCCCACGAGGTCCCGGGGTCGTCAGACTCACAGACATGGGAGGACACGCACTGGGACCCACTCACTCGAGGTCCTGGGGTCGTCAGACTCACAACACAGAGTAGACAGTGGGGCCAGGGCTGGGGGAGCACATGGGGAGTCTGTGTGTAACGGGACAGGGTCTCAGTGTGGAAAGATGGAATGTTCTGGAGCCGGACGGTGGGGACAGCTGCAAAGCATGTGAATGTGCTCGGTGTCCCTGAGCTGCTCACTTAGAAGTGGTTAAAATGGTAAATTTTATGTCATGTGTATTTGGCACAATACAGAAAATTCGAACATCCATCAAAGGCCCTCCCCAGAGGTAACCACTGCGGTCACTTGGGCGTGTGCCCTCCGGAGGTGGTTCTGTTCATATAAATGTATCTACAGAGACACCTATAGGGAGTTTCTTGGTACAGGTTTGGCTTTTTTTTTTTTCTTTTTATGTAAACATATCAAACTGGGGCTACCATTCTTTTTAAAACAATTTCTAAGTAGGCTCCGTGCCCCACGTGGGGCTCAAACTCATGACCCAGAGATGAAGAGTCCCATGCTCCCCTGACCGATCCAGCCGGGTGCCGCCTGGCTTTGTTTTCTCACTTTTACTTGCTTCCCTCATCCAGCGTTGTCGCTGGGGCGCGGTCCGTCTGCCTGGATGCGTGTACCCCACCTTCTGTAACAGCTGCCCAGCAGTCGCCGCGTCCCCTTGGACGGGCACTTTGGGGCTTGCCAGTGACACAGCGTTTGGACGCACACGGGTCCCGGTTTGTCTTTGGTGATTTGGAGGGTGAACCAGCAGGCCACGAGGCACACGCACGTATGTGTGCACACCCACGGGCTCTTCCTCACTCGGGGCCCAGCGTCCTGGACTGACCCCCTAAACTCTGTCTCCTCTGTCACTCTCCCTTCTCAAACCCCACGGCTGTCATCGAGAGCACTGGCCACAGCTGGAAGTGACAGATCTGTGTGTGGGAGACACGGTTCCCAGTGGCCTTGCCCGCTGCTGTGCTCGAAGCTTGGCTGAGAGTAGGCGCTATCCCGGCACCTAGCTCGTGGCCACGCTTTGGGACGGGGCTCATCCCCGCAAGCGTCCCCTTCACTCGCTGGCCACTAGACACACACAGTGCCACTGAACACCCTAAGTGCTGAGCAGCCGCACAGACGGATCCTCTACACCGAGTGCAGCTGCAGCCAGAGCGGGGAGGGGCCCAAAGTGTGGCCCCTGGAGCCAGAACGTGGGAGCCTCTCTCGGTGCTCCGCTCGGGCTGCCCAGTCTGCACAACGGGATAACGGGCCTCCCTCCCGGGGAGAGGGCGTGAAGAGGTAAATAAATCCAGACATCAAGAGCTCAGAGGGTGCCTGGCGAACAGCTAAGTCAACTCATGTCCTGAACCCACAGAACCCTACGAATGGGGCCTCATTTGGGAAAAGGGTCTTTGCAGGTTAAGTAAAGGCTCTTGAGATGAGATCCTCCTGGGGAAGCCCCGTAAAGGTGGCGGCAGAGGCTGGAGTCAGGCGGCCACAAGCCCAGGGCCGCCAGGAGCCCTGGGGTGGAAGGGAGGCTCCAGAGGGAGCCCGGAGTGAGAATTTGGCCAGTGGGGGAGCAGATAAAGAACAGATGGGGGGCTCACCCTCGTCTTGATGTTCTTTGCCCTGTAGGCATACAGCAGGGTAGTCCGAGACTCCTCGAAGTGCGTGCTGGCCGGGCTGATGTGCGCGATCATCACGGTCCGGCTGTTCCCTCCCAGGGCGTCCTGCTCAGCAGAGGGTCTGAGTTGGGGGTGATGGGAAGAGGCCCTCCAGTGCCCGTCCCAGGCCCGCCTGGACCCTCCCTCTGAGGTTCCTGCTCCAAACCCTGAGGGAAGCAGGTGATGGCAGGACCAAGGGCTTGGTGCTCGGGGAGGGGACATGCGGAAGGGACACAATGAGACCTGCCCCAAGGCCACCCCATCGGACCTCTGTTCTGATGAGACCAGAGCAGAGAGGCCAAACCTGCAGGGATGTGTATTTATTGCCTTGCCGATTTGTTTACTCACCCTCTTGCTGTGGAATAGAGGACACAGAGGAATAGAGAGGACAGCACCCAGCTCAGCACAGAGGGCAGTGTCTCAATGTCAGACTGCCCAGGATGGGACAGGCGGCCTCAGTAAGGTAGTGAGCTCTCTGTCTCTGGGAGTATGCAAGCCCCCGGCTGGCCCATACTCAGAGGGATGGCGTTCGAGTCAGGCACTGACTAGCAACGGGGTCTACAGCGTTCTCCTGCCTTCGGGGGTTCCTGGAGGGGTCCTCGGAGCCAGGTCTGGGCCTCCCTCCCGGCAGAGAAGCCCGGGATGATGCGGGTGGCTGCCGCAGCCGTACCTTCAGCAGGCGCGTGAGCTTGCTGTCCCGGAAGTTCACGTACTGCGCCCGGCTGCCGCCTTTCTCGCTGAGCGCGTTGATGCAGTTGCCCAGCGCCAGCAGGGAGCGGTTGATGTGGGCGCCTTCCTTCCTCCTCTTGCCGCGGTTTTGGGTCTGGGTGGGAGAGGACGAGGTCCGCACGGTGCACTGACCCCGTCCCACCCGGGCACCCCTGCTCCCCTGACAGCCTGGGGCCCGGAGGTGGGTGCCGGGACTCTGCGTGGAGCCCTAAGCGTCCAGGGAGGGGTGTGGCCAAGCCAACATGCCCTCCAGTGAGCAAACGAGATGAGAAATGGGTGACTGGGAGCTCTGTGCACGACAACCCCACTCTGACGAGAAACAGACGAGCATGCGGGTTTACGTGGGCGCCCCCCCATGCCGGAACCTCCCTGTCCTTCCCCTCCTGCAGGGGCACCCCCGACCTCACTCTCTGAAGCGGGGGGCCGTGGTGGCCGGCCTTGCACCCGATTTCCTTCATCACGTAACTTCCCTGGCAGCCGCCGTGCTCCTTTACGCGCTTAACATCTTCCTAGCCGCTCTCCACTGGACCCCCCCAGGCTCCACGGTGGCCCAGGACCCCGGCAGCACCTGGCCCACGGCAGGGGCTGCCCGTGTGAAGGTGCAGCATGAGCACCTCCCAGAGCCGGCACCACGGGGACTCTCCCTTTCTTCCCCTTATCTCTATTTTCCACATTTTCTGCACTGTGTTTCTAGTACATGTGAAACCAGGGGGAAAGAACATCTCCTCCTTAAAGGCACGGGAAGCCAACTGACAGCACGGTCTGAGAATCTCTGACACTTCTCCCAGTCTGTCCCAGCTTCCTTATTTGCCAGAAGGGGCAATCTTCCAACTTCACAGGGATTAAAGTGAGGATTCAGTGCGGAACGTGTACAACAGGCCAGCTCGGACCTGTGCCCACAGAGGCAAGCAGTAAACACTGGCTACTAATCTCATTAAGCGGGAGCTGGTGCAGGGTAGGACCAGAGCTGCTGGAGTGGCCGGAGCCAGGACAGCTGCCCAGGTCACGTGTCTGTGTCATAGAGTGAGGGGGCTTTCTCAGAGACCTTGTGCCCTGGAATAGACTACTTTACGCGTGGTTTTCGGTGAAGAAATGACAGCTCGCGAGAACTGAGCAGATTCTCAAAGCAGCCCGTGCGGGTCACTTGAATATACAACTGAAACAAAACCAGGCCCAGAGGGGGAAGCAGCTTGCCCAAAGGCACACAGCAAGTCAGAGGAGAGTGAGATCAAGGACTCAGACCCTGGACCCCCTCTGTGGAAACCCCTCCATCTTGTCCCCTGAGGACACAGCCAAGCCCAGCTGGAACAGGCCAGAGTCCCAGACCTTCATCACATGGGGCTCCACCTGCATGAACCTGTCTGCACCCACATCTGCCTGTGTGTCAGCCGTGTCCTTTGTTGTCTGTACTCTGATGCTTTCACACCTGGAGCCCTTGCTGACCCTAGAGGGACTGCCCCCGCCCCCCCAGGGCCAGCCAGTTCCTGAGTGTCCTAAACCCCTCACCCAGGAGCACACTTCTCGGATACAGACCAGCCAACCCAGAGCCCACACCCCGACCCCCTCCTCCGTGGGGCCCTCACACTCTGGGCCACTGTCCCCCAGTCCTAACCCCCAGGGATCAGACAGCCGGGACAGCCCCCATGCCCTGGAGCCCACTGGAATTACCCAGACTGGCCGGGCCTCAGCCTACTTGCCCTGCCTCACCTGCTCCTTCCCACGGAAACCACAGTAAGGCTCTCGCCCAAGCACCGCCTCCTCTGCCTCCTGACTGGCCCTGGGGCGTCCCCTGTGGCCCGCATGGCATCCCGTGCCCCCTCCTCTGGGAACTGCCAGCAAAGACTATCTTTCCAATGGCGGTCGTCTCCTGGTGTCCTGGCCCTGCTGTGCCTCACAGTTTCTACGAACACACTACATTTTACACCAGCCTGACCCTGGCAGCTGGCGAGGCCCTGCTCAGTTCAGAAGGGCAGGTGCAGGGCAGGTCAGTGAACGGATGAGTGAAACGACTCCGTGATGGAAAACCCCAAAGACACAGAGCACGTGATGCCAACCAGAAGCACGAATATCACAGCAGTGAAAGGCACAGATGCGGGCCCAACGCCCCCAGGCCCAAAGCCTAGATCCACACCACGCCAGGGTCCCGGCTCCACACATGCTCCCCACCCTATCCTGCGCTGGGGGGATTATGTGGACTGTGCACGCTAAGGGCCTGGTCTTTGGGGACGTGTAAACTGTCATTTGTCAGTAACACCGCTGTTCTGACTCGGCCTCTGTCAAACACCTTCTCTGTGCCCGGCCCGGGGCTGGGTCCTGCCCTCAAGGAAGGCCCAGCCCACCGGACAGCACGAGGTAAGCACAGCCCCATTCCCAGAGACAGGTGCCGCAAAGGACAGGCAAGCCAAGAGCCCAGGGGCAGGCAGGCGGGGCCCTCGGAAGGAGTGTCAGGGCCTGTGGCCATGTTGGGCAGGAGTGAACTGGGCACCGTCCTCCCAACAGCCACGTTCCATCTGACATGCCCTTCCTTGCACCCTCCCCCAAACTCCTGATGACCCCACACCACCACCCAGCCCTCCTCTGCAGCCTCTGTGCAGAGTGAATCTCAAAGCACAGGCCTACCCACGCCGTAATCCTCTGGTCACACATCTGCCTTCCCCCAGAGGCTCAGAGCTCCCTGAGGGTGGGTGGGTCAGGAGAGCCTGCCACCCGGGAACTGTGCAATTGTAAGTTCTGGCTCCGTGAGCGTGGCTGCTCAGCACGTGCTGAGAAGCGGCTCACTCTGTAGCCGTATAGCCAGTGAGCTAGGGGCCCTCTGCGGGGTCAGGAGCTGTTCTAGGTGCTGAAGATGCTGTTGGACAAGGAGGGGCCCCGCTCGCAGACCAGAGTGACTGGGGACGGTGTGACGGGGCGGGAGGGGGGACAGAACCTGCGACGCCCGCTCGGAGCCCGCCAGGTCCACCATGAAGAGCTTCCCGACGCGCACTCCCTCCGCCAAGTCTGAGCCGCGGCTCCGCTGGCGCACGGTGACCTGCAGCACCGCGTGGGAGCGAGACGACGT
The DNA here is from genome assembly GCF_024362965.1 of Panthera pardus. Taxonomy (NCBI): domain Eukaryota; kingdom Metazoa; phylum Chordata; class Mammalia; order Carnivora; family Felidae; genus Panthera; species Panthera pardus. Next base: position 14,474,187 of record NW_026526969.1, read on the forward strand.
CTTGTTGGCGGCCGTGGGCTCCTGCGTGCGCTGCCGGTTGCCTTTGGTGAGAAGGTGCATGATCTGAGGACAAAGGGAGAGTTGGGGGTGTCGGGGGCCTCTGAGAGGCCACGCGCTCCCTGCAGAACCACGAGGCAGGAAGGAGGCCTGTCCCCCGAGCCCTATTGGGCAGCTCTTTGCCGACAGAACCTCGTCCAGAGGAAACAATTTCTGGATTGCGGCAGGAACGGCAGGGTGCAGACACTTGTACCGCTCTCCCCTCCTCTACCCGTGGCAGGCCTCACCAACGGATCGCCTGCCTGTGACCCAGAACCTCTCACCGCAGAACCCCGCAGTCGTGTGGGCTCCCTGGAGCTGGCAGGTTGGGCTGAAACCCACTGTGTGCAAGCCGCTGTGGGGATCAGGCCAGCGAGCCTCGCGGGGCACCTGTTACGTGCCGGGCGGTGCTGAGACCACAGAGCATGCGGTGGGGGAGGACACTGACACAGTGTCACCATGGGAGAACGGGCAGGACGTCTCCTCTCCCCGACCTGAACCCACGAGGGGCACTGCTAAGGGCACACGGCTGGGCCTCGAGGCGTCCGTGAAGGACCTGGGGGCAACAGGGAGGCATGAGGCTCTCCAGCAAGCAGGAGGCCCACCCTGAGGGCGGCGCGGAGTGTGGGCCAGCAGGGGGAGTGGGGGGCGGACAGATAAGACAGAGGGCTGCAGACATGTGGACAACACGCCCACTCAGGATGGCAAGTGGGTTTCAAGCATGCAGTTGACCCTGACAGGCTGGGCTGCCGTGTAGGGAAGGGCTCCCAGCCTGCGTCTGGGTGCAGCAGGAAGAATGGGCGGTCCATCGGTGACATCTGCCCTGGGTGCGGGCCGGGGGAGGGGTGTGGGCGCAAGGACAACGTCCCCTCAGCTGAGAAATGACACGGAGCTGTGCGTCCAGCTCCGCCCCCTGAGCTGTGGCGAGCGCGGCCGCCCGGGCTGAGGCACGCCTCTCTCCGGGGGCCCCTGGGACCCTCACCTCCTGCGCGTTAGAGGTAGAGACTTCCGTGAGGCCTGCGATCTGGATGCTGCCCCGAGAATCTTCCCTCAGGTCCAGAAACCCTGAGGACGGGTTCAGGAGGTCCCGAATCACTTCGTTGTAAATCTGGGAGGGGAGACAAAAGTTGGAAACTGAGAAGCTTTGGTGCAAAGAAAGCGGGAGGTTTAGTATCAGGTATCACGGGCCTCGCGGCTGCGGGGAGATCTCAGACGCCCCGAGGGCTGACAGTCCCTGTGAGGGGTATCTGGGGGGGGGGGGGGAGACAGAGGCTTGCTGTGCACGGGGCACCGAGGTGGTGGGCAGCTCACCTCCAGGTAAGACATCGACACACCCCAGTCCGTGCTGCCGCGCGTCTCGATGGCCCGGAACAGGTCACTGAGGGTCCGCAGGTAGACGCCGGGCTCCGCGTCCATGCCCAGCATGGTGTACGTCTTCCCTGCGCCTGCAGACGGCGGGGCGCCCGCCCAGGCGGGGAGTCCTGAGTGGGCTCCAACCCACCCGGGTGCTCGCTCCCAGGAGACCGTTCACATGTCCACCCACCCTGGACAGACTGTCCTGACCACGCTGACACATTCATCTTCCACCTCGGGAACCAGGGGAAAGACCCGGAGTCTGATGGCTCACGTGCGGGAGAAAGCGCGGACGCAGGGATAGCGGGATCAGAGCAAGGACACAGACGGTGTGGGGGGTGGGCCCCAGAGGCGTCCTCTTCCCCCAGGCCCGAGCCGGTGCTGTTTCTACAGTGACGGGACCCGCGTGCAACTTGCTGCAGAGTCCCTCTCTACGGGGGCGCCACTCGCCTGCCCCCAACCTGCTCCCCAAACGCCAGAGCCTGGCACGGGGTGCGTGCTCCCTAAGGCCTGCTGAATGAAGAAGCGAAGCGAACAGGCCGCAACTCTGGGCAAGGCGCGTCTCAGGCCTCAGTCTCCCCACCTGCCCCGGCCCTCTGTGATTCTGGTTTCAGGATTCAGCAGGTAGCTCAGCTCTGCGGACCTCTGTCGAGCCCACCCAGTGGGTGCGGAGAAGACGTCTGTGGGTTCTGACAGGCAGCAAGGTGCGGGCTTTGGCTGAACCCCAGACTCACTCCTCCCAGCTGTGTGACCTTGGGGAGGTCATTCTAGCTGAGGCCCAGCTGTGTTGTGTGCAGAAAGGGGATGGCCTGACCTGCCTCTCGGGGCTGCTCCCAGGACAGAAGAGTCGGTGAGACCAGTGCGTGGCAGGTGTCTTGTACCATCAGGGAGAGTCCACTCCCCCCACCCCATGCCCTCCTCGGGGCGCTGCCCAGGGCCCTACCTGAGGGGCCATAGGCAAACACCGTTGCATTGTATCCAGAAACGACGCCTTCCACTAGGTGCTGGGTGGTGGCACGGTACACATCTTCCTGTGAACGGACAGACGGATGGACGGTGGAACGCACGGCCCAGTGAGTCAGGGCACGTGGCTGCTGGAGAGGACACACGTGTGATGTCTGCAACGTCCCGTTCCCTCTGCCCATGGCCAGGGACCCCCGGGAGGACGGTAGCGGCCCCTGTCCTGCTGTGCCACCCCCAGGGTGAGGTGGGGCCAGGCTCCCAGCTTCCAGGGAGGATTACGCGGGAGTGACAGCTCCTGCCAGGAGCCTGACATCCGCTCGGTCCTAGACACCCATGAGTCCTCTCCAGGACTTCTCAAGATCCGAGAGAAACCACACAGAATGCAGCGAATGGAAGGTGACAGCAGGATTTGTGTGTCTGTGAAGAGCGTCGGGACTCCCCTCTCTGGGGCAAAACCAGGACCGAGGGGCGAAAGTTTCAGGACGGTAGCATTTCACGTAAGGCAACAGTGCCTAGCAATAGGTGTGCTAGTGAGCTCCCTGTCCACAGGGGTATTCAAGAAAGGATACCTCCAGGGGTGTAGGTTTGGCTGCATTAGGCAGAAATGACAGTCCCACCTCCTCTGCCCTGCAGGGCACCCACTCTGGACGCTGCTGTTCATGTCACTGAATTGTCCCCATAGCCCTGGCTGGTCACACAGCTCAGAGGCTAGAGGCACCATCCTGTACTGCTTTCCTCAGCTCTGGACTTACACCGTCAGGGACTGTGACCTGGCCCTGTGTGATCTCAGGCAGCCTCGTTTCCCCATCTGTAAAATGGGGATCAGGTTTCCATGTTTTAGAGGATCGTTGAGAAGCTGGCGAGACAACGCACGTCGAGCCCTCGAGGACAGCGCTCGACAGGCAGCAGCCACTCAGCAGGACCCTCCTGTCGTCGACCCAGCTACCATCTCGGGAGTGAAGGAAGCATGCCTGCTCAGACAGCGGCCGAGTCCCGAGGGAGGGGACATTCCCAGTGCCAACGGGCAGTGGTGGGCCTCGACGGGCCCTGTGGCGCACGCCCGTCCTGCCTGAGATGCTGTCCCCAGCCTCCCCACTGCTCCTCCCGCTGACGTCCCGAGTCTGGATCCCTCCCTGGAGCTGCAGCGGCCTGATCCGTGCCGAGCCCAGCTGATGCCCGTCCACCCAGAGCCAGGAAGGACGGGAGTGAGTGGTCGTGTCCGCCCCGGCTTCGGGGATGCTGGCGTGCCTCAATCAAGAGCCGGGAGACGCGGAGGAGCCCGTGGTTCCCGGGCAGTTGGAGGTGAGGTGCGCAGTGCAAGGAGGGGCCCCAGGGCTCCGCTTCAGCTGGGAGGGGACGAGCAGCTGGGTGCAGGGCTGGCAGCACGGAGCCCACGTCCCTCGCTGGCTTTGTCTTGGGGCCAAACAGCCCCAGACATCATCACCCTGGGGGTGACATTCCCACCTCCGGACGCCTGGGTTCAAATCCTGCTCTGCCGGGCTCCCCTCTCTAGCATGGGGTGACAAGACCCCTCTCACGGACGAGGGTCGGGTGACGTGCTGGACAGCCTTCCGTCCTTGGCTACAGGTGCTGGTGAGTCTGGCCTGATGCTGGGCCCGAACCCCCTGCCCTGGCCTCACTGGGATCTCGTGGAGGCTCAGCTCCTCCTCTGTGTGTGTGTGGGAGGGGCGCCCAAGCCCCGGCCTGAACCCCTTGCCCCTCTGTCAGGTTCTAGCTCTCTGCAGCATGCCCTCACGGAGGACCAGTTCTCCCTGCTTACTCAGCCCACCTTCCCCCTGGGATTGGGGCCCGGGGCAGGGAGTGTGCCCTAGCCACATGGGCGGCGGAGGGGACACCCTTTCCTTGCTTGGATGGGTGAATGAGAAGATGTGTGAACCCCGGGCACCCGTGGGAGGGGGCCTCCTGCTACCTGCCCCTGGGGTGGCCCCTGTGCCAGCCTCCTACTCGTCAGGGAGACTCCCGTGAGAAGTCACGGATGGGACCACCTGCCCGCCAAGTCCTCCAGGGGGTCTCCAGGGTCTGGAGAGGGCCCCCGCGGCCAGCCTGGCCCGAGGAGAGGACGCGGGTGGCTATGGGCTGGGGGGTACCTGTGAGGCATGCTGGTCGAAAACGGTGTCGAAAATGAAAGTCTTCTCCCGTGACCGGTGTGCCCGCAGTGTGTCCTCGGGGTCCTCGTCGGGGTCCATGAGCACCGCCATCTAGGAGCAGCGAGGGGGCTGCTCAGGGTCCAGGCAGGCTCCACGCACCCTCAAGGACCCAGGCCCGCCCACCCTCGATGACACGAGGGGGCTCCATACGGGGCACAGACGGGCTGCTCAGCCAGGAGGGGGTTCTGGGGGCTCCACCCCCCGGCGTCCTCCCCACTTCCTAAGCAAAGGGGTAGCCTCTCCAGGCTACTGCACCCCCAAAGTCACAACTGGAAGCCCTCAGGCCTGCTGGGCTCTGCCCCCCGGCACCCCCAACACCAGCACCCAATCAACGCCGAGTCCCCCACACAACGGCGGGTACCAGGGCTCAGTGAAGAACCCCCTGGGCTCTGCAGGGACACCCTTTGAAGAAAGCCCTTTGATGAACTGAGGGATGGACCGCAGGGGCTGCCGTGCGCCTCCAGGCCACCCTGAGTGCACGAGTGCGTCCACTCCCCACCCCCAGCTCTGCAGCCTGCTTCTGCCTCTCCTTGTGGGGTTAACCATCCCCCCCCCCAACCCAGTCTCCCGGAGGTGGGGGGAAAGCAAGGAGTCTGAGGGCCTCTGGGGACGGGGAGGTTCAAAGGAGCCTCTCCAGGGCCATTAGAGGCCATCAGCTCTGTTTACTCTGAGAGGAGCTCTGGGACTGGGGGAGAGAGAGGGCGCCAGGAGAGAGCCACAGAGTCCTGGGGGCAAGGCTGGGCAGACCGAGAGCCTGGCTGCCAGGCCTCCTGGCCACCAGGTCGAGCCCCCTCTGGGTCCACAGCTTTGGGAACAGGTCTTGGGAGTCCGAGGGCTGCTCAGAGGTTCCTGGGGAGTCCGCGGGGCAGGAGCGGCCCCAGAGGCCTGCCCCAGCTTCAGGCCAGCACACTTTCCATGATGTAAGCTAACCGGGAGAGACTCTCCAGAAAAGGACTCTGGCGGCCCCGGTCCACACAGTTCCCACCACAGGTGCTCACTGTGAGCCAGGCCAGAATGTTGGAGGAACTGGGCAGGTCCCTGCAGGGGCCCACAGCCCAGCGCCGGGTAGGCCTGGCGGTTAAACAGGCTCGCACCAGCGAGGGGCAGTGCTCCCCCACCAACCTGGGCAGGGGGGCAGCTGAGTGGGCGCGGGGCCTCCTGCTGGGGAGATGGCAATGTTTGGACACTGCCAGTGCCCTAAAGGCCGCTGACTTGCTCACATTAAAACGGTGAATTTTGGGGGCGCCTGGGTGGCTCAGTCGGTTGAGCGTCCGACCCAGTTTTGTCTCAGGTCATGATCTCACGGTTTGTGAGTTCGAGCCCCGTGTTGGGCTCTGCACTGACTGCAGAGCCTGCTTGGGATTCTCTTCCTCTCTGCCCCTCCCCTGTTCTACCTCTCTCTCTCAAAATAAATAAATAAACTAAAAAAAAAAAAATTAATTAAATAGCAAATTTTATGTTTTATGAACTCCGCTTTGATTTTTTAAAAAGCAAGTTACGTCTTGTACAGAGCAGAGCGAGGCAGCCTTGGGAGAGGCCCCAGGTGGGCTCTAGCAGACCCTGGAGTGGAAGGATAGACCAGACAGGATGTGGGGGGAAGGCAGGGCAGGGGCCCGGGGGGGGCGGTTGTCAAAGCACCCTGTCACCCGCGCGCGCACAGCCCCACTTCTGCTGCACAGACCGATGTGTTCACAATGTCCAGAAGGGCCTAGGCCCTGCGAAAAGTGAAGTTCGAACTCATTAAAGCCACTTCCCTTCTCCTGACACACTCTCCCCACACCGAACCCTTCCCCATGATCCAGAAGTCTCCCTAAAGTCGCCCAGTCCCCAAAGCCCAGGAAGTGGGAGAAGTTCTCCCCACGAGGAGTACAGCATCCTCAACTAGGAATCGATGGGCAACCCCCCCCCCCCCCGCAGCTGCCCTGGGCCAGGGTGGGCAGGGGCCACTGTGCAGGTGTGGGTCGGTCACCTCCCAGCTGTGTGGCCAGCAAACAAGAGGCTGCATTCTGACCTCCGTTATCAGGTAGGGCGGGAGTCACCCTGGACAGCGGGGGCACTCCCTGGGAGGAGGTCCGTCAGTCCCCAGATGGGCTGCCACCAAGGTTTGGGCATTAGCGACACTCTCCTGAGAGCTGTTACAGATTCCAGAATACTCCCTCCCTCCCCTGTCCGCGTTAATCAGTACCGTGCACGGGGCAGTCTCCAATCCACCCCCCCCCTCCCCCCCCCGCCAAAGGTGCCTGGCTGGTCACCTGCCCCTGGGTGACTGAGGCCCAGCCCGCATCCCGACCCCCCAGTGCGGTTGTGGTGTGAATTCAGCTGAGTCAACGCTGTTTCCCTATCAACACCACATACACTCTTCAACCCTGGGCCAAAGCCTTTCCTGCAAATCTCTGCTTCCCCCAATTTAACGACCCTCACCTTGATTTACTGCTTAGCGATCTACGGATCAGCACTAATTCACCGCAGCCTCTGCCCAGAGCACCCAAAGTGTGCAGCCCACACGCTCTGTCCATTTCTTCTTCCCGTGGCGTCCTCCGGGGCTCCCCTCCGCCCTGCCGCGTCAGCACCAGGCACCCCCATCTGGCAGGCTCCCCGCCCTGGGTCCTTCGCCTCTGAAGTGCTAACACACTCCCGGGCACTCCATTCAACCCCTCGTTACAGCTGCCTTTCTAACAACAGATGGAAAAATCCAATTCATCTGACAGAATTTGTCTTGCCCGCCCCCCCCCCCCCACTTGGCATTTATTCTGGCATTTCTTTTTTTAAAATTTTTTTTTTCAACGTTTTTTAATTTATTTTTGGGACAGAGAGAGACAGAGCATGAACGGGGGAGGGGCAGAGAGAGAGGGAGACACAGAATCGGAAACAGGCTCCAGGCTCCGAGCCATCAGCCCAGAGCCCGACGCGGGGCTCGAACTCACAGACCGCGAGATCGTGACCTGGCTGAAGTCGGACGCTTAACCGACTGCGCCACCCAGGCGCCCCCATTCTGGCATTTCTAAACCACGCTGAGAGCTCATCTTGTGAGCGGTTTCTGAGGAGTAGGGGTCCTGGCTCCACCGTACCACGGTCACCGGGGCCCTTTTCCAGCAAAGGGCCTAGACCCTGACCTGGTCCTGCCAGACCGGCTCTGGCCCCCCCAGCCCTTGGGGATCACGCCTCCGCCAGGCCCCCTGGTCTGGGCAGCCACACCCACCCCTGCCACAGGGCCTGAGCCACCCTCCCCTCTGCCTGGATCGCCCCCTCCCGGAGACCACCGACCTCTCCCACCTCCTCTAGCTGCTGCTCAAGGCCTTAGCCCTTCCGTGACCACCTTTGCTGTTTGATCCTCTGTGACACCGAACGCCCCTGAGGCTACACCTTCATCTCTTCATCGTTCGCCCCCACCCTGGACCGGAAGAGTCCTCGGGTCTCTCACGGGTCCGCCCCGGTGTCTGCAGCAGTGTCCGGTGTTGATGTTCACTAGGTGTCGCGACCCTGTGCCCCCACAGCCTCACCTGGTCTCCCACTTTGTGGGCGATGACGGTGGCCCCTTCCTCCAGTTCTGTGTCACTGAGCGGGCGGATCCGAAGCGCCACCTGAGGGCAGGACACCATGGCGGCTGCCTTCCGGGGGCCCCACCGAGGCTGCTCCCGATTCTCCAGGGACCCCCAGCCCAAACTCTTGCCTTGCCCCCCCCCCCTTCACGAGGGGGTCTCCCTATAACCAGCCGATGGGTGTGTCCCGGGCCTCGGCTCATCCACCGTCGGGTGGGCTCAAGTTCCAAGTCACCCAGCAGACGGGTCTGGCCAGCCCTCGCAGGACCTGGAGCTCCTCAGAGAGGAGATCACAGGGCAGGGGGTGAAGAGGGAGAGACAGGGGAGCAGAGGCAGGGCCCTGGACGGGGACCCGCAGCCCCGACACCTGACCTGTGCCAAGTGGGCACCTGTACCAAGGGGCAGAGGGCCAGGAGGCAGCCTCGGGGACATGCGGCCGTAGGCCTGTCAGGAACACGAGGGGGGATGCTCACCACGAGTGGCTGGTCCCTGGGCTCCATCTGTCTCAAGGCCGGGCTGCCCCGGGCTGGGGAAGGGCCGGTGGCCGTGGGGCCGGACGGCGTGACGTGCTCAGTGCTCTCCTGGTGACCTGTCTGTGCAGCAGGCCCCCCCCCCTCCAGCCTGCCCCACCTTGGTGACATCAGCAGGCCCCAGGAGCCCAGCCAGTCCTTAACTGTCGGCACACGTGGGACCGCACACGTGGCTCGGGAGGCCCCAAGGAGCTGCGTGGCCCAGGCCCTGGTGGATGCAGGCCAGCTGCATGCTGGGCACGCGGGGTCTACGCCCTCACCTGATGCCATGGCAACCCCAGGGTTCCTAGTTGCCTGCCTGAGCCACACAAAGCTTGGCCTTGGAGCATCTCCACCGAAAGGGGACAAACACCACTAGCTAACGCTCAACACAATCTTAACTACGAACGCTTTTCCCCAGATGCCATTTCCAGATTCTGACTGGGATGTGGTTTTTAGCAGCCAGTCCCACTCTGCACCACACCCAGGGCCAGACTGACTTTCACCTTTGGGTGGCTGCACACAACCTTACCCTGCAGCCTCCAGGTTAGTCGGTGCATGGTGACCCAATGCAGGGCGCCCTTGCCAAGTCGAGAACCAGAAGCGGGGAGAACGAGCTGTTCCCCCACCTGAGGACAGTCACAAAGAGGCCAGATCCACGAAGTTCAAATCTGAGAAACACAACTTTGAGACAGCTACAGCACTCAGAGGCCCACAGAGGGCATCCCACAGCAGCAGCAGGGGTTGGGCCTGAAGTCGAATGAGTCCCTCGAGGTCACCAGGGCTGTCCTGGCCTGCCCAGCCCAGGGGCCATGACCAACTGCCAAATGTGCCCGTGCGGCGGGCGAGGGCAGGGTCGTGTGGGGCCTGCTGTGTTCTCCTCGGCGTCTGGGTCAGTACTGAGCTCTAGGTCAACCTCACCCCATGAACAAGGCAAGGGGACAGCGGAGAGAGCCGCCCATCTAACGCCCACGTCCCCCTCTTCCATGAAGGCTCCAGCCTGTGACCACAGGATCCGCCGAAAAGCCCGTCTCTGATTTCAACACGAGGGTACACGCCCTCCCATCCTGCCTGCCTCTGGAAACAGGACGAGGACAGCGGGCCGGTGCGGGCGGCTGGGGCCAGTGCCCACCCTGATGCCCCAGCCAAAGAAGCCAGAGCGAGGGGGACGCCCCGCCCCCACAGGAAGGATCAGGAACACTCTCTCCCTGGGGCTGGCCCTGGGAAACCCACTTCCAGAGCACGAGAGAGAGAAACAAACCAGGTGTTTCAGAAATTCTTTTATTAACAAATCACATAAAACAATTACAACTACCGAGTCGGAAACAGTCGAAAAGTAAATTTTTTGAAAGCTGTTAAAAATCTGTGAACGTGATCCAAACATGAGCCTTTTCCTTCTTACCGTCATCAAATTAAAAAGCCAGGTCTCGGCACGCTGAGGCTTAAAGGGTGTGAGAGCCAGTAAGAAACACGGGACACCGCGTGCGGACGGGCGGGACCGGGAACCGGGGAGAGCGCCCAGTGTCGCCTCGCAGCCGGGGGCGTGGGGCTGGCGGCCCCAGCCCCCGAGCTGCTTCTGCCCCACGGATGACAGCTTCTCCTCCAATCCCAATGTGTCAAGTTCATGGGCACCACGGCCGTGAAAGCGCAGCGAGCCCGTTCTGTGCGTTTTGACCCAGGCTCTCGGCTCCCGGAGACACAAAGAAAGAGGAGGCGCGGTGGAGTCTGACAAGGCACCAATGGGTAGCGGACGTTGCGAATCAACAGGGGCTGAGATTACGTGGATTTGCTCACTCCCTTCTCAGGAGAGAAATCAAGCTAAACAGTCAAAGACGACCACGTGACGGCGGCTAAGGTGGCAACTCTCACGAACAACTTAACTTGTAGGACTCCAAGGAAGTCTAGAAGGGTCTTTCTCACCAGGTCAGACAAGTGTGGAGAACAAAAAAAATGCTGCAAGAACGGTTTTTCTGCACCGGTCAGACCGATGCTTTAGTTTGCAGCTCAGCTGAGAAAACACAACCAAATCGGGAGGTGGGAGGGCACCACCACAGGGGGAGGGGGCACAGGAACCAAGTTCGAGGCCGGTGTCTACGTTAAGGAGGAGAAAGACAGCTTTTTCATACAGGTTTGTTTTTATTTCCACGCTCAGCCTGTTGAGAACCTAGCACAACCTGAACGGCGTGGCTCCCGTTTCCACGACACAGCCACGCTGGCCCCCCGCCACGGGACAGGACGAGTTCTCGGAGGGGGACGGCTGGGCGCGCCCCTGCCGCGCACGAGTCTCAGTAACAAACAGTGGTGGCATGACTTGGAAAAAAAAAACCCCAAACGAGAGAAAAGGAAAGCGGTGCCTTGAAACCTCCCCCGCGGTGGGGACCGGGGGCTGAAGGCACAGCGACGTGCGGGCAGGGGAGAATCCGGGCGCACAGTGAGGAGCGAGACAAAGCACAGGTAAAACGCAGGCATCGTGCGCACTTTCTGCAGGACGACCTCATTCCAGCACGAGCCCCGGGGACGCTGCAAGAAGGATCAGGTGTTTACTCTCTGCCCTACGCCGCGACGACGAGACGGACATTAGCAAGGGCTTCTGCGGAAGGCGCGCCCCGACCGCAGGCACAGGGCGTACGATCTCAGAAGGCGGAAGGGACCCGAGGCTCTCCCGCCTGACGCCAGAGATGAGCAGGCGCAGGAGTCCCGGAGCGGGGGAGAGAGCCCCGCCCGCTGGCCGCCCCGCACACAACGCTGCCCCCGCTCGCCTGCCGAGGAAGCCCGCGTGTGCTCCGGAGGCTCCCATCTCAGACCCACAGGCCTGTCTCTGCTGGGCACACCGAGGCCTTTTCCCGGCACGCTGCGGCTGGCCTCCCTCCTCTTCCCCAGCTCCGCCTCTCACCCACGACCAGAGCCCACGTGAGGGGCGCGCTCCCCAAATCCGGGGCTCGAGGCCCCGCCGTGTTCAAAGAGGCCCCCCTCGGACAGCCAGGGTGTGCACCTGACCCTTGCAGGTTCCATGAAAAGGGCCCGCCGACCCTGAGCACGTGAACCTGGCTCTTTTCTCAGCGAAGGGACAGCACAAGACGGGCCCGCGTCTGGGTGTGGCTCGTCCCCGTCTGAAGAGGTCTTACCACGCTGCTCAGGTCACTCCGGATTGCCCAGGGGGATGATCTCCTCGGTGACGAAGAACTCGATGGTCTCCTCCTCCCAGTCTTCCACGTTGCTGTCCAGCTCGTCCGTGTCCACGCCTGCGGGGGTGGGGGGAGGGAGTGATGTGGCGTGCAGACAGCCCACTCGGGGAGGATGGGGACACGTGGGTACATGCCCACGTGTGCCCACTCCAGCCTCCTCCACAGGACTGTGCACGTGAACCTGTGGCCATAGCAAACTGGGTTCTTTGACAAAAACACCTGACGCTTAACTGGAAAGCCCACACAAGAGAGAGAAAAATGTTTCAACAGTCCTGTCCTAACAAAACACGTCTCCAGCTAATGGTTACCTCCTCGCAACTCCAAACGTTCATTTTTCTGCTCCATGTAGAGCTCCTGGGCCATTTTCCGGTATTTTCGGAAATCTTCCATCATGGTGCGTCTTCTCTCCACTAGTTCCTGTGCGCGGAAGTGGGAGAGTCACGGGGCTGACGGTCCCCTCACCACCACGAGGACGGAGGTCAGGTCGGCAGTCACCACCACCAACCAACCCCCGCCCCTGCCCCAGGACAAGAACGGAGGGCGCGCCCTCCTCCTTCCCCTCACACACACCTGGAAGGCCAGTCTGTGCACATGGGCAGTGGACAAGCACCCCCCTGTCCCCCTCCTCCCGGGACCTGACACTGTCCCTTCCATGTCAGAGAGGGACAGTGGCCGCCTGTGGCACTTCCCACAGTCCTAGGACCAAGCTAACCTTTGAGGCTTTGGATTGGCTCAGACGATCCTTCTGTTCAAAGATCTTGGAGTATTTCTTCAGATCCTTTTTAATTTGCTGAGACAAAAACAAACACAAGCCAGTCAGGATTTAAACATTCGAGGGGCACCTGGGTGGCTCAGTCGGTTAAGCGTCTGACTTCGGCTCAGGTCACGATCTCACGGTTTGTGAGCTTGAGCCCCACGTCGGGCTCTGTGCTGGCAGCTCAGAGCCTGGAACCTGCTTCGGATTCTGTGTCTCCCTCTCTCTCTGCCCTCCCCCTCTCACGCTCTGCCTTTCTCTCTTCCAAAAATAAACGTCACAACAATTTTTTAAAAAATCTCTAAGAATCACACACACCATCTTCAAAGTGAATAACGGGCAACGGCATCCTCACGGATCACTAGCACACGGCCGCCCGCGAGCATGCAAACCCCCGTCTGCAGGGTTCACAGTGGCGAGGCCCTACCTCTCGTGTGGTCCACTCTCCCCCAGCGTTGCCCCGTTTCTCTGTGACTGCTCAGGGCCCCCCTCGATCCTGCCAGCACGCTTCACCAGCCCCCAGCACCTGCTCATCCCCTGCAGCTCACGCCAACGTCCCCGGAGGGCACGGATGCGGCAGGAACGGCCCAAAAACCCACATTCACAACACCGAAACCATTCCCACTGGCTTCCCGGTGTTCCCGCAGCTCTTCCAAAGGCACCCGAAAACGTCACGTTCCCATTCCCCACTCGTTACCGCCCCAGCAGCAGTGATGGGAAAGAGGCTTCCACGTTTCCTTGACCCCGGGGCCCCAGACCTTGATCTGGTCCTGGCTCAGGAGCGTGGGGGGCCGAGGTCTCCACAGCAGCTGGCAGAAACGGTCCTTGTTGTTCTTCTGCAGGAGACGCCCTTGGAAAGTCCACAGCCAGTAAGCGTTGTCCACCTGCACGGGGACAGAGGGCAAAGCGCTGCTCGCCACCCCGTCACAGCGAGACGCAGGGGGCCCCCTCACAGGGCCACCCCAGTCAAGCGCTCCTCCGACGGCTGTTTAAGAGCCGACGACCGACGGTGTGGTATCTGGGCGACAGCAGTGAATCAAAGATCTCTGCTTCTTGGGAGCTCACGCAGCAGGGGAACGCCGTCACCAAACACGACAGAAAGCTACCCGCGTCACAGAGCACGGCGCGGAGTACCTACGAAGGGCGTCACGGGGCATCGGCTCCGTTACCGATCCGCAGTGGAGAACTCATACCGGAACGTACACTGACAGAGTCACTAAACACAGTGTTCGGCTCGGCTGACATCTTTTCCGCGGCACCGCCTTCCGGATGAAGGAAGCGGGACCTGAAGCTACATGCTGGCGTGAGCTGGTCCCAGACCAGCACTTTGGGAGCACGTCGGGATCTGACGGAGGGGCCCGCGGCCTCAAAGATTTTAACGAGGCCCAAGGTGGGCCTCACGGAGACGGCGCTCAAATTTAGACACACGGCACGATCACCATGAAGCGAGTACAGAGCTTGTCCTTAAGACAGCACGGTGACGTTTGCCGAGTCGGACTCCCAGAACGTTGTTCTTTTGTTAAACGGAATCGCCCGGATACGACCTCCTAGGCTGTGGACTCGCAGGAGCTGGTTCAACTCTCAGAACCTCCGTTGATAAAGAACAGTAACTAAACAGAGCAGACGCTCGGCAGAGGCCCCCACCCCCTGCAGCTCAGGAGCACTGAGCCTGGAGCACTGCCACGGACACTCCGGCACGGAGACACCACGCGGAACGTGCACCACACACAGGCCCTCACACCCACGGAGCACGGCATTTCTCCAGTTCTTCAGGCTACCGACGTTCGAGACTAAGAAACGGGCTCCCTCACACGTGCTTTCGTGTCCTCTCGGGGAGTCCCAGACCCCAGACCCTAGCCTCAGCAGCCTTCTCCCCGGGAGCTCCTGCTCAGACGGCAAACCGGGACGGAACAGGGACCACAGGCCAGGAACAGGCCCCTGCCCACACAACGCTCGACTCTCGGGAGAGGAAATGAACTCGCGACCAGCCCCCGAGATGGGTTCGAGCCCGTGAGCGCACTGTGAGGACAGTGCAGGGCGGGACGGGTGCTGCCCCCGGAGGAGGCCCGCTCCAGGCAGGGAGGAGCAAATGAGCCGCCTGGGAGGAGCCGGCCCAGTGCGCGCACGCTCCCAGGGGAGCGGGGGAGCAGGCAGAGGCCGCCACACCGAGGGCCCGGTGGGCTGGGCAGACAGGGCTCCTCTGAACCACAAGCTTCTTGAGCGTGGAAAAATCGTGCTGGGAAACTGTGTGCGCGGTACGGCACGTCCTCCCTCCACCTCCAAGCCACAGGACAGCGTGGCTCTGAACTGCGGGGCAAACCACCCAACCCGATTCCCACTGGGAGAAGCTCCCCGGCTACTGCGCCAGAGGAAGGCGGCCGGGGCTCAGGCCGCAGCGAGTGTAAGACGTCCGACTTGGGGAAGAAATCCGGGAACGCCGGCCGCCTCACGCACGGCAAGGCCGGCCGCTCGGGTGCTCTGCTGGCGAGGGTTTCGGGGCAGCGGCAGCCGGACAGGGCCCCAAAGAGCAACTGAAGAACCACCGTAGGGCGACCCCGGGGAGACCCGGGAGGGGAGGAGGGTCTCACGCTGCGCGCGGGCTACCCGGGGCCCCGTACCTTATGGCTCCACCAGGACACGGAGGTGACCACGTAGCGCCCGGTAGGGTCCCACTCCACATCGGACGCCATGTAGTGCTCCGCGATGTTCATGACCGTACAATCCGAAGTGTCGACGAAGGCCAAGGCGCCGTTCATACTGGGGGGGCAGAGCGTGCGGTCAGGCCACACGGGCCGGCACGGCGCCTCGCTCCTTGTGGACTCGAGGGCAGGACACGGGAGAGCCCCGGGCATCCCCTACCACCGCCTGGCTGCTGAGGAGAACTAATCCAGGAGCCATCGCCCAAGGGTGTCGTGAACAAAGACAGGGGAAGCGCACACGGCACCTTGCACGCCTGCCAGGACTGCCTTCCAAGAAGACATAGGCCAAAGCCCCAAAGACACCTCCAATGAAGTCAGAACACTGAACAACCAGAGCGTATTCTGCTCATGCGCTCCCACGGCTGCCGGACGGCCAAGGACGGGGGGACGCCACCCGCCCCACGGTCACCCGGGACGGAGGCAGGCTCCGAGCTCACACAGCCCTCCCGCCAGAGGACGGCGTTTACGCCAGGCTCGCTGCCCTGCCACCAAGACGGCTCACCTAACCGCGAGGAAATGACAACACTCGCACGTCCTCCAGGCGCACCCGGAACACACTTGCAGGGGGACGGTTCTGCCCGACCCGGGGTCGACCCGAGTCTGAGCAAGACGGGATGGCCCTTTCGTGCAGGACACGCGCCCCATCACGCTAAAGGGACCGCTGTGATGGTTCCGAACCCGGAGCTTGACCCGTGAGGCCCACAAGCGTGGCTCAGGACACGCAGAAGGCAGCAGACAGTAGGAACCCACCTCCTTAGGCCAGCCAACACGACAAACTGTCCCTGGGGGCTCCAGAAGATGGTATTTGCCTGCTGCTTATCAAACATTTCTGAAAGCAAAGACAGCGGCTGTTAGAAGTCTGTGAAGGGGTGGGCGATGGGTTCACGCGGCCTCAGTGGGCAGACATCCACATGTGCTCCCCACGCCTGGTTCCTCCCGGAGAAAACATTTTGGAAAACCCACTGTCTGGGTACGTTTTTAAGTTATGACCTACAGTTCAAACACAAAAGGAAAAAGGAGATACCCTGAAGCTACGATACGATTTGTAGTAACATCTCATGTTCGGAGACACCTACTTCCCAGTGAAACTGCACAGAGGACTCACCGTAAAAACTGTCATGGGGTCACGGGGTCTCCACACGAGGGCAAGAAACCCACACCCCCCACCAGACGTGGAGAGACACATATCACCCAAGAAAGCTCAAGACCCACCCTTCAGGGACTCGAACACCTTCTGAACTCTGTAGTCACAAGTCATTTGAAAGCTGCTACTTTGCCCAACACCCTGAGGCTCACATCCCACGAGGGGCCAGCAGAGCCCCTGGAGAGCAGACCGTTAAGGCTCAGGCTGCACGCTAGGGTCTCTTCCCTGGAGGACACAAAGTGAACCCCCTGGGGCCTGGTCCCGGCCTGCAGGGGATCCAAGGACGGGGGGCCCAGCGGGGACAGGGAGACGTGAGGAGGGCGACACCATCCAAAGGACAGGATTCTCAGACCAAACAAAGGAGGAACAGAAACTGTAAGCTGTCCTTTAACAACCACGCGTGTTAACAGAACACACACAATTGTCCCAGCATGGACATGCGACCTTCCAAGGTGGGTAACAGGGCGTTCAGGGATGGAAGGCACTTGGGACGCTGGCCATTTGCAAACCTACTTCCTAACGAGACAGCGCAGATCTGGGAGCCCATAACGACTCCTACTTCCTCGTCTGTGGCAGGGAATTAATGATGCGGTCAGTTTTGCGGCTGCCACCCACCTACCCCAGACGGTTCTACCACAAACACCACTGAGCTCAGGAGGTAAAAGCTGAGTTCACCGGAGTTCTCTCCAGACAAGCTCCGCACCTGAACCATTAGACACCGAACCAACCCACTGTCTTTCCTGCGAGGAAGCTGTGCACGAGGGGCCCTGCTGAGAGAGGCCAGGACCCTGCTTGCCTCGCACACAGGCAGAGCAGAGCACGGTGGGGACGCGGGGCCCCCAGCCCAGAGACACCAGCTGTGGCTACAAGAGGGAGACCACGTCCACTCAGAAGCCCTCTTGTGAAGGGCCAGGGCTGGGAGAGAGGGCAGGGGCTCCCTCCCAGAGGCCAGGTCTTTGTGGGCCGGAAGCATGGGAGGCCTGAGCCGCAGGGACCCTCTCGGCTGTGGGGCGGCCTAAGCAGCAGTTCCCAGCCAGCCGAACACGCACGTGGAGCGAGGACGGGGCTCTGTCCCCGGTGCATATCCGTCTGTCTGTCCGTCTGCCAAGGGGGAGGCTACTTACTGATAAGTTCGATCTTCCCGTTGTTCTTCACGTGGTAGAAGGAAACGGATATCCGAGGAGCCTCCCCGTGCAGCACTGCGAACTTGCTCCCGTTGGGTTCCCAGGCAAAAGCTATGATGGTTTCTACAGTCAGGAGAAAGAATAAGCCCCTCAGGTCATGTAATAAAGCAACGTTCCTGATCAGGCAACATTCCTGCACAGTCTTCGCTGTTCAACGAGAGAAACACCCCAAATCCTTAAACTCGCTAAAAGCACCACCCGGCAGGCCTAAAGACGAGCGTGCGAGCGACTCGTGGGAGACTCTGGGCACGTGGGACCGCCACCTTCCTAGATGCCCACGACGGCGGGGCCTGGGCCCGACGCCCAGCACAACCCGTGGACTCCTGCTTGCTGGAGCACTCACGGGGGGAGGGGGGACTCCACGACCCCCCAAGGGCTAACAAGGCAGGGTGGTGAGCCTGTACCCACGTTCTCATTCTGTGCTCCCCGCCCCCTTCTCCTCCTCTCCGTAGCAAAACAGAGAACAAAAGTAGAACACGACACACAACCAACGACACAGGCTACATTTCCCATCTAGAGGCAGAGACGGGGGATCTGAACGGCTTTCACAGGCCCAGAAAAGAGCCCTAGTCAGCCAACAACTTGCGGCTGCCAGCGGATGACCCTCCTGCTGCTGGGCGCTCAGAGTGTCATGAAAACCCATTCCCGGCACAGCCTCTCAGCGGGAAACCGGCCGGGGTGGATGTGCAGAGCGACCGGGACATACTCTCATGGCAGCCAGAAGTGGCACCGAGGCCAGAAAGGGCCAAAGGAACCCTAAACGGGCAGGCTCGCAGGCGGACAGCACATACCAATCAGGGTTGCGAGTACCCTGCTCAGGTAGGGAGCCTGGGGAGCGCCAAGGCCGAGCGGGGGCTGCACGCGAGGGCCAAGGCCGAGCGGGGGCTGCACGCGAGGGCCACTCGCTCACGAAGGAACAATGGAACTTGCCTTTCATTTCCACCACGTCGACAGGCACCTGTTTTTCCCTCATTCGGAAAATTTCAAAATTCGTGACAACGCCCTGTTCGGGAGAAAAAAAGGGGATGAACTCACAGAAACTGAAAACTTGAGAAACGCTTAAGTCAAGAACAAGTCAACCTGGCGACCAACGAAATGTACACAGCCGGGACACACACAGACACGGCAAGTGACTGAAAGTGCAGCCGTCACGACAGCACCGATGGAAGTGCACGGGCACGGTCCCTGTGGGGGACAGCGGACTTCCTCTCTGGCCCACGTTCTGCTTTGGAGAGCTGCCCCAGGGTCACGCCCCTGCATGGAAAGGGCTCTGCACGGCCAGTAGCCTGTCTGCAGAACTCCCACAGTGCTGATACCCACCAACGGGGCGGGAATGAACTATCTGGAAACAGCGCAATGCCCTGCAGCATCCCCCCGAGGCACTCCCGCGCAGAGACCCGGGTGCTGATTCCCAACAGCCAAGACGGAAACAGCAAGTGCCCACCACAGATGAATGCACATGAGGAAGGGCAGCCGCGTCCCTTGGCCCTGAGCAGGGGGGAGGCACCGACACCTGCCACGGCCCAGATAAGCCTGGACGTGCTCAGTGAGGGCCGCCAGCCACGAAGGCCACATGCTGTAGGACTTCTTTCCCAGCAAGCGTCCCGGGCTGGCGGATCCAGACGGAGAGAAGGCAGAGCGGCGGGTACAGGAGCGCGCCAGAGAGGGCAGTGGTGCCGATGGGTGCGGAGTTCCTTGCCTTTGTGGGTAATAGAAATGCTCTCGAGTTCAGACCGTGGCGACGGCCACGAGTCAGTGAATGTACCAAAAAGCCACTAACTGTGCGTTTCGAGGGCGAGCACTACAGTGCAGGGACTCAGTCTCCAGGCTGTTTCGTAAAGAGGAGCAGAAACGCTCCCGTCGGGACGAAGAACTCATAAATGACGCAAGTAAAACCAATCAGGGAGCAGAACTGCGCCCAGCACGCTCCTCTTTGTGCTTGAGAAAGAAACGGAGAGGACACACTGGCTTCCCGTCTCCTGAGAAGGCAGGACGGTGCCCGGAGACAACACTGCATCCCCGTGACCTGTAAACTGTGCCCACAGGTCTCCTGCACCTCAGTGGCAAGGCAACAAGAGCTCTAGCGAGCACACGCCCGCTAACCACTGCCTATACCTGGCGGGTCTGAGAGTGACCCAGGAGCTCGGACAGAGACCGCGTCAGCAGCTTCAGCGGGGCGGGGGGAGGGCCGGCTTGGAGCTGCAAGGCACGGCCTCTGCTCCGGGCGTCCACTCACCTGGGTACCTTTCGGGGTCCTGTCCACTTTAACGCACAAGTAATCTCCGTTTTTTTGCCAATGTAGCTTGCAATCCACCACATTGAAGAGATTCCTGACCCTGATCTCCTGTCTGGTAGGAAGCTGCATCAAGGTCACCCTGGCCGGGATGTCTTTGTCTTCAGGCACCCAAAAAGCTATGATGTTCCCACCGGGAGACCAAGAGAAGTCTCTGCAGAACGAAGAAAGCCGGTGTTGCCCAAGGACCGGCAGGCCGCCGACAGGAAGGAAGTGCGGCGGACACGGGCTCACCCTCCAGGGCGGCAGCCCGCCCTCCCGGAGAGCTGGTCCCCTGCCACCCGGAGCGTCACTGCACTCGCTGTGCCAGCGGGGAGAGACGCTGGTGAGGCTCCCGGCCGCCACGCGGCGGACGCCCCTGAGCCCCGACCCGGCCCTCGGCTACCACAGCCCGCGGCTGCAGGGCGAGGGGGAGCTGCGGCCTCCGGACCCCGAGTGACGCCCGAGACTCACTACGGGGCTGACGGGAAACCCCCGCAGAGGCCGCGGGATGACCCCAAA
The DNA here is from genome assembly GCF_024362965.1 of Panthera pardus. Taxonomy (NCBI): domain Eukaryota; kingdom Metazoa; phylum Chordata; class Mammalia; order Carnivora; family Felidae; genus Panthera; species Panthera pardus. Next base: position 14,494,515 of record NW_026526969.1, read on the forward strand.
GCGAGAGCACGATGCCCCCCACCGCGCAGGCACCTCCAGGCCAGGCGCCCACACGACCCGCCAGCTCAGACCCACAGACCCATTACTGTTCGTTTGCGCAGAATCGATTCCCGGTTTAGTTTTTATCATGAGCCACAGCTGTGCCCAAGAGCGTTCACGTCCCCACACCATAGGTGCTCCTCCGCACACGGGCCGCCCCCAGAGCACACACACGTGTGCACGCACACATGCACACGCGCGCGCGCACGCACGCACACACACACACACACGTGTGCCTCCTAGGCAGCTCGCCGAAGGCCATCGAACCGCTGCACGGACCACAGAGCGCACGGAAGCCCTTTCCAGCCCCCTCCAGCCCGTCTCCCTCGAAGACTGCAGCCCGAGGCTCCAGCTCCAAGGCAGGGACAGGACGCTTGGCTAGAGTCAAGCCTGCGGCCCCCCCCCCACCCAAGGGTCGCCGGGCATAAGGAGGGGGAGTGGCCGCGAGGCCCGCACCAACAAGCAGGCCCGTGGGTGATAGCCAAGAGCCTGCCGTGCCCCCTCGTCTCCAGACCAAGTCCACGCCGCCTCCTCCCGCTGCGTGAGCGCGCGGGGCCAAAGCGGGGAGCTGGCTAAGCCCCACCTGGTGAGCACGGTCACTTACTTTATACCAGAGATCTTCAAACTCTTCTTGTCCAAAAGACCCATAGACTGTGGAAAAATGAGGGTCACAACGGAGTCAAATCACACTGTGGTCTCTGTGACACAAGCAAATTTTCAGAGAAAGCAAACGAGGTTCTGGAATGAGCCTGGCATAAACCCGGTGGGGGGCACGTAACAAACCGATCCACCGACAGCAGCGAGGCACCCATCTCCGAGGCCCCTTCTGTTTACTCCCGTCCCAGACTCCTGGCAGCAGCACCAGCAGGGAGACCCCCAGGGGCAGGACGGGAAGGCGCCCCCAGCTCCCCCCCGATTCTGCATAAGGACAGCTGCTCTCTCCGTCCCCCCAACCCGTGACACAGGGAAGCAGGCGCCCCCAGCAGCTCCCGACGGAGCAGGCCACCGCTGAGGAAACTATGCTACTTACGGGAGTTTCATAGATGCTAAGCGTGTCGAGTGTCATTCTGGCAAAGAATTTACCATCGTGGCTCCACCTAAAAAGGAGGACAGAAGTACCGGGCTCTGTCAGGAGAAATGGCCACGACGAGGTGGCCGCTCACTACCCCTCATTTACTCACTTAAAAATAGGCCAATGGGCTGAGCTTTCACAGTGGAAGCCCCTCTTCTTCTGCCCGGTCAGGATGTCCCAGATGATGATGGCTTGAGGATCGTCCTGAGTGTCCATCAGGGGGCTGAAAGTCACCAGGTACCTATAACAGAGCAGACCTGGTTTAGAACCCCCGCCACCGTCCCACCATTCGCCCTGGAGCGCCAGGCTGTGGGCGGATGAGGTGAGCATCTGCACCCAACGGGCCTCCGCTCCAGGTAGCTCGAGGCATGGTGAGACTTCCAGACGATGCAGTCGGGGCTCCTGCCACCAGCACTCGCTCCAAACCCCGGAGCTGACCCCCTCCGGGGCACAAGGCACACAGTCCCTCCTGGACCAGGGCACGTGTTTCCCCACAGAATCAGGACAAGAAAAGACGCAGCAGATCCCAGACCGAAATCCGCGTGTGTGCTCCGGGAGGGGCAGGGTGCCGTTCCCCGTGCTCCTTGTCGAGGTCTGCCTGGGACAAGGAGGGGACCTCAACAGCCAGCCACGTGTTTCAAAAGCAAGCACACTTCTAACACCACTTCTGCGCCTGGGGCTTCTCACTCACCCAACAGCGGGCTCGTCTACACCCAGGGCACCGCCTCACCCTGCTTACACACAGTGCAAGTATCTAAACAGACTGCTCCCTCACAGGACCCAGGAAAGGCAGAAACACTCGACGAGCAACGACAGAAACAGGCCCCGCCCAGGAGAGCCTCCTGGCGCTCAAGACGCTGACGCCAGGCTGCAGTCACCCCCTACGAGCCATGAGATTCCCTCTACAGACCCACTCCACACACCTACAAGGCGGCGTGACCGTCACGCTGAACTACGGAAGCTGAGCACTGAACTGGAAAACACCCCGGAGGGCTGAAGCGTGCACTCGCCGACTCCCGCGAGCGTCTCACGTGTCACGCACTTCGCGGAGCACCAGAGATACAGCGATGAGTAAGGGACGGTCCAGGTCCGGTCCCTGAGCAGACAGACAGGTGTGGCTACACACATAAACCACAAGCGGATACGGGAAGTCTAGAAGGCAGGTGGAACCCACCGCCGGGCGGACCTGGGCGGCTCCTCCGCATACACGCCATGCGGCACGCGACCAGGGGTCCCCGCGTGCGCCACCGCCACAACAAGACGTCAAGTGTTATGTACCAAACAGATGCAAAGCGGTTGTGAATCTTGAGTCCTCCAAGAACACGCTCCGTAAACCTATCTTACCAGATGTAAGAAACATCGCGTAGAAACTTCCGTTTACAGGAAACACCAAGGTGGAGGGGACTGGTGACGGGACAGCTCAAGCCAGTCATGAGACACATCCACCCGGCCCCATCTTCCTCAGGGGCCACCATCAAGGGACAGCACAGGGAGGGCGTGCGGGCAGGGTAACGGGCTGGGGCGACGGGAGGGCTGAACACACAGGCCCCGCCCCTGGTTTGAACAACAAGCTGCCAACGACAGCGATGGGGGAGACCAAGGGGGAAACCGCAGCACACAGGGCAGCAGCAGCAGTTAGGGAAACGTCGGCGCTGCAGGTGGGAGAGAAGAGCCACGATCACCAGGGAAGGACACCTTTATCTGGACTGACGCACTTCCGTGAAAACACCAGCATTTCTTCAAAACGCTCAAGATCTCTTTCTCGTTTTTCAAACATTTTATTTTGAGAAAGAGGAAGAGAGAAAGAGAGAGCGCACGCGCACGAGTCAGTGGGAAAGAGGCAGAGAGAGGTGGAGAGAGAGAATCTCAAGCAGGCTCCGCGCTGTCAGCGCAGGGCCCGACGCAGGGCTCAAACTCAGGAACTGTGAGATCGGGACATGAGCTGAAATCCAGGGTCGGACGCTCAAACGACTGAGCCACCCAGGTGCCCCAATAGCGAAAATAAATTTGAAACAGATACAGCAAAGTCATAAATCGTTAAAGCGAGAGAATTAGCACAGGGATGCTACCGAAGTATTCACGTTAGTTTTCCAGGCGTGAGAAAAATCTTCTACCAAAAAAACTCAAAAAGCAAACCAGGTAACACAGAGCCACGTCTCAGGAGCCCTGGGACACCAGGAGCCGTTGTGAATCCACAATGCATTCAGACCATGCGGTAAGAAGAGGGGACACCACAGGTAAGGCCCGGGGACAGCCCCGAGCAGGGGCACAAGGCAGGAGAGCGGGGGGCATTCTGGGCAGCAAAGCCCTGGGCGGACAGGAAGGCCAGGCTGCGGGAGCGGAGCCCGTGAAGCTGCCGGCGCCCCACCTGGTCCCGCAGCCCTCTGCCATCTCCCACATGAGGAAACGCCATTCATAGGAAAATTCCAGGCACGGTACCCAGCCTTGGACTCGATCCTAAACTGAAGGGACTCAAGTTTTACAAAGAACATTACTGGAAGAAATCGGAACACAGCAGGACTTCACTGAAAGTAGCAGATCAACACTACATTTCCAGAAGGTTGCAGCGCCACTGGGGACACTCAGCTAAGAGAATTCCCTACCCCTAGAAAGGGACACATCAACTCACTCCCAGTGGCTCTGGAGAAAGTCAGGTGTGACATAGCAGACACCAGCAAACGCCTCCCAGGAAGTTCCCTGCTGCAACACTTCCGCCAAGTCTGGAATTGCCACAAAGCACGTTTTACAGTAACCTGCAGCGGCCGGCACAAGGCGAGGGCACATCGCTTACCTCTCACAAGGCGAGAAGTCAATGAGCTGAACCCCCTGGTGGCTGAATCTCTGGATCTGTTTGAACTTCTCTCCCCCCCAGAGAGCTATGCCTCGCTGGTGGAACGTGGCCAGGTAGGTGCCCTTGGGGGACCAGCGCACGTAGGTCTCTGTCCATCTCTGTGGGAAAAGTCAGGGCCCGTGTTAACACCAGCGCGGAGAGCCGGCACAGAGCCTCCCGCTCCCACGAGGATTTACTCCTCAGACTCTTCACTGAAAAACACGAGACGCCCGCTCACGTCTCGGGGCTTATTCCAAAACCAGAAGAGCGGAGGATGTCGTGGCGAGGGGTGATCTGGGAGAAGAGGACGTCCACCCGCTCTGGCCCCCAGCTCCCCGCTAAGGAAACACAGAGGGAGGCCCCGCGGGGTGGTAACGCTTATTTACCGCTCTCTCCTCGATGGAGACGGGGTCCTTCACGTCGTTCCAGAAGATAGAAGTACGGTCCCCACTCTCAAAGATGACACTGTACTGGTCTCTGCACTCTGCCTCCTCGAGCCAATAACGCAAGTTTCCCTAGAGAAGGAACCCAAGGCAAGGGAGAGAACACGTCTCATCGACCGTGAACGGAGCCGGCCCCCAACTAGTGCTCCCAGAGGTGGGACCGACTCGGCCGGGAAGCCACCCCTGCTCTTCCCAATCGCGGGTGGAGGGAACCCAAGTACCAAGTCTTTGAAGGGCTGTTTCTCTGGAATATCCCATTCGTCGCTGATCGTCATATACCTACAACAGAGAAGCTGCTCTTTAGGAACACGCGGCACAACTACGAGGGGGGAGGGGACAGGGTGGCAGCTCCGTGCGTGGCTCTCAGCAGCAGGCGGTGTGTGCCCCTGCCCCCCACCGCGTGATAGTGGGCAAGGGGTGCTACCGGCCAGGAACATCAGGGGTCGGGACGTGCCCGGAGAACGGAGCTCCCCGAATGGCTGACGGCACCACCCCAGACCCGCTGAGCCACTCACGCCTGTGGAGCCAGGACTTACTTGTCAAAGTCAGTGAAGAGATTGACCCTGAACGTGTGCTGCTTGTCCAGCTTGTAGCCGTCCGCATTTTTCACGGCGTCCAAGGCATGGGCAGGGGAGGCGTATTCCAGGAACGTATACCTGAATCAGGACAGAACATCTTGCAGGAGTTCAGCCTGTAAGACCGGGCGGGCCGTGTGCCACTTACCAACACCCGTCCACCCGACCAGTAAATGCCGTCGAGGCCAATGCCCCGTCTACCACCACATCCCTGAGGGTCAAGCTGCCGGCGGTGGTTCCTTACATGCAAACGAAACCCTAATGGGAGATCCAAAGTCTTTAATGCCACAATCACAAATCAGAAAACGATTAATCAAAACGTTCACTAGCTTGACCGTGGAAAGGGTTTCACAAATGTACATGTGTCAGAACTTATGATGTGACCCACTTTGAGACTATACAAGTCTATTGTATGTCAACTTTCTCAGTAAAGCTAGGGAAAAATCCAAGAACGGGATTAGTCTGATACAGTGTATTAAAAGCAAAATGATAAAGACTTTCAGAGAAAGCTTCATTTTAACACCTACAATACAAGCAAGCGGGGGTCACAAAGGTCGTTATTCCACCTAGTTTCTGAAGGAAACAGCGTAAGGAGCATTACCCACTTTCTTAAAAAAAAAACAATTTCTTTAAAACTATCCAAGCTAGGGGTGCCTGGCTGGCTCTGTCGGCTGAGCATCTGACTTCAGCTCGGGTCATGATCTCCGGTTCGCGTGTTCGAGTCCCTTGTCGGGCTCTGTGCTGACAGCTCGGAGCCTGGAGCTGCTTCGGATTCTGTGTCTCCCTCTCTCTTTTCCCCTCCCCTGCTCGTGGTCTGTCACTCTCTCACTCTCTCTCAAAAATAAACAAACGTTAAGAAAAAATTTTTAAAAAACTACCCAAGATTTAAAAAAATTAAAAAATAAAGTAAAAATAAAGCTATCCAAGATAGCTTCAAAACTACCGGAATTAAAAAACACAGTATCTTCACTCTTCACGTTCCTGTCTGTAAAAGACAATTTGCCTACACTCTCCAAGACCAGTATCACGTGAAATTTTAACAGAGAAGGTCTGACACGAAAGGTCAGAAAACCTCGTATTGAGTTTGAAAAGCAAACTCCAGGACACACACCATATGCTACCGTTTTTAAAAGATGCACTATTTTAAGCAACAGCTGGGGAAAAAAAGTTGCTAATTAAGCAATGCCACAAGGCTTTCACCTAGACTGTTAGAAATAACCCCATTTCAGAGACGTTACCATGTGAAAGAAAGAAAAAAAAAGCTCATCTTAGAATCAACAGAATACCGCATGTAAAATTTTCCTGAAATCCTGCCAGCCTCCTATCTGTTGGGCCCTTCATCCAGGATGGATCACATCAATTATCGTTCTGATGGCAGAAGACTTAAATCCCTGATTCTTAAAAAATTTTTTTTATAAATTTTTCAAAATGTTTTAACTTTGCAGAAAGAGACAGAGCATGAGCAGGGGAGCGGCAGAGAGACACACAGAATCGGAAGCAGGATCCAGGCTCTGAGCTGTCAGCACTGAGCCTGATGTGGGGCTCGAACTCAGGAATGGTGAGATCATGACCTGAAATGAAGTTGGCCGTTTAATGCACTGAGAGACCCAGGCACCCCTAATGTTTATTTATTTTGAGAGGGAGGGGGAGGGAGGGGGAGACAAAGAGGAGAGAAAATCCCAAGCAGGCTCTGCACTGTGGGGCTCAAACTCATGAAACCGTAAGATCATGACCCGAGTGGAGATTAAGAGTCAAATGCTTAACCGACTGAGCCACCCAGGTGCCCCGCGAAGCTCTGATTTCTTAAGAATTTAGCAAGCAACCCACAATATCCAAACTCAAGAACCACGTGGATCTCCTTCTCCCTGTGTAGAGACCCCAGCCGAGGGTGGCTGGGGCAGAACCACCAGGTGAGGCGTGCACCTGTGTGTCCACAGCGACTCCCATACCGCCCGACGACAGCCACAGGGCACCAGGGACCAAGACCACGGGGAACATCACTCACCCTTTTGTCTTTCCATCCTCCTCTGGATAAAAATCGTTTGTGATTTTCCCAAACTTGGAAAAGATTTTATGAATGACGTTTTTGAGCTTCTCCAGCCGGTCGGAGCCCCACCTGAGGAACATTGTCAACCACGATGACCGAGTCAATCCCATCCGCCTCCTGCGGCCGGTCCTTGAGAATGTCCCCCAGCAGTTCTGTATGGGTGGAAGATTGGACCAATGACTTTTTTCTGATGAAGGCAGAACATTAATATGCTAGTTTACCACACTGAACGACTTCCCTATAAAAAAATGAATCCTCTAAATGGTTCCACTGTGAATGGAAGAAATCCTGGCCCTGGGTTAACTCAAAATTTAAACTTGAAAACATTAGGAAGATTTTAACTCTTCATGTACCCCCTGTCTGATATGTCCATTCATTTCTGGAAATAAAGGAAGATTTTACTTAAATCAACATTTTAAAGACTTGAAGAATGCAGAATGCTAACCAAAGACGGCCTCTCTCTAGGAAAGTGGGGTAGGAAACACCCGCAGTAGCCTTCCCTAACCCACCTCCAATGCGAACCCACTAGCAGGCACTTTCCCCATGTCCAGTGTAACACAAAACAAACAACGGGCACCCGGTACTCTCTATGTAAAACAGCCGTGTACGCTAGGAGGCTAGAAAACCCACAGGCTCGTGAGAACAAACAGCAATGCCCCTTACGACTGAGTGTCCCCGACCGCAGGAAATACCTCACAGGGCGCTTGGGAGACACCAGCCGTTCAGATCCGTAAATGCTTAGGACTGTGCGTAGCACGCCATAAGCTGTGTGTGTTAACCGTTATTTTCTTAACTACACTCGGAAACTGAAAATGTTTCAAGTTCATGTCACCTGCCTTTAAAATTAAGATCATAAAACCCAAACCGTAAGCACTCAAACATGTTAGATTTGCTTCATTTCCCTAAGACGGTAAGCTAGATCACGAGAAAGAGGACAGGTGTAGGAGGGCCAGGAAAAAGACGCATTTGAGGAACAGACAGACAGGTGTGGGAGCCATGGGCGAGCAAGCCGGGCAGGAGACAATGCTAGCTGGGTGCTGACCGCGGCTGTCCTACCCGAGGCCTGCATCTGGCCTCAACGCCTCTTGACCATGAAGCTCCTGTGGCAATAAAAGGCCTGACCAGCTGCTGGAGGGGAGCATGCAGAGGTCAAACGCACCATCAGATGACATCTTCGCAACACAAATTCTGCACGAATCCTAAACCCGATTAGTTAGCTGGTCTACAAAGTTACAGTTACAGGCACTGGCTGCACTGGGAGCTAAACCAGATCAAAGCTGCCATCAGGGCCCACGAGATGAAGCTAGAGCGGCAAACCCAGCCGGAAGGAGAGCAGGAGACAATTTTACACACCCGAGGAGGAGCCGTGGCGTTCCCATGTGTCTCCCTGGGTCCTGGAACCTGATTATCACTGTTTTGAGTTCTACTCTTAACAATTTCAACATGCTGAAAAAGATACGTGTCCAAAAATATCCTTTGCTGCATTTCATTCTTAAAATTTAAGACAAATTTTTCTGCACTCTTGTACTGGAAATTTTCGATAATAAAAAAAAAAATTTAACTTTTTCAAAAAGGAAAAAAGTCCTTTAGTTTCAAAGCAAGCCCCTGTTATAAACAATCTCTAATTTCAACACTTACACGGATGATATAAAAAGCATTGACTCTAAAAAAAGAATTGCCTCTTATTTCCAAAGAGGCAAAAGTTGAGACCAAGAGAAAACAGACGGAGAGAGGCAAGTCAGTCACAGCAGCGGGAGACACCTTCCCTGGAGAGGCCAGAGTCAGCTCCTTGGGTCGCTGTTAAAGCTCTTACCATACAATTAAATATGGCCTGTTTAGCCTGATCTGAATTTACAAGGTTTACAATAAAAAGCTCAGCTTTTATACAAACTGTGGACTCCTTCCCACAATCTTGACGCGTCTAGCTTACAGGAATGTGCCCATACACGGTAAGGAGTAAACACGGCAACTACACGCTGAAGGGACACCTCTCCTTCACCATCACCAGTGCCCACGCCCACGTCTGGTGACTCTTGCTATGTGGAGTCCCGATCCGGCTCCAGGAGAAACAGAGACAGGCAAATCTCAAAACTGAATACCAAACATAAAGATAAATGCTATTTAGCGGGCCCAAAAGAAAACATGTGGAGTCAAAACTGTCACATACTCGTCTGGCCAAGCAGCAACAGCAGCAGCAGCCAGCAGCCGCGTGTCTCTGAAAGGATGCCGTGCTGGCAAAGCCGCTCCTCAGTCAGGAGTCAGGATGGCCCAGCTGGAGCTTCCGGCACCTCCCAGAGGGCTCTTCCAGGAGACCCTGTCCATTTTCACCTTCTGCACCTCAATGACCCCACGGGGCAGCTCTTCTCACTAAGCACAAAGCGTCCTTGGACTACTGACCACAACCAGATGGCTCAAAAAATAAGCTGCTGGTGTGCTCAGTTTTAGTTCCCCAGGACCAGGGGCCTCACAGGCCACTCTGGAGACAGTCTCAGGATCACAAGGGCCCCCAAAGGCCCTCCGGGCAGTCACCTGGCCTGGCTGGCTCGTGCTCACATTAGTCCTGCCACACAACCCAGCTCTGGAAATGGTCCACGCGGCAGAAATCCTGCGTGAAATCGACGCGCTCAACGCTTTTTAAAAAATCAACTGCAGAGTAAATACTCAGAGGCTCGAAATGAGCTTTCGAACCAAAACTTAAACTACAAAATACAACTTGGTGCCATGGAAACAAATGCTAGTCAGGGCAGGAGAGCCTGGCAGGGTCCCGGCAACACTGCCTCCTCGTAAATTGTCAGCAACCTCTCCCACGCCAAGGAGCACGTTTCCTCACAGGTAAGGGACTTTCGCTGGGTCAGCAGCCCAAGTGTTCACTGCTGTGGCCTTTCCTCCTGTTCAGGCTAAAAGATCCCTTAAGAGGGGGGGCCTGTGTGGCTCAGTCGGTTAAGGGTCTGACGCTGTGCTCAAGTCATGATCTCGCATTTCATGGCTTTAAGCCCTGCGCTGGGCTCTGTGCTGACAGCTCACAGCTCGGAGCCTGGAGCCTGCTTCAAATTCTGTGTCTCCTTCTCTCTCTGCCCCTCCCCCACTCACACTCTGTCTCTCTCCCAAAAGTAAATAAACATTAAAATGTCCGTTAAGAAATAAAGTATGAGAATAACGACAACAGCAGGTAACTCCTTAACGTTAGGTTGAAGTTTAAAGTAAACGGTGCTGTTGGTTCCCTAAGTCGTCGTCTTCGTTTTACTGGAGATTCTTTCATTCTGACTCAATCTCCGTGTGATGGGACGCGAGATCTCAGAAACAAAACAAAACAAATTAACATGACATCTTATTTTCTTGGCGTGTCCTTAGCTACCTCCTCGCTGTTCTTTCCCATTCTACCATAACGGACAGGAATCCAGTGATGTGCTCTGAGCTCGGACAGTTCAAAGGGCTAAAAACAAAACATAAGCAAATAAGATTAGGCGCTACAGACGTCACTTTAGAAGACAAGCTCTCAGGCAGGAAGCAGAAATACCTGCAAATTGAATCAAGATAAGAAGAAAAGTAAAGCTACAATGAATGACACTACACCCTAAAAATACTATGCGCCAACAGGACAAGCGTCTGCCTACAGACTCAGAAAAGAGAGAACCAGACAGGAATCTGGCAGAGTCAGCCTTCCAGTCCTATTAAGACTCTCTGAAGGCAGAAGCGTCTGTGGAGCAGGGGCAGAGGAACCCAGCTCTGTCACAACTTGTTCTAAGGGACAGCATCGCATCAACCCCAAAAAGCGTCCCCATGAGGTCTGGCTCAGGCCTTTGACAGGTGTGGCTCATCACTCAGGGCACCCAGACCTGCAGAGAGGGAAGTGTCACCCAAGATAGTGCGGCACATGCACTGCCCTGCTTTGCTGGGCCCCAGATGCCATACACGGCCACGGCTCCAGCTTGCCCACTGTCCATCATCACCACCCTCCAAAATCCAGGTTTTAATGCAACCGAGCGGCTCCCAAGCGGTCTCCGGTCTCTTGGCCCCCAGCCCCGCCCCGCCCCATTCTGGAGAGAGAACACACGAAAGGAGATCCAAACGCTCCTAGAAACCCTTCCCTAGGCGAGGGACTACAAGTGGAACGCGGGGACGACCCACTGCCTCCCGCGCCGCCTCACCTTCCTCGCTCACATCGTCCACGAAGTCCTCGGGGTCGCTGAAGGAAGGCTCGTCCGCGCCGCCGTCCTCCCCGCCCGCCCCCTCGGACCGGGCCTCGGCCGACGCGTTCCCGGCCTGCTCCGCTGGGGCCTCGCCCGAGGCCGGGGCCGGCGCAAGGGGCTCCTCAGGAGGCGGCGGGGACGAGCCTGGAGCCGAAGCCTCCCTCTCCTCCCCGTCGGCCGCGGGCTCAGCCGGCACTGCGGGCTGCGGCCCGGTCTCCGCGTCCTCGCCGCCTGCTGCCTCCTGCGCGCCGGGCCCCGCGGGCCGCGACGACTCCTCTCCCGGTGGCGGCGGCTCGGCGCCCGGCTGCTGCTGCCCGGGCTCTGCCCGCTGCTCGGCCGCCTCGGGCGCCGCCACGTTTTCCGCGTCCTGCATGGGCCCGCCGCTGCCGCCTCGCCCGGCCTCGCCGCGCTTCCGACTCTCCCAGGCCGCACTGCGCGGCGCCTGCCGCCGGGCCATGTGCATGCCGCGGGCCGACCCACGGAGCTCGGGGAGGGGGGTGTCCCCGCCCTGATAATCGCAGGATGCCCGGAGGAGGTCGGGAGCCGCAAGTGTTTCTGCTGTGGACCACGACAGGGCTCCCATGACAAGCATGTGCTTGAGGCGCGGCACCACAGCTGCTGGGCTCAAACCACAAACTCACCGGGAACCCCAGCCCCCCCGCCTGTGGGACAGGATGGTCCCGTCCAACATGGCAGCCACTCCCTTCCTCCTCCCGTCGGGCTCTGCGCTGAAAGACTACACTATCTGTGACGCCGCGGGGAGGCACAAGGAACCGGCTTAGTCACTGAAACGGAACACATAACTCAGAAGTATATACTGGAAAACACTATGAGTTCAACAAGCTATCTCGGTTGTGATATCTTAGCCTTCCACCAGACAAAGCTTCGCTTACATGAGTTAAGTCTCCCTTTCTCCGTGATGGCTCTTAGAGTCGTCCACTGACTGGGCAAAAGAATGGACGTTTCCAAAATATAAAATGAACTTCTGGCGACCAAGAGGTGGCCAGTACTCCTGGAAAGACGGCTGTCTGGCACGATACCAAAATGAAGGCGAGTTGCTTTAATTACTTATGCCCAAGCCAATGGCGGCGGCGGCGGTAATTCCGCCTTCCCCCCCATTCCGAGGGGCACCGTGGTTCGGCCCGCGGAGGCCTCCGCCCTCCGACGCGCGACGACCCGGGGGGCGGGGGGGGGGCGGCTCGGCAGTGAATGGGCGGGGTCTGCCGCCGCGGGGCGGGGTCTGCCGCTGTTGGGGCGGGGCCGGCTCTGGCTGGTGCTGCGGGTCCGCTGTGAGCTGAGAGGGTGCTCTGCCCTCGTGTTTTGTGAGGTGCTGGAAGGAATCCGGTGGTGGAGGGGCGGGGGCGGGTGGGCGTCAGTGTGTGCTGGGGACCGAGGCTCAGGGTGGGGACACGGAACATCCCCACGGACGTGCTGGGCACGGTCGCGCAGCAGCGCCCTGGAAAACGGTCATAGCGCTCTATTGAAAGTCAGGTGTCTTTTCCCTCAGTCGAAAGAACACCAGGGCTACAGAAGGTTCTTGGGTTGCCTGACACCGGGTTTGAATCTTCTCCGTCCTATTTTCAGCTGAGTGGCCTCTCTGCCTCAGTTTCCCCTTATGTGCCGGCCGACAGGTTTCCCCTGGAGGCTAGAGTTCGCCTAATTTCTCGTTGCATCCGCGGTTTTCATCGGTCACTGGGTTCTACCAGCCCTTTTCCTGTAGAAAGTGCTGAAGGTGACAGATCCATGAACAAGGAAGCAGAAATTCACAGAAAAGCTTGAAAACAGCTGGCCTCGGTGTGGAAGTTGCACGTTTCTTAGGGAAGGTTTCTGGGGCATTGGTGTGTGGCCTGGAGCGGCTGGCTAGTCTCACTTCTTCCTCTTGAAGAGCCTTGTCATGTTTTAAGTTCTTTCTTTCATTTTTCTTAATATATATATACATTTTTTTTTAATTTTTTTTAACGTTTGTTTATTTTTGAGACAGGGAGAGACAGAGCATGAACGGGGGAGGGTCAGAGAGAGGGAGACACAGAATCTGAAACAGGCTCCAGGCTCTGAGCTGTCAGCACGGAGCCCGACGCGGGGCTTGAACTCACGGACCGCGAGATCATGACCTGAGCCGAAGTCAGACGCTTGACCGACTGAGCCACCCAGGCGCCCCCTTTTTTTTTTTTTTTTTTTTTTAATTTTTTTTAACATTTATTTATTTTTGAGACAGGGAGAGACAGAGCATATATATTTTTAAGTTTACTTATGTATGTAATCTCTACGCCCAATGTGGGCAAACTCAGATCCCTGTTGTCAAGAGTCATGTGCTCTCCGGGCTGAGCCAGCCGGGCATCCTGAGCCTTGTCATGTCCTTTAGTGCAGGCAATGTGGATGTACGCCCCGTGCAAAACAAGCGATGTGTGTTTCCAAAGACATCTCTCCGAGTTGTGGAGAGCACCCCCACACCGTCCTCCGTTCCACTGCCCACAAAGGTCTGAAGTTAGGGGCCTGAGTGGGCCCTGCTCTGTTGGGGGTACAGTGGCGAGGCAAAAATGCAGGATTCCTTTACTGTTTCCTTTTTTTGAAGACGGGGTGGGGGGAGAAGCCAAGGGAGGGCGACAGAGGATCTGAAGTGGGCTTCATGCTGTCAGCACAGAGCCCAACGCGGGGCTCGAACTCACGAACCGTGAGATCATGACCTGAGCCCAAGTTGGAGGCTTAACTGACTGACTAAGCCGCCCAGGCGCCCCGAGAATGCATGATCCTTGTCATCTTAGAATTACAGTGTAAGGGAGACAACTTTCAGGAATCAAAGTGTGCCATAAAAGTTCATTTATGATGGGTTCATAAATTCCAAGCCAAACCCTGCTCCCTTTCAGCGTGTGTGCATTTAGTCACTCTAAGGAATAGGATGTGGCAGAGGTGATGCTATGTCCCCTCCAAACCTAGGTCCTGAGAATGGGAAGCCTCCCCCTGGCCTGCTGTCTCTTCTCTTGGGTCACCGGCTCTGAAAGAAGCTAGCCACCGTGTCCTCGGGACACTCAAGCAGTCTGTGGCAGGGTCCCGGTCGGGAGGAACTGAACTCCCCAGCCAACATCAGCACCGGGTTGTCAGACATGCTAAACGGACATAGAACCACAGCCCACGTCCCGTGTCCCAAGAGGCCTCCGGAGAAAGCAAACATGCCCCACCTTGACCCTGGATGTCCAGGCTCCAGAACTGTCAGAACTTTGTTGTCGAAGCCCCCCTGGTCTGCGGTATTCTGTTATGACAGCCTTCGCAGACTAACACGATAGGGAAATACGTATAGTACACAGAGAAAGGCCTAGAAGGAGACACATGAAGTGCCATGAAAATAGGTTCTGAGGAGGGTAAGCAGTGCTGGTGTTGTTGATCAGAGAAAACTGTTTGCCGTAGAATTCGGTGGTAGGTTTGTGACTGTTCCCTGCAAAGTTCTTTCAACACTTCTATGTGTTTGACAATTGTATAGTAAATCATTGGGGATAGGGAGGACTCAGGAGCCAGCTTCAAGGGTCCCCCCGTGGAACTTTTGAGCCTCAAAAGCAGAAAAAAACTGTATAGTCACAGGTGGATGCTGCTGAGCATCGTGCCATTACTCTGAAAATAAATCAAAGGCTCAAGCAAAAAATAATTACTTCTGCCTTTTATTTTACCTTATATTTCAAGGTAAATGGTTGATTCTATAGACAAAAATTTTAGCTAATAAATGCAAAAGGATCAGTAAAAGTAAAGAAGCAACCTTTTGAGGGGCGCCTGGGTGGCTCAGTCGGTTGAACGCCCCACTTCAGCTCAGGTTATGATCTCACGGTTCGTGATTTCGAGCCCTGCGACAGGCTCTTTGCTGACAGCTCAGAGCCTGGAGCCTGCTTTGGATTCTGTGTCTTCCTTCCCTCCCTCGTGATCTGTCTGTGTGCGTCTCTCTCTCAAAAATAAGTAAACATTTTAAAAAAATTTAAAGAAGCGACCTTTTGTGGCCCGTACGAAATCACAATGTAAGCAGTGATCCATTCTTATAACCTGTGCTGTTCGCTGAGAGGGTGTAGGAACGATGTCCTGGGAGGAGCCAGGGTCTGAATTTCAACATCTGGTTTGAAGGCCATAGTTCTCCCTCTAGACACTACCTTTAGTCACATCCTGCAAGATTATGTTGTGTTTTCTACGAAAAAAAATTTTTTTTAAGTTTATTTATATATTTTGAGAGAGGGGTGCCTGGGTGGCGCAGTCGGTTAAACGTCCGACTTCAGCCAGGTCACGTTATCGCGGTCCGTGAGTTTGAGCCCCGCGTCAGGCTCTGGGCTGATGGCTCGGAGCCTGGAGCCTGTTTCCGATTCTGTGTCTCCCTCTCTCTCTGCCCCTCCCCCGTTCATGCTCTGTCTCTCTCTGTCCCAAAAATAAATAAAAAACGTTGAAAAAAAATTAAAAAAAAAATTATATATTTTGAGAGAGAATGACATGGGAGGGGCAGAGACAGAACCCCAGGGAGGCTCCACACTGTGAGCGCAGCGCCCCACTCGGGGCTTGAACTCACAAACCTTGAGATCATGACCTGAGCCGAAACCAAGAGTCAGATGCTTAAACAACTGAGCTGCCCAGGCGCCCCTGAAAATGTTCTCTAATTTCCATTATGATTTCTTCTCAGACCCATGGTTTATTTGGAAATGAGTCGTCAATTTCCAAATACTTGAGGATTTTGCAGACACGTTTCCAAAATTAGTTTCTTGCGTATTTACCTGGTGGCCAGAGACCATACTTTGTATGATGTCAATCCTTTTTAAAATTTGAGATTTTGTTTTATGGCCATAGTGCGGTCCACCTTGGTGAATGTTCCTCGTGCGTTGGGAGCATACAGGTGGAGTGTTTCGTATACGGCAGGCCAGGCGGATGGTTAGCGTTGTTCAACTCTTCTAAAAGATTTCTGATCTGTGCTGGCTGTACCGTTGCTCAGAGAGATGTTGAAACCTCCGATTCTACTGAAGGATTTGTCTTGTCCCTTCCTTCATGGGATGTCGAGTTCTGGAGCAGGTGCAGACACAATGAGGGTTGCTTTGCCTTTGTTGATGAACTGGCCCCCTCTACCATTTTTATTCCTGGTGATACGTCCTGGTCTGGAGTCTGTTGTGTCTGATACTATTAGAGTAACTACCAGCCTGCTTTTGATTAACGTTTGCATAGCGTCACGGATCCGATTGTGTCCCCTGAAAAGTCAAGTCCTAGTCTCAGCCCCCGGTACCTGTGAATGTGACCTTAACTGGAAAAAGGGTCTTTGCAGACGTCATCAAGTTGAGTGAGATCACACGGGATTAGAGAGGGCCCCAGTGCAATGTCTGGGGTCCTTATGGGAAGTAGGATATCTGGACAGAAACAGAAGAGAATGCCATGTGAGGATGGCGACCGAAGAAATGGTGAGTCCAGAGGCTGAGAAAAGAAACATCAAGGCTTGTGGGCAATCACCAGAAGCTAGGAGAGGCACGGGCAGGGGTTTTCCCTCGGAGCATCCAGAAGAAACAAGCCTGCTGATGCCTTGATTTCCAATGTCTGGCCTTCAGAACTGAGAGAATAAATTTCTGTTATTTTTAGCCACCCAGTTGGTGTTCCTTGTAATCTCTATATAGCATGTTATTTAAAGAGGGTTTTACAGACAGTGTGTAGTGCGACCTTACTTTTTTAATCCAATCTGTTCATCTTTGCTTTGAATGGAAGTGTTTTTCTCATTTCCACCTGATGTAATTATAGCTCCGGTCGGGATCCAGTCCACCATTTTACTATTCGTTTTCTATTTGTTTTTTGTTCTTCTTCTCCTGGCCTTTCAAAAAAAAACTAATTGATAGTTCGTGTATAAGTGGCAGCATGCTACATGCACCGTAATGCACTTTATTTCACTTAATTTATCAGAAGATCTATCTGCGTCGGTACATAGATTCGTGTCCTTTTTCACCTCAATGTGGATTATCAAAGAATGATTCAGATGTGTGGGTGTTACCCTCGTGCAAACCACATGTACGGGTTTGAGGGACAGAGTTAATAGACCCTTGTGGCCAACAAACCAAGGCAAAAATAAGATTTACTTGAGAGAGAGGAAAACCTGAGGTCTGGGCAGGGAACCCTTGTTCCTGCACGGGCGTGCTCCGTGATGTTGTGCCCCGCTTTACCGTGTTTCACAGATATTTTGGTTTTCACAAATTGGGGGTTTGTGGCTGCCTTGAGCGAGTTTGTTGGCGCATTTGCTCGTTTGGTGTCTCTGTGTCACATTTTGATAATTCCCCCAATGCTTTTTTGTTATAATGTGTCACGGTGATCTGTGACCGTGATCGTTGACGTTACCATCGTGATTGTTTTGGGGACCAGGAACCATGTTCACATAAGGGCATACACAATCGATAACCGTGTGTGTGCTGACCGCTTTCCCGACCGGCCGTTCCCTGTCTCCCTCCTCGTCCTCGGGCCTCCCTGTTTCCCGAGACACAACAACACTGAAACTGGGCCGCGTAATGACCCTACAGAGGCCCCTGGGGTCCAAGCGAAAGGAAGAGTCTCACGTCTCTGACGTCAGATCACGAGCTACGGACGAGTAAGCTCGGTGAGGAAGGCGGAAACCGGGCCCCTCGCCCCGGACGGTCGCTTAGCCGGGTGGTCGGCGCAAAGGACACGCTCCGGAAGGAAATTAGCATGGGAAGGAATCAGCCTCCCCGTTTTATCGGTCGGGACAGAAGAGCAAACCGGCCACGGCATCCCCGTAAGCTACAGCCCAACCCAGAGCAACGCGCCGACTGCCTCAGTTCCACGAAGGCCGAGGCGGGGAGGAAGCTGCGGGAGGAGAGTCTGAAGCCAGCAGAGGCCGCGTCCAAGACGGAAGAGTGCGCGGCAGTGTAGACGCGGCCACAGAGGGTCCGGAAGATCCAGCTGCGACCATTAACGAAGGGGCCCGCATGCCACACGGGTCTTCAGGAGACGCCATCGAGGATGTGCGTCAGGACCTGCGTCGTTGGAGAGACGTCGTCACCTGGCTTCCCAGCCTCAAGGGACCGGCCGACCCTCCCGTCCGGGGCTGACGCAGCAGCCGGTGACCGCAAGCCGGGGCCAGTGCCCAGCGACCCGTCCCGAGTCCCAGGGCCCCGAGCAAGCACGCGGAGCCGGCGCTGCCTGTCCTCTGCCGACGGGGTGCGACGCACCTGGTCACCTGAGAGCTCGGACGGACACGGGCAGTGAGACGAGCGGGGTGTTCGTGCCTGACTCGGCATCCGTCCTGCCGCCAGTGGACCGAGGAGTCGTTTCGGTCCTCAAGACTCATTTGACAGGCGCATTTCGTAAGGCTGTAGCTGCCCGGATGGTGCCTCCTCTGGTGGGAAAAGTCCACCGAAAACCTGCCGGAAAGCAGTCACCGTCTAGATGCCAGAAAACCTGCCGGAAAGCAGTCACCGTTCTCGATGCCACTAAGAACGTACGCGATTCACAGGAAGAGGCCAAAATGTCAGTTGTGACAGGAGTTTGGCAGAAGGCGATGCCAGCCCTCAGGGACGACCTCGAGGGGTTGAGGACACGGGCGAGGAAGTCCGTGCAGATGTGGGGGAACAGGAAGAGAACAGAACCAGAGGTGGAGCCTGCGGGGGGGGGCCGGACGGCTTCCGTCTCACGCTTCACCAGACGAGGCCGCGCTCCTTCCGGGTGAGCAAGTGAGGAGGTTTCTGGAGCTGGAACCCACTCCTGGTGAAGGCGCCGCGCGGACGGGCGAAATGACCCCAGAGGGTTGAGAACGGCGCGTAAACCGAGTCGCTAAAGCCACAGGAGGGTGAGCGGCTGGACCCCAGGCGTCAAGGAAGTTCTCCCGTGGGTACGATGCTCTCGAACAGCCTCGCACGCTACGGAGAGGCCTTTCGGGAAAGAGTCAGCACAGCAGACTTGGTCGTCTCACCTCAGAACTTGCCAGAACCACCCCAGCCTCCGGCAACCTCCACCCTGACGGTCAGCAGCCGGCGGCCTCCAGCAAAACCTTCCACCGGCAGAAAGGTTACAGCCCGCTGCAGACTTGGGTGATGGTTAGCATTTTTAGCAATAAGATATGTTTATTTTTAAATTTTTCAACATGTATTTATTTTTGAGAGACAGAGCATGAGCAGGGGAGGGGCAGAGAGAGAGGGAGTCACAGAAGCTGATGCAGGCTCCAGTCTCTGACCTGTCAGCACAGAGCCCGATGTGGGGCATGAACCCACAAACTGTGAGATCATGACCCGGGCCGAAGTCAGACACTTAACTGACTGAGCCACCCAGGTGCCCCTTATTTTTAAATTTTTAATTTTTTGGGGGGGGGGGTTACTGGATTGTAGGTGATTTTAATTGTCTTTATTTTCTGTTGTATTTTCAACAGTAAATGTGTGTTTTCTAACAAGAATAAATGATGTTATTTTTTTAATATAATTTCTTGTCAAATTGGCTACCATACAATTTTTAATTTTTTTTAACGTTTATTCAGTTTTGAGAGAGAGAGAGAGACAGAGCACGAGTGTGGGAGGGGCAGAGACAGAGGGAGACACAGAATCCGAAGCAGGCTCCAGGCTCTGAGCTGTCAGCACAGAGCCCGACGCGGGGCTCGAACTCATGAGTGGTGAGATCATGACCTGAACCGAAATCGGATGCCCAACCGACCGAGCCCCCCAGGTGGCCCAGCGATAGAATATTTTTAAATTAAAGTAGGGACCTGTTTCTTTAGACATCATGCCCTTGCACACTTACTAGACTACATCGTAGTGTAAACACAGATTTTTATACGCCCCGGGAAACCAAAAAATTCATTTGACTGACTTCATTCTGATTGAGCTTTACTGCAGAGGTCTGGAAGCAAACTTGCGGCATCCCTGATACGCCTGTACTTTGAATAACCCGATTAGCTGCCCGGGTGTCTGTCCTTGAGCGACTGACCGGGAACACCTGGCAAAACCGTCCCTCTTGGTGGCGGCCACCCAGGAGCCTCGCAAGTGGAGCTGTGGACACCCAAGACCTCCTCTGCCAGTAGCCGTCCTTCAGCACGTCCCGCTGGCCTGGCCGGCGTGCGCCCTTTCTCTCCATCAGAACGTCTCCAGATGCACCACAGCGGCCCAGTCCTACTGCCGACGTCTGGATGATGGCTTGTCTTTTACCAAAATGAGCATGCTCCCGCAGATGTCTGTCCTCACGGTGTGAATGCGCTTTATTTGGGGTTTGCCTCCATTCGGAGTCGCCCAGTGTAGCCCACCGAGCCACGCGTGCTACAGCCACGTCACGGAGGCGTTGCGCCACCAACATCGGGGTGAGGCTGCCTGCCCCGGAAGAGGCGGAGCCTCCAGCCTGCCGTCCCGGTGGTGGTGGGCTGCCTCCACACCTCCTGCCCTCCGGGAGGGTCGGAAATACACTTGACACGTGGGCAGAGTTGCTGTTAGGACCTTTAATTACACCCAGCTCCTCAGGTCGGCAGCTGGCTGCGCTGCGGTCCATCCCTCGGGAAGCACCCCGCGCCCCACCCCCGGGCCAGACTCACGGCCCCGGGGCCACTCGGCTCCTCTGCTGCCAGGCAGTGTGGCCAGTTGCTCCGTTAGCCGTTGGATGATTAAAGAGGACGACATAGGTGAGGCAAACCCAACGTAACACTTCCTGAAGCAGACCGCCTCCGTTTGGAGAACCGCGAGATGGGGACAAAGAAGAACAAGGAAGAGAAAAAAAGGACATATCAGATCGGCTGGGGCCGCGTAGTCACCCTCGTTTGGGGCGAGAAGGAACAGGGAAATAAGGACGGAGCCCGGGTGGGCAGCGTGTGGGGACTGGGGGACAGTTTCTGGTCCCTTGGAGCACTTGCAGGGATCAGCAGTGATGGCACACGGGCAGAGGCGGCACCATCCATCCTGGGCCCGGAAAGTTAACACCTCGAAACCTGATTTTAAAATGTAAATTCATTTTTTGTTGTAAGATTATTTTTTGAGAGACGGAGAGAGAGCGTGCGAGCAGGGGAGAGGCAGAGAGAGGGAGAGAGAATCCCAAGCAGCCTCCGAAGGAAAGCGGAGAGCCCATCGTGGGGCTCAAACCCACAAACCACAAGATCATGACCTGAGCCAAAGTCATATGCTTTATTGACTGAGCCACCCAGGCCCCCCAAAATGTAAATTCATTGGAAGGAGACATTTAGGGCTCCCACGAAACCGTGAGTTTGATGGGCTAAATGTTCTGCCCCGCCCCCACCCCGGCGGGAAGCCCAGGGCTTGGGGCCTGGGAGGGCAGGGCAGTTCACTTACTCTCACTGAACCTGCTTTCTTGCCTGAAGCTGGATGATAACAGTAGGCAGCTCCTAGGCTAGGGAGGACTCACCAGAAGATAATGTGGATAACTTCTGCCTTTCTTTTCCTATAGGCTTATCTGAAAAGAAAGAGAGTATTTTCAAGAGGGCCCACCGGGTTCCGAAGGGTGGAGGTCACTCCTGGGTTTTAGAAAGAGGCTCAGAGCTGGGAAGTGTCTAGTCCCTCAGCCCAGGAGGCAAGGACAGGGGTGAGGGAGAGCCCAAGGTGGCAGGGTCTCCAGCGGGGTGGCCAGGGGGGTGTCTGGCGTCCTTGCTGCCCCCTCGGCAAAGTCTCGGGAGCCCTGTCGCGCCAGAGGGGGCTGACGTCCCCCCTCACCTCCCAGCCATGGGCCTGCCTGTGCTGTGTTGTCAGCATCGAGGCCCAAACACAACAGCCTGTAGGACTTCCCCTAAAAAAAAAAATGTGAAATTGGATTCCTGGTTAGCCAGTGAGTGAAGGCTTATCATCAGATTTCTTGTGACAAATCTGATTTCAATCAAAGGAACGAGACGTTTGCCCGTCTCTTACGCTAGTTAAAGAACAGTGCCTGGTACATAGTGAGTGATCGGTGAGCCCTTACAGTATGCTTGGTGAGTGGTAGCTCTTACGGGGCCGATGGCCTGACGTGGATCTGCTGTCCCGTGGCCGTGGGCCTGGGGTGAGAGACTCCCCTGCATGGAGGGGAGGCATCAGGGAAATGCATGCTGGCATCATCACGGCTCATTCTAGTGGCTGCGAGCGTGTGGGTCGCGATTGTGAGTGGGAAGGAGGCGTCTGTGCCAGAGCGGGGGAAGAAAGGAAGGCAGACCAGGCAGGGGCTCTGGGCTCACCCTCTTTTGATGGTGCTCTGTGGACGGGCAGCATGTGGTTTCGTTTGAAGTGCGGGGAGGGCTGGCGCCCCCGGGGTCGCCCGCCAGATGGCCGGACCGCATGCAGCGCTGAACTTCCTGGCTGTGAGCCGCCCTCCGGGGTGGGCAGCTGGGGGAGTTTTGACAGATCTGCGTGCCCACGAGGCCAGGCCTCCCACGGGTCCAGCGATGCACCCCTTCGCGGTCCGTCCTCCCCCTACCCCGCACCCCGCATTTGGGGAGGAGGTAGCTGAGCAGTGGGAAAGGAAAGTGAACACAGAGACAAAACCAGCGGTTTCTGTGGGAAAATTGAACACCAGCAGGGTGCTCTCCAAGCTTCGGCCTGCAGAATTGCTTTGTGTGTGCGTGCGTGCGAAGAGAGGCCGGGTTCCAGAACGCAGCGGCACTTGCCTTGTGGTTTTTCCATCCGCTTGAAAGAATCACGGAGGGAAGGATCCAAGGTAGCTGCCAGGCCCGCGGTTCTCAAACGGTGGTCCTCAGAGCACAGAAGTCCCCCGGGGGCCCCACGCCAGACCCGTCCCTACGCCCGTGACTCCTGTTTGTAAAACACTTAAAACTGTCCGGAAAGGGCAATAAAGTTTCTTTACCACGCCCTTGTCTGTCTTTATGGATTTATAATATAGATGTATATGTAACAGGTACCTGGCTAAAATGTATATAGTGTTACATGTAGAATTTTAATTGTATATAGTATTTTATATGATGTTTATTACATAAGTAGTAAAATTATTATATAAACAGCATATTTATATATTGTTATAGTATTTACGGTACTTATGTCTGTACAAATATGTATAAAATACTCTATGTAGTAAATACAGAGTAAATATGTATAGTGATAAATATATAAGAAAGCTTATAGTAAACACATTTATATTAATATACATAAACTAATATATATATCATACAAATTATATATATATATACACTCCACAAATGGTCTAAAATGCCATATATAGAAGTATAAATCTATAAAGACAGGCAAGGGCATTATAAATGTAAGAATACATATTTAGGAGCACCTGGGGGGCTCAGTCGGTTAAGCGCCTGTCTCTTGATGTCGGCTCAAGGGACTGAGGTCCTGATCTCACAGTTTGTGAGTTCGAGCCCCACATCAGGCTCCATGCACACAGTGCAGAGCCTGCTTGGGATTCTCTCTCCTTCTCTCTCTGTCCCTCTCCCTGCTCACATGTTCTCTCCTTCTCTCTCTCCCTCTCCCTCTCTCTCTCTCTCTCTCTCTCTCTCTCTCAAAATAAATAAGCTAAAAAATACATATTTCATACACAGCGATGTATAGTAATGTGCATCACCAGAGAACAGAATGCACGTTTATGATCCCTGTTTGTACATCTTTTCCTGGAATTTTCGTTTTTTTCCCATTATGTGTTTGAGATTAATTCATTTTCATGTACCATAGCTCATTCATTTCTGCTGAGTGACATTCCATTATAGACCACATCTTTCTTTCTTCCTTTTTTTTTTAATTTTAAAGAGAGAGAGAGAGTGAGAGAGTGCACATGGGAGCCATGTGAGAGGCAAGAGGAGAGAGTATCTCAAGCAGGCTCCACACTCAATGCAGAGCTCAGTCCCATGACCCCGGGATCGTGAGCTGAGCCGAAATCAAGAGTTAAACACAACAGGGGCGCCTAGGTGGCTCAGTCGGTTAAGTGTCCGACTTTGGCTCAGGTCGTGATCTCGCGGTCCGTGAGTTCGAGCCCCGCGTCGGGCTCTGTGCTGACAGCACGGAGCCTGGAGCCTGTTTCAGATTCTGTGTCTCCCTCTCTCTCTCTGACCCTCCCCCATTCATGCTCTGTCTCTCTGTCTCAAAAATAAAAATAAAAAAACGTTAAAAAAAAAAAAGAGTTAGACACAACGGACTGAACCACTCTGGTGCCCAAAGACCATATCCTAGTTCCTGGGTCCCTCCTCTGGCTCTTGGAAATTTGGGCTCTTTCCCTTGTTCGGTGCTGCAAACAATGCTGTGAAAAATGTTCTCACACGCGCGCATGAGCTCATCTGAAGACTGTCCGCATCGGGGGCTGGGCTGGGCGGGTCTCGTGTGTGGTGTCCTCAACTGTGTAGGACGATGGCATGTTTTCCCAAAGTAACTGTGTAGCAGGGTTTTATTGCCATGGCGACCCCAGAAGGCTTCCACCATCCGTGTGCATAAATGTGAAATTCTGGTCGTGACATCACCGTTACGAGGCTGCAGCTCCGTCCTGGGAGCCGCGAGAGTTTCGAGCCCCGTGGCCAACTGGGACGAGCAGCAGCGGCTCTGCCACTAACCCAGTGAGTGGCTGTGGATGGACCCTTATGCTCCTGTGGACCACGATTTGCTTGCCTGCTTGTAAGGGCCAAAAGAGGGGACCAAAGAGACATGACGACTGATTCCAATGCCTCATCTTCGCTGGATCCTGTACTGGAGGGAAAAAACATGCTCTGATGCATGTCACGGACCGAACTGACAAAGCTGAGGACATCGGAATACAAACAGAAGATCAGATAAAAATACATTAACAGGGTTAAATTTGCTGAAGCTGATGGCTGTTCCGAGGTGATGGGATAGAATATCACTGTTCTAAGGAAACGTGTCTTGAAGTATTTAGCGGTAGAGGGACATGATACACACAGCTTACTCTGAACATATAAGTTAAGTTTGCAAGATGAAGGATGTGGGGTTCCATGCTAAGGCCGGGGAACGTAAGGGGCGGGAAAACCTCACTCACCCAGGAAGATCGGGACCAAGAGCTACAGTTTCTTCTCTCGGGAGCTCTGGATCTTTTTTTTTTTTTTTTTTTTTAACGTTTATTTATTTTTGAGACAGAGAGAGACAGAGCATGAACGGGGGAGGGTCAGAGAGAGAGAGGGAGACACAGAATCTGAAACAGGCTCCAGGTTCTGAGCTGTCAGCACAGAGCCCGACACGGGACTTGAACTCACGAACCGCAAGATCATGACCTGAGCCGAAGTCGGCCGCTTAACCGACTGAGCCACCCAGGCGCCCCTTGGGAGCTCTGGATTTTGACAAAGACCCCGTAGGGAACAGGTGTTTGGAGATGTCTGTTCATATGAGTGCATGGTTGAACAAGTAAATGAAAGAATAAATTGATAATTAAATAAAGGATGTGATATCTTGGCTGGACACAGTTGTAGAGAGCCCCATGTGTTAATATTGACCTTTTAATGAAGTTTGATAGCCGGTGATGGCCTACCTTACTCCTACCACAGAGTACTTCAGCGCTGTCCAATAAAAATGTCACATGTGTGGGGAACCTGGGTGGCTCAGTTGGTTAAGTGTCCGACTTCCGGTCAGGTCATGATCTCACATCCGTGGGTTCAAGCCCCATATCAGTCTCTGCGCTGACAGCTCAGAGCCTGGACCCTGCTTCGGATTCTGTGTCGCCCTCTCTCTCTGCCCCTACCCCGCTTGTGCTCTGTCTCTCTTAAAAATAAATTTAAAAGGAAGGAAGGAACGAACGAAGGAAACAAGGAAGGAACGAAGGATGGATGAATGGAAGGAAGGATGGATGGATGGATGGATGGATGAATAATATGTGGTATATCCCTACAGTGGAATATTACTCGGGCTTCAAAAGGAAGGAAATTCTGGCACCTGTTACAACGTGGATGAACCTTGAGGACATGATGCTGAATGAAGTAAGCCAGACACAGAAGGATCTCACTCTTTAGGGGTCTCTGGACTCCTCAAAACCACAGAGACAGAAAGGAGATGGTGGTGCCGGGGGCTGGGGAAGGGGGTGGGGGTCAGCGTGTGCTGGGAACAGGGTCTCAGTGTGGGAGGATGGAAAGTTCTGGAAGGGGACAGTTGTGATGTCTACACAACAGTATAAATTTTAATGCCACTGAACCGTGCACTGACAAAAGGTTAAGATAGCACATTCCAGGGGCACCTGGGTGGCTCAGTCGGTTAAGCGGCTGACTTCAGCTCAGGTCACGATCTCGCGGTCCGTGAGTTCGAGCCCTGCGTCGGGCTCTGGGCTGATGGCTCAGAGCCTGGAGCCTGTTTCTGATTCTGTGTCTCCCTCTCTCTCTGCCCCTCCCCCGTTCATGCTCTGTCTCTCTCTGTCTCAAAAATAAAAATAAAACGTTAAAAAAAAAAAAAAGATAGCACATTCCATGTTATATATACTTTAGCACAATAAAATGGTTTTATTAAAAACGTTACTGTTGAAACCATCATTTCGGGGCCGTCTGCCTGTCTGCTGGCTGGGTACCCTCGAACAGGACGCTGAGCTGACAGCCTTGGTCTTCCGTGCTGGGTTCCCCGCTGTGGGTAAGGCACCGCGGAAGGACAAACATGTCACCGAAGAAGCCTGCAGAGGGAGCTCCCGGCCTTCCCTTTGCGCTGAGGACTGGAGGCTGCTGGTCACGCGTTTCCTCTTTGAATTCCTGACGTCCTAAGAAGCCCGAGACGCTTTGCTCCCTGAGGCATTGAGCTCCTCACTCGTTTCTCCAGGATGTCTCGTCTAAATGCGGCTGTCCCTAAGCTCACAGAGCAGGGATGGGGGTGGGGGGGAGGATAGGAGGACTCAAGGGGTCCGATGTGGCCCCAATTCCTCCAAACTGCTTCCCTTCTCACTTGACCAAGTCCCCCTTCTGCCCTCGGCCTCAGAGGTGCACCTGTTCCAGCTCGGGGCATGGTCAGCAATCAGTCCCTGTTCAACTCCAGGGACCTCGGGCAAGCTGTTTATCTCCTCTTCGCCCGATCCTGACTGTAACGTAGGTTGAGAAGCTGACTTTGAAACAAGATCACGGTGGTCCTTGGGGGAGCATCTCTGCCTTGGTCCCGGCCGCACCCGGCCTGACCAGAACCCAGCTGTATGGCCCTGCCGTGCGCTTAACATGCGTTAGCTCACGCAGCCCTTGGGACGACCGCGGAGGCAGGGACAGCTGTGTCCCCACGTGTGGACTGCTCCCCTCCGTCATGCTGGCCTGCCTCTCTTAGACACCATGCCTTTGCTGTGTTCCTTCCTGAGGAGGGCTGGCAAGAAGGGAAAGTGGAGGTGGTGATGAGGCATCCCCGGGGCCAAGCAAGCTTCTGCAGCCCTTACCCTCACCGGCTAATAGAGCAGCAGTTCCCAGGAGGCCTAGGGATTTACAGAGCGCCAACTGCTAGCCATGCGTTGCCGTAAGTCCTTTCTAAGCAGCTCACCTAATCTTCGTGGCATTTAAAAAAATTTTTTTAATGTTTGTTTGTGAGACAGAGAGAGACAGAACATGAAGGGGGGAGGGTCAGAGAGAGGGAGACACAGAATCTGAAACAGGCTCCGGGCTCTGAGTTATGAGCACAGAGCCCAACGTGGGGCTCGAACTCACAGACCGTGAGATCATGACCTGAGCCGAAGTCGGACGCTTAACCGACTGAGCCACCCAGGCGCCCCAATCTTTGCAGCATTTTTTAACACAAAGAGAAGTACAGAGCAAGATACAAACACTCATCCATTCACCCACAGGCAGATTTTTTAAGTGTTAATATTTTGTCGCATTTGCCTCAAAAAGGTTCTTTCCAAGGGGGGAGAAATTTGATTGGTCCCCTGCCTGTCGCTCCCAAATTTCATTTGCTCTCCTCTTCTGGAAAGAAGCTATCGTGTCTATGTAAATAATACATACATCGTTTGGTATTTTTTAATTAAATTTTTATTAATTTGGTGCAGATTCACATGCAGCTGTGGGAGAGAAAACAGTTGGCCCGGTGTCCCCCAACGAGGCACAGCTATAGTGTCCTGTCACAACAGGATGCTGACATTGACACATTCCGCCTCCGCTACCTGTCCTCATTTGTGTCTGCCTGTTCCCTCTCCACATAAACATTAATAGTTAAATAGTATACCATGCATGTCCTTTTGCAACACTGTGTCCTTTTCAAAATCTCTCCAACTTGGTACGTTCTGTTCTAGTTCATACAGTGTATAAATACGTGGAATTTGTTATTCATTCTACACAGATATCAAAGTACTTTGGGTTTTTTTCTTTTTGGTTTATAAATAGCACTAGGGTGAAGAGTGTTGCACTTGTCACCACAAGCTGTAGTTTAGAAAATGTGACCAGCGGTGGAATTTCCAGGTCATAAGATACCTGCGTCCCGCTTTATCAGACATCCACAAATTGCCCTGCAAAGCATCTCTACCAATTTACACGCCCTCTGCCGGCATCCGGAAATTTCCGTGTCTCTTCATCTCGCGTGCAGAAAGGGGTCTCTGTCTCCTCGTTGCTCGAACTTGCCTTTCCCTGACGTAAGTAGATTTCTGATTAAAGCGGAAAGGGAAAAATTATCCAAAGCACCTGGAATTTCCAGCAGGTCTGGGGAACCAGGCTCAAAGCGAGGTAGACGGAAACGTGCAGGTCTGCGGAGAGCCAGACGGCGAGGATAGCACTGTCCCGTGGCCGGGTCACAGGTGTCAGTCACACCCCAGCACCACTGGATGCCGGCGGAAGCCGGGCCCCTTCTCCCCTTAGACGTGGGGAGCAGGTGCCGTGGCCCCCATGAGTCATCACCTGGACCCCACAGCCCCCGAGGGAAGCCTGGCCAGGCACAGCTGGGACATGCGTGCCCGACGCTGTACTTACTACTGTGGGAAAAGGCTCTCAGAGGAGAGAAACACAGACAGAAAGGTTCAGACGCCAAGTGGCCAAAAAATAATAACAGATGTCCAGTATACCTAATTAGTAGTAAAGCTGGCCGTCTTTTTATGTTCGTGGGCCTCTCAGATTTCTCTGTCAGTGAGCTGCCCCTACCTATCTTGTGCCTCGTATTGAGCGTACATGCTCTTTGTACTCTGTTTAATCTTTAAACCTTTAATATATGTTGCGGTACCTTCTAATCTTTAACCCTGTTATGTGCGTTAAAGGATCGTCTTCCAGCCCGAGGCTTCTCTCTTCCCTCTGTTTGTGGTGTCTTTTGTCCCCTTTGTCATGCTGGTACTTAGAATTATTAATAAAGAATTTTCTTTATTGTGTCCTGTGGGCCTCCCTGGCTGGAGGATGTGGCTACATGGGGCACTTGGATTCATTCTGCTGCAAACAAGTGAATTCTGGATGACACGTAAAAACCCGTGTCATTAAAGGTCTTGAAGAGCTAAAGAGATAAGGCAGAGTCACTGTGCCGGAAGCAGCAGGAGAACGAAAGGCATTTGCCGGCCTGGGCGACCGTGAGCTTCAGCCGACGGCCTCGCGGTGCGTGGCCTCTCCCGATACATTATTGGGAAGATAATAGAAAGCCACTGCCCCCTAAAACTAGGACCCCCCAAATGCTATATATATCCAGGGCAAGAGGGAAGCCAGAACAAATTTGCCCTTTGCCGGTACAGCAAGGAATTTTGACACAGCAGAGACAGGGCCGGCCCGGGAGGAGCTGAGAAGCTTCGCTGCCCACGTGCCCTCGTGTGGACCTGGGGTCCAAACCCGGGATCTTAACACCTTCAGCTTCAAAAGCGAAGGGGTCTCGGCCTGGTCGTCTGTCTCGGTGCCTCGTAGAAGCAAACGTAAATTGTTTTATTTTTTTCCAAGTAACACAGGGGTTTCCTCTCTTCTACTAGTGTTTAGAGGTCACCCTCGAGCTAATTAACGTTCAGTCTTTCATGTTTTCTCATGTGCATTTAAGATTATACGTTTCCCTTTAAACATGGCTTTGTCTGCTTCTCTCGAGCTCCGATAAGGAGTGCTTTCATCATCGATTCCAAATAATCCGTCTTTCGTGATGCAGTGTTTTACCCTTCTGCACAAAGAGGAGATTCTTGGCTAGTGGTTTATTACCAGTTTTTATCGAGGTGGAATTTACACACAGGAAATGTACAGATCTTACGTATTAGAGATCAAAGAGTTTTGACAAGCCCATATGCCAGTGCAACTAATACCCTCATCGAGAGCTAGAATGTTCTATCGCCCCGCATAATTCCCCTGTGCCCCCCTTCACAGTACTGAGGCGCCATCGTGACTTCCTTCACTCTGAATCAGATTTCCTTTTCCTGGGTCGTCATATAGTTTTCCTTATTCTAGAATTTTCGACCGATGGAAAAATGTGTTTTTGTCTGGCTTTGTTCACTCGGCAGAGTATTTCCAAGATCTGTCCCTATTGGTGCGCGTGTCCGTAGGCTGTTCCTTTTTATCTCCCAGTAGTGTTTGGTCATTTGGCTGTGCAGAAATGTGCTTGTCTGTGCTGCTCTGAGTGAACATCTATAGACCAGCTGGGGAAGAATTGACATCCTAACACTATGTGGACACGAATATTTAGGTCTTCTTTAATTACTCTCAGCAACGTTTTACAATTTTCTTTGCAGTCTTGCTCGTATCTTTAGAAATGTATTCATAGGGGAGCCTGGGTGGCTCAATCGGTTAAGCGTCCGACTTCGGCTCAGGTCATGATCTTGCGGTTTGTGGGTTCGAATCCTGCATCCAGCTCTGTGCTGACAGCTCAGAGCCTGGAGCCTGCTTCAGATTCTGTGTCTCCCCCTCTCTCTGCCCCTCCCCTGTTCACGCTCTGTCTCTTAATAATAAATAAACGTTAAAACATTTTAAAAGAAAAATGTACTCATAAATATCTCCTTTTTTAATGCTCTTGGTATTAAAAAATTTTTTTATTAATGATTTTATTTATTTTTGAAGGTGAGAGAGAGAGACAGAGCACGAGCGGGGGAGTAACAGAGAGAGAGGGAGACACAGAATTCAAAGCAGGCTCCAGGCTCCGAGCTGTCAGCACAGAGCCCGATGCGGAGCTTGAACTCATGAGCTGTGAGATCATGACCTGACCCAAAGTCAGACGCTTAACCGACTGAGCCACCCAGGCGCCCCACTATTGGTATTTTTTAAAGTTTCTTTTCTCGTTTTTTTTTTTTTTTTTTTTTTTAATTTATTTATTTAGAGAGAGAGCTGGGAAGAGGCAGAGAGAGAGGGAGAGAGAGAGAGAATCCCAAATAGGCTCCGTGCTGCCAGCACAGAGCCCAATACAGTGCTCAAACTCACGAACTGTGAGATCGTGACCAGAGCCGACGTCAGGCGCTTAACCGACCGAGCCACCCAGGCGCCCCTAAAGTTTATTTTCTAATTGTGCATTGCTGATGTATAGAAATATAATAGGGACACCTGGGTGGCTCAGTCAGTCAAGCATCCAACTTCAGCTCAGGTCATGATCTCACCGTTTGTGGGGTCAAGCCCCGCATCAGGCTCCGCACTGACGGTATGGAGCCTGCTCAGGATTCTCTCTCTCTCCTTCTCTCTTTGCCCTTCCCTCACTTGTGCTTTCTCTCTCTCTCTCTCAGAATAAATAAACTTAAAAAAAAAAGAGTTATAAAAACTATTTATATTTGACGTTGTATCTTGCATTCCCGCTAAAATGTTATTACAAATTCTAGTGACTTGTGGATTCTATAGAACTCACTATGGACATGTTATATTTTTATATAGATTTTTTCTCTCCTAGCCATATGCAGTTGTTTTCGTCTCTTGCTAGACCTCCGATGCAATGTCAGCTATGAGCAATGAAGTGTGTGTTGTTGGCCTTGGTCCCAGACATCCAATATTTCAACTCAAATGTTGAAACAATTCAATATTTTATCATGCTGGCCCGAGTGGCTAGCTCTTGGTTTTTGAAGATACCCTTATGAGGTTGAGAACGGTCCCTTCTATTGGTCATTTGCTGAGAGTTTCATGATGAATGGATGCTGGACATTTTTCAAATGCCTTTTGAGCATCTATTGAAATGATCTCACGAATTTTCTCCTTTGTTCTACTGATATGGTGTCATGGGTTGAACTGTGCCACCCAAAAAAGATGCATTGAAGTCTTAACCCTCAGTGCCTAGAAATGTGGCCTTCTCTGGAAATAGGGTCTCTGCAGATATAATCAATTTAAGATGGGGTCGTTAGGGTAGGCCCTCGTCTAATGTGACTAGTGTCCCTGTAAGAAAAAGAAAATGCCTTGTGAAGGCGGAGACACACGTGGAGAAGACACAGCCATGTGACGACAGAGGAGGGCTTGGAGTGATGTGTCTACAAGCCAAGGAGTGCCAAGGATTTGTAGCAAACCACCGGAAGACAGAGAAAGCAAGGGAATCTTGTCCCCTAACAAGTTGCAGACAGACCATGGCCCACGGACAACTTGATTTCAGACTTCAAGCCTCCAGGGCTGTGAGATAGTAAATTTCTATTCTTTTAAGCCCCTTGGATTGTGGTGCGTTGTTACCAGTCCCGGAAAACTAATACGTGTACTGAGTTACCTTGATTTGGAAATGTTAAACCAAACTTGCATTTTACTTGGTCACAATGTTTTATCCATTTTACATGTGTTACTGGGTTAGATCTGTTTATATTTTGTTAAGGATTTTTGTGTCTGTGTTCCTGAGCAACATTACCTATAGTTTCTTCCAGTGTATTTGATTTTGGTATCAAGATAATTTTCTTCTAATGTCTTTGATTATCAGAATTTACAGCAAAAATTTGAGGAAACAGGTTTTTTTTTAAGTTTATTTATTTTTGAGAGAGAGAGAGACAGAGACTCATTTATTTATGAACGAGTGAGGGGCAGAGAGAGGAAGACACAGAATCCGAAGCAGGCTCCAGGTTCCGAGCTGTCAGCACAGAGCCCGACAGGGGGCTCGAACCCATGAGCCTCGATATCATGACCCAAGCCAAAGTTGGATGCTAACTGACTGGGCCACCCAGGCGCCCCCATATTTTCTTAAAGCTATTTTTTAGTGCAGTTTAAGCATCAAACAAAACTGAGAGGGAGGTGCAGTGATTTCCCATATCTCCTTGCCCCCACCCATGCATCGCCTCCCCCACTTTACCAGCCAGCACCCCCACCGGAACGGTGTGTCTGTTACCAACCTGCACTGACACATTATAATCCATCATTCACCTTATGGTTCACTCTTGGTATTGTTCGTTCCATAGGTTTGAACAACGTCGGAGAAATGGCTCGTCTCTAATTTCATTTTCCGTGTGTTTGTTACGAGTATACAGAAATACAACTGATTCAGGTATATTAGTGTTGTATCCTGCCACCTCGGTAAATTTTCCTATTCCAGTTCTAGGTGGTGGTGGTGGTGGTGGTTTTAGATTCCTCAGCATTCTCTGCTTCCACAGCCACTTTCCTCTCCAGTCTTCATGCCATTTTCTTCTTGCCCCGTTGTGGGCGAGGACTTCCAGTCAGTGTTGACTTTTAACGTCTTGTCTTGCCTTTCTGCTAATCACAGGGGGCAAATGTTTGGTCTCTCACTGTTAAGTATGAACCAGCTTTAGCTTCTCACGGATCCTCCTTTTCAATTTGAAGAAGTTTCCTGATCATCCTAGTTTGCAGAGAGATGTAATCATAAATGGGTGTTAAATTTTTCCATAATTTCCCATGCATTTTGGGGGGCATTTTTTTTGCATAATGTATTTTTTCTTCAATGTCAATTTTATGCATATGCGATGATCATATGGTTCTGTTAACACAGTGAGTTAAATTGATTTTTCAACTAATTAAACCACCTCCATTCCTGGCAGAAACTCTGCTCATATAATAACACTGCTATCACTTTTTCCTTGGAAGTTCAGTAGAACTTACTAGTAAAGCCATCTGGACCATGAGTTTTCTTTGTGAGAAAGTTTTTTTTTTTAATTGAAAATAATTTAAAGACTTTTTATTTATTTTTATTTATTTATTTATTTATTAAAAAAAATTTTTTTTAACGTTTATTTATTTTTGATACAGAGAGAGACAGAGCATGAACGGGGGAGGGTCAGAGAGAGGGAGACACAGAATCCGAAACAGGCTCCAGGCTCCGAGCTGTCAGCACAGAGCCCGACGCGGGGCTCGAACCCACGGACCGCGAGATCATGACCTGAGCCGAAGTCGGCCGCTTAACCGACTGAGCCACCCAGGCGCCCCAAGACTTTTTAAATGTTTATTTAAAAACATTTTTAATGTTTATTCACTTTTGAGAGACAGAGAGAGACAAAGTGGGAACGGGGGAGGGGCAGAGAGAGAGAGAGGGAGACACAGGATCTGAAGCAGGCTCCAGGCTCTGAGCAAAACAGAGCCGAACGCGGACTCGAACCCACGAACCGTGAGATCATGACCTGAGCTGAAGTCCGATGCTTAAGTGACTGAGTCGCCCACGTGCCCCAAATTGAAAATAACTTTTTAACTGTGGTGAAATACACATAAAATTTACCACCTTAACCATTTTTTAAGTACAGAATTCAACGGCATTAAGTAGCACAAATTTAGTGGCTTAAAACAATAAAAATGTGTTGTCTTATTGTTCTAGAAGTCACAAGTGTGAAATGAGTCCTAAAGGATTGAAATCTAGGTGTTGGTAGGTAGGAATGGTTCTTTCTAGAACCTCCAATGGAAAAGTCATTCTTTGCTTCTACCAGATTCTTCTTCTTTTTTTTTTTTTTTATGTTTATTTATTTTTGAGAGACAGAGTGTGTGAGTGGGGAGAGGCAGAGAGGGAGACGCAGAATCCAAAGCAGGCTCCAGGGTCTGAGCTGTCAGCACAGAGCCCAATGTAGGGCTCAAACCCATAAACTGTGAGATTATGACCCGAGTTGAAGTTGGTCGCTTAACTGACTGAGCCACCCGGGCGCCCCTTCTCTACCAGCTTCTAGAGGCTGCTGGCATTCCTTGGCTCGTGACTGCACCACCCCAGTCTCGGCCTCCAGCACCACATGGATGTCTCCATAATGTTGGCACTGTTCCCTTCCTCCTATGTGTACCCTCATAATTGCACCTTGGCCCACCCAGATAATTCAGGAGACTGTCTCCATCTGATGAGCCTTAACTTTGCACATCTTCAGAGTCCCTTTTTCCACATAAGGTAATATATTCACGGGTTCTGGGGACTAGATGGTCTTTGAGGGGCTAGTCTCGCGTCTACCGCAGCTAACCTTCTGGCTCCCAAAGATTCACATCTATCCAATCTGCAAAATACATCTCTCACGTCCCAGTATCCCCCAAAGTCTCAACCCTTTCCAGCACAACTCAAACTCCCAAATCTCATCGTCTAAATAAGTTAGAACAGGTATGGGTGAGACACTGTCTGTGATTCATCCCGGGGCAGAATTCCTCTCCATCTGGGCACCTAGAGAACAAATGATCTAATCCCCGAGTACGATGGCGCGATAGGCATAGGGTAACAGTTATAAACATTCCCATTTAAACGGAAAGAAACGGAAGGAGAAAGGAATTGCGGTCCTAAGCAATTCTGAAATGCAAGGGAGCAAACTCAGGTTTCAAGGAACTGTTCTCCGTGGTTCAAGGTCCACGGCTGCACCCTGAGTCTTCCTTCCTTTTTCATGAAGCGTAGCATGTGTTTGCAGCCGAGTAGTATTTTCAGCCTGTTTCCTGCCTGTAGAGTTTTCGAGTCTGCCTTCTTTCATTTCGTCTTCCTCTGTCCCTTGAAGTCCAAGCTGGTGGTGTTTCTGCTGAGACAAGATGTTCAAAAACCGTGTGGGTCTGACACGTGCGCCGTTACAAAAGAGGCTCGGGGAGCGGGGGGGGGCCCGGGCGGCTGAACGTCTGACTCTCGATTTTGGCTCAGGTCATGATCTCACGGTTTGTGGGTTCAAACCCCGCACTGGGCTTGGTGCTGACGGTGCGGAGCCTGCTTGGGATTCCCTCCCTCCACCCCCCCACCCAGCCCTGTCCCTCCCCTGCTCACGCTCTCTCTCTCAAAATTAATAAACATTAAAAAAAGAAAAGAAAGAGGCTCATCCACAGGTCTTTCCTGAATAATCCTGTCTCTTTTTTGCTTCTGCTGAAATGCCACACATCTAATCTAATCTCTCCAAAGAGCTCTCTGTGATGAGTACTGTGGCCTTTTGTTCCTTTCCAGGCGCTAGAAAAAGGTTGTCCAGACACACCCCTGGCTTTCTCTCCAGAGCACGCTTTCCTGACCGTGAGTCTCCTAATTTTACAATTGTCTGCAGTCCGGATAGGTTCTTTCTCATGGACCTGGGACACAATCTAGCTGAGCTTTCTGCCATTGCGGGACAGAAGCTATTTTCCACTAGCTTCCGGTAATGTGGTCCTCATTTCCTTCTGAGGCCTCACCAAAATTGCCTTATTTTTTTTTTTTAATGTTTATTTATTTTTGAGAGAGACAGAGACAAAGCTTGAGCAGGGGAGGGGCAGAGAGAGAGGGAGACACAGAATCCGAAGCTGGTTCCAGGCTCCGAGCTGTCAGCACAGAGCCCGACGCGGGGCTCGAACTCACAGACCACGAGATCATGACCTGAGCTGAAGCCGGAGGCTTCACTGACTGAGCCACCCAGGCACCCCATAATGTTTATTTATTTTTGAGAGACAGAGAGAAAGAGAGAGAGACAGACAGAGCATGAGCAGGGGAGGGGCAGAGAGAGAGGGAGACACAGAATCCGAAGCTGGTTCCAGGCTCCAAGCTGTCAGCACAGAGCCCGACGCGGGGCTGGAACCCACGGACCGTGAGATCATGACCTGCGCCAAAGTCAGACGCCCAACTGACCGAGCCACCCAGGCGCCCCACAAAGTGCCTTTAATGTCTGAATTTCCGTCTGCGCTCGCTTTATGGCAGTTTGGGTATTACCATCTAAGATGACGTGGACTTTCTATACCACAGTCCTCACTAACCGAGTTGTTAACGTGCACGTGTCTGCTGACAATCTGTTCACGGCAATCTAGGCTTTTTCTATGATGCTTGTCGAAATTCTTCCGGCCTCTACCCATCCCCTCATTCCAAAGCCAGTTCCACGTCTGTAGGTATTTGTCATGACAGTCCCCCACTTGGCGCGTGCCAGCACGAGTATTTTGTGCTCCCCCGTGGCAGTGCGGCATGCCATTGTATGGCTCTATGGCAATAAATATGTTCATCCAGTCTGTTGTTAACAGACATTTGGGTTAGTTCCAGTTTGTAGCTATTCAAATGAGGCTTCTAGGAATGAGCCTCTTTTTGGTGGGCATATGCTTTGATTTCCCTGGGGTAAATATCCAGGACTGGGATTTGCCTCACGGGTTATTCTTTCTCCACTCTTGGTCTGGTGTGGACAGCCAGCACCCACGCTCCTCCTAAAGGCTGGTGGGGTAGCTCTCCGTCCGTCCTGAGCCTATCTAGGGACTATAGGCCGTATCCTGTCCTTGCTGCAGGCCCAAGCTGTGCTCTCCTGTTACCTGACCCAGGCTCCTAAGATTGTTATCTTTTCTTTAATGTTTATTTATTTTTGAGAGACAGAGCCCAAGTGGGAAAGGGGCAGAGGGAGAGGGAGACACAGAATCCGAAGGAGCTCCAGGCTCTGAGCTGTCAGCACAGAGCCCGACGCGGGGCTCGAACCCACGAACCGTGAGATCACGACCCGAGCCGAAGTCGGACACTTAACTGACTGAGCCACACAGGTGCCCTAGATCTTTATCATTTCTGAAAGCTCTGTGGGTTGTCTGGCCTCGGCTTTATTCATTCCTGTAACTTGAAGTCCTCCCTATGTCTGGTACGCTTTCTTGCTTTCGATGCCAGCAATGTGTTAATAACATCTCGGGGAAGGGCTAAAATTGTAGCCAGCATTTCTGTAGTTTTGGAGAAGGAGGATGAATACACTTCTGCGTCCATTCAGACTGACATAAGAAGTCTCTCTTTTTTTTAACGTTTATTTTTGAGACAAAGAGAGACAGAGCATGAATGGGGGAGGGGCAGAGAGAGAGACACAGAATCGGAAGCAGGCTCCAGGCTCTGAGCCATCAGCCCAGAGCCCAACACGGGGCTCGAACTCACGGACCGCGAGATCGTGACCTGAGCTGAAGTCGGACGCTCAACCGACTGAGCCACCCAGGCGCCCCAAGAAGTCTCTTATTTAAACCTTAACCTTTCAGGAACGCAACTTTGAAATGAGTGACACCGATGTTGCCATATTACATGCGAGCAAACTGAGGCTGACGAGAATAAAGTAGCTTTTCCGACGTCTCGTGAGGAGAGCCAACATTTCTGAGATGTTGAAATCTTCCTGATTTCCAGAGCCACAGGCCGCATCCCCCTCAAGCCTTCTAAAAGAAGAGATTACGGATGGACTGGAATTTCCTGATTAAGATTGTTGAGGGGGTAGGGGCGACTGGGTGGCTCAGTCGGTTGAGCATCTGACTCTTGGTTTCGGCTCAGGTCATGATCCCAGGGTTTGGGATCGAGCCCAGGTTTGGGCTCTGTGCTGAGTACGGAGCCTGCCTAAGATTCTCTCTCTCCCTCTCTCTGTCTCTCTCTCTCTTCCTCCCTCCTCCTCTCCCTTGCTCTCACGTGCACATGCACTTGCTCTCTCAAAAAAAGAAACAAGAATGTTAAGGAGAAACTGGGGGTTTTATGGCATTGGGTGACGCCACAGGGGCTATTATGAGGGTGATCTCTGGTACCAGATGGTCTGGGTTCAAATCCCGGCTCTTCTGTGGACTAGCTCTGCGATCTTGGCGTGTCAGACTCTTCTGCCTTAGTTGCTGGGGCATGGAGACCATCATACTACTATTTCGTAGATTTCGTGTGACGGGTAGGTGAGTTTCCAATAAAAGGCACTTAGAAAGGTGCTCAGCACATAGTAGGTAGCCGTTCAATAAACGCTAGTTTGGTTAGTGTGCTTGGTATTTAGCGCTATTGGCCAAATATTTCTGGCTTTCGGTCCTCCGGGCACTTGGGGGTGTCCGCCCTCTGGCTCTTCCTGGTTGGGGGAAGCGCGTCACACTTTTGGCCAGGGAGTTGCGAATGGAGGGCTGCGGGACGTTTCAGTGCTTGTGCTGGATCCTGCCGAGCTCTTTCTCTTTGTCGCGATGGCAGAACTTCCAGATGGTGGCCGCTCCATTGTCTGGGTTTCCAAGGGACTGTGGCGAGCGTGGCCGCCTTGTTATTTCAGGTGTCTGAGGGTTCAGATTGTTTCTGCAGCAGGATACAGCCTATCCTGACAAACAGGTCAATTATTACTAACGGTCAAGTCCGTAGTCCTCAAAGCGTTTCACTAACTTCTTCAAAAGGCCCCGAGCAGGATGAGGAAGTCCTTGCATTTTGGTGGGACAGCTGATAACAGCCCCTTTCTGCACGTCCACCTGCAACGTGACGTCCCGACTCCACTGTTCCAGTTGTCAGTGTGTGCCTACAGCCCTCGTTTTCCTACATGGAAAGCGACTGATGTGACTCGAACAACAGATGAACAATGTTAATTGGATCCTTGCCATTAACCACAAGGTTTTAAAAGTCAGAAATTCTGGTCTGCTGTTTGCTGCTTCCCGAATGAAACAGAAATCGTATAAGGATTAGTCTTCTTTGGTGACGATCTAAAGAAGTTACAGGCAGACAAGTTTCAGTGCACGTTTCCAGGAACTTTCTAACCGTTCGAGATATCTGGCAATAGAGCCCACAACCTGTAAGGACCGAGTTCCTTTTTCTGGAGGCATTCGGAACGGGGCACGTCAGAACCCACCGCTCACTCCCCTTTCCTCTCACAACACCTATGTTTCCAGCCCTATCACCTGCTTCACTCTGTGATGTGAGAATCCTGTTGTATCCTTGGTTCCCCCCTCCCCTCCCAAATGCAGTACCTAGAAAATGCTCAGGCAATGTTTGCAGGAATCAAATAATCTTTCAACCTAGAACCGTGGCCTTCCACCTGGGCTGCGTGTTAGAATCACTTGGGGAGCTTAAAAAAAAATCCCAAGTCTAGGCCACACCCCAGATGAATTAAATCAGAACTTCTGGGGGCGGGCTCCAGACACAGTGTATCTGAATTCTCCCCAGATGATTAGAAAGTGCAGCAAAGATCCAGAACTGCTGAACTAGAGGCTGTGTGGCCCTGTGTCAAGGGTGTTAAAATAATACGTTTAACGTTATCACTCTTGAATAGTGTCTGTTTATACACTTCTATTAGGGTTTTACAGTTTGGAGAGTCCGGTGAACTTTCAAACCTTTAATAAAGATTTTATAATCTACTGAGGGACAGAGATACCTGCCGAGTAATACCAGGACATCAGCAGTGTGTGTGGGTGTAGGCGCACGCCCGAGTGAGTGTGTGTTTGGGGACTGGATAGACGCAGAGTCAGGGAAAAGTGCTGAGCCCATCATTTGATGCAACAAGCCCTGAAAGGAAGCCCCGGTGGCGGTGGCGGAAGGAAATAGCATCAGA
The DNA here is from genome assembly GCF_024362965.1 of Panthera pardus. NCBI lineage: Eukaryota > Metazoa > Chordata > Mammalia > Carnivora > Felidae > Panthera > Panthera pardus. The sequence continues at coordinate 14,535,006 of NW_026526969.1, forward strand.
TGGGGGTCTGTGCATCACAGGATCCTGCAGTGTCCCCCCCCCCCTGCGCCCCGTGACTTGGAAAAGCCCATCTGGAGAAAGGGATAGCACTTGCTAGGTTACAGTGGGGGCGGGGGGTGCGGGGAGAGCCTCTCTGACTGTGTCAGCTCTCTGGGATGTCCTTGGGTGCGGTGATCTGTAACTGAGGCAGGGTCCAGCTGTAGCAAGGAAAACCAGCTACCTGGGGAAGACTGGGACCTTTCTTAGGACCCCGACGGGGAGGGGGAGGGGGGTCGGTCTGGGCTCTAGATCGCTATAATCAGCCCCCAGGGGGCGTTGGTGGGCATCAGAATCCGGAGGTCCAAGATGCTGACTTTGGAAACGAGGCCCTCCCTCATGGAGCCCTTCCTGGCGCCCCAGCTTCCTCTTCTGCCATTTCTGCAGCCACACTTTTAGCTCCAGGAGGACCACAGCGTCTGCAGCTGCCTGATGCCTCAGAACCTTCGCGCCTGCTGGAGGCCGCTCCTTCTGCTGAACTCCTCATCCCCAGCATCAGCTCAGGCAGGCTCTGCCCCACCCAGGGGTCCCTTCATCTGCTCCGGTGCCCCCACAGCCTCACTTTGGAACAGCCAGGACACTTGCTCTGGTGTCCTGTGGTCCTCCAGATCGGGGGAGACACCGAATGCATCCTCCTATCTCCGGGTCCCGGCACTGGACGGCCAGGGGGAGTGGGTGAGTGAGCTGGTAGGGCGAGTGAGAGTGGGTGGGCAAGGGGGTGGACGAGTGGGTGAACAAGCGAGGGGGCGGGGGGAGGAGTGGGTGAGTGGAGGAATGAACGAATGAATGAGTGGGGGATGGGTGCGTGTGAAAAGCTGAGTGACTGAGCGAGGGGGTGAATGAGTGAGTGGGGAGTGGTGCGTAAGTGAGGAGCAGAGTGAATGAGCAAGCCGGCGGGCGGGAGGGTGAGTGAGTCCTTGCGGACGGGCGGAAGGGAACGAGTGAGAGGGCGGGCGGGTGAACGAGTGAATGAGCGAGCGGAGGGGAGTGGGAGCTAAGGGAAGGGCTAGAGGCGGCGGGGAGAGCGAGGGACGAGCCGGGAGGGGTGCGGGGGCGCGGGGCGGGGAGAGGCCCACGCGGAAGTGCCGAGTGAGCGGCCGAGGGGTGAGCGTGACGGCAAGCGGCCGAGCAAGCGGCTAAGCCAGTGGGCGAGCTGGGCTGGCACCGAGCCTGCGGGGGGGGAGCGGGAGCGCGGGCGGGAGCGCGGGCCAATCCTCCGGGTGGCCGCGTGGCCGGGGCGTGGCGGGGCGTGGCGAGTCCGGGCAAGGGGCGTGGCAGGTCCGGGTGGGCGTGGCGAGGCCGGACAAGGGGCGTGGCAGGCCCGGAGCGGGCGCCGCGAGGCCAGGCAAGGGGCGGGGCGGGGCCGGGCGTGGGCGGGGCGTGCCGGGGTGGGCGCGGCCAGGCGGGCGGGCGGGCGCGGAGGAAGTCACGTGGCGCGCGCTCACATGACTGGCGGCGTGATGGACCGGCTGCCGGGGGAGGCAGGCGCGGCGCCAGGCGCGGCGGCAGCTGAGGCGGAGGCTGAGGAGGAGGCGGACCCGCCGGCGGCAGGTACGGCTCGCGGTCCCCCGGGCTCCGGCGCGCGGTCCCGGGCCCGCGTCCCCCGTGACCCCGCGACCCTCGGCTCCCTGGGTGTCCGCGGCGCCCGGCGTGCCCCTGCCACGCCGAGGAGCGCGCTGTGGCGCCGCGGGCCGGGGGACCCGAGCACCTGCTCAGGTTTGTCCCGGCCGCGCTCTTCTGCTCGCGCCTCCCGGTGCAGGGCCCCCTCGGGGACGGACGTCCCCCGCCCCCCGCGGTGCCGCCCCGCCCGGCCGCGTGGGGCGCAGCCCAGGACTTTGCGGGGCTCCGACGAGAAATTGGGAGTTCTCCCCAGCAATCCGGACAGACTTCGCCGGGAGTGCCTCCGAGCTAGTGGATGAGCGTGAACACGGAAAGGCGTGCGCCAGGCTTGGCTTTTCTAGCATGCTCCCTGTTGAAAAGTTCCTTCCTCTAGTCCTAGTCCTCTAACTGCAGAACCCACGTAGGGGGATGTTGGTAGGAGTTACTACCTCTTCTTGGTGCGGGCCGGGCGGGGGGGGGGGGGGCACGAGGTTGAGGGACTCCTCCTGGCGGTCTGGCGAGGTGTCTCCAGGGGGCTGTGCTCACCCTAAGTTCTGGGGGGCTACGAGAGGGCTCATTCATTAGGGAGAAACAGGAAGGGGGCGTCAGGGAAGCTGCTGGGGCGTGGGCGTTGGACTCGACTGACTAATTGATAGGAAAGATCCTGGGTGAGTCTACGTCTGCACTGAAGTCCCCCACCCCCAAAGTTGGTCTTTAGATTTTTCATTTCATTTGGAGCTGGGTAAGAGGACGCATGTGATGGCTCTTGCTGTTGGTTAGAACATTGTGTCCTCGAGGTCTCGCGTTGGCGCCCAGCGTGGGCAGTCCGTCTCACCTATACCGGGGCCGTCGCCTCGCCCCTTTGGCTGGGTCACATTTGGAAATGGGAGGCTGTTTCCCCTCGGATTATAAAGCAGTTCATAGTTGCTGGATGTGGTGGTGGTGGTGGCTCAGGGGTCTCTGCAGGTACAGGTAACTGCAGGAGGTGTTTGAGGAGGACTCCACTTATGGCTGGCTGCCAGTTACGGATGGCACCAGCTCTCCAAGACTGCCTTTCCTGCAACTTGGTCTGGAATTTCCATGGTAGCTGGCCTCCTTTGGGGTCGTGGCGATTTTATTAGGCCCGCTCATGGTATCCACAGTGTAGCCAGTATCTCTGTGTTTACAGAGGGCTTTCTATAGCCGGCTGAGTCTCAAATTCAGGGTTCACGGATTGCTGGGATGTAACCTGTCATTTCATCCCATTTAAAATCTTTTGACCATCCCGTGAGGCAGGTGACGTGGTAGAACAAACCTTTTTTTTACACTGGGATAAAGAAAACCCAGAGGCAAGTGACTTGCTTGAAGTGGGCAGTGTTAAGGAGGCACGGTCAAGGTGGGAATGGTGGTTGGGTGGGCTGGAGTCAGAAAACCTAAGCCTTTGAGACTGAATCTTGTCCGTCGACCATAAATGTGAATCTCACATTGATTTTGATTTGTTGAAGGGTTTGTGTGTATGGATACAGAATGAATTTTCTCTGGTGTCCCGTCTACACAGGCAGAGCCCACGCGTAATCGTGGGGACTGTGAGGTCTAGGACTTTGTGGTGCTTTTGAGATTGTGAGCAGAAATTGTGTTCACTTTTTCAGCATTAAGAGTCTTATATTGTGGTTCTTTGACGTTTAAGCTGTGAACGGTAACTCTCTAAACATTTAACTTTCAATTAAGCAGTGTATGGATAAACACATTTTCTTTAAAAAAAAAAATGTAGAACATTATTAACTAGGTGGAACTCTCACCTCGATTGCCATCACCCTCTCTTTACCAGAGGTGACAGTTGTTATCAGTTCGGGATGGATTCTCTCCGTTCTATTTTTATATTTTATACATTCGCATTCCCAGGAAACATCCCGCCTTGTGCCTATGCGCCCGTGTTTCCCCAGGAGTGTGTATTAGTTTTCTGCCGCTGCTCTAACAATTTACCGCAAACATGGTGGCTTCACCAGCACAGATGTATCATCTCCCAGATCTGGAGGTCAGCAGTCCAAAATCGGTTTCCCTGGGCTAAAACCAGGTGTGGGCAGGGCTGCGTGCCTTCTGGAGGCCCTGGGGAAAATCCATTCTCTGGCCTTTCTAGCTTGCAGACGCCTCCCACATTCCTTGGCCGATGGTCCCCTTTCTCCAGCAGCCATGAGCACGTCTTTCACACGCTGTCATTTCTCTGGTTCTCCTTTTTTTGTTTCCTTTTTCCCTTTGAAGGACCCCTGGACTACATTGGGCCCACCTGGGTAGTCCACAGCCCGTGCCCTATTTTAAGGTCAGCGGCTTGGCGACCTGAATTCCATCTGCTACCTTAGTTTCCCTTCTCTGTGGAAACAACAGATTCAGCTTCCAGGGGTTAGGTCGTGGACGCCTTCGGGTGGGAGGGGCGTTATCCTGCCTTCCGTGAGTAGATGCTGTAGGAGTGGAATTGCCAGGTCACAGGGTTTGCACCTCTTTTGTTTTAACGGGTAGTGACGCATTGTCCTCTGTGGTGCCTATCACCCGTTTAGTCAGCATCGTGCTTTATTAAGAACATCGTTTCCTCAGGGGCGCCTGGGTGGCTCAGTTAAGCGTCCAACTTCGGCTCAGGTCACGATCTCAGGGTTTGTGGGATCGAGCCCTGTGTCGGGCTCTGTGCTGACAGCTTGGGGCCTGGAGCCTGCTTGGGATTCTGTGTCTCCCCCTCTCTCTGCCTCTCCCCCACTCTGTGTGCGTGTCTCTTTCCCTCTCTCTCTCTCTCTCTCTCTCTCTCAAAAATAAACATTAAAAAAAATAAAAACCACACCCTTTCCTCATAACCTCATCAACACTAAATACCATTTTTTAAACTCTTCAGATTTACAAAAATTAAGAATGTGTCTCATATCTGTTTGGACTTCCATTTTCTCCAGTGTTAGTGGAGTTTAGTTTCTTGTCATGTTTTCATCTTGTGTGGCCTCTCTGAACTCACTGTTCATATCTTTTGCCCATTTTGTTAGGAGTGTATCTTTTTTCATGTTGAATTGTAGAATTTCTTTTTTCATTTTAAACATAGGCCGTTTGTGGCTTGTACAGTAAAATTATAACTAGCAAAATGTCTGATTGGAACATTCTACTCTCTGTGCGGGATGAGCGTTTATTTCAGGGCCTCTTCTGAGGCTATAAAGCTCAGCAACTGTGACGTAGAATAAGAATGGCAACGGATGAATGTGATAGATGCTTGATTGTGCAATTTGATTTTTTGAGGTTGCATCATACCCTGATAAAAATATACACGCATGACCACTGTGTATCGTAGACCCACTTTCCTGCAGTCCGATGGACCTAAACTTGGTCTTTAGCCCAAGGGAGAATCGGCTTCAGTTCTGTTAGAGTGGCTCAGTGGATGGCATTCCAGACATTCCATTTGGTTAGGAAGCTCCCAGCCACTTGTCTCCTGGTTTTCTCTGGGGTCATGCCTGAGCTCTGCTCATCATTGGAGCTCCTGTGCACCGGCCCCCACCTTCTCTGCGTGCCTGGGCCCTTTCCTTGCTCTCTCTGCCCCAGCCACCACCCCTCGCCTGCTGCTTTCTGGGTGTACATTGGTCAGAATTCAGTGAGCTGTCACTTAAGATGTATGCATGTGGGTTAAATTATATCTCAAAGTGCTGACTACATTCAGAAAAAAAAAAAAAACAAAAAAACAACCCTTCCCGTCCACCCTGCTCCCCTTCATTACACGCATTTTGATTGTAAACTCCCGCCAGGCAGAAACTATTATTTTTCTTTACATACCAGTATGTAGAATAAGATCTGCTATGTAGAAAAGGCTTAGATGTTTAAATAGAATTACGTTTTCATCGTACGTTTTTTAAGGATAGTGTCACATTTTAACTTGGTAACAGTGGTAGCTGTGGAAATATGATTTAAGTTTGCTTCCTTGGTCTTTCAACTCTCTGTCATACAGACGTACCCAATTTGCAAGGTAAAATGTGTCAATTTGAAGAAAGAGGAACTAACTGAATCACTATTATGTAGAACGGATTTTGCCAGAATTTGTGGTTAGCAAGAAAGTGATGTGTTCCGGGTGGGGGAATTCTGTTTTGGTATTATTTTTTCCTTCCTAAGAAAAAGACATCACAAACAGAGATGTTTTGCCCACGCTGCTTGCTGGGGGGAGCCTGGAGCGGTGAGTGTCGGGACAGGGGCTCCGCGAGGCCTGTCTGGGAACAGGTACGGACTGGCCAGACTTGTGACTAGGTACTGTCTCTGCGAAGTCCATTTTCATGACCTCCCGAGGATCTTTCAGAAACGATCCGTGCTGGTAAAGTTTGTTTGCCAGAAGTCTTACGAACGAGTTGTAATCAACCCAGTGAAATGGCATTGTTGTGTGAGAATTTGCGCTTCGAGGAGGAGGGTGTTGTACAGGAATGTAACTGCGAGTGCAAACGTTTTATAAACGGAGAAATCAGCCACAGTTCCACCATTTCAGTGCAACCACTGCATTTTAGCACACGCTTGACTTTGGAACGACACAAGTGTGAACTACGTGCATCCACTTGTACGCGGGTTTTTTTTTGATCAGTATGGTGCGGTACGGTAAGCGTATTTTGTGTTATGATTTTCCTAACATTTTTTTTTTCTCTCGCTGATTTTATTGGAAGGTTATGGTATAGAACACACACACAAAATATGTATTAATTGATCTTTTATTACTGGTAGGGCTTCCAGTCAACATCTGGCTGTTAGCGGTTAAGTTCTTGGGGAGTCAAAAGTTCTACATTGATTTTCCACTTTGCAGGGGGTAGGGTTGGCGCCCCTAACCCCCATGTTGCTTGAGGGTCAGCTGTTACTTCCTTTTTCCCGCGCATATGCGTTTTACGTCTTCCTAGTACATTTACGCTTTACGGCCTAGCCTCTCCACTCAACATTTTTCTACACTGTTGAAAATAGTCCTCATAATTCTCTACTTAATGCCGGCATGGTACCGCGTCAAGCTCTCGATTTGTGCTTCTGCAGTGCTAACGTCATATGATTTGTGTTAAAGATCCTCTTGCCACGCGTTTTTCAGAAAATGATTCTTGGGGCGCCTGGGTGGCTCAGTCAGTTAGGCGTCCGACTTCAGCTCAGGTCGTGATCTCACGGTCCGTGATTTCAGGCCCCGCGTCGGGCTCTGTGCTGACAGCTCAGAGCCTGGAGCCTGCTTCGGATTCTGTGTCTCCCTCTCTCTCTCTGATCCTCCCCCGTTCATGCTCTGTCTCTCTCTGTCTCAAAAATAAATAAACATTAAAAAAAAAATTAAAAAAAGAAAATGATTCTTTAAATCGAACCAATGTTAACCTTGCCCTCCTGCTTGCACTTGGTCTCTCCCGCTCTGCCCGTTCCCACCTCAGAGGTGATCTCTGTTATCAGACTTTCCTGTTGGATTAGGGTTTCAGTAACCTCGGTTATTGGGCTTTGAGAACGGGGGGGATGCCCTTGGGTGACCTGTTCAGGGATCTTTGCAGATGTGAGACCTGAGTCCCTCCACCCTCCCCTGAGGATGTCCAGAGAGGCCCGAGAAAACGTACACTGGTGACTCCAGTTTCAGTCAAGTTAAAAAACAGGCAGAATTAGACTCTTGTGTGGGGATGCTGCCGCAGGTTACAAAACTATCAATGAGAGGCAAGGAAGATATCGTGAAAAGTAGGTGGTGGTCGCCTCTGTTAGGAGAAAAGGGGTTTGACCTAAAATGCTTACGGGACAAGGTGGGCTTCTGAATTTTCGACCTGGATGTGTGTTTGAGATATAATTTTGTTAAACTGTCCATAGACGTTACAGCCCTTTCTCTGTGCATGTTATCTGTTTCACTGTAGAAAATGTGGAGGGAAAACCCAAGATGCCAAGATGTCAAGGGCACCTGCTAACGATCTGCAGTTTGCCAGGCAGAGGTGGGCGCAAGGGGTCTTGTTTTAAAACAGTTTTGTAGGCATTCTGACCTCCCTTGTTTTCTACTCTCTTGTTAACATTGGAAGTAGATTTATGGTGAAATACGTGTTTCATCGTATCCTTGCCCACTCCTAATGGACAACCTTGCAGTGAATCAGCAGGACGGTCTCCTGGCTGCCGCTGTTTCTGGTGTCTGTGTCTGAATACAGTTGGCGCTGGTGAGCCCAGCTGTTTCGGTGGCCCCGGGGGCCAGCAGGACCCAGACCTGACGGCCACTGGCAGGTGTTGTGGCAGGAGGGATGTCTGGGGACCTCACCTGCTGTTAACAGTATCTCCATGATGGAGACGGCAAAGGCCATCTTCTGTAAAGAGGGTCAGGTGATAGTCGTGACTTTGCACTGTTAATTGCCTTTGGGACCGTAATTGCACCTCCCAGCTCCTGAGAAATGCCACTCACTGCTGGGTTTTTGCATTTTCAGCTCTTCAGAGTGTGGGGAAAGTGTGTGTGTGCAGTTCTGTATCTCAGGGTGTCTCGTGTACCACCGTTCTTCTTAGGGTGGACAGTGAAGTCGGGAGGCTCCTCGGAGTACCTGTAGAAGGTCAGTTGTTTTCTTTTTTTATTTTAATGTTTATTTTTGAGAGAGAGTGTGTGTATGTGTGAGAGAGCGAGCTTGCGCACAAGTGGGGGAGGGGCAGAGAGAGGGGAGACACAGCGTCTGAAGCGGGCTCCAGGCTCCCGAGCCGTCAGCACAGAGCCCGACGTGGGGCTCGAACTCACGAACCGTAAGATCATGACCTGAGCTGAAGTCGGACGCTCAACTGGCTGAGCCACCCAGGCGCCCCGCCTGCAGAAGTTGAGAGGTGAGCTGGCTTGTGTGGCAGTGGGCGTGTTTCCTGAGATGGACTGTGTTATGAGTGGAAAGTGTCCCATCTTTTGCCTCCTCCTGGCAGACCTCCACAAAGGGCATTCTTGGTGACCAGAGGACGCGTTGCATTGATGACAAAGCCTGGCAGAGCGCTTCCTGTAGGAGGTGCCTTCCTCCTCACGGACATCCTGCAAAGTCAGTAGTCTATGAACCCCACTTTACAGATGGGGAAACTGAGGCGGCAGCAGTCCCATCGCTCACCCATGACCGGAGAGTGGGATTCACAGCCCGGCAAGCGTGGGGCTCCCGTTCGGAAGCGGCAGACGTAACCTCTTGGCTACCGTCTACGCAGGCCGCCTTCCATGCGCTTCCCTTAAGTTCGCTTTGCCAGCCGTTCCCAGACCTCGAACTTTCCCTCTTCTGAAGGTTTCACATACGGCGAGATGTTTCCGGGTGGCTGTCCTGAAAATCGCCACCGCAGACCACTGTGAGATGTTAGCCTCTCTCTTTTCAGAAAGGGGGTGCACTTGACACGGCGCGATGGGCCGAACAGAGAGCCTGGCAGTCCGGAAAGTGTGTGCGCTACAGTCGTTGGAGGCAGAACGGTCTCACTTGCGTGGTTTGCGCGCGGGTCTCGGCTCTGCCCCGTGTCTGCCAGAGCCATCCGGTTCAGTCTGGGGAGCCGCGGGTCGACTGGAGCATAGGTTTCCTGGAGAGAGAATGTGACAGCACCCGGAAACACATTTTGCCAAGCACAGGCCGAGTTCCCTCGTCTAATGAAGGCGTTGGGATTATCCTGGCTGACCCATTCGCAGTCTTTGGGTTGCAGACACCAGGGGACGGTCCAGCCTTCTCTGCATGGGAGATGAGACCTCCAGATTCGGCGCAACTTGGCTGTGGAGGCAGGACTGACTACGTGTTTCTCTTACTGTGACATTTTTCACGGTCCCTAATTTGTCCATGCCAGTTTCCGGGGCGTTCCTGTCCCTGGCTGATTAATGGCATTCCGGGTCCTCTACCCTGCAGGCCGCTGGGTGGCCTTGTCTTATTTTTTGTGATTCCTTCCGTAGACCGATGGGGGTTTGTTCAAATGGATTTAATTGTATCTCACTTGGTTTCCGATGCCAGTGACTGCTTGGAATTTTATTAGTGGGGCCTAATTTGGCTGTGAATGCAGGCTCTCTATGTAGCCTTGACTGAGATCGAGCACACTCGGTCCTGCTATAGATATTTTGGAATATTTTCACTTTCACGGCAACAGATTCTAGAAAACCTGAGTCACTTTCACACTGAACCAGTCAGACCCAGGGTGAGGGTTTAAACAAAGAACGATCTCCCAACAGGTTGAATTTGGTTGCAGAGAGAGATCATGATTCTTTTTGGAATTGGACTCCTTTTTTGTAAGTTATTCCAAGATTCCCCAAATTACTATTAGCTAAAATAGTACCGCTTTTGAACTCTGGAAAAAAATCACCGGGCCTCCCCACAGATAAACATTCTGAAAGTGAGAGACGGAAGAGGTTTTTTGAGGAATACACCCAACTTGACCGGGGCCCTTTCAGGAGCATGTTTGGAAAGATTCGTGGAGAAGCAGAGATCTGGTGGCCCCCGTGCTGGTTCCTCTCGCTCCAGTTTGACACAGGAAATCATCTGATAGGTGACTGTTTTTGGCCCTCAGCTTCAGTTTTGTAATGTCTTCAGGAGACAGACCCATGATTTTTTCCCCCCCTCTGTGGTTTGCCCTCTTGCATTGCCCTCGGAAAGGAGTAGCCACTCATAGGTTGCAAACATCTCGTTTGTGTGCAAGTGGTTCACTCGTGTCTTTGAGCTCCCAGGGACAACCCGCGATCTGTTCGGGTCTTGACCAGAGCAAGATGCCGTCGTTGTGGCGTGCGACCCGTGCTTGAGGCAGTGAGAACGCCGGGCTTCCGGTTCATTTGATCTGTGATCTGGAAGTTCGTGTCTGGCGTCTGGCCTGCCGGTCCTTTGGAGAAGAAAAGCTTGGGCACCAGGCACTGTGGTGGATGCTTTGACATATTTCCTTTAACACAAACTTCTTGCAGCTGAACAGTGTTGAAGATGGTACCGTTCCCATCTTAGAGATGAGAAAACTGAGTGCAGCGAGGTGAGCTGTCTGTTCGCGGTCACAGAGGAGTCAGGGATTTGCGTGGACACCATCTGACCTCTGGCCCCAGGCATGGGGTGTGCCTGTCCTGGCTCCTCTCCCCATGAGTCAGGGAGGGAATACAGGATTGGGTGTCATCACATAACCTGTACAGGTTCAGGCCCCACCGCTTAGCTGCTCGTCAGCGCCGTGACCTTGGGCAGGCTGTGCTGCTAGAGCCTTGCTTTCACGTTTGGTAAGTGGGACCACGGTGCCTACTTGAAGGGTTATCTAGGACTAAAGAGAGATGATGTAGAGGTTCCACGAGTCCCCCACGCAAAGAGGTTTCGTTGGGAAGGGGCCTTGCCGGAATGGTGGTCGGCAACGCACACAGCTGTCCAGATGGCCAGGTCCATCCCTGCCTTTGAATTCATGGGTAGAGTGAGGGGTGGGAGACACCCTTCCTAAGGGCAGCTTCGGTTGTTCTCAGCATTCAGTGGCTGCTTCCAGTTCTGACGTGCAGCTTCGTAGCCACAGGGATGACCCGGACCCCAGGGGCCGCTGGAAGTTTCCGTGGCAACGACACCAGCTAGGCTTTTTTGCTTGTGCCAGGAACAGCCAGAGGGTTTCTCACGTAGATGATCTTCCCCCTTCTCGGTAGACGTCTTTGCTCAAGATCGCAGGCCGGCTGTGCCCCGGGCCCATTGCTGGCACGGGAAAGTCGTTTGCACAAGAACTGGGGAGAAGACAGGGAATTCGTAAAACATTTTTAACAGCCTTATTGAGCTCTAATCCACACACCACATAATTCTCCCATTTGAAGGACACAATTAACAGAATTGTGCAGCCATCGACGTAATTTTAGAGCATTCTCCTCTCCCCTGGAAGAAAGCCTACACCCACTGGTGGTCAGGTTCACGCTTCAGTCCCCTTTCCTCCTGGCCTGGGCAACTATTACTCTCTGTAGATGTGCCTCTTCTGGAATTTCATACAGATCGAACTGCGTATTCTGTGTCCTTCTGCGTCTGGCTGCTTTCGTTTTGCATCGCGTCGAGGATTATCCGTGCTGTAGCACGTACACTGTTGCTTTTAACGGCCGAGTAGTATTCCGTTGTATTAAGACTCTGTATTTTACTTACCCCTTCATCACTTGGTGGACATTGGGCTGTTTCCACGTTTTGGCCATTATGAACAATGCCGCTGTGAGTTCACGCACAAGATTTTGTGTGGACGTGCTTGTCATTTCTCTTGGGTGATATACCTGGCAGTGGAATTTAACCTTCTGAGGAGTTGCTGGACTGTTTTCCTGTAAGTACAAGGGCTCCAGTTTCTCTGTGTCCTCACCAACACTTGTTATTGCCTGTATTTTTTTTAATTTTTAAAAAAGTTTTATTTATTTTGAGAGAGAGCGCATGAGTGGCAATGGGGCAGAGAGAGAGGGAGAGAGAGAATCCCAAGCAGTCTCTGCACTGCCCGCATAGAGCCTGACGCAGGGCTCGAACTCATGAACCGTGAGATCACCACCTGAGCCGAAACCAAGAGTCAGACGCTTAACCGACTGAGCCGCCCAGGCCCTGTGCTTGTCTTTTCGACTGTAGCCTTCCGTGTGGGTATGAAATGGAATCTCATTGTGGCTGGGCATCTTTTCATGTGCTCATTGGCTTTTCGTATATCTTTTGGTGAGAAATGTTTATTCACATCTTTTGCCCACTTTTATTAAAAAAAATTTTTTTTAATGTTTATTTTTGAGAGAGAGAGAGAGAGCATGAGCAGGGCAGGGGTAGACAGAGAGGGAGACACAGAATCCGAAGCAGGCTCCAGGCTCTGAGCTGTCAGCACAGAGTCGGATGCGGGGCTCAAACTCACAACCACGAGATCATGACCCGAGCTGAAGTTGGATGCTTAACCAGCTGAGCCACCCAGGTGCCCCTCTTTGCCAATTTCTTAAAAAAATGCTTATTTTTGAGAGGGGGGGCAGGGGAGACGCAGAGAGAGAGGGAAAGGGAGGATCCCAAGCAGGCTTCTCTCACTGTCAGTGCGGAGCCTGATGTGGGGTTCGATCTCACAATCTGAGATCATGATCTGAGCTGAAATCAAGAGTCAGACACTTAACGGAGCCAGCAGGCGCCTATCCTTTGCTCATTTTTAATTTTAATTTTATTATTTTATTTTATTTTATTTTATTTTTTTTAAATTTTTTTTAACGTTTATTTATTTTTGAGACAGAGAGAGACAGAGCATGAACGGGGGAGGGTCAGAGAGAGGGAGACACAGAATCTGAAACAGGCTCCAGGCTCTGAGCTGTCAGCACAGAGCCCGACGTGGGGCTCGAACTCACAGACCGCGAGATCATGACCTGAGCCGAAGTCGGACGCTCAACCGACTGAGCCACCCAGGCGCCCCTTAATTTTATTATTTTAAAAAATTTTAACGTTTATTTATATTTGGGAGAGCGAGCATGCAGGCTTGAGAGGGGGAGGGGCAGAGAGAGGGAGACACAGAATCGGAAGCAGGCTCCAGGCTCCGAGCTGTCAGCACAGAGCCTGATGCGGGGCTCGAACTCACAAACTGTGAGATCATGACCTGAGCTGAAGTCGGATGCTTACCGACTGAGCCACCCAGGTGCCCCACTTTGCCTGTTTTTAAAATTAGGTAATTTGTCTTTTTTTTTTTTTAATTTGTATTTTCAGAATTTCTTTGTATATTTTGGACACAAGCCCCTAATCAGATCCATGATTCATCCGTTATTTTCTGCCATTCTGTGGGCTATCTTTTCGATGTCTCGATGATGTCTTGCAGCACGACGGTCTTTAATTTTGATGGAGTCCCGTTGACCTATTCTGTTTTTCTGTTGTCTGTATTTTTGGTGTCATGACTCATGACTTTGTCTAACCCAGGGCCACAAAGATATGTTTTTGTATTTTCTGCCAAGTGTTTTGGAGTTTTAGCGCTTTTAACGTGGACCTTTAGTTACCGCGTGTGGTGTGAGGGAGGGCATCTGGCGCATTCTTTGGCCCTTGGAAACCAGTTGTGCATGTGCTGTGTGCCATCCCCGTGCCGGGCAGCGTCGGGGAGCCAGAGCTCCCTGAACCGGGCTGGGGTGAATGTTCTGGTGTGTGAGAAGCCCACGGACGAGACAGTGAGGCAGGTCAGCGAGGAGGCGGAAGTTGGAGAGTAGCGAGGCTCGCTAGACTCGCGCTCGCACAGGGCTTAGCAAACACTTCACTGTTGCAGTAGTGTTTGAACTGAGATTTGGAGAGGATTCAGCTCAGAAATTCTCAGTGAAGAAGTTCCAGAGGACTTGGAGGGACCTGGAGAGGTGGTTTATTTTTACTTTGTTTCAAGGTAAAAACACTCAAACTGTTGCAGGAAGAGGAAAGCCTTTCTTTGTTGTGCTGGTTGACGAGCCAGATGGCGCGTTACGGCTTTAGTCGGGGTTTTGCCTTACGTTCTTTTGGGGAAAAGTAGATATAGCTGTGAATTGGCCGAGGGGCTGTGGTGGAGGTGGGGAGCTGCCCCTGTTCAGGGCTCGCCCGGGGCGGCGGCATCGTTGAGAGCCTCCTCTGTGTTACCGGCTTTTGCCTCTCGCTGTGGCTCACCGGGGCACGGTTCCTGTCACCGGCAAGACCTTACTGCGATCTGTTGGTGTGGAATGGGCAAGAGGTTGTCACCCCGCCTGGGAAAGCATACCAGGCCTTGGTGACTCTCTGTGGCTTTCCTGTCTGTGTGACTTTGGCGCCTTTCATGCAGTCAGCAAATGGTTTTACTGAGCACCTACTATGTGCTGGGGGCTCTTCTCGACTGTTGGGATCCTAAGCGTGGACAGAATAAGGAAGCCTCTTGTCCCGGAATTGATGGTCTTATAGTGGGTGGTGGACACTCTTCGGACATAATGAGCCAGTGACCCATGTTAACATGTGGGGGGCGGAGGGGATGGAGTTGGCACCGAGTACCTGCCGTGAGAAAGTGGTGTTTGAGCCACAGTTCAAAGGAGGTGAAGGAGTTGGTCTGCGGATAGTTGCGGAAAGGGCGTCCCCAGTACGAGGGCCCTGGAGCAGTGCCCAGGCTCTCACTGGCGGGTGCCTGCTGTGGCTGAAGAGAGGCGAGTGAAGGGGGCAGCAGGACATGCGTGTCCTGGCTGAGAAAGGAGAAAAGAACATTTTGGGGGGCAGCGGTGGATTTGAGGAAACCGCATTACGATACCTTCCCCTCGGCGATTGCCGTTCTAATCGCAGGCGGGAAGGTCAAATTTTAGTTTTCTCTTTTTTAATGCCACTATGGTACATCTTTATTTATTTTTTGGTACATCTTTTAGATTACCAAGATCACTGCAGTAACGCTCCAAAGAGGGTTTCTGAAGAAAGTCTTACTCAACATGTGTCTGTGTACAAAAGCCATCCAGGGAAGTGTCCATTAGCAGGAAATAATGTGGCAATTCTCTAGGAATTGATGCTAAGGATAGAGTAAAAAAACCCACAGCAGCATGTTTTGTGAATAGGGCTGTTCTTCACGCTGTTGACAATAGCAGGAAACATCTCATGGGAGAAGGGCTACGTGACATTTAGTTGCATACCTGAGATGTGATACAATCGTTACAGGTAATAGTACGTTTTTAGGAATATAGAACGGTTGTAAAGTAAATGGAAAAAATTCAAGATGAAGTTTTGACTTCGCGGCCACTGTGTTAGACACAGACCCTATCAAGTGGTGAGGGGGACACAGGGAAAACACTGGGTGGGGGGCACTGCGTGAGGCAGCTGGGCCTCCTGCTGATGGCAGTGTGACGTGCGTCAGTCATTTTGGAAAACGGGAAATATTTGCTAAGCCGGACGTAAGAAATCCCAGGATCCAGGAACTTTAAGGAGCATACCCCAACAGAAGGTGGGGTATGTGTCCACCAAAGGACGTGTGCTAAGTGTTCATAGCAGCACCGTGTGTAATAGGAAAACCCTGGGAACTACCCAGGTGTCCAGCAGCACGATCAATAGGTCGATCGTGGCCCGATCACGCAGCGGGGTCTGTAGCAATGCCAGCTGCGTGCGGTGACATGTATGGGCCTTGCACGTCGTGCTGAGTGGAAGGAGTCAGAAACGGGGGAACTTACGGATTGATTCCGTGTATATGGCGTAACCACAGACAGAAATAATGTGTGGGTTAGAAGCTGGCTGGCACCCTTGGCGGGGGAGTGGCCGAAAGGGAGCGGGCGTGTGTCCCGTTTCTTTATGTGGGTGCTGCCCCGATATAGCGATGCCGGTTCATTGACTTGAACAGATTTGATAGGTACACTCTTCTGTACTCGTGCTCTGTTCCAGTAAAAACAGAAAAAAATAATTGTGTCTGTTGTATACGACAAAATACAATACTTGCATGCACTTTACAGACACTTACGGACACGTGGAAAGCACAGAGACCTGCCTGGAGTGGATATCCTTCAACTCTAGGACAGTGGTCACCTTCAGATAGGAAAGGGGGCCAGGGTGGGTGTGCATCTGTGACGTGTGTTTTGTATTTAAATTTTTTTTCAGAAAAAATATGACACAATGTTATGAAATCTCCATGGTAGATACACGGAATATGATATTTTCTGTACTTTTATGTCTGTTTGAAATGTTTCACGACGAAAACAAACGTAAGTGCATTTAAATGTATGTGGGAACACAGATTGAAGGGAAAACCATGTTCATGGTGATTATGTTACGTGAATGTCTAAGGTTTTTGCGTTTACAGAAAATTTGAAAGAAACGTCACGTACACACATGGAAACACACTTTGTATTTCAGAAACTGCCTGTGTGTCTGTTGATCCCTGTGCACGCGGAGAGCACGTGCAAAGTGAACACGGATGTGTACAGATGGTAGGGGTGGGGGGCTTTCTGTATTTAAAAGCCTGGGCGGCTCAGTTGGTTGAGTGTCTGACTCTTGGTTTCGGCTCAGGTCGTGATCTCACGGTTTGTGAGTTCAAGCCCCGTCTCGGGCTCTGTGCTGACGGCTCAGAGCCTGCTTCGGATTCTCTCTCTCTGTCTCTCTCTCTGCCCCTCTCTCCTGTGCTGGCTCTCTCCCTCCCTCGAGATAAATAAACGTTTCAAATAAGATAGCGTAATGGCACGTGAAATGTTCTTGAAAGAAAACTGCGTCCGAAGGGTAGCGAAACCGAGGCTGTGACAGCCTCTGTGTGTTCGGGCTCGAGTTAGGGCTCGTTCTTGAAGGACTGTGTGCTGCACACGCGGGTGTCCCTGGTGTTCCCTGGCCACCGGCCGCCGAGCTCTCTGTCGTGAGGCCATGGCCACCATGAGGACCCGGACACTGTCGCTTCTGTTTCCTGAGAGCAGCCGAATTTCAGAAGAACACAGTAGCTTAGGGCAGTTTTTGAGGGTGAGCCTGAGGAGGAGTGTCGCTGCTGAAAATCGAGGACTCCTGCTGGGTCCGTTCCCTGTAACTTTGGAGGAAGAGCTGTCACTTGGAACGCTGCTGTCTCTGATGAGTGAGCAGAACAAGGTGGCAGCACATACGAACGCCTGGTCTGTGTCCGGTCTGGGCCGTGGGTCTAGGCGAGGCCCTGAGGTCCTTCTTCCGCTCGTCCTACGACAGCGGTTCTCAAACTGGGGCCTCTGGACGCTTGTTGGAAACTTAGGTTCTCAGGCCCTACCCTAGACTCTGGGGGTTCAACCCAGTGATCCTAGTGTGTTTCTTTCTTTCTTTTTTGAATTTTTTTTGTAAATGTTTATTTTTGCAGACAGCGAGAGAGAGAGCATGAGTGGGGGAGGGGCAGAGAGAGAGGGAGACACAGAATGGGAAGCAGGCTCCAGGCTCCGAGCTGTCAGCGCAGAACCTGATGTGGGGCTCGAACTCACGAACCGTGAGCCGAAGTCACATGCTTAACCGACTGAGCCACCCAGCCACCCCCGAGTGTGTTTCTTTAATTGTACAACATACGTGGCATAAAATGTTAACCATTTTCAGGTGTGCAGTTCTGTGGCATTAAGAACATTCACATTATTGCGCAGCCATCCCCACTGTCCCTCTCCAGAACTTTCTCATCTTCCCAAATTGAACCCCAATCAGTACTGACCTCCCTCCCCCTCCCCCAGCTCCTGATACCATCACGTACTTTCTGTCCCCTTCAGTCTGACGACCCAGGGACCTCGTGGGAGTGGGTCCCAGTGCACATCCTCCCGTGTCTGTGAGTCTGACGACCCGGGACCTCGTGGGAGTGGGTCCCAGTGCGTGTCCTCCCGTGTCCGTGAGTCTGACGACGACCCCGGGACCTCATGGGAGTGGGTCCCAGTGCGTGTCCTCCCGTGTCCGTGAGTCTGATGACCCCAGGACCTCGTGGGAGTGGGTCTCAGTGCGTGTCCTCCCATGTCCGTGAGTCTGACGACGACCCCGGGACCTCGTGGGAGTGGGTCCCAGTGCGTGTCCTCCTGTGTCCGTGAGTCTGACGACCCCGGGGCCTCGTGGGAGTGGGTCCCAGTGCGTGTCCTCCCATGTCCGTGAGTCTGACGACGACCCCGGGACCTCATGGGAGTGGGTCCCAGTGCGTGTCCTCCCGTGTCCGTGAGTCTGACGACCCCGGGGCCTCGTGGGAGTGGGTCCCAGTGCGCGTCCTCCCGTGTGTGGTTTGTGTCACTCAGCCTCCCGCCCTCCTTGTTCATGCACGTGGCGGCCGGTGCCAGGATTTCCTTGCTTGTTAAGGCTGAGTGATAGTCCATCGTGTGGCCGGACCACGCTGTGGTCGTCGGTCGGTGGACGCGTGGGTCGCTTCCACCTCTCCGCCGCCGGGAATCCTGCCGCCGCGAACGTGGGCGAGCGGGTGTCTCTTCGGGCCCTGCTTCCGGTTCTTCTGGGGATAGACCGGAAGCGGGATCGCTGGTCACGTGTGCTTCTGTTTCGTGAGGACCTGCCCCGCCTTTTTCCTCAGCAGGGCACTGTCCGTCTCCGCCTGCCGTGTCCAGGGCGTCCGGTCCCTCCGCGTCCTTGCCCACACTTACTTCCTGACTTTGGATACTAGCCATTGTACCCCTCAGTGTCTGGTCAAGCCCAGCAGCGGACCCTGATGCATGTGCCGTCTCTCGCCGGTCCCCGTCCCACGTGCTGGTGAGCCAGCAGCCGAGGACGGCAGTAGGGACAGATCCGCGTGGTGGTAGAACGGTGAACTTGGAGGCCATCAGAACACACCTTCCCGCCCACCGTGCTGCTAAATTCGGACGGCAGGAAGCTTCCTCCCTGGCTGCCTTTGGAGGACACGTGACCTGCCCCGGTCGAGAAAGCCCTTTACCCCCCGGGGCTCTCTGCAAGCAGTGAGACCCCGGGGAGGGCCGAGCTGGGGCATAGTTGGGTATCTGCGGGTGCTTGGTGCTGTCCCTCCACGGCGGGGCGGCTGGCCGGGCTGGGTGCCGCCTCCTGTGTGTGTGCGGGGTCCCCTGGTCTGTGACTTCTGCGTTGGTCAGCATTTGCCGGGGCTTGCTTTCATGAAGTGAGGGTGTGCGTGACCGCATGCTCATCGGGCAACTCTTGTTGGTTTCCCGAAGCTTCGGCCTGTGGCGAGTGAGGAAGGGCCCCTGCTGCTGGGGGCTGTCCGGACACAGAGGGGCTGGACCTCTCTGGGGGCGTGCCCGTGGCAGGACTGCTGCCCAGAGGCTCTGATGGAAATACGGGGGGAAGGACAGTGGGCTTTGTGTGACGTTTCATTGCTTTTCGTTTGTGGATAGCTGGCTTGGAGAATCCCAGAATTTCGGAGCCGGACACGTTGAATGCTGCTCACTGACCGTTTCCCTGTGTGCGCTGCAGAGCGGCAGAGGCCCACGCCGGGGGTCCCGCGGCGCGCCGGTGGCTGGCTTGGGAGTGACGCCACTCCCCATCAGTGCCTGTTCCTTCAACACCTGCCAGGCTGTCTTACAGTCACCTGGAGCCAGCACATCTCTGTCGGGTAGCGAGGTGTCCCCCGGGGTGGAGACTGGGCCTCATCCCTGCCACCCGTGGGGCCTCGCTCCGCGGGCCAGCCTGGATCACGGCCCCGAACACCTATTGCTACGGGCAGTTGGTTCTACCTTTTAGTCCACGGATGCACGAAAGTGGTTCGGAGTGGAGCACGGTAATCCCGAAGGGAGGCAGGGGCTTACTCACTGATTTCTAGCAGGTAGTTACTTTGAGCTCTGGTGTCTCATTTCCCACAAGGGCCGCTGGGGCAGTGTGGAATCAGCCCGAGGCGCTGAGCCTCCGGGTGTGAGAGCCGCTTCCTTCCAGCTTCTCTCGGACCGTGAGTGGCATTTCAAGGCAAGGCTTTGAACTGGGTTCTGGGTTGAGTCCAAACCCTGTGGTTGAGCAGTTGTGTCAGAAGGGTTGGAGCAGGGAGGGAGCACCGCTAGAGAGGCCTCTGAGGGTTTGTTGCCGACGAGGGCCTGGCCCTGGGCAGGCAGTCTTACCCCTGCGTTTTACTGGTGGTAAGCTCGGAGGGGGTCGCTTGCCGGGCACACACTGCTAGGAAATGAGACACTGGGTGTCAGCACACACCCGTCTGAGGTCAAAACCCATCCTTTGTCCGGAGCCTTTCAGTATGGGGCCTCGCTGCCTCTCTCGGAAACTGTTACCTGTTGGGGCGGGGTGGGTGGGTGTGCACTTCGTTTTCCATCTGATAAGGGTATTAAGTCCTGTCAGTGAACTTGACATTTACTCCCACAGAAAACCAGACCCTTTCTCCCTGAATTTCTGCCCTTTCCACAGTGTGTGGTCTGTTGCATGACAGGTTAGCTGATCTGGAATGATCTGTTTTCCTTCTTAAACATTTCAAAAGACATGTCCCAGTTTAGGAAACTGATACTTGGAATCATAGCTTTCTTGAGATTGAAACTTCTCCAGGACCACCTGAGTGGCTCGGTCGGTTAAGCGTCTGACTTCGGCTCAGGTCATGATCTCACGGCTCGTGGGTTCGAGCCCCACGTCGTGCTCTGTGCTGACAGCTCAGAGCCTGGATCCTGCTTCGGATTCTGTGTCTCCCTCCCTCTTTGCCCCTCCCCTGCTTGTGCTTGCTCGCTCTCTCAAAAATAAATAAACATTAAAATTTTTTTTTTTTTTTTTGAAATTTCGACGAGAGGGGGCACCTGGGTGGCTTAGTTGGTTAAGTGTCCAGCTCTTGGTTTCGGGCTCCGGTCGTGATCTCACAGTTCGTGAGTTTGAGTCCTGCCATCGGGCTCTGTGCTGACAGCATGGAGCCTGTTTGGGATTCTGTCTCCCCCTCCACCCTCTCTCTCCCTCTCTCTCTGCCCTTCCTCTGGTCACTCTTTTTCATTCAGAATAAATAAAATATATATAAAAAAGAAAATAGCAGCTTGGACAACATGGTGACCCCGTTAACAAAAGTAACAATAAAATGTACCTTTTGGGTTCTGACTTTTAAATATATATATATATATATATATATATATATACACACACACACACACACACACACATATACGTATACATTTCTTTCAAAGAGTGCGAGCATGAGTGGGGGAGAAAGAGAGACAGAATGTCAAGCAACCTCCAAATTCAGCTTGGAGCCTGATGCAGGGCTTGATCCCACAACCCTGGGATCATGACCTGAGCTGAAATCAAGAGTTGGACACTCAACTGACTGAGCCCCCAGGCGCCCCTGGGTTCTGACTTTTAGATTTTCTTGTGGTCAGAGTTCAGGTTCTTCAGCAGCCTGTGATCCTTTGGTAATCATTACTGAGCTAATATGTCTTAGATTAGGTTACTTGACCCATCAGGAAGAGAACAAAATCAGTACATGCTTGGTGCTTCCCAAAATCAGTACAAGCTTGGTGCTTCCCAAATTTTCTTTCCCGCATTACTTTTATCTTTCCTCTGTTCTTCCGTTATTACCTTGTTTTACATCAAATAGGTATTTTCTAGTGTACGGTTTAAATTCCATTGTTTCGGTTACTATATTATTCCTGTTATTTTCTTAGTGATCGCCCTGGGAGTACACGTCAACATGTTAATGTGTAACAATCCTGCTTGGATTAGTACAAGTTTAATTTCAGTGGCGTGTAGAAATCTTGCTCCCTTACAGCTCCCTTCCTCTCCCCATTCTGTTATCAGCTGTGCAGATAGTTTGCATATAAACTGTATGCTCCTCAGAACAGATTTACGATGACTGCCTCATACGTTGTCTTTTAAGTCACCCAGAAAAACTTACGGATAAGTTTCTACTGCCTTTCATATTTACCAGTGCAGTTACCTTTACTGGCATTCTTTCTTTCCACACGTGGATTTGTCTCTCAGAAGAAACAACACGACTGGTAGTGCAGAAGTGAATTGGCTGCTTTTACTCATCTGGGGTGTCTTATTTTCTCCTTCAGTTTGCAAGGATAGTTTTGCTGGTTGTAGAATTCTCAGTTGACTCTTCTGTTTTCCGGCACCTTGCGTGTGCCATCGCACTGCCTTGCGGCCTCCGTGGCTTCTGAGAAGTGAGCTGTTCATCTTGCCCGGTTGCTGATCTCCTGGTGCTTTCAAGAGTTTCTCTTGGTCTCTGGACACAGAATGGTGCAGTTTGAACCATGCTGTTGTGACCTGTCTAGTTGTGAATCTCCCTGACTTTATCTTGGGTGGGTTTTTTTGGGTTCCTGGATTTTAAAAATCAAATTTGGGAAAAATTTGGCAGTTCATTCACCTATTCTTCCTGATCCTCTCTCCTGGGCCGCTCATGTTGATGATGATGGTACAGTCGGTGGTGTTGGTACAGTCGGTTTTGTTGTTGGTGCAGTCGGTGATGTTGGTACAGGTTGCTGAGGGGCTGTTCGTTCTTCTTCATTCTGTTTTCTTTCTGTCCTCCACACCGGACAGTCTCAGTTGACCTGCCTTCAGGTTTGCTGATTCTTCCCTCTGCCCACTCAGATCTGCTGTTAAACCTTGCTTGTGAGTTTTCCATTTTGTTTATTGAGCTTCTTGACTCCAGAATCTTTTCCCGCTCCTCTTGTACAACTTTGGTCTGTTTATCCACATTTTCTATTGCTGGGACTGCTCTCCTCCTTTGCATTAGTTCTTTATTTTATTATTATTTTTAATGTTTTTATTTATTTTTGAGAGACAGAGCATGAGCAGGGGAGGGGCAGAGAGAGAGGGAGACACAGAATCTGAAGCAGGATCCAGGCTCTCCTGAAGTCGGACGCTCAACCGACTGAGCCACCCAGGCGCCCCTCCTTCAGTTCTGTCGAATGAGTTCAATGCCTGGCCTTTCTCGGACAGTTTCTGGTGGTGGTTTTTCCCTGTGTTTGGCTGTACTGTCTTACTTCTTTGCGTGTCTTTTACTGTAAACTTCAGTTGTGAACCTGACAGTTTAAATAATATAACGTGACAGCTCTGGGGAAATCACATTTTCCTCCTTCCCCAAGGTGTTGCTGCCGACCATTGTAGATTTATTTAATGACCTCTCAGAACGAATTCTGTGAAGTTTCTCGTGTGAGTTGTGTGTGGCTGCTCTAACAAAGCAGCACACATGGGGTGGCTTGAAACAACAGGAACGTGTTGTCTCCCAGCCCTGGAGGCCCCACGTCTGAGATCCAGGCATGGGCAGGGCTGCACTCCCTCTGAACCCTGTAGGGGAGGGTCCTTCCTGCCTCTCCCAGCATGTGGTTGAGGCTGCCAAGGTGTTCTTGGTCTGTGGCCGTGTCCCTTCGGTCTCTGCCTCCGTTGCCATGTGCCCACCCCCGCGTGTCGGGTGCCTCTGGGTCTTTGTGTGGTCTTCCCTTTTCTTTTTTTTTTTTTAACATTTATTTATTTTTGAGACAGAGAGAGACAGAGCATGAACGGGGGAGGGTCAGAGAGAGAGGGAGACACAGAATCCGAAACAGGCTCCAGGCTCTGAGCAGTCAGCACAGAGCCGGATGCGGGGCTCGAACTCACATACCGCGAGATCGTGACCTGAGCCGAAGTCGGACGCTTAACCGACTGAGCCACCCAGGCGCCCCAAGTCTTCCCTTTTCTTATGACAACTGCAGCCATACTGGAGGAGGGGCCTCCCTCCTCCAGTATAACCTCAATTTCGCTAATTATTGCATCAATAAATGTGCCCGGGATTGCCACAGACCTTCAATTCCCAGTGTCCTCAAAGAGCTGGTTCTGACCATTTTTGCTTCTGTAGAAGAGAGGACTCTTCCATTTACTGATGTTGCCTTTTATATTTAAGGCGTGTAGAATTGTCATTACCTGCCATTCAATTCACTCATTTAAAGTGTACAATACAGTGTCGTTGGTGTGTTCACGGGGTCGTGCACCCATCGCCACGATCACCTCTGGAGCGTTTTATCGTCTCCCCGAGAAACCCCCTATTTTCCATCGGTCACTGCTCATTTCTCCAGGCGTTGCCCCCCCTGCCCCCGGCTCCAGGCAGGCATCCGTTTGCTTTGTTTCTGTAGGTTTGCCTCTTCTGGAGATTTCCTGTGGATGGACTCACCCCCTGCATGGATTAGTTCACTTCCCCTGAGGTTTTCAAGGTTTACCCATCTTGTAGTGTGAACCTGTCCTTCATTCCTTTCCACGGCGGAAGGAGTCTGTTGTATGGATGAAGCACTTTTGTTTATCCCCTCACTGTTGATGGGCGCTTGGGGTTCTCCACTCCGTGGCTCTCACACCTGGTGCTGCTGTGGGCATTTGTCTCCAGGTCTCTGTGTGGGCACACGTTTTCATGTGGCTTGGGTGTATTTCCAGGAGGGGAGCTGCTGGGTCATATAGCGGCTTCGCCTGTGACACCGAGGAAGCGGCCGACTGTTTTTGCCTCGCGTAAGCCTCTGCCAGCATGAGCGAGACTTTTCTGCACCCTTGCCAGTGCTCACTGGTCTTTTTTTTTTTTTTTTTAATTAGAGCCGTCACAGTGGGTGGTATCTCACTGTGGCTGTGATTTGCATTTCCGTGCCGGTTAATGGTGTTGAGAATCTTTTTATGTGCTTACTGGCCACTGGTATATCTTTGGAGGGATGTGTATGCAAATGCTTTGCCCATTTTAAAATTGGGTTATTTCTCTGTCTCTCTCTTTTTTTTTCTAGTGCGTTGTAAGAGTTCTTTGTATATTTCAGATACCAGTACCTTCTCAGATACGTGATTTGCAAATCTTTTCTCTGATAAAAATGTTCTTTCTCCATTACCTTTTAACTTGATTATTTCCTGTTTTTCCACATATTCTGTGCTCTAGTTACCTAAGACTTTGTTTTCCCCCCAGACATGCTACCTTTCACTCGTGAAAGTGTAGTAAATATCAGTAAATAGTCATTCAGCCGGCTTTCCTTCAGTGCCCTTCTAAGTGCCAGGCTCCCCCACCGCCAGCATGCATCCAGAGCAAAGCTGAGGGCGTCTGTGCCCCCCGAGTTCGTGTCCTGGTGCTGTGTCTGGGCCCCCTGGCTCATTACCTGGGTGCTATTAAAGTTAAGTCACGGTGTATTCCAGTTCGCCCTGGAGTTTGGATCCTCATAGATTGTGCCCGGCAGTGGGAACACTTGGTAGCCACGAGCTGAATGGGTACTGCTGAGCCCAGTGTCTCTGTGTTGTTCGTCACTCACTTGAGTGAGTACTTGAGACACACGTGCTGTCTCGTTGACCCAGGGTGTGTGTGGTCCCTGGAGACTGGGTCAGCGCAGTTCTAAGGCCACCAAAATAGTTTCACATGGAAAGGGGCTGGGTTTTAGGAGGGGAGAACAGGTACCGTCTGAAGCTGTGGTCTCCACATTTTGGCCATTAAGATATTGGGGACTCTTGATGTACACATACCTCATACACATATATACATATGTACACACATTCGTGCAGTATACACACACCATGTATGTATATGGTCGTGCACGCGCTCACTACTCACACTTTTATACACACTTGCAAATACACACCTGTACACATGTACACCCCTGTATATACACATACACACTCATGTACATGTGCATTGATACACATACAGACTCATGTACGTATATACTCATACACACTAATGTACACATACGTACACACCCATGTACACACACACACTCGCATGCTTATATACAGACACTTGCACATACACTCGAACACATGTACATTCCCCCATCTACACATACACACTCAGGCCCATGTGCATTGATACACATACATACCCATGTACACATATACACAGTACTGTATACACACATACACACATGTGTATGTACCCCCCCATATACACATAAACTCACACACACTCAAGTTCACACACATATACATACCCACGTACATATATACTCTTACACGCACACACTCAGGTATATACACAGACAGACTTGCACACACATTTATACACATGTACACACACACTTGTATACACATATACTCGTGTACATACATTCACCCACTTGTACACACACATACACATTTGCACATGTAATACGCATGCAAATATATGCACACATCTATACACACATATTTTAGTAAGTTACATGCACGCACTACTCTAATATTATGTTACATGTGTTATGATATCACAAGAATATAAGTTTGAAAAGAAGGGAACAAAATGCAAATAGAATTATTAATATTTTCTTCTTGCGCCCTGGTGGATTGTTTTGACCCTAGGATATGTGCTCTCACTTGGGAGCTTACCGCTTGTAGAGCACATAATATTTAGTTTTCGTGTGGACTTTTTATGAGGCCCTTGGGGTTCCCAAGTAAGCATTAAGGCCTTAGTTTATTTTTTTTCTTAAGCTTTAAGGTCAATTAAAAGCAGCTACGTTTTCAATTCTAAAATGCTGAGTAATTTCAGAGATGAAAGTAATCTGGCCATTAATTCTGTTTAGAATGTAAACCAGAATCTTAAAGTGTTATTTTAAGAAGTAAATCATAAAAAAGCGATATAACCACGTTGTAGAAAATTTTGAAAAAGAAAAAGTGTACACTTTGTTGTGGTTACTTATAGCAATAGCAATGTTGATCAGACTCCGACCCCCTCTCGCACTATGGGATACCTTTATTATGTATGTAGCGTATGTACGTATATATACATTTTAACGTTTGTCTTGAGAGAGCACGAGAGCATGTTTGCTTGGGCAGGGGAGGGCAGAGAGAGGGAGAGAGAATCTCAAGCAGACTCCACACTCAGCACAGAGCCCGCGGTAGGGCTTGATCCCATGACCCTGGGATCATAACCTGAGCCGAAACTGAGTCGGACGCTCCACCAACCGAGCCTCCCAGGAGCCCCTATTATAGTTTTTAACCGAAAAGAACTCTTTTTCTTTCAAACTCTATACTGAAAGCCAAACTGACTTTTTCCTGTGACGTCCGTGTTTTTTAGCCTGGAATCTCTCGGACCTGTGTTTTGCTGCCTTGTGAGTGATGTGTAAGGAAGCTGAGGCTTGAGGGCCTAATTCTGTGACTTGTGTGATCAGGAACCGTGGCTCTAAGCAAGATGTGGGTTTTTACCTACATGGAATTGGAATCATTGCTTTGCCACGTGAAGTCATGTGTGTTCACTGTGGAAACAGTGGGAGAGAGAAATTCTACGGCTCTTTCCTTAGTTTGAACCTCCTTTTCGACTCTAGAGAAAAGGAGGGCTCTTTTGCACGTAACTTGTGAATAGTTCACTTCCT
Source organism: Panthera pardus (assembly GCF_024362965.1). Classification (NCBI taxonomy): domain Eukaryota; kingdom Metazoa; phylum Chordata; class Mammalia; order Carnivora; family Felidae; genus Panthera; species Panthera pardus. Next base: position 14,562,079 of record NW_026526969.1, read on the forward strand.
TCTATTCCCAGGTTGAAAACTAGATCTGACTGGTCCTGGAAAGCGGGGTGTGTTTGCTGATTCACGAGCGGGTGGACGCCTCACGGCGTGGGGACTTTTCGGAGCACAAGCTCCGCGGCCTGAATGAACGGGGGTGATGTGGCCACGGTCCACGTGCGAAGCTAGCACGCGGCGGGGGCAGGCCCGCCGTGGCAGCCTCTGCTTCCGAGCAGCCGTTTTTACTGGCCGGTCGCCTTGTCCCCTGCAGACTTGCCAGCGCCCCAGGTCAGCGAGCGGAGGGACCCACACCCCAGTCGAATGCAGATGCCGCAGGGGAACCCGCTGCTGCTTTCGTACACCCTGCAGGAGTTGCTGGCCAGGGACACCGTGCAGGTGGAGCTCATTCCCGAGAAGAAGGGCCTCTTCCTAAAGCATGTGGAATACGAGGTTTCCAGCCAGGTAAGGGGCAGAGCGCGTGTGTGCGTGTGTGTGTGCGCGTGCACGCGTGTGTGTGTGTTGGGAGGAGGTGGGGAGGGGCGGGGACACGTTAGGGCACGGGTACGAGGTGGAGAAGGACCGCAGAGAGTCTGCGCTGGGCTTAAAGGTGAGACCCAAAACGCGACGCTCAGAGCCAGGGTGCCAACAGACGTCTTCAGAGCCTGCGTGTGCGTGTCCCTGGGTCCTGTTCTGGCTCAGCCACACCCCTAGCCCAGCCCGCTCCCTTCTTCCCTGCGTCTGGGATGCTGCTTCGTAGGAGCCCACTCGTCTTCTGAGCACAAGGTGCGGGCACACGCCGGCCTGGGAGTGGTTTTGTAGTAACTGGGAAATCCTGAGGATAGAGTGGGGGCTTCCGGCGGCGAATCCAGTTTGGAGGGCAGGACTGGTGTGTCCGCCTCATCCCCACTGAGGACGCCGTCTGCCCTGTTATCCTGCCCGCCGATATCGGACTTCACGAGGCGTCTGGCACCAGGGCTGTGAGTCTGCATGGACTGATATCCCTGTCCTTCTGTCCTTTTTCTAAATCCCGGTGCCATTAGAATAAATACTGGGGGCGGGTGTGTGTGTGTCTGTTCTCTTTCTATATCCCAGTGCTGTTAGGATAAACATGGGGGGGGGGGGGAGGGATTTATTCTTCACAAACTGAGGAGTAAGTCATTGACAAGCCGACAGCATCCCTGGGTCTTGTGCAGCCCCTCTGTGTCAGTGGGGGATGTGCAGGGACAGGTAGAGCAGGGCCCCACCGGCGAGAGGGCCGCCCTGGTGGTGGGGCCCCGCCACTGTCAGGCTTCAGTCGTCATCCAGGGAGGAAGTGAGTTTTCTGAATCGAACGGCCATGTGTATGTGCCATGGGAATCCAGAATCACAGGGTGGTTTTTTTTTTTTTTAAATGTTTTTATTTATTTTTGAGAGAGAAGGAGTGAGCAGGGGAGGGGCAGAGAGAGAGGAGAGAGAGAGAATCCCAGGGAGGCTCTGCAGTCAGTGCAGAGTGCTCGAACTCATGAAATGTGAGATCTTAACCAGAGTCGAAATCAAGATGGACACTTAACTGACTGAGCCACCCAGGTGCCGCTGTATTTTTTTTTTTTTTTTAATGTTTTCATTTATTTTTGAGAGAGAGCAGGGGAGGGGCAGAGGGAGAGGGGGACAGAGGATCTAAAGCAGTCTCCAGGCTCTGTGCTATCAGCACAGAGCCCAATGTGGGGCTCCAGCCCGTGAACCGAGAGATCATGACCTGAGCCAAAGTCGAACGCTGAACCAACTGAGCCACCCGGGCGCCCCAGGAATCACAGGGTTTTTGTTTCATGGTGTTTCCAAGCTGCGGTCACCGAGGCCTGTGAGTAAACTTAGTTCTCCCATGCCCGTGGGTGCCGTTCCCACCAGGTGACGACGCATCAGAGGGGCGTGAGGTTGGGCTTCTGGCCCTTTTCCGGCTCAGTAACGTAATTCCTTGAGCACGTGTGTCGTCTCGTAAGGAGGCAGCCCTGCCGGGCGGAGGGATCAGCCTGCAGGTGTTCAGGCCGAGGGGCCACGCGTTTTGTCCTGCATCCCGCTCGCCAGAGGCTGGGGCAGATCCAGAGGGGGCACGACACATGCAGTCCCCAGCACGTGGCACAACTGACTTTGTGTTTTTCTTCATGTAGCATGTTTAATTTTTTTGTAGACTTTATTTTTAGGGGGTAGTTTTAGATTCACCGCAACGTTGAGCTGAATGGACAGAGATTTCCCGTAATTCCCCGCTCCCCCCCCGGACTCCCCCGTTCTCGGCGTCCCCCAGATGGTGGGTTTGTCGCGGTCGGTGACCCCACACTGACACGCTGTTCTCACCCGGAGTCCACGGTTCGCGGGAGGGTCCCTCTGGGGGGGGTGCACGTTCTGTGGGTGTCCACCGTCCCGTGTCCCTCGCGCTGTTCGCCGCCCTAAGAGTCCCCTGTGCTCCCCCTGCTCCTCCCTCCGCCCTGAGCCCCGGCAGCCCCCGTCTTCTGTCTCGCAGCCCCGCCTCTTCCAGGACGTCCTGTCGGTGGAATCACCCGGCCTCTCTCACTCCGCAGTATCATTTATCACCAGGGCAGCTTGTATACTTCCCAGGCTAGCGGCTCGTGCGTCCGTCGCGTGGGCCCTTCCAGTAGGTCCAGGTCGCGCCTCTGTCGCGTGGATCCCTCGTGGCGCCCGCGGTTTTATCAGCCACGGGGCAGACGGACTTGCAGTCGGACGTCCGCTCCGTCCGCCCCCCTCGTCGGGGTCTGGTCTGCGTCGGCCGCTGGGCCCGGGACGCCGTCGCGCTGGTCGCGCCGGTGTTGGGGCGTGTGTGGGAGGACGGCCCCGGCCCCCGGTGGGGAAGGCCTCCGGCCCGAGCGCTGCCTTTGAGGGTGGGGTGGGTGCCGGCTTCGCGGCTGAGCGCTCCGTGAAGACCGCGGTGGGGGCTGGACGTGAGGCCCGAGCCGCGCGGCGCCGGGAGGGAGGAGGGCGCCCGTCCTCGCCGTGGAGGCCCCGTGAGCGGGGATGCGGCCCCGCGTCACGCGGGCTCCGTCTCGGGGCGGGGGATGGGAGGGAGGGGAGCGGTGACCCGGGGAGGTTTCCGGCGTCCGGCGTGAGCGCGGGCCCTCTTGTCTTCTAGCGCTTCAGGTCCTCCGTGTACAGACGGTACAACGACTTCGTGGTTTTCCACGAGATGCTGCTGCAGAAGTTCCCCTACCGCATGGTGCCGGCCCTTCCGCCCAAGAGAGTGCTGGGAGGTAGAGCGGGCTCGGGCGGGGGCCGGGGCGCCCGGTGCGAGACGTGCGCGGGAAGGCCGGGCCAGCTAGGGCGGGTGCCGCGGACACCCTCGTTCCCCGCCGGTGGCGCCCAGCGCTCACGCTGGGGACCGGCGAGGGGCGGCTACCGTGGGCTACGACAGAAGGGACCTGGGCTTTGCCCGGCACGTTTCCGGACGGCCGGGGAGGGGTGGGTAGGGGGCGCGGCGCAGGCTGCCGGCCGACCCCTCGCTCTCGGTCTGCAGCCGACCGCGAGTTCATTGAGGCCCGGCGCAGGGCCCTGAGGCGCTTCATTAACCTGGTGGCCCGGCACCCCCCGTTCTCCGAGGACGTGGCCCTCCGGCTCTTCCTGTCCTTCAGTGGCCCGGTGAGTATCACTCTGCTTGCGCCCCGAGGCTCCCCGTGTGAGTGGCGTTCCTAAGCGTGCTTGTTCTCCTGCCCTCCTCGTTTGGGGGCCCTCGGGGAGTCTGCTGCCCTCGTGGTGCCAGGAGTGACATCCGCTCTCCTCCCAGATCACAGGGGTGTAACGTTACGAGGTGCCCCTGGCTTTGGCTTGGCAGGATTTTGTGTATCCAGGTAGAGGGTTCTCTGCACGGTCGCCGTGGGCACTGAGGCTCGGTCGCAGAGGCTCTGTTTGGGAGGGGTTACGGAAATGCTCGAGACCCCAGATCAGGATGAGCGATTTCTGGGAAGTGAAAAGAGCCACCTTAAGTACCACTGGAAGGCTGAGTTGAGTTATATATTTTTTTAATGTTTATTTTTGAGTGAGAGAGAGAGAGAGAGAGAGCACGCACACAAGGGAGGGGCAGAGAGAGAGGGGAACAGAGGATCCCAAGCAGGCTCCAGGCTCTGAACCTTCAGCACAGAGCCCAACACGGGGCTCCAACTCACGAACCGTGAGATCATGGCCTGAGCCGAAGTTGGGCGCTTACCTGACTGAGCCCCCCAGGAGTCCCCTGAGCTGAGTCTTTCTAGTGGAGCTGCAGCATAGACCTGCTGCCGGGACTGTCTCCACGTGGACGTTAGTTTCAGTTAGAAACCAGGCGGCTGTGGGCGTCCCTCTGCTGTCTTGCAGCGTCCTTGTTCACAGTTGTGGAGGAAGTCACTGCCTGGTCCCCAGGGCGGCCGGCTCCGCCTAGGAAGAGGGTGGGGTGGGGGTGGGGCTCCAACGAGGTAGCTTTCCCTTCCCCAGGGACCTAGGAGGGGCTCGATCCCACACTCACTTCCCCCGCAGGAAGATGAGACACACCGAGACCCTCCTTGAGAAGGCCGCTGGCTTTCCCTCTATGCCAGCCAGGGGGTACCTGTCACCTTTGCCTCTTTTATGGGACCTAAAGCAGTCATTCAGGGGACGTTTCTGTGACTACCTGCCCTTGAGCTGGGAGTGTGGGTCTTCTGAACGCTGGGTGGACAGGTTCCTTTAGAGCAGGGATCTTCATTGCCACAAGAGGAACGTGGTGGGACGTGGGAGCTATACACGGCTCACGACAGGGGAGGGTGCTGCTAGTCGTGGAGCCGGACGGCGCCCCCATTCTAGAGGCATGAGGCTCCTCTGACCCCTTGTTCTCACACAGGTAGAGTGTCCCTATGGCCTCCTTGACTCTTTCCTCTGGTAAAACGAGAGAATTGAGCCAGGTGGTCTTCAGGGCCTCTCTGAAATTCTAGAATTCCTTGACCCACAAACAGCTGCATGTTAGGATCTTTGCCTGTGTTTCCCGTGGCTCTTTGTGGGTCCTTGACGTGGACTGCCACGGAGGCCTGGCCCCTGTGTGCTGCCCACCAGCTCTCCCGGGGCTCCGTGGGCCTGGGGCCCGTGGGTCTGTGTGCAGGGAGAAAGAGACCTCGTCCTTGGTCCCCGTGCCCCACGTGGGTGGGACCTAGCGGATGCGACGAGCCCGACGGCAGCAGCACGGATCCCGTCCCTGCCGTGTGCGTGCAGTCTCTGTTTCCTGGAGACGGGTCTCCCCTCCGGAGCTGCTGTTAGGTCAGGCCTTCCTGTCTGTGGACGGCCGTCCTGAAGGTGGAGGTCAGTGGAGAAAAGTCCGGGAAGAGATTCTGGATACTTACGTGAGAGCAGATCCGTGGAAACCTGGCTCTCTCGAGGAAGGACTACATCCTGCCTTTCGCTGACTTAACGGGTCTCAGGCAGATGCTGCTGCGGCTGGAGGATGTGGCGTTTCTGTCTTCCTTTCGCAGGACGTGCAGAACAAGTTGAAGGAGTCGGCTCAGTGTGTTGGAGACGAGTTCATGAGCTGCAAGCTGGCTCCTCGGGCCAAGGTACCGCTCCCGCCGCCACCCTCGCCCCCCCAACCAGGGCGGCGACCGCGTACCAGCTACCGCCCTGGGCCTCCCCCGCGTGCTGGAGACGACACGAAGGCCCGCGGCGCGGTTTTCTCATCGGCTCTCCTTTCAGACAGCGGGTGTGCCGCCCATTTCCCAGATGGGGAGACAGGCTCAGAGAGGCTGTCGTCTGGCAAGGTCCCAGACTTCTGAGCGGCCTGCCCGGACGTGACTGAGGCTTTTTGTGATTCGGGCAGACACTGGCTTCGTCACTAGCTTCTCGGATTTCAGGGGAGTGATTGTCACATTGGTTTATTTTAAAATTTAGCTAGTCTGTTCTTTTTTTCAAAAAGAATTAAGGTAGCTGTTGGCGAGCTTTTTTCCTTTCCTTTTTTAAATTTTTTGATGTTTATTTTGAGAGAGAGAGAGCCAGAGCGATTGGGTGAGGGGCAGAGAGAGGGAGAGAGAGGATCTCAAGCAGGCTCTGCACTGTCAGCACAGAGCCTGGCGCGGGGCTCGATCCCACAGACCGCGAGATCGTGACCTGAGCTGAAACTAAGAGTCGGACGCTTAGCTGACTGAACCCCTGGGCGGCCCTCCTTTCTTGTTAAACTGCTTCTCCGTACAGAAATACATGTATCTTACCTTCATTTCGTTCCCTAAGCAGCCTGTTTTCTAAGCATTATCTAGTTAATGTTATGGTAAACGATGGTTAATATTAACAGGTAGTTAACAGTAAAGCTGGTGAGAAGTTGATTCTTGGGGGAAAGTGAGGGCCCGTGGGAAGCCCTGCCTCGAGGGAAGGGTTAGGACCTTGTGATTGTCACTCTGAGCTTGAGGACTAGTACTTGAAGGTTAGTACTTGAGGATTAGTACTTGAGGATTAGTACTTGAAGGTTAGTACTTGAGGATTAGTACTTGAGGATTAGTACTTGAAGGTTAGTACAGGGGTGTGTTTCGGCAGGACGTCAGTTTGATCCGGCTTCAGCGGACACTAGGGGCCACTCTGCTTCGTGTCCGTGGTGTGTGGGTGATGATGGGCTGTTTCTTTCCTGGACCGGAAGGGAGGCCCAGCGAAGTGCCCCCGTGGCCTGGCATCTGGGCTCACTGGCTGCTCAGTGGGTACCATTCTTCCCCTGCCGGCGGTCGTCTTTTCCCCAAGGCACTTCACGGCCAGTAACCCACGGCCTTCTCTCCTCCCTGTCAGGACTTCCTCCCAGCCGACATCCAGACTCAGTTCGCCGTCAGCCGGGAGCTCATCCGAAACATCTACAACAGCTTCCACAAGCTTCGCGACCGGGCCGAGCGGATTGCGTCGAGGGCCATCGACAATGCTGCTGACCTCCTCATCTTCGGGAAGGAGCTGAGGCAGGTGCCCCCAGCTCTGCAGGGCTCGGTCAGGTGGGGAGGGGCCTGCCGACGTCCAGGCAGAGGTGCTTGCCCAGAATCCCTTCCGTTCTGACCTGGTTCACTTTGGAAAGGGGAAGCAGAGAGTTGGGGAAATGGGCAGTGATGTTAGGAAGAAGAAAACTGGGGCATTTAGGCAGGGAAACGTGGATCCCTCAATACGTGAGTGTGTGCCACTGTGTCACACGTGTGTCACATGTATGTCACACGTTCTCCCGAGGTCGGGACTAGATCTGAGAAGGGGTTGATTTCACTTGGAAAAGGACACTGAGGGCTGTTGTCAGCATGACTCCGCCCTCCCCCGCAGGCGCTGGGGGTTGCTGGCCGGGACTGGTCCCGAGGTCTGGGGGAGGGGCTGAGGCCCGGGCTTTCGGACGCACGTCCTGGATCACGGGTTGTCGTGGCGGACGGCCAGGTCAGCTCCCAGGCCTTGAGTGTCTTGTCCGTCTCTTTTTCCCCTAGTGCTTTAGGGTCTGATACGACCCCGCTCCCCTCCTGGGCCACTCTGCACAGTAGCACGTGGGGGTCCCTGAAACAGGCACTGAAAGGCCTGTCCGTTGAATTTGCACTGCTCGCCGACAAGGCCGCCCAGCAGGTGAGTGAATTTGTTCTCCACGGTGTCCGTTCCGAAGAACATTCTGTACCTTGGGAGCACACGCGGGACATCTTCTCACGTGCACTTCAGAGGTCAGAGTCTGCGGCGAGTGGATTGCCGGGCCCCGCGGGAACTGCGCATCCCCGTCAGTTCCGAGCGGCTTCCCGTGAGCCGTTGACTCTGAAGACGGTTGCTGATGACGAAGACAGATGGGGTCTGATCTTCGGAGGGTTGACTCCGCTGAAATCAGACGCTGTAACTGCCCTGGCAAACGTAATCTCGGGCTTCCTCAGATACCTGTGGGTGGACCAAATAGTTCCCGCTGTGCTGTCCCAGCCAGCAAGTATTTGGCCCCTCGGTCACCTAAGAGAACAACGAGTAAGCTGCAGCGCCCCGCGAGAGCCCCCTCGTACCCCCCAGATACCCAGTTAGACTCCGGAAACGTTTCCGCCATCCACACAGGTGCGGTGTGGTCGTTGGGGATCGATTGGAAGGTGCGGTGTTCAGTGACAGCCGGAAAGGCTCATCTGGGTGCTTTTATGCTGTAAAACTGCTACATGACTGTGAGGGTGAGCATTTGCTGCCCAGTTCTTGGGGAAACGGTCTTTCCCTAACCATCTAAAACCATCTAAAAACGGTAGATGGTTTTAAATAAATTAAAATGATGTACTTGGGAAAGCCTTGCTGCCTCAGACGCAAAGCTCCTTAGTAGCAAGCCGGAGAACACAGTGACGGTGGCCGATCCCCAAGCGTGGAATTGGGGGATTTTCAGGCTTCGCGTGGGGCCCTCAGGGGCCCAGGATATCTCTGAGTGTTGAAGAAGGGATCTGATCTTGTTGCGGGTAGGGAAAGTCCCGGGTTTTCTTCCTCTGTGGTTCTGGTGCCTGTGTGTTCTCATTAGAAACTGGTGTTGGCATTTCTCGGAATTGGTGCCGGGCCCGGTCTGTGTCCAGGTCTGCGTGGCGCCCACGTTTCCACCGCGGGGAGGACCGGGCACGTGGTGTTGGAGGTGTGGCCGCGTGGAGAGGGAGCCTGCTCCGTGCGCGGCCGGTGTCTTGTGCTGGGACGTGGCTCAGGTCCCTTTGGTCTCGGGCCTGTTTCTGGTCCGTGAAAAGGAGGGGGCTGGATGAAGTCATTAAAACACTTCTCATTTAACCTGTTGAACTTTCTCGCAGCTGATTGTAAAACGGAAAAGTGAAGTCATCCTGGTTGCGGGGATCCTGGGCCCCAGACAGCTCCTTCAACAAGTAGCCTCGTGGCAGGGGTGGGGGTGTGTGTGGGGTGCACCGTGAGCCCCCCAAGGTCACGCAGAACGCGGGGCGGAAATTCCAAACTGCCGTCTCCGGTGGTTTCCGACTGAGATTTGGATGCTGGGTTTCTGCGTTTGAAGAGGGAGACAGGGTTCGGGCTTCTGATGTGCAAGTTCGTAGTTTGAAGTTCCCCCCGGCTCCGAGATTCTCTGATATCTCACGGAGGCTGCTTTGAAATGCGACGTCTGAGGAAGTGCCACTTCCTGAACGTCGCTCTCTGTCCGCGGTGGTTTTCACGGTGAAGTGGAATTAGTGTCGTCTTAATGTGACAGTGGATCAGAGGCCCGTCAGGACTTTGATCCAGCACAGCCGGGGTTCTAGTCACTCTGGCCGTGTGAGCAAAGGCATGCGAGGGAGGGTTTTCCTCACTCTGTCTCCACGCGTGCTGGTTTTGTTCTCTGCCGACTGTGAGGAGATCTGCGTCACCGCAGCCCGGCGAGACCGCTGAGACCCAGAGCGGGCCGTTTCCCCGCGGACAGGATGGCGGTGTGGGGTGTCACGCGTTGGGGCATCAGACTAGAACGAGGACCTGGGCGCCAGGGACGCGAGCAGGAATGACCCCTCAGGTCCTCCTACTACTGGACGGGTTGGGGGAGGCTCCATTCTCCTGGGCCCCCCTGCCCGCTCGGGAAGGAACGGGGCACCTGTGGATCTCTGGTGTTTTCCTTTCCAGGTTTTAAAAGACTGAAACACTGCTATTTTCCTGTAACCTTACTGGCTGGAATCTTGGCTATGGGCGTGGGTTGGGGTGGCCCGGGGCCTCTGAGGTCATCGGGCTGGAGTCCTGGGGTTCCCTGAGTCGGCCGCAGAGCGTGGGCCGGAACCGCTGGCTCGCAGTGCCGTGCTCGTAACCGCCTCAGTCACGTCCTTCTATTCGCTTCTTCACACCTTCTGCCGCCTTCCGGCGGCACCCTCTACACGCTGGGCGTGATGTGCAGTTTACGAGAGGCGCTCTTCATGCTCTGCCACAGCTGGAGCTCTAGAGGTCGTAAAAGGGCTCATTTTCGCGAGGAGCGGTGCTGCGCCTGGGCGAGGTGCTCGGCGAGTGTTGGGAGCTGAAGGACGTAAGCCGTGCCGTAGCCCTTCAGGACACGTGGCCGTGAGCACAGTGTTAGCATTGGGTGTTCCCAGGAGGCCAGCCTGGCCCCAACCGTGACCGTGGCTTTGGCGGGCCGCGAGGCCCAGTGGTGTTGAGCGGCGAGCGCAAGTGGACGGGTGACCTTGGAGGCCCAGGACGTAGCTCTCGCCTAGCCGCTGGCTTCTCTGGCTCCCCTGCCTTGTGTGGGGGGCTGTCGTGTGGGAAGGGGGCTCTTCTGCAGAGCTCGCTGGTGGCCGTCGGGGGAGGGCCGGCTCAGGCCTGCAGACGGGAGGCCGTGCCCGGGCCTCTGGGTCCCGTGGTGCTCGGTGTTGGTCACCCACCCTTGTTTTCTAGGGCAAACAGGAAGAGAATGACGTGGTGGAGAAGTTGAACCTCTTCCTGGATTTGCTGCAGTCCTATAAAGTGAGTCTGGCTGTTCCTTGGCCGGGGACGGAGCCGTTGAGAAGTCTCCCGTGAACTTTCAGGGCTTGACTCCGGGGGAGCGGGAAAAGAGCCGTGAAGCCGGGGCCGAGGAGGGAAGACCGTGGGTGGTCTCGGCGGGCACTGCAGGGGTTCCGGCTGTGGCCCGGCAGGCGTGCGGACAGGCCTCTGGCTTGCCTTGGTCTGCCCACGGAGGGTGTGTGGGTGTGTGCACATGCACACATACACGTGAGTGTAGGCTCACGTGAGTGCGTGTGTATAGGTATGTGTGTATGTGTGTGTGTGTGAATGTGCATGCATGTGTGCATGCATATGTGTATGTGCGTTCACGTATGTACGTGAACCTGTGCGTGTGTGTGAATGTACCTGAGTGAGTGTACGTGTGTATGTGTTAGGGTATCTGTGTATATATGTATCTGTGTGTACATGTGAATGTGTGTGCACACGTATTAATATGTGTACCGGTGTACGTGTATGCATGCGCACGTGTGTATCTGTATGTGTGCACGTACGTATGCACACGTGTGCACGTAGTGTGCATTTTTGCGTGTGTATGCATGCACGCCTGTACGTGTGTGCACGTGTGTGTGTGTGAGAGCACGCGTGAATATGCTAGGTCCTTACAGATACCGTGAGGGGCTGGCCTGGTGCTGAGGGAGCTTGCCCCTTCCACGGGCAGAGATTCCAGGAAGTCTGACTCCAGACTTCGTAACTGTCGCAGCACTGGTGACAGGTTGGATTGCCTGTGAAGCCAGAATCCTTCTTGCTGAGCTCAAGGAGAGGGGGCCTAGTACTTTGAGGAATGTTCCGAAGGGATTTGTCTGTTAAGTTGGATGGTGGCCAGGCAGCCTCGAAATCCCAGCACTGGCTCAGTGGCCGATATTTCCCACAAGACTCCCGATTGAGGTTATTTTAGGGCTGCAGGGAAATGCCCGTGCAGCTTCCTCTTGGAGACTGGTCTCTGTGCTGCTGGAGGCGCACGGCGTTCTGACACTGGGCTGCGTGACAGGCCGAGGTCCGGCGCTGTCCCGGCGCTCTGGCATCTTCTCTGTGGACAGGCCCCGTCTTCCGTGTGGTTTTGGTTTGTGGTGCCGACTGGCACCGCGACCCGTCTTGGTTGGACCCTGGGCCTGGCCCCAAGCCGCTCCGTGCCGTGAACACTTCCCGGGCAGGGAGGGAGAGAGTGTGTGCCTGAGCCTTTTCTGAGGCGGGAGGGGCTGGAGTGTGAACGGCGTGGAGGGAGAGGCTCCGGACTCGGAAGCCTGTGTCTGTTGCGTAGTCTCCTTCCCGTGCTCCCTTTCACCTGCTGGCTCCCACGGGGGGGACGGCTCCGGGTCTCTTCCCGCTGGGGGCCGAGCACGGCGCACCTCCCTCCACAGGACCTGTGCGAGCGGCACGAGAAGGGCGTGCTGCACAAGCACCAGCGGGCCCTGCACAAGTACAGCCTGATGAAGCGGCAGATGATGAGCGCCACCGTGCAGAGCCGGGAGCCCGACTCCGTGGAGCAGCTGGAGTCCCGCATCGTGGAGGTGCTCCTGGCGCGGGGGGTGGGGGGAGGGGGCGTGGGCGGCCTGGGTCTGCCCCGCTGGGCTGGGCTGCGCGCCCGGCCTGGTGGCCCCCCCGGAGCTGGACTTCCGGCCGGTCCCGGGCTGGCTCCCGCGCTGCCGGGACGACGTCGCTGCCCGGCTGCTGGGGTAGCCGGTGGCGGGAGGGCCGCCCCGCCACGCCCAGAGCGGTGCTTTGTGCTTAACCCAACTGAGCCCCCCAGGCGCCCCCGGAGCGGTGCCGTCTGGATGCCCGGTTGGCATGAGTGGCTGGCGTCTCCCTTGGCGGTGGTGCGGGGCGGGGCGCGGGCTGTGCGCCAGCCCGGTGCCAGGGCGCCTCCTTCCTGTGCAGCAGGAGAACGCGATCCAGACGATGGAGCTCCGGGGCTACTTCTCCCTGTACTGCCTCCACCAGGAGATGCAGCTGGTCCACGTGTACCTGCCCCTCACCTCCCACATCCTCGGTGCCTTTGTCAACTCTCAGATCCAGGGGCACAAGGAGGTGGGTCTGCCTGCCAGCACCTTTCTGCCTGCAAGTCTGGCACCCGCAGCTGGCCCTGCAGGGTCACCGGGAAGGGCAGGGAGCTGGGGGGTGAGGGGGTGGGCACGGGACCTTTCAGCCCGCCTTGCTCACATCTGCTAGTCTCACACGGAGCCCGAACTGCAGGGGTGAAGTTGTCCACGCCATTCTCGGGGGAGGGGGCGGGACTGTGGGAGACAGCGAAGGAAGCATTTCTCTTCTCCCGGAGGAGTTTCAGAGTCGGGGTAAAGCAGAGCGTCCCCCAGGACTGAGACAAGAGACGGTGGGGAATCAGTCAGAGGAGGCAGGGGTCGCTTCCTGAAGACCCCCGGTCAGCGTCCTCCAGGAGGCGGCTCATAAGCGGGGATGAAGCGCTGTGCTTGTCCTGAGGCTTGGCAAGCCGCGCTGACACCTGCCTGGCCCCCGTGACCCAGAGCCGTGTTGCGCTAGCCAGGCTTGGCCTCTTTGCTTCTCAGACGGGGCCGGGTGTGTCCTCTCTGGACAGCCTGGAAGGCTGGGTGTCTGCAGGGTTGAGGAAACTTGTAAACAGTTCTCGGGTCGTTCTGCTTTTGCTGGTGCTGCCTTCAGACATCGTGTGTCCCGGGTTCCTTCGACGCCTTTAGTTAGCCCTGGGGGCGCAGTCACCTGCTCAGGGGTCCTTGATAACAGTGGGGGAGCTTGGGCCACAGCTTGTAGAGCCCCGGCTCTGTGCCTGTTGGAGCTCTGGGGCCTTGGTCGTGTCCTTGAACCTCCACGATCACCTGGGGACCTGGAGGGCGATGGGCTGCAAGCCGCTGGGGTCCGGGTCTGTGCTGGGCCCACGGAAGACTACAGCGTCCCTGTCCCCAGGGACCACACTGACCAGTGGGGGGGTGGGGGGGACCATCCTGACTCAGCCAGCTGGGGAGGAATGGGCTTCTCCCGGACCGGGAAGATGTGTGTGGAGCCCCCATGTGGGGTGGGTATGGTTCTGTCTGGACGGACAGCGCATAGCAGGAGCTCCGGTGTGCAGTCCATAGCACTCGTGGACGACATCTTGGAGGCAGGGTGAGGGGCTAGAAGGTGGAGGTTGTCAGTCCGGCCGGGGGCATTCGTGAATGAGCGTCTCAGCGGGCAGCTCAGTCTCTGGTCTAGAACCAGTCATGCCGAAAACACCTGGACGGCTTGTCGTGGTGGACTTCGGGATTCCCCTTACACCAAGCCATCCGAGGCGGAAGGGGATGAGAGCAGGCAGCGGAGGGGCCCCTGGCGCCGGGGGCAGTGACCCGGGTCTCCGGGTGGGCTGTGTCCGGCTTCTAGGGGTTTTGCGGGGAACGGACACACTGGGGCCGGTCGCCGGCTCGTGGCCTGTCTCAACCTGGGACACTCCCTCTTCTCCAGATGAGCAAGGTGTGGAACGACCTGAAGCCCAAACTGAACTGCCTCTTCGCTGGACCCAGCGGTTCCCCGACTCCACCGAGGCTCCCGCAGGACGGCGTGTCTCCTCGCTAGTGCCAGACGCCTGGGGCGGGAGCTCCGGGCGGCCTCACTAAAACCTCTTTCCAAATGGCGTGTTCCTGTTTAATTCCCTCCAGATAGTGGCTGCCCCCCACCCCCCCGCGGGGTCCCCGGTGTCTGACTGACCCCCAAGCCCAGTGGGGCCGGGGTTTGGGTGCTCCCCTCGTGGGGAGTGGGGCTGAGGATGTGACTCCAGGCCTGTGAGCATCCATGAGGGCCGGAGGCCATGGGGGTCTGCTCAGCTGTCCTGGGCCCCGCCCGATTCTGCACTGTGCCTGAGCCTGGCGGTCAAGAGTTAAGGTTCCCTGGCAAGGTCTTCTCTGATTCCAGGAGGTCAGGGTGGCGAGAATTGCTTCCACATAGCAGGTGCCTGGGGGCATGTGCAGGGGGCACCCGTGAGTTTTGGGGAGTCGGGAGGCTCTGGGTCAGATGACCAGGGACGGGGAGGTTGGAACCCCCGTGTCGGACACGAGGTGGCCGTATCTGATGAACCGGTCAGTGAGGGTGGACTGTGACCTAAGGCCGGCGGGCACTCCGGACGGGTGTGGGTACGGCGGGGCCTTGGGGGGTCGCTGGGTGCACAGACGGTGTCCACCTCCAGGAGACAGGCGTGGGTCGGTACCATGGGGCCCTGGTCTGGACTGGGTCTGGGTAAAGTGTCCTGTGTCCCTCCCTGTCATGTGCCCGTGGGCTGCGGTGTCGGGGACAAAGGTGAAGCGGTGCTTCTGTGGTCTGTCGCCGTGCAGCACCGGCTGTGTCCTCGCGGTTGCTTGCAGGCCCCTGTCTTTGGAGGCGGCGGCTTGCGACGGCTTGAGTGCGGAGGCTGGAAGGGGAGGGCGGGTGGGGCCGTGTTCCAGCTGGGGTCTGGAAGGGGGGGGTCTCTGTGGCTGTGGCTGACCACCCCCGCCCCATTTTGGGAGGCACTCAGAGCCTCCCTCCTCATTCCAGGCAGGCCCGGAGGGGATCTGTTCTGGGAACTCTGGGGTCAGTGTGCGCCTGGGGCCTCCGAGCGCTTCCTGCTCTGAATCCCTCTTGTGTAAACACCGGCAGGGCGCCTTCCTCCCAGGCCGGGAACGCTTTGAGCTCACTGCCCCCCCTGGCCCGAGCGGTGTCGGTGGATCCGTGTTGTGGGAGGGTCCGACTGCACGCCAGGAGTCCTGAGGGTCTCGCCTTCCCGGGGTGCAGATGCCTGTGCTCCAGGGGGCTTTCTCTGGATCTGAAGGCAGGTGGGACTTCCCACCTGTGTGTCCCCACACAGCACGCAGGACTCCCGCACCCGTCCTGGGGTGCTCTTGCACATCACTGCCCGGGGCGGGGGTCGGGGAAGTATCTTTTAGGCCCAGCCAGACACCTGCGTCACCCCACGTGTGGGTTCTCCTGTGCGGGGAGAAGGCCAGCTGCACCCCACGCAGCCCGAGGCCCCAGGACTGTGGCACATGCTTTCCTTGGCTGATAAGGGGCAGCGTACCCCCAGAGCCCAGCAAGCGGGGGCCCGTTCGATCACCGGGCCGTGCGTGCGTTCTGCTCCCCTTTGGAGAAGCTGGTTTTTGGGCACTGAGTGGATCTGCGCTGCCCCACAGGGCTGCCCCATGGGCGCTGTGTACACTTGAGCCGTAGGGCTGACCTCCGAGCCTCCCGTTCCCTGTCGGCTGCTGCCCACGCGCCACGGCCTGCCTGTGGGTGGTGTGGGTGGTGAGGGACAGGCGACCACAGGACACTGGCGAGCTGGGAAGACACCCAGAGCAGACCCCACCACGCACGCAGTGGGGGCTGGGGGCTCATGGTGGGCGGCAGCACGGAAGGTAGGAGGGCCGGCGCGGAGAGGGTCTCCCAGGGCACGTGGAGGCCCGCCTCTCCCGGGTCACTGAGGAGAATTCCAGCACCAAAGACTTCACTTGTGCTTTTTCAAGAGGACTTTTCCTGAGACTCCGTGTTCCTGGCGGCCTCTCCGTGCGGTGGGAGGAGCCAGGAGCCCTTCTTGGCTGGAGTTCCGGCCAGGGTTTTCGAGGCTTACCCAGAGGGCGCTTTCTTGTGCATCCCCTCCCTCCCCAGCCCCTGCAAGGAGGCTGGCAGATGGGAGACACTTGCTGGGCTGTGTGCGTGGGGGTCACGTCCTTCCTGTGCTTGTCAGCTGGGGACAGCAGGGGCCACCTTTTGCCCCCCACAAAGCCTTCCTCTGGGCCCAGGGCCAGGGCCGCTCTGGGGAGGGCCAGGCTGCCAGCAGCTCTGGGTCAGGGAGCGCAGGGGCGTCCCAGCTTGCCTCCGTGGCCCTAGTCTCCAGGCTGGGACTGCGGGAGGGAGACCACAGCCTTGCCTTGTCTCCCACGGTCTGCGATGTCCCAGTGCCACAGGGACAGAGCCTGATCCCGACTCTGCAAGGCCGGAATGGAGCCCGGCCCTGGTGTGTGCCTTCGCCAGGTCCCTCCAGCCCGGGCCCAGCTTGCTCGTGGCGTCAGATCCGGGCACGTGCGGGACTCTGCACAGGTTGAGGTCGGCTGGTTTTGTCGGCATTCGAGACCCTTCTTCTCTTCGTGATGCAGTTCTGTGTATGGAGCACTTTACAAGGCTGTAGGCATCAATTACTACGCCAATAAACTGGAATCGTTCACACACGGTTTGCATTCTGAGAGCTTTATCAATAAACACACGAACAACTGTGATCAAACCCATTTATAAAACTTGGGTGAGGTGGGTTCTCCATATAAGCAAGTGCTGCCTCCCTCCTTCCTGGTGGTCGGAAGTCTGGACAGGAACAGCCTGTCCCTTGGGGTGAGGGAGGTGACGGCTTCTGATGCATCAGACCAGGGTTTTAGGCCTGGGCCTCGCCCGTTCGGTTTGCCCTTGAAGGAGGGGCGGGGGGCAAGGACGCCACACCCTCTAACCCACTCTATGGTCCTGAGAAGACCGCGGCGCCCAGCCCGCCCTCCAGGCCCAGTGTGCTGGTCATAGGCAGCCGGCCGGCAGGCAGCTTCCTGAGGACGGGCCTGGGCTGGTGTGCGCGGGCCCCGCGAAGAATGTGAAAAGGTAAGAGAGTTTTCTTCTCTCCGCCTCACCCCACCCCACCCAGAACCCCCCGCCCCGCCTCGGGGCTCCAAGAGCAGGTGAACAGATGGACGGCACTGCGGGTTCGCAGCGGATTCGGCGGCCTGTGGGGCCAGCGTGGTTCTGCGCCTACACCTCGTCCACCTCGCGGAGCGTGTAGTCCAGGATGGTGTTGGGGCCCTGGAACTTGAAATACCCGTGGAATTTCTTGTTCTGAAGCAGGAGGGGAAACCAGTAGCTGTCATCGGGCCACATGTCACCGAAGGGGATCCGGTCCAGCTGGAACCACCGGGGCCGCATTTCTGTGGTGGTGCAAAGGGGGACATGGTGTTCAGCCGGGGGCTAAACTGACTTTTGGTGAGAAACTGCCAGGCGGTGTCGTGTGAGGAGCTCGACAGGCTCCTAGTTCAACCCTCGGGCCGTGTCCCGGTGTCACTCCGCGCAAGAGGGAGGAGGAACGAGGCTGACGCGAGAGGCTGGTGCAGCGCCTGCCCCGGGAGACGAGGGAAGGGAGAAGGGGAGGCCCGGAGACTCACCGTCGCTCTCTGCGGGCATCCCCCGGACACTGTCTGTGCGGAAGATGTGCACGTCCATCAGTTCCGGCTCGCCCACGAACTCGAACACGATCCGGCCCACCTTGTGGAGTGTGTCCGCGGTCAGACCGCACTCCTCCCGCAGCTCCCTGTGGGCAAGGCGGGCGACGGTCACAGCAAGGCGCCGGGCAGGGGCACGCCCGCCTGTGGGCCAAGGGAGCCACAGTCGCAGGCGCCCGGGCCCGCGTGAGCAGGAACTTGGTTATCTGGGGGCCTGTTCAGCGAAGCTGATTCTGTTCAGAGTCTGGTTCAGGGCGCACAGGCCGACCGGTGCGACACCTTGCGAGCCACGGCGCAGCCCAGGCCCGGCCGAGCTCAGCTGTTCGGGGGTCGCGGGCGAGCTGGGAACCTCCCACCCGGTCCTTCAGCTCCAGCTCTCTCCGGGGGGGGGGGGGGGGGGCGGTGCGGGGGCAGCAGCCACGTGAGTACCGCTTTGTGGGCGGTAGGAACCCGGGCCCTGAACCGGGAGCCACCCTTCCTCACAACGCGTGCTCGGAGGGCACGGGAGCAGACCGCTGTACACGGCCTCCTTCGCGAGGGCCTGCCTCGAACGTCTGTTCCACCGAGGAGACGCCCCCAACCCTCCGGCCAGCTTCCCTGCAGCCGCCCGGGGGTGGGGGGTAGGTGGGGGGAACAGGAGCCTGGGGCCCGTCTGGCTGCGTCGTCTCCTCCTGCCCCCCCCCCCCCCCCCACCCGAGCACTGTGCCCGGCCACCAGCAGAACCCGACGCCGCTTCTGTTTCAAAGTATTCACTGCTCAAGTGTCACGTTCGCTGCAGACGACCTGGCAGACCCTGGGCGGACGCGTCAGCAGAGAGAACCCTCACTGCCGCCTCGGTGCGTTTCTCCCGGGCCTTCTCCTTCACACACCGGTTTACACCACTGCAGACGCGTCACGCGCTCGGACCCGCGCTTCCCACGCAAGGCCGGCGTGGCGCCCCGCCCCTCGAGGAGTTCCAGCAGTTTCCTACCCGGTGTGGGTGGCGGAGTAGGAACTGCTGTCCGTGCGTCCCGCGCGAGACCCCGTGGTGGGCGTCTCCGCGTGTGCGCCCCATACCTCTCCGGTCTGGCCCTGGCCAACGGCTCGGCCCCCCCCCCCCCCCCGCTTCTGGTTCCCTCTGGAAGCACTGTGCTCCAGACCCCGGGGAACCCCTGGCTGCTCGCTGCAGCGGCCAGGGAACTCGGTCTTTTGCTCCCTTAGAGCCTGGCTTCCCTACTGCTCTGGATGTATTCGTTTCTGTAAGCGGTCCGTTACAGAACGCCTGACCGTTTACAGTTGTAAGTAGGCACAGGTTTTTTTGGCTTTGCGCTCCAAGTCGTGTTACGAACATAATACGTAAGTACCTCCCGTGCCTGTACGAAGCCAGGGAAACCACTTTGCTCGTTAAACGCACACACGCTGGGTCCAAAAGGTCTGATGTGAGCAGACGCCTTCCTCAGCGGGAAGTCCACCCTGAGCTCCCGGTAAGGTCTGCAGGGGAATCGCCCATTTGCTGCCGCTGTAGACGAGGCCGACTGAGGCTCTGAAAGCTGGAATTTGTTCAGGGACGTGCTTAAAATTAGACTTGACCTAAAAAAATGAATGTCTTCACTTGGGGGGTGCAGGTGGCTCCCCAGCTAAAGGCTCTGGCATCCACCGGGCCTCCCCCACTGCCCTGGCAGCAGGCCGGTGGGTCTGGGTTTTAAAAACTTCACCTGGTGGTTGATGTTTTGACTAGTTTTGGTTCGTCTTCCCTGAATACACAGCAGTGCACGAAGTATCGATAACCTCACTTCACGGGCTGGGGTAATTAGCGGGGACGACAGCCTCGGTTTTGCTAAAGTGTCGGATCGTGCGTGTGACACTCAGCTCCCCAGATGGCAGAGAGCAGGATGAGGAACGCGTTACACAAGACAGCAGCGGCCGAGCGTCTGGGTGGGCGCGGGGGCCCCGCGGTCCTGGGGCTCTGCTTCGGCCGCTGCTGCTCTGGGTCGCTCTGAACACCGTGCCCTGGGGCCTTGCTGCGGTCCAGAGATGGGATGCTGCACCCGCCTACGGCCCAAACCTGACTCTGAGGGCCCCCAGGCCCCCAGGTGCCCTTCGTGTGGCACTGGGGACAGCGCGACAGGAAACGGAGGTCAGACCATCTCATATCTGCCCTGCGATTATGACAGGGGCCTGCAGCACATTGGAAAACGTGGTCTCTTCAGTAATGCTGTGTCAGCTGGATGTCTTGACGGATGAGTCTCGACCCTCTGCCCTACATCTTACCCTAAACTCCATTCCAGATGAAGATCTAACACTCCTGAACGTTCCAGAAGAAAAACTTAGGAGAAGGTCTCCAGCCTGGGATAGGCAAAGATCGCACTAAAATGAAACTTCTACTCATAGAAACGTCATCATGAATGAAAAGACAAGCCCCAGGGAGGACACAGTAGCAGACTGGGCGTGGCCGAGGGGGACCCGCGAACTTCAGGACACTGCAGCCCACTGGGTCTGAGGACCAAACAGCAAAGAGAACAAAGATGGGACAACACAGAACAGAATGTCGGGTTTGGGACAGCCAGGAAAGGTGTGGCCCACGTGCGACGGGAACACCGGCAGGGGAACAGCAGTGACTCTGGTAGTCACTGGGAATTTCCCCAAACTGATGTCAGACGCTGAACCACAGATCCCGGGAGCTCTGAGGACTCTAAGCGAGACAGACACCAGAAAACTACCTCCAGGCACGTTTCCTTCAGAGTGTAATAAATCAAAGAAAAGGAAAAGATCTTAAAGCCAGAGGACAAAAGCACTTGGCCACAGAGGAACCAGCATGAGAGTCAAATCTGACTCCCCAGAAACCGAGCGAGCAGAGAGAGAGGGAGCGAAATACTTAGTGTTGACAGAAAACACACCAACCTAGGATTCTGTGCTTTACTTCCCATCAAGAGGAAGGGGAAATAAAGACTTTCTCAAACAATAATTGAGGGGCCCCATTACCAGCCTCCTAACAAACACGAAAGCGAGGTCTTTGGAGAAAAGGGCAATGGCGGAACCTTGGATCTGCACGAAGAAAGCGAGAGGACTGAAGGAGTGAGCCAAGGCAAGATAAAACCATTCTGGTTTTTATTCTCGATCGATTGAGTGGGTAAGGGTTTGTTTGAGGTTATTGGCGACGACGTGTCCGCGTTGGTGTGCCCCATGTGTGCGGTGAACAGTGAGCACCCAGGGTTGGGTGTTGGAATCAGGATTGTTGTCAAGAGGCCCGCAGACCACCCATGGGGTGGGGGGCAGTGTTATTTGAAAGTGCACTTGGATCGTGTGCAAACGCGTATTGCAAACTTTGAGGTGTGAACTAAACATTAAAGAAGTATAGCTGACCTTCTAAAAAGGGGAGAAAATGGAATCCTTTAAGTGCCCAATTAAAACCGCAGAATGGAGAAAAGGGGTGGAAGACAAAGCCAGGAACAGAGGACAAGGGTGACAAACAGAAAACTACCGAATCTGGGGGATATTAACCCATATCTGTGTACCAGCCACCGCTTGGAACGTCAGCGGTCCACGGGCTCCGGCGAAAGAAAGATCGTCAGAGTGGATCTGGAGACAAGACCAGCCGGTGCCGTCCGCACGGAGCCCACGTTGCACAGAAAGATTAAAAGCACAAAGTATACAATGATAAAGATGAAAAAACGCAGATTGAAAGTAAACGCAGAGAAACACACCAGGCTAACACTAGTCAAAGGAAGAAAGGAGTATCTGTACGGGTTTTAGAGCTGACTTCAAAGCAGCAAGTGTCGGCAGGAATAAAGAGGATTCCGTCCTGCGGGAGGGACCACTTCTCCTCGATAGGATGCTTAATACGTATGCACCTGATGAGAGTCAAGCTACAGGAGGCAAAAATGAATGGAACCGCACGGAGAAGTGGATGAATCCACCGTCCCGGCTGGACACTTCAAGCAGAAAATCAATAAAGACGTCAAATGTATAAGGAACTGCAAATCTCGAAGACAGGCAGCCCCGTTTAAAAAACAAGGGCAAAAAGACCTGAGTGGGGGGCAGACACCAGAGGGCGCACCCGTGTGGCCGCGCTTACGTGATGCTTTAGAACAGGCGGAGCCCTCAGCCGTGAGGAGGCCCAGCGTGCAGGCGGCCCTTTCCATGTCTTGGGCCACGTGCTGGCCACACGATGGGCCCATCCCTTAAACATCCCCTGGTGAAGACGGGTGCACGTGGACTTCGGGACAAGTGTGTGCGATGTCTCCGGTCCTGGGCTCACGGAGACTTTGCGGGGGGGTCAGCCAGGTGAGGAGCCAGAAGAGTGGGGTGGGGCGACAGCTGGGAGGGTGAGGGGCAGCGGCTGGAGCGGCGTGAAGCTGGGCCACGAGGGGGCTCCACGGGTGAAACCGGAGGTTCGGTTTAACAGCACTGGGTGCTATTGCAGGGACTTCATGGGGCGCCTGGGAGGCTCAGTTGGTGGCTTTTGGCTCAGGTCACGATCTCACTGTTGTGGGTTCGAGCCCCGAGTCTGGCTCCGTGTGGAGTGTGGAGCCTGCTTGGGATTCTCTCTCTCCCTGTGCCCTTCCCCCCGCTTGCGCTCTCTCTAAAGTTAAGTAAAAGGAAACAAATAAAGGGACTTCACACATGAACGAGAGAGACCCTGACCCGGTTTCGGGAAGGTTGCCCGGGGGCTGAGTGGAGAATGGACCCAGGGGGGCGAGGGCAGAGCAGGGAGGCCAGGTAGGAGGCAGAGCACCTGTCCAGGTGGGGAGGGGTGGTCTGGACGCGGCGGCAGAGGGAGGCAGACCCAGATGGGTGCTAGTTGTATCTGGGGGGTAGAGGCCACATGCTTCCCATTCCTGAGGAAGCTCGTTTCCTGCCGACCTCAAGCCTGCTCTGTGGGAAGGCAGCCGTCACACTCAGTACTGAGGCTCTGGGGTGACTGCTGGTTTCTCACGGGTGTGTCTCATTCAGGAAATGCTAACAGCGAGAGGACAAGAAGGAAAGGTCCTAAGAAATCGGGGAGCCTGGAGGCTCCTGACCACCAGGACGGCAGGGGGCTGAAGGGAAGCCCCCTGCGGTCCCCGCCACACGCCTCTGCACAGCCCCGCCCTCTGGCCCTCGGTGCTTCTTCGGATGCCTCGTTCCTGCCTTCCACCTGCTCGGACCAGACCGGACACCAAGTCCTTTGGGAGTTCTCCTTTGTGCCCAGTCATCTGCCCTCACTCTTTATTCTGGATGCCCTGCACTGCTGGGTGCCCGCTAGACCCGCTCTCTGCACACGTCCCTGTGAGCCCGGCAGCCGGACTAGATCGGAGCCCCGCAGGGGGGCGGTCGGGACCTGTTCCCTGTGTCCTGACACTGAGCTTGACTTAGGTGGGGCGGGGGGGGGGGGGGCGCTGGCTTCCACCTGTTTCTGTCCACGTTCCACGGGTAGCGAGGCTCAGGGGACCCGAGTCTCAGCAGACCGGCCTGTGCCCCCGCCGTGTGCTCTCAGGGCAGCCTGGCCACGCTGCCTCGCGCTTGCCCAAACAAATGACCACAGGCGGCAGCACGCCGGGTCCCATGCCTAGGAGGGGGAGGTGCACGCCAAGGACATCACACCCGCGGCCGTTCAAACCCAGGACTTGGCCCAGTCGTGCACCATGAAGTCAACTTGGTGGACTGTGGCCAGCAATTAAAAAAGCCCGAAGGGTAGGAACTATGTTAGCGGAACCACGTGAGCGCGTTCTTTCGTGTGTTAAGAGCATTGTTGTATCAGAACGTAAACATCTCTTATGTGGGTTGTGATGGTTAAAAAACTCCAAACTTGAGAACCATCGGGCTGCGGAGCCTGCAGCTGACTTCCTTTCCAGAAGCCTCATTAGTATGCATGTGGGGATCTGGTCTCTTCCCCGGGGAAAGCGGCCTTAATTAAGGTTGCTGACTTCCTTCAGAATGCCGTCAGTAGTAGCGCAGGTTTGTGGAGCGCTTTGTGATGTTTGCACACACACAGGCTCATTTGTTCCACACGTGAGGACAAGGGAGGGCAAGGGGACTGATGTCGGAGAGCTGTGTGATCTCAGACAAGCCGTCAACCGCTCTGGGCTCTGGTTCCTGCCCGCGTGAGGCAGGCTGTGCCGAGGACTAACGGAGACTGTGTGTGAAAAGGCTCAGACAGAAGAGCTGGTCATCAGCTCCCTGAACGCACGAGGAAAGCAAACGACTGACCAGCCAGAAGTCGCCGCGCCACGGCGGCTTCCCAAATGTGTCCTGAAAGCCACTCCCGCGCCCCCGGCAACAGCTCACGTGCCCTGGGCACTCCCCACTGGTCCAAATCCTGTATGGTTACATCCTCAATCTCCACACTCCCGAGAGGCAGGAAGTGTCATCGTTATTCCCATTTTTGGGATGAAGAAACTGAGACCCAAGAGCTCCATAAGGAGCTGTAGGCTGTCACCCTTGGGAGCTGGTTCTGTGGTCAGGCCCACCCCTCCCTCACCTCTTGGCCCCGTCCTCGACGCTCTCTCCTCCTTGAACTTTGCCTCCGAAGCCATTCCACCGGCCGGCCCCGAAGCCTCGTTTCTTCATGCCCAGGAGAACTCGCGGAGGCTGCAGCACCAGCACCAATGTGTAGAGCCTGGAGGCGCCCATGGTCCCCCGGGGACCCCTTGAGGAAGGCAAGAAGGCTGGGTCAGCTTGACCCGGGTGCACGCGGAGTGTGGATGAGGCCAGGGGCCCGGTGAGATGGGAATGTGCTGTGGAAGGCAGGGGGGGGGATCTGCCTGGTGGTAACCTCCCAGCCCTGCCACGGGAGGCTCGCCTCATGCCAGATGGAAACCGAACAAGCGAGCTTCCAGAGTAGAAAGAGGCCTGGCCCTCCGAATCCAGTGGCACCCGTGTCCAGGCCTTGGGATTGCCAGGGCTGATGGAGCAGGTTAGGAAAGGGCCATGTCAACCCTTCCCCCTCCTCAGCACAGGGCTGTTTTTGCCCCCGTGTCCAGCCCTTGGGCAGTCCACCCTCTGTGGCCCCAACACAACCAGGCGGGTTAGCCGATGGTTCTCGGGTCAGGCTTTTGGCCTTGGCCTTTTCATCAGTGGGGCCTTCTTCTGGCCTGCCGGGATATGCCTTCCACACTTCACCGCAGAGCTATAGAGTCCCGAGGAGCTCCTGGCTCCTGGCAGAGAGCCCGCCCAGCGAGGGCTGGCTGGTCCTCCCTCCTGCGACAGTTCATAATCCGCTCACAACTGTTGCTGCTCTGGGCTCTGGCACTGGAGCCACAAGGGCCCCTCCCGCTCGAACGGGTGTGCGTGGTCCAGAGGAAAACTCCAAGGGTGATGCCTGGGTTGCTGCTGGACACATGGAGGAGGACCAGGACCCTCTGTGCGTCCATCCCTGTCCCAGCCCGGGGCCACCGTTCACAAGTCTCTTACCCTGGGGACCACACCGGATGAGAAGCAGGATCCAGGAGCAGGGATCCTCGTGGGAAGCCACAATGTCTGAGAAAAGGGAGCTACAGCTGGGTCCTGGTTTTGGGGGAAGGGCTGGCCAAAGTGGGTCTCTGTGGCCGAGCCTACCTGTCTGCCTGTGTCCTCTGTCGTGATGCTGACTGGTTCATGCCCAGAGCCCTGGCTTCCTGAGTGACTTGTGGTGGTGAGGAAGATACCAGGAGTGTCAGCTATCACTTATTAAGCACTGGCTGTATACCTCTTTTAAAAAGTCATTCTATTTAGTAGACCCAAGAACTTTGTGAGCTAAGACTTGCTTTCTCCATTTTCAGATCAAGAAACTGCAGCTCGAAGAGGCTCAGTCTGACCCAACGTCAAACTTGGGGAAGACCCCAACCTGGGTCTAACGGGCTTTTGAAGTTCAGTTCTCCCCTGGGTTCTGGAGCAAGCGGCTTGAGACCACAATTAGAGGGTCCTCAGAGGGCCCCTCTGAACGTCAGCGGCTGGGAGGCTGCAACAGGCCCGGGCATGTGGTCTCCGAGTCAAGTGGTCGGTACACCGAGGTCCCTCACCAGGGTTTTGAAAGATCGGATCCACAGAACACCAGGCTCAGGCCCTGGTCCCGGATCCCTCTCCTCCGACCTCTGCTCACCTGGCCCCCCACCCCCTGGTCCCGCACCCCTCTCCCCTCTCCCTGGCTCCCCGCCAACCCCGTCCCTGGTCCCCCCCCCCCTCCCCCGCTCGCAGGACCCGGGCTCCGCTCCCGGCCCCCTCCCCTCTCCCCTGCTCACCTGACCCGGGTTCCGCTCCCAGGCTCCCCGGTCCCTGTCCTCAGACCCCGGATCGCGCGCGCTTTCTGAATAAGGGAGCCGCGGAAGCCGGGGGGGCGTGGCCTCGGGCCGGAAGCGAGGCCGGCACTTCCGGCGCGGGGGACAGGAGCGGATCGGCGCCCATGGCTCGGTGAGTGGGGCTGTGAGCTAGGTGCCTGGCGACGTCGTGCGCTCAGTCGGCGTTTATGGGGGCGCCTGCTGCATGCGTGCGGGCGGAGGAGGGGCCGGGGGCGCGTCCCAGGTTCGTCCGCGGGGAAGGGGCGCAGAGACGCGGTCATTCCCGGCGAAACGGCTAGGGGAGGACTTCCGGCCCGAAGTCAGTAGCCCGGACGGCTTCCGAGGAGCGGCGGGCGGGCAGAGAGCGTGGAGGGCTACGGAGAGCGTAGGGCGCAGGTGAAGGGGTGCTGCAGCTGGAGGGCGCAGGGGAGGGGCGCTGCGGGGGCAGGCCTGATGGCTGTGGCACTGGAGACGCACCAATGGCCCGTGTGGCCGAACTCTAGGTGTGGGCCGGCGCTGGAGGACAGGGCCTGGGTGACCCCGTTTCCGGCCTTCCCCCAACCGGCCCCGTTGGTTCTGGTGCCCAGGATGGCTCTGTGCTCCTTCCGAGAGACCCCGGGGGGCTTTGCGCAGGCAGCCATCACCGAGTTACTGTGTCCGGATCTTGACCGCACGCTTGGGTTGTTGAAGGGCCTTTGGCCGTGCGCCCTGGTGGTGAAGATGTCCGGGTCTTCTCTTGAGGAACACGGATGCAGAACTTACTTTGTAGGGTTGTTCTGAGAGTTGAGTGAGGGGGGTGCGGAGAGCTCCCGGCCCGCGGCAAACCGTTCAGACCCTGACTTTGCCAAAGAGACTTGGAACTCGTTCTTCAGGCCGAGTGCAGTTGTTAGGAGATGGGCCTGGCGGCCCTGTGTTGGCCGCTGTGCCGAGGCGCCGAGGAAGGTGGGGTCTGCCCCCGGGGGCCTCATCCCAGTCCCGCAGAGCCCGGGGACAAGTTGTCCCGGGTAAGAAAGAAGATTGCTTTCTCAACATCTTCAGGCCTGTTAAGCAGAACCGGAAAAGCTTTGGTTGACCTTTGCGTTTTCCTTCTGAAGAAAATTTTCCCGAGGGCCCCCGCTTCTTCGCCAGCAGTTCGCCTGCCGTGTTCGTGCACTTGGGCCGCTGCAGGCCAGGCGTAGACCAACACAAACGCAGGCTGAGGCCGCAGACCCGGATCACGGTGCTGCAGGGCCCGCCCTTTCTCGTGGGGCCTCTCTCCTCGACCTGCACACGGCTGCCTTCTGCCCGTGGCCTCACGTGGTCTTTCCTGCGCACCTGTGTCCCAACTGTCTCTGATGAAGACGCCGGTCGGGTCGGGGTCCGCCTGTATAGCCTCATTTGTACTTACCTCTTTAAAGACCACTTCTGGGGGCGCCTGGGTGGCGCAGTCGGTTAAGCGTCCGACTTCAGCCAGGTCACGATCTCACGGTCCGTGAGTTCGAGCCCCGCGTCAGGCTCTGGGCTGATGGCTCAGAGCCTGGAGCCTGTTTCCGATTCTGTGTCTCCCTCTCTCTCTGTCCCTCCCCCATTCATGCTCTGTCTCTCTCTGTCCCAAAAATAAATAAACGTTGAAAAAAAAAAAATTTTAAAGACCACTTCTGTTTTGAGGTTTCTGGGGTTAGCACTTCAACACACCCATCTGGGGAGGGACTCAGTGCAGGCCATCACACCCGCTCTCTGGCCGCGTCGCCTTGTCAAGTTTCCTCCCCGTTTGGGCCTCCGGGCCCTTCTCTAAAAACACGTGGGTTGAACCAGGGACCCCGCCTGTGTGATGTCTACTTGTTTGCTCCCTTTTCTTTCTCAGGTCCTTGAAGCTGGTATGTGCGTCCCTTCGGCGGCAAAGGTTTCACACCTCTGGGAGCCACTCCAAGGGTCAGACCGCTGCTGAGCACCTGTGGCTGACACGTCATTTGAGGGACCCGTTTGTGAAGGCAGCGAAGGTGGAGAGTTACCGGTGCCGAAGTGCCTTCAAGCTTTTGGAGGTGAACGACAGGCACCAGATCCTGCGGCCCGGCCTCCGGGTCTTAGACTGTGGGGCGGCTCCCGGGGCGTGGAGCCAGGTGGCCGTGCGGAGGGTCAACGCCGCGGGCGCAGGTAGGGCCCCTGGCCACCCCCGAGCGTGCGGGCGCGGGCCAGCTGCCCTCCACCAGGGGAGGTGGCCAAGCCGCTTTGTGACGACACGTTCTTCGGAGTGGCTGGTGTAGGGGCTGATGAGGAAAACGGGACGCTGACGTGTTGACAGCGGGAGACCGGGTGGAAAGCTACGACGGAGACTAAAAGCGCCTCACGTCACCACGTCCGTGTGTGCGTGAATGTGTCGGAGAGCCCCCTTCCCGAAGTTGTTTTTGCACACGTGACTACACGTGTATGTTTCCTTTTTCTTTTTTTTTTTAATATTTTTTTAATTTTTTTTTTTTTTTTTTTTTTTACATTTATTTATTTTTGAGAGACAGCATGAGCAGAGGAGGAGCTGAGAGAGAGGGAGACACAGAATCCGAAGCAGGCTCCAGGCTGTCAGCACAGAGCCTGATGTGGGGCTCAAACTCACGAGCCGCGAGATCATGACCCGAGCCGAAGTCGGACGCCTAACCGACTGAGCCACCCAGGCGCCCCATGTTTCCTTTTTCAAAAACGATAGTAAATCACATTCTTCTTAGTGATTTGGAGCCTTAATGGAGGGCTTCTTCCCACCCCCCACTTACTGATCTATTGACATTTTCCCATGCCTGCACAGCTCAGTCAACCCCAGAGTTTTCCAGGTCCTGGTCTTTGAAGCCCTGGGTCTCCTGGAGGCCCGGCTGGGGGCTGCTCAAGGTTCTCCCCTCTGGCTCAACCTGAGGGACTCAGCTTTTACCTATTTTATGTTTTAGGATTTTGTAAAAAAAAAAAAAAAAAAAAAGAAAATGTTTCTATGTTAATAAGGTTCCCCTGATCAGTCGGGAGAAACCAATACCCTCAGTGTGGAAAGCCCTGGCGTCCTTGTAAACGCGTGTAGACCCGTGCTGTTGAGCCAGCCTCCTTCTGGGCTCCGGTGTTGCCCTCGGGGCCCTTGTTAGCTGCGCGAGCCGTGGTGAGCATCCCTACCCTTTGTGTTTCCTGTCGTAAAGCCGGAACGGACCAGAATCGCTGGCATTACATGACATATGTGCCGGCTCACAGAAATCTCAGACACCTGGGGTGTGGACCTTGTGCCCATTTTCCTAGTGAAGAATGAGGTTCGGAGGGGTTTGGCGGGCTTCTGAATGCACGGGCTGGGAGTGCTGTTCCCTGGGTTCAGGACAAAGAACCAGCCCCGTTACTGGGTGTGGGATGCCGCCAGGGGCCCTAGAACAGGTTACAGTTTTTTTTTTTTTTAACTCAAATATCACCTAAGTGAAGGGATTTCTGTCCGAGACCTCTGTTCGTTTTCCTACCACTGAGCCTGCCCACAGACCTAACAACAGATTTTATTTTATTTTTATTTTTTATCTTACATTTATTTAGTTAGAGATAACTAAGATGTTGTGGTTCCTTGTAATGTATTTAAAAGTGCATCTTTTTTTTTTTTTTATGTCAAATTTGTTGTCAAATTGGTTTCCATACAAGACCCAGTGCTCATCCCAAAAGGTGCCCTCCTCAATACCCATCACCCACCCTCCCCGCCTTCCCACCCCCCATCTACCCTC
This sequence comes from Panthera pardus, assembly GCF_024362965.1. Taxonomy (NCBI): domain Eukaryota; kingdom Metazoa; phylum Chordata; class Mammalia; order Carnivora; family Felidae; genus Panthera; species Panthera pardus. The sequence goes on from NW_026526969.1 coordinate 14,591,533, forward strand.
AGTTTGTTCTCAGTTTTTAAGAGTCTCTTATGCTTTGGGTCTCTCCCTCTCTCACCTTTTTTTTTTTTTTTCCCCTTCCCCTCCCTCATGGACTTCTGTTAAGTTTCCCAGGGTCCACATAAGAGTGAAAACATATGGTATCTGACTTTCTCTGTATGGCTTATTTCACTTAGCATCACACTCTCCAATTTCATCCACGTTGCTACGAAAGGCCATATTTCATTCTTTCTCATTGCCACATAGTGTTCCATTGTGTGTATAAAGCACAATTTCTGTATCCATTCGTCACTAACAACGGATTTTAATGGCTCCTGTCCCTGTATAACTGCTCCTCAGGGGAAGGAGGAGCACGGCCAGCTTTGACTCCTAGGAAGCAGCGGCCGAAGCAAAGGCTGTGGGTAGAATGTCTGGTTTCTTTTCCTGCCAGAACGTGTACAGATGCACCCAAAGTATTTGCCTCTAGTGGCCCCTTCCCGAGGTTATGACGCCTGGGATGTTAATGGGAGTCAGGTACATGCCGTGAGGAGTGAGATGGCCTACTTTCCAGGGCTGAACATGAGAGTTTTCTCCTTTGAAAAATGCACTCTTCAAAATGGTTGGACTTCCAGTCCTTAGCTAGAAGTAAGACCCATGTTCCACCGCCGTGGGACAGCCTCTTTGCTAGGCGGTCTGCACTAGCAGATTGTGACGGCACCCTCCCCTCATGCCCGGGGGACTGGGGAGAAGGGCTCTCCTCAGCGTGGGGCGGGGACAGCAGTCGTGCTGGCCCGAGGCCCTGTTCCAGGTGAGACGATGGCCTCTACTGCCCAGCTGGTACCACTCACACCTGGTCGAGGGATCGGTTCCTGTACCTTGTCTTCCCCACTTCTCGGCTTGCTTCTAGTAGTTTCTGCATCACAAGAAATTGGATTAAGCTAACGGAAGTGCTGAGTTAACCCGGAGGTGCTGTATGCACTCATGTGTCATTGGTTCAGTTTGTCAGAAAGCCCACTCGGAGATCCCCCTTTCACAGAGAGCTGGCCTCTGGAAGGGAGGTGAAGTCAGAGTTGGGGTCAGGTGCCTGCCCCGGGACAGGCACTTCTCTTCTCTGGGCCTCAGTTAGTTTCCTTGTGTGCAGAGTGGGGACTGTCACCCCTGCCATGTGTGTGTTTGGGATGGATACAAGTGGGGAAAGGCCCGTGTCCACCTCTTGGCGTGTTCGCTCTTTACGTTGGTCCTGACTTTTTACTTTTATTTTTCTGTTTGTATTTCTGAGGGAAGATTCAGGCCGTAAATAAATAACATACTCTGTCTTCCTTAGATCCCAGTGCTCCTGTGGGCTTTGTGCTTGGGGTAGACCTTCTCCACATATTCCCCCTGGAGGGGGCAACTTTTCTGTCCCCCGCTGACGTGACTGACCCCAGAACCATCCAGAGAGTCCGAGAGCTGCTTCCTGGCGGGAGAGCAGATGTCATTCTGAGTGACATGGCACCCAATGCCACAGGGATCCGGAGCCTGGATCACGACAGGCTCATTAGCCTGTGCTCGTCCCTTCTGGATGTGGCTCCAGATGTTCTGCACCCCGGCGGAACGTTCCTCTGCAAAACGTGGGCTGGAAGTCAAAGCCTTGGGTTACAGAAGAGACTGGCCGAGCAGTTCCAGAACACCAGGACTGTGAAGCCTAGAGCCAGCAGGAAGGAATCTTCAGAGGTGTACCTCTTGGCCACACAGTACCAAAGAGTGAAGGGGCCTGTGGAGGACTGAGGGCTGCCTCTGCCATATGTGGCCCTCGTTCACTGCAAGTGTGGTCTGAGCTCTTGCCTGGAGTGTGGCTGGAGGGGTCAGAGCTTGATCCGGGACGTGGCTGGCAGGACGAGGGTGGGACCTTTCTTTGAACCACAGTGTATTCACTGGTCACGATATATGATGAAAAATAGTCCCTAAGTGATCTTAGGTGCAGAGGAAGGATGAAAAGACAGTGGGAGGGAGAAACCTTGATGTAACACTGGACTCAACAGGCTGTTCGCTTGTAACAGAGTTTCCACCATTGCTCCCAGAAGGCACCACCCAGGCTGTGGTTATACAGTGTAGCGAATGCGAATGAAAATCTGAAATTTCGACCTGGGGGTTAATTTCCATCTCTCTGGTGAATGGTGTGGAAATTAATACTTTCAAGCAACCAGAACCGGGGGCAGTTAGGGAAGACATTTCATGTGAGTTTTGCAGGGGGTGGTGTGCTTGTTTTGTTGCTGGAAATCCACCTTGCTATAATACTCCCGGCCCCTAAGACTGGAATTGCCAAAGCAAGCAGCCACGTGGAGTGCTGTATTTCCTTTTATTCTCTTCCAGGAACTTGATGCAGCTTTGTAAAACAACGTAGATTGTATTTATTTAGGGGATTTCCATGCTTTGAAGTTTGTTTCTATAAAAATTGTTTTTTTCAAAGCTGTTTGTCATTAAAAAAAAGGGGGGGGGGCGCCTGGGTGGCTCAGTCGGTTAAAGCATCCAACTTCAGCTCAGGTCCGATCTCCCGGTTCTTAAGTTCCAGCCCCGGGTTGGGCTCTGTGCTGACAGCTCAGAGCCTGGATCCTGCTTGGGATTCTGTGTCTCCCTCTCTTTCTGCCCCTCCCCTCGCTCATGCTCTGTCTCTCTCTCTCTCTCTCAAAAATAAACATTTAAGAAAAAAAGCCATTTCCTGCAGGGGTGCTCATCCCTTAATAAGAGTGTATGGACTATAACCCTGATTAAATCCCGAGGGTGGAGCTGAGGGAGAGCCTGGGTAGATAGGGAACCCCACAATCTCCATCAGTCCCCCAGGGTGCAGTCCAGCGCTCTGAAGTGGGCTGCAGGCTTGGTTTAACCTTTTTTCATTTTACTTTTGGTTGTAGTCAATTAGGACGGGAAAATCCCTCCACTTCCTCAGGGTTCCTCCCCACCGCATTTCTTGCGCGGGGTGCTGATCCGGGGATGGGGCGGGACCGGGGAAGAGGTGCCGACCCTTGGAGCACTGGGCAGATCAGAGGTGGCGGAGGTGCAGACCCTAGGGGGCGTGGTGTAGACGCTGGGTACGACGCAGACCCTCCCGAGCGCGGTGCAGACCCTAGGGCGCTCGGTCCCGGGTGGGGTGGGAGACTGGAGGACGAGGTTCAGGAGGGAGCGAGACCTGTGTTACTGGACGATGATCGCTGGCTATGGGAGCTCACAGGGCGCTGGGAGGGTAGCCTAGAAGCAGAGTATTTTGCCTTTCCAGTGGACCCTGTGGAAACTAAAAACATATTCAAGCTAATACCGTAACGAAATTTTGGGAGTTGTCAGAGCCAGCAACTTTGTCCCGAAGAGGCCACCGTTGGGCCGTGCTACTCCACACAATACGGTGCGAGGCCACCGCCACAGCGGAGGCCCGTCCCGCGCGGGAAGACTGGCACCCCGACAGTCCCGCGGGCCGGCCTTTGGTGCGAGTCCTGCCAGGGCGGTGTCAAGGGAGCGGACCGCTCTGGGGAGCAGGCGGAGGTCCCCGGCCCCGCTGGTGCTCGGATTCCGGGATTTACGGCCGGCCCTGCCCAGGTCTCGCGAGAGCGCGGCGGCACTTCTCGCGATACGCGGGCGCGGGCGCAGAGGAGGGAGATCTGAGCGGCGGCCGAGGCGAGCGGCGGGCTAGCTGAGGTGAGCGGCGGGGCGTCAGGGTCCCGGGTGGGCTTCGGGCGGGGTCGAGGAGCCAGGTTGGGCGCGGGTGGCGCCCCCTCTCCCTGCCCACTGGTCTCCTCCCTCCTGCCCCCCTCCCGCACTCGGTCTTCGGAGCCCGGCCGGGGTGCTACCCGAAGCCGGGCTCTAGGGAGCGGGGGGCCGGGGTGCGAGCCGGGAGCGGGGGCCTCGGAGAGGGGTCGGCGTCGTCGGAGCGGGGGTCCTGGGAACGGGGATCGGGGTGAGAGCGGGGCCGAGGTCCTGGGAGCTGGCGTCCCCGGTGCCGGGATGCGAGCCGGGACCGGGGTCCTCGGAGCCGGGGTCCTCGGAGCTGGGGCTCGGGTGCGAGTCGGGACCGGGGTCCTCGGAGCCGAGGTGCTGGGAGCGGGAGCCGGGGTCTTAGGAGCTGGGGCTGAGGTGCGAACACGGGCCGGGGTCCGGACGGGGTCCCTGGCGGTGGCGTCTAGGGGCGGGGCTTACCCCCACCCAGCGTCTGGCTGGGAAGCTGCACCGGCCCGCGTGCTGTCACCCGCGCCTCTTCTAGCGGAGCGCGCTGCAGCCCCTGAACGCCCCGGAGGCCAGGGCGGGCGGGGGGCGACGCACGTGTGCCTGGAGTTTGCGCCGAAGGTCCCCCTGGGCGATGTCCTGGCCGAGAAGGGCAGGTGACAGGCGGCGCGCGCAGCCTGGGGGTGTGGAGTCTGTGGGATAAAGGGGATGGAGTGGAGGCTGCTGCCTGATCGCCTGCCTCGTGTAGTGGCCCAGTTACAGGCAGTTGACAACGCGTGTGTTCCCTTGGTCCCAGTGCATCCCAGGCATCCGTTCTTGCACGGGACCTACCGGCTCAGTTTCTCCTGGGGGGAAGGAGAGGATGGCCCGGGGCTGACCTTGGCAGACCTAAGGGTTTGCTTCCAGAGAAGAGCTCAGCTGTCTGCCGCCGCTGTCAGCACTGAGCGCTTGCCCTGCTCTTGCAGTCCCCTTTTCCCTCCCAGTGCGATTGAGAGTTGGCGAGGACAGCCGTGTTGTCCAGGGGCGGACACATGGCCTGCACAGGAGAAGGGCTCTGTGTGCAGAGGGCCAAGGTTCTCGTACAGGAAACTCACAACCAAACTAAGATTTCTCAGTCTCTTCTGCTGGGGTGTTGGCGGGGAGACATTTTCAGCCTGGTACCTGGGGGAAGTCGCTGCGAGCCAGCCTGTTTCCCGAAGGGGACACGGTGGGCACCTGTAGCAGTCCACACCTGTGCCCGCTGGTGGATGGGGGGGGCGGGCCGGCCGCGTGAAGCCACAGTCCCTTGCTCTCGGGGATGCGGCTCCTTGGTCTTGTTCACGCGTTGGCTCGTGGAGCACAAACTGGACCTGAGAGCCAGGTGGGCCTGGGATCCAGTCCATTCTGTAGCTTCTGAAGCCTCGCTTTCTCACGTCTCACACGTGTGCAAACACCTAGTTCGCCTGTTGTGAAGTCTGAGGTGTCCTGTGAGAAGTTCCAGGCCGAGTGAGGATCTGGCATGACTCACCCCTGCCTTCTGGAAACTTAGGACAGGCACTGTCATCCTCACGGCAGCTTTGCAAAGAGGCTTTCCTGGTCCTCAGTTTACAGATGAGGAAACCGAGGCTCGAGAAGGCTCAGTGCTCAGCGTCACGTACGTTTCTTTTTGGTCGAAACTAGCAATGCCTATTAAGGTCATCGTTAGCGGTGATTACGGTTAGCGTCGCTGGGGTCGCCAGCCATCGCCACTGCGGCCTGCTTTGTTTCTCGTTCCCAGAGGCTGGGTCTTTTGTGTTGACGGGGCCATGTGCCGTGGGACTGCTGGGCATCTTTTTCTGGGAGCCGTCTGTCCGTCGCTGGTGTGCAGGTCAGCACCGTGACAGCGGCTCAGCGGCGTGGTCTTCTGACGCCTCTGTTTCTTCTCTGGTCAAGTGGCAGTGTGGGCTCCCGCTTGGCCCCGGAAATGTGGTTATGGGCTCGGGAGTGCTGTGAGCACTGTGAGCGTCGGGAGGGCGGGGCTGCCCAGAGGCGCCCCCCCCCCCTCCCCCTGGCGCTGGTGCAGCTAATGGTGCCTGTAGACGCTCACCGTGGGCCCTCCCTGTCTTCCTGCAGGAGCCAGGTGGCCATGGACGACCTGGGGGAGAACACCACGGTGCTGTCCACCCTGAGGTCTTTGAACAACTTCATTTCTCAGCGGGTGGAGGCAGGATCTGGACTGGATGCTCCCACCTCCGCCCAGGGCTCTCTGCAGATGCAGTACCAGGAGAGCATGCAGGTGAGTGCCCCCGGCGGGAGGGGCTCCGCGGGAGGGGCTCCGGGGCTCCAGGTGGGAAGACACATGCCTTAGGTGGGGCCTGTGCCGGGGAGCACCCGGGTCCCCGGTCCCCGGGTCGGGAAGGGTCTCCAAGAAAGAGAAAGATTGGGTGTGCCCTGGTCTCAGACCACTGTGGGGGTGGGGGTGGGGGGTGTTTGCAGATCTTGTTTTCACTCTGCCGTGATGTGGCTTTTACAGTTTTGTGATAAAAAAGTCCTATTTCCTTTATTTCACTTCCTTGCAACACTGACCATACACCGTGATAAAGGGGTCAGATCTTCTGGAGGACTTGAGGTTCCACAGAGTTGTGGGGTCAGTCTCACGGGGGCAGGGATCACTGGGCCCTCACCAGCAGGGGGTGGCGCCTGCGCCTGGCCCCCGCCCCTCTGCACTGCCGGCGTCCAGCAGCTCCCCTGTGCTGTGCGGCCTGAGCCATCCCAGGGAAACGGCCCCTGATGGAGCCCGGGAGCCCCAGGGAGGCCCAGGCAGCATCTGGTCAAACACATGCTGGTGTGTTTGTGTGCATTCGTTTGCTGAATAATTGAATGATTTCTGTTTGTTTGTGGGCTGAGTTGCTGCTCACTGTCATTTTTTGGCAAGGACCGGTTTTCATTCTGAAATTGAATCTTTTACATTTATTTTTGGCGTTAAAGCATTTTTTGGAAACGCTGGTGGCAATTGTGCTTTTTGTTTGTTTGAGTCTTGCTCACTGGCAAAATAAGAAGTTAGCAGCTTTGGTCTACACAAGTGTTACAGTTTTGTTGATGCAAATGTCTGGCAACTTTTGGCCAACCTGTCGGAACTATAGAATCTAGAAATTCAGAGGCCAGCCTTTCAGTAAGCTAGTGCTGTGGAGGGCTTCCTCAGTCTGCGGGACCCCGTAGGCGGGTGCCGTGGCCAGAGCGAGCTGGTTAGAGTGTTGCGGCCGTAGGCTGCCCGGGCCCTGACCTGGTCCTGAGCTGGCCCGGGACATCCGTCAGTGGTTTTCTGCCCTACCAAGCTGCCCCCTGATGGCAGATGAGGGAACTGAGAACCTACAGGTCTGGGGGGAGCCTGGAAATCAGTGCTTTGACTACCATTCCGGGCCCCCTGCCCTTTTTTTAAGCCTCTTGTTTCCGTGGGAAAGTGTTTACAGTCGCTCTGCTACATGTCAGTGTTGGTTTCGACATAAACACGTTTCAGTTACTTTCCTTCACGTGCAGTCGATGTTTCAGGAAGATGTGTCCATGGGTCTGTTTCTCTGGGACTCCTGGTCCCTGTGCAGTGGTGCCCACGGGAGCTGGGAGCCCTAGCTGCAGGCACAGAGTGAGGCTGGGAAGGCCAGTGAGTCTGACAGGAGGTACAGTTCGGAACTCCCCCACGTGAACGGGTGGGGGTGGAAGTGAGAGAAAGTGTCAGAGGAGTGAAGTGTGGACTTGAGCCCCGAGAGACGGTGGGTGGGGGGGTGGGTAGAGAAGATACCTTTCCCCTAGCCTGGGATTTCTCATCCGTGGTACGGCTGACGTTTTGGGGTGGGTGGTTCTTTGTTCTGCAGGACAGGCTTGCGCCTTGCGGGGTGTTGAGCGACATCCCTGGCCTCTGCCCGCGGGGTGCCGGTAGCGAACACGTACCGCTTGCCCGTCTTTTGACGGTCGGCAGCGTCTCCAGACGTTGCCAAGCATCCCTGGTGGAACTGGGAACCACTCGCCGTAACGCTTCAGTGTGCACATGAATACCTGATATGTTTAAGGGGAAGGTTCTGATTTGGCATCTGTGGGGCGCAGCCTGAGATTCTGCGTTTCTTTCTCGTGCTCTGGAGCTGCTGTGCTACCAGGCATTCTTGGAGTGGTCAGGCTCTAGTCCACGTGAGCCAGAGACCCTGACAGTCAGTGGGTCTGCGAAACTGACGTGTCCTCCGAGGCCCTTCAAGGCTTGACCTCACCTTTATGTGCCTACCCAATGTGGTGGGTGTACTTGTAAGACGGCTCCCGAATTCCCGGCCCCAGGTGGGCCACACTTTCTCCCACTTAAACGCTAGGTATTGTGGCGGCGGGATTTTGCCAACAGAATTAAGAACTTCAGTCAGTTGACCTTATGATGCTGGGCCTGACTTACTCAGATGAGCCTTTTAAACCTAGGTCACTAGATCAGATCGAGAAGTCAGAGACAGAGCAGGAGAGGGATTCCACATATGGGGGATTCTCCTTTGTTGGCTTTGGAGGTGGCCAGGGGCCACGTGGCAGGGAATGTGGGTGGTCTCCAGGGGCTGACAGCAGCCCGGGGCTGATAGCAAGGAAACGGGACCTCGGTCCTCCAGCCATGTGAGTGTGGGAGAGGATCTCATGGTCCAGATGAGGTTGGAGCGTGGCCACTGGGTGTTGATTTTAGCCTGTGACAGCCTGATCGCACGACCTGGCCTTCTGCCCACAGAGCCTGACGGCGGCTAACGTGGGGTTTTAGCTGCTAAGTTTGTTGTAAGTTGCTGCACAGCAGTAGGAAACTAATATGCTCTTTTCTCTAAAACAAGCATACACACCGCCTTATTAAAACATGTCATTTTTGGGCACCTGGGGGGCTCAGTCGGTTGAACATCCGACTTCGGTTCAGGTCACGATCTCACGGTCCGTGGGTTCCAGCCCCGCGACGGGCTCTGTGCTGACAGCTCGGAGCATGGAGCCTGCTTCGGATTCTGTCTCCCTCTCTCTGTGCCCCTCCCCTGCTCACGCTCTGTCTCTCTCTCTCTCTCTTTCTCTCTGTCCCTCAAAAAGAAACAAATGCTAAAAGAAATGGAAAAAAAAAATAGGTCCTTCTCTTCCTGTTATTGTGTCCTCTCTGTTTACTGGCTCCGTGTACCCGTTTTCCAACAAAAGACCGGGCATCCGTCCTTCTCCCCCGAGGCCGAGTACGGGCCCTGCTGGGAGCAGGTGTCAGCGTGCGAGTGTCAGGCGAACCCCCCAGCGGTTCGGCGCGGCTGCTAAGGGTTCTCTCTCCCTCGGGTGTGACCTGCTCAGCTGGAGGAGCGAGCCGAGCGGATCCGCTCCAAGTCCCAGGTCGTCCAGGTGGAGCGGGAGAAGACGCAGATGGAGCTGAGCCACAAGAGAGCGCGAGTGGAGCTGGAGCGGGCGGCCAGCACCAGCGCCAGGCGCTACGAGGTGGGTGCGAGCGGGCGGCCGGGCCCGGCGTAGGGCGCTGTGCACGGTGCCTGCTGGGCCGCCGGGCAGGTGGCCCTCCCGGCTGGGAGCCAAGCTGTTCTCCCTCCTGAGGCCACAGAGTGACTGTGCTCGACGTCCTTGAGGGGGCAGCGCACGGGGGAGGACTGCCTGCCGTCTGCCTGGCGAGGTGCCGGTGGGCGTTCCTCTCTGCGGGGCTGCCCGTTCTCCCCACCCCTGCCAAGAATTGGGGTGTAAATCCAGCAGAAATACCAGGTGCCACGGGGCGACAGGCTTGGAAAGTCACTGGGTTGCATGGAGGTCTCAGGTCCGGGCTGGACCGGTCTTGCTCACGTGGTTACAGGGCCCAGAGCAGAGACCTCCAGGGGCGCCTGGGTGGCTGATTCGGTTAAGCGCCGACTTCGGCTCGGGTCATGATCTCACGGTTCATGGGTTCGGGCCCCGCGTCGGGCTCTGTGCTGACAGTTCGGAGCCTGGAGCCTGCTTCAGATTCTCTGTCTCCCTCTCTCTCTGCCCCCCGCTCGCACTCTGTGTGTGTGTCTCTCTGTCTCTAAAAAATAAATTAAAAATTAAAAGAAAAAAAAAAAAGACCTCCAGCCTGGGGGTACTTCCTGTTGTCCCTGGCTTACCCAGGGCAGGCTGGGAAAGCGTGTTACCTAGAGAAGGTGCTAGGTTTTTACTTAGGGCATGAATCCCTTGCTTCCTTTGCTTTGATCAACAGCACTTCACCAGGGTTTTTTAATAAGTGCTGACGATTTGTGGAAATGCTGCCAGACTCCAGCAAAGCATTGGACCGGAAAGTCTCTGACCTGCCCACGCTTTCCCAGGGGTGGATGTCTGGCCCCGTTCTTGCCTTACGTAGCATATCTGCATGCTTTCCTAGTCCTGTAAAAATAGCTGATGTCTTCGAGGGCGTGATGCTAATCTGATGTGTTCGACCTGGTACGCAGGCTTTTGGCCACGGTGTGCCGCGTGGGCCCAGTAGCCCGGAAACACGGGCTGCGAGTGGGTGCCATGGCCTTGGCATTGTCCTGGTGCCGCTCTGAGAGGGTCTCTCTCTTAATGTGTGGTGTTAGCTGCTGCTCAGGGTCGTCCTGGGAGGGACAGGGGAAGGCCGTGGTAACGAAGTGCCTTATTAGGGGTGTGGAGGTGGCACCAGGGGCCCCGAGATGGTAGGAATTGTGGTGTTGGTGTTACCCGCCTGGCTCTCAGGCAGAAGGCACGGGGTGTGCAGCTCCTGGAATTTTCCTGGGCCGTAAGTCTGTCAAGGACAGGGCCTCCTGGCTGCTCTGGGTCTCCAGGGTCCAGCACGGGCTGTGGCACCTTACAGGTGCTTAGGATATGTTGGAATGGGTGGGGCATCGTGGCAGGGTCGGTGGAAGTTTTGTCTTGGGTAAGTCCAAGGATGCGGGCTGCGCTTAATCCCGGGCCCTCACTGAGCGTGGCCTCTCTCTCTGAGAGGCCTCTCCCTTCCCACCCGCAGATGCGGCTGCGTGGGACCTGGACCGCCTGAGCGAGCAGCTCTCACGTGGTTTCTTTGTCTGGGACACGTGTCGTGGGTTTTCAGGGATGCCAGTTTGGCAGTGGGTGGGACTCTGGAGCCTCTAGATGGTGAGACTCCGGTTGGTGTCTGAGGTCTGGGGACCTGCACGGACCGCCCTGTGTGCACTTGGGACTGGCAGCCCGAACAGAGATGCCGCACCCTGCTCTGTGGCGTGCTTCCGTGGCAGAAGGGTCCCCTGGCTGTTCGGAGGCCACGCTTGTAGCTCCTTATTCCCGTGTGTCCCTTGAGCAGGCTGTGTCCCCACTTTCGTGTTGCTCCCCCGTGGTGCTGGGCTGCAGAGCCCTGGGGTGAGCACTTGCCTTGGGGGTGCTGGCGGACCTTGCGGGGGGCTTGCGCGTCTCCCCTTCCTGGGGAGCGCTCAGAGGCCAGCAGCATTAGGTGCCCGCTTTGTGGTCCCTTCCTTTCTGGGGCTGAAGGTAAGCTCCCCGTGGCCGACCGTTGGCTCTCGGGACCCCCCCCCCCCCCCCCCCCGGGGCCATCAGAGCGAGGGAGTCTTGGTCCTGCGGCTGCCTTCCCGGCATAAGACGCGTGGCGGGGGTGAAGGGCTGCGGGAGGTGATGTGCGCCGCGGGAGCGGGGTGTGCGGCATGGCCGCGCCTGTCCCCGGGGAGGGTGGGCTGGGCCGCCCCGCCCCCGCTCACTGTCCCCCGCTTTCTGTCCCCGCTCTGGCAGCGCGAGGTGGACCGCAACCAGGAGCTCCTGACGCGCATCCGGCAGCTGCAGGAGCGCGAGGCCGAGGCGGAGGAGAGGATGAAGGAGCAGCTGGAGCGCCACAGGCGGTGCCGGCAGAGCCTGGACGCCGCCGGCCAGAAGCTTCGGGAGAAGGAGGACGGCCTGGCCGCGGCCGGCGAGGTGAGGGTCCGCCCCCGGGGCGGCCGTGTCCTGCGGGGCCGGTCTCCTCAGAGTCCCCTTCCCGCTCCTGCGCCGATGGTTTCTGCGTCGTCCGTCGTAATCCGGGTACAGATCCTCATTTCCACTCGTGGTTTTCAGTTAATGAGTCAAACGTTGTCTTAGTCTCTGTCATTAGGACTTTTAATGGTCGACTGGCCCGTGTTTTGTCACTTAAAAAACTGTTTTACGTGCGTGCGTCCTGGTATGAGTACGTACGGGATACGAACGCGGCAGGTGGCGTGTACTTTCTGTTTCTACTGAGTTGCTCACTCAGGCGCGTTCCTAGGAGTGGGGTTTGAGGTTGCTGGCTTCTGCTGACAGTTGCCGTGTTGTCCTGACAGCATTGTTGAGGGTTCTGGTTTCCCTGTAGCCTTTCCTGTCGTGGATCTTCTGGAAGTCTTCTGGAAATACCTAGATACCTTTTTTTGTCTCTTCCGGAGACGTAAGTGGTGCTTCTGGATTTGCATGTCTTTGATTAGTAGGTCTGTTAGCATCTGAGAGCGCCTTTGAAGCCAGAGCACATCCGAGCCCTGCTCCTTATTCCCTCGACTCGTTGAAGGTTGTATAAATTTCAGAAGCAGAGCCCAGACGCTGATGCTGGTGGAGACGGGGCTCTCCTGACCTTCCCTGTCCCTTTGCGGTGTTGCTGCGGCTCGCGGGCGCCGGGAGGAAGGAGATGAAGCGCTGCCGGGGGAGGAGCGGGGGCGCGGGATCGTTGGTATTCTGTCTCTGCGTGCGTCTCCACTTGATAGATCTCGGGAAGCGGCAGGTTATTTTTGCCTTGGCAACGCTGGGGAGTATGTTAACGTTGTTCCTACATCTGTCTTCTGATGTGGATGCTGGCAGGAGCGGAGCCGTGATCGGCTCAAGACAAGTCCCCGTGTCGCCCTTGGCGTGCTTGCCCGAGCTGTCTCCTGGGGCCTGCGTGCTCCCCGGGGCCTGCGTGCGGGAGGCTGGTGTGCGGCCCACGGGGGCGGGGGACAGAGCCGGATGCGGGGGGAGGCTACCGCCACGGAAGTGGGAAAGGTCTCGGCCAGTCAGGAAGGAGGACGCTGAATTTTGTTTGTTACTTTTTACTTCCTTGGAGAAAGCCCTCCCTGGTGACCGAGGCTGTCGCTGTTCCCGCACCGCGCTCTCTTACGGGGTGCCTGGTTCGAGAAGTCCGTCAGCAGGGAGTCCTCTTGCTGCCGGCCCGGCCTCCATGCAGCGGCGTCCTGCGTGCGGCCAGCCATCTGTCCCGTATCCAGCGCAGCACCGGGTGTGTGGTGTGCGTGTTTGGAGTTCGGGAAGACTTCTCGAAGGCTGTCTTCTTAGATCAGTGTATTTTAGTACCTTCGTTTTTCTTGGGTTCCCAGGCTGGCAGGCGCCATCGTAACAGAGCAGACCATGCAGATGGCCGGAGTGTGGGACGTGGATGGCCTGTGTCAGTGCCCCTGGGCCCCCACAAACATGGGTCCTGGGCAGGGGTGGGCCTCCTCGCTGGTGCGGGTCCTCGGTTCTCATCCTCCGCTCCAGGAGGCTAATTTACAGGGACGCCTCTGAGCTGGCTTCCCTGGGACAGCCACAGAAGGAGAGCGGTCAGCAGATGGTCACTAGAGGTCACCGGGTGAGGGTGTGGTCTGACGGCCGGGCAGAAGTTCTGCCCCTGAAAGTCCCAAGGCCCTGCTTTCGCCAGCCTCCCCAGCCTCCCCAGCCTCCGCTCTCCTTTCTCCCTGCTTCTGGATGAGGGCACGGGGTCTGCACGGTCTTCCCGCAGCTCCTCCGTTCTGTGGGGCTCCTGTAGCCTTCTGAGGATGGCCTCAGTCCCCGTTTCCGACCTGTTGGCAGGGACTTGGCTGTGGTTCACAGGGAGTGTTTCAGCTGGGATGATGGCATGGTGGGGGTTCATCTCGGATGGAGACACCGGGGCAGGCGTGGAGGGAGAGCCATGCAAGCACGCTAGGAACGAGCGAGGGTCCTGAGTGGCAGATGTCACCCGGCCCGGGCGGTCTCGGGAGCAGCCCGTCACCACGACCCGGTCTCTTCCCATTTGCTTGAGGGAAATGCGAGGCAGGCCGCGTAGCCAGGGATGGGGTGAGGGGGTGGCATGCCCTCCCAGGTTGTGTCCCTGCCCTCAGGAGGGGGATGGGAGGGGCAGGCTCTCGTGGGGGCATTTGTCCCGCCGCCGCGGGGTGGGCGGCTCGCCTCTGTGCGCCGGCAGCCGCTCAGCTGCTCTGGGCCGCCCGCTCTGCTCTCAGACCATCAGCACGCTGAAGGGGAAGGTCTCGGAGCTGCAGTGGAGCGTGATGAACCAGGAGATGCAGGTGAAGAGCCTGGAGTCTGAGAAGCAGGAGCTCCAGGAGCAGCTGGCCTTGCAGCGCAAGTGAGCGGGGGCGTGCTGGGGCGGGGGCGGGGCGTGCAGGGGGGCGGGGCGTGCAGGGGGCGGGGCTCTGCGCCTTCGCTGGGCGTGGTGCGGGCAGGCCTGCTGGGGCCTGGGCTGAGTTTCGGGTCTGGTTGTTAACTGTGTGGAAGAACAGGAGGGCCCGGGCTCCTTTTGTGGCCTCTGTGGTCTGAGCACCCAGCAACCAGGCGTGCTGCCTGTGCCAAGCCCCAAGAACCTCCGGGGGCCCTTCTGGTCTGTCCTCCCCGTCCATAGGCTGTTGGGGGCAGACACAGGGGCCACTGAAGCTGGCCACTAAGTGTTTTATGTATTCTGAGAACAATAGCGGAGAGTGGTAGTTTCTCCCCTCGCAGAGAGCTTCCCTTTAAAGGCCATGTAGGGCGCCCCGGGGTGGTGGGTGGGGTGGACGGGAGAGGACTTCCAAGTGGAGGCAGCTCTCTGAGCAGGACAGAAGTCTGCGAGGTCAGAAGGCTGAGTTCTCTCCCTGGGAGCTAGGCCTTTGCCTTCGCAGATGCTGTCCTAGGAGGGCTCTGGACGCTCCTGGGCGGCGTTGGGGGGGTGTGGGGGGGCCAGTCCCTGGTGGGTCCTCGGCTGTGGCTGTACCAGGGCCGGTGGCAGGCTGGGCAGGGCCCTGCACGTGGTGTGGACTTCGCCACCCACCCTGACCCGAGGGTACGGGCCACAGTGCCCTGGGAGGGGGGAGGGGGTGGAGTATGTTTGTGAGGGTCCACCCTGGAGAGCCTCCGGGGTGAGGACAGCCGCTGGTTTCACACACCCCTGTTTCTGCACGTCATGTGCCTTTCTCCGGACAGGAAATGTCAGGAGGCTAACGAGAAGGTCCAGGAGCTCCAGGCCCGCCAGGAAGCGAGGGCTGACCAAGAGCAGAGGATCAGGGTGAGTGACTCCGTCTCAGACACGGGCCATGTCTGGGGGCTCTTCCCCTCCTGCCTCCTCGGTGGGGGTGTGCTTAGGGCGCCTGGGGACGGTGAGCTGCCCGCGCCCTGGTACCGCTGACACCGCTGCCTGTCTGTGCGTGGCGCGCCCGCGCTTGGTGCTGGGGATGCCGCACGAGCGAGAGGAGCGAGCGGCTGGGCGTCCGGAGGTGGGGGCCCTGCCTGCGGAGGAACTTGGGGCTCCGGACCCCAGCCCGAGTGACCTGGGCTCCTCCCGGCCCCTCCCCAGCCGGCTCCCCCGTTGGGCCTCCCGGCTCCCTCTGCTGTTCCACGTGCTGTTTTCGGGTACGTCACCTCCGCCCTGGTTCCCTCCCCCCCCCCCCCCCCGGTCAACCTCCCCGGATTCGCTCGCCTTCACGGCCTGTGTCTGCCCTTCCACCAGAGCGCAAGTGCAGAGGCCTCCTGTGTGTCCTGTGTCACCCTGTCCCCGCTGCATGACCCCGTACCTGCCACAGAGCTGGGCCCAGTAAACATTTGTTGACTGACCGACCGAGCCTGTTGGGTCCTGCCGCTGCTGGGTGCCGGTCGTCCTCAGGGTGTCTTGGAACTGGAGATCTTAGAGGAGAGGCTTTGTCCCGTGGAAGAGACTCGCCTGTCACTTGGGTGCTCGTGTGGCAGGAATGGGTCTAGCGTGGGGGGACGGTGTGTGTGTTTCTCCGAGGCGTCTCTTCGGGGCACCGTTGCCGCATGCCCTGGGGCAGACCTGCGCTAGGGTCCTGCCCCCGAGCGGGCACGACTCCCCTGGAAGTGAGTGCCGAGGACGTGGCACAGAGGCACACCTCGAGGGCGAGCCGGGGCCGTGGAGGTCGACTCTGTCCTTTCTGTCCCCGGCCTCACTCAGGATTTGGAGCAGAAGCTGTCCCTGCAGGAGCAGGATGCTGCGGTCGTGAAGAACATGAAGTCGGAGTTGGTGCGGCTGCCCAAGATGGAGCGGGAGCTGAAGCAGCTGCGGGAGGAGAGCGCCTGCCTGCGGTGAGGCGGGGTGGGCGGCGGGGCAGAGGGGCGGGGGCGGGGGGGGGGGGCGCTGCACTCCTTGTCCCGGCTCCTCCTGCCTGTGCGTGGCGGCCCTTTGAGGGATGCGGTGTCCGGCCCCCCAGGGAGATGCGAGAGACCAACGGGCTGCTCAGGGAGGAGCTGGAGGGCCTGCGGCGGCGGCTGGGGCGCCAGGAGAAGATGCAGGAAAGCCTGGCGGTCCTGGAGCTGGAGAAGGAGGTGAGGCCGGGGGCGTGCTGCAGGTGGGGGACCCCGGGTGTTTCGGGCCCGCCTTGCGCTTGCCCGCCTGAGACGTGGAAGCTGCCGGGCCGGTGCCGTGGGCGGAGCAGCGGCCCCGGAGCCGCCTGGCCGCACGTGTGGGTGCCGGCGAGCTGGCCCGCGGTGGGGAGACTCCACCGGGAGCCAGCGGGCCCCCGGTCGCGGATCGTTGTGCAGGCGGCGGGCCGAGGCGGGTGTCCTGTGGGGAGGACCCGGCCCCCTGCCGTGGGGGCGTCGAGGTGGAGGAGGGTGAGCGCTTCCAGAAGCCAGAGAGAGGGCCAGGAGTGGGTTCTTCCTGAGAGCCTCCAGGAGGAGCTGTGAGAGCGCGTGCTCTGTTCTCAGCCCCCCGGAAGAAATTGGAAAACTGGTACAGATAGGGGACGTGGTGCGGGGCGCCTGACACAGACCGGCTCCCACCCGCAGATGGCACGGACGCCCGGCTCCGTTTCCTCTCCTGTGTCTGCTGTTGGGACGCATGCTGGCGTTTGTGGGACGTGCTCGTAGAGCTGGTGCGAGGGCGTGGTGCCGAAAGCATCCCGTGGGCGCTTCTCCCGTGGGCGCTTCTCCCGTGGGCGCTCCGGGGGGCGCGGGAGCCTGTCTCGCCCGGTGCGCACACGTTACACTAGCGCTCAGCCTCCTGGTCTCTGTCCCCCGGTCTCGCTGTCCTTCTGCACGGCCCCCCCCCCCCAGGTCGTTCCCTGCCGCCTCACCTATGAGCCGTGCAGCCCTGCGTCGTTTCCTGGGTGGTGGCAGCGTGCTGGCAGCTGTCCCGCAGTTGGTCACAGCGGAGGCCTGTGGCCTCACGGGGTGGGAGCCGAGCTCCTCGCAGGTGCTGGCTGACGTGTGAGCTTGGCCCGCAGACGCAGCCCCAGACGGAGTGTTTCCTCTGGACAGTTGTGACACCGGTTAAGGCTTTGTCTCTCGAGTCACACTGCCTCGTGGGACATCCTGCCATGGATGCTCGCTGGCTCTGTGGCCCCGGGCAAGTTGCTTAACCTCTCCGTGCACCTGTGTATCGAGGAGCATCAGAGTGTGCCTTGCAGGGTTGTGGGGGCTCCGTGAATTCACGGCGAGTACTTCCCCAGGGCCTGGCGTCGGTAGGTGGTCGCTAAGCATCGGCTCTGTGCCCAGCTCTGTTACCCGGCCCATGCCCTCACGTGGTAGGGGCACTCGAGGGACCGAGGGAGTGCGGTGATGCCAGGACCGTGCTTGGCCCGGGCGACGGGCACGGGAGGCCGGACGAAGGCACGCGCTTCTTGCCCTCAGGTGGTTCCGTTCCAGAAGGGGAGGGAGACTGACCTGGAATGCAGGTCCGCGTGAAGCAGCGTGAGGAACGCAGGGTCAGGTAGCCCTGCGCGTGGCGCCAGGTGGGGGACGTCCCCACCTTCTCCCGTTCTCCCTGTGGGGCCACGTCCACTGTGGACACTTGGGCGCTAGGGCTGAGTGCATCTGCCCTGGGGCCCGGCGTCCCGTGGAACCCCTGGACCGGGGGAGGGGCGTGGGGTCTTGTGGCTTCAGCGCCCGGTCTGCCTCGGGTGCCGCTCGGCCTGCTTCTTCCTGAGTCTGCGGGGCCGGCCGCAAAGAGGCGCACTCGTAGTTGGGCGGGAGCCGTCTGCTCCGGAGCGGACTCCATGCCCCGAGGCGTTCGGCTGAGATGAGGGCAGGCTCTTCTGAGGGGTCAGGGAGACTTAACCTCCTCCTCGTCGCCGACAGCTCCGCATGAGGCTGGGTGGTCTGGGGACCGACGTGGGGTTGTGTGAAGAAGGGCGGCGGGTCGCTCGCCGCGGAGGCCTTGGGTGGGGGAAGATGCTGGGGTCGTGGCACCCTCAGCGTTCGCCTCCTTGTCTTTGCAGAAGCTGCTGGCAAAGCTGCAGAGCTGGGAGCGTCTGGAACAGACCACGGGCTTGAACATCAGGTAGGCGGAGGGCGCCCCCGGCGGTGAGGTCCTGCCTCCCCTGGGCCCCCGGTGGCTGGAGCCCCTGGCAGAAGCCCTGCTGGAGGCCGCCTGGCGGCTTGTGCAACCGCCTGTTGGGTTTGACGCGGCACTTTGCTGACAGGAGGGAAATGCAACTAGGGGACTGTCCCTGCCCAAGTCTTAACGTTCTCCTTTAAGGTCGGTGGTGGCGTGGTGGCAGGCGTTTGACCGCACTGCAGCGGTGGCTTCTGTTAAAGGACCTTTGCCTATACTGAGGGAGCGATTGCTTTTGGGGCGAGCCATTCCCCTTAGGCAGATGGAAGACGGGGAGATGGACTGAGTTGTCAGGGGTGAGAAGGGAGCATCGTTGTCCCGTCAGGACCCCGCGGCGTGCCAGCAGGGGAGCGGCAGGATGCAGAGGGGCAGCGGTGGGGGCAGCTGGGCGGTGAGCTGGCGCCTTGTCCTCTGATGGCCCGGACGGCCTGGGGGGGCACCTTTCCACTGCTCCCTGCCGCCCGTCCTGGGGGCTACTGCCCCTTGTTCTCCAGCATCGCTGCCTGTCCCTCGGTCCCCGGGACTTTGGGCCCCCCTGTGGATAGACTCCTCCCAACAGCTCTGTCCTCGTCTGGTTGTTCTGTTCTGGGCGAGGGCTGGTGGGAGACCAATTGTCCCTGTTCGTCTGGAGCTGTGGTGTTTCAGGAGCCTCTTGTTTCGTCAGCTTGTGCGACTTTAAGACTGTAGCTCCCTGTTGTCTTTCCTGCCACTCTTGGAAACTGGGCCAAGATTGAGAGCCTTCTTTAAAGAGCTGTCCCGTAATTACACTGTCCGAGGGCTGGTTCTGGAACCTGCCATGGTTTCCATCAGCGTTACTGACTTCGGTGTCTGTCCCTTGTAAATGGCCTCCTCGTCGTCTCTTTGCCCCGCTCAGTCCCAGAGGACAGACGAGGCTGCTGTTCCTTCCTGAGCTGCATCCGCCGCCAGACTCGTGGAGGGCTGACCCGGTGGTGCCTCACCTACTCTCTGGGCTTAGTAACTCACCAGAACGCTTCCCTCCTGCACCTAGGGAGGCTCGTCAGAAGAGAAACCTCTGTGACTTCTTTCTCTTGTGGGAGATCAGAGGCCCACTCGTGCCCGATCAGACCAGCTGGCGGAGTGTCTGAACGCCCAGCATGTGCCACAAAGCCCTCGACATCAGTCAATCCTGGAGCTGGTGCACAGCTGGCAGTCGCCTCTGGCCGGGGCGGAAAGTGTGGTTCCTCCTCTGGCCCTTTGGTCTCGCTTCCAAATCGGAGGGCCTCCCTGAGTGTGGCTGGCACGCGGGGGGGCATGCGGGGGGGCCTGCAGAGGTCTGCGGGCTGACCGCCAGCTGGGGTGCTGCTTCTGCCTGGTCACGCGCCTGTGTGTGTGTGTCATGTGTTCACTCGGCGGCCGGGCCCTGGAGAGGCAGAGGAGGGGGGTGGTCGAGGGCTCTCAGAGGTGGGGGCTGCTTGGGGCGGGCGGGAGGGAGAGGAGGGTGTGAGTCTGTCCCTGGCGTCTCTGCCCTCCCCTGGCTCGTGGGCCCCTCGCCAATCTGTGCCTGGCCCTGGGCCAGTGTTCCCATCGCCGGGAATGCGGCGCGCGCCTGGCCGTGTGTGTGGAGGCTTACAAATCACGTACTGCGGAGCGGTGCTGGCCTCCCTTCTGAGCAGCCGGAGGCTTCTGGGGAGGCGGTGAGGCATCCTTGTGGCCCTTGCCTCCCGGCACCCCTGGTGAGGGTCCCCCGGAGGGGCAGGTTTTCTGTCGTGTGCCCGGTCACTCTGTGCCTGGCCACCGCGGGGGCCCCTGGGGAACCTCAGTGTCTCCTGTTCACCCTTCCTGTCCTCAGCAGGGCGCCTGGGTGGGCTTCACCTCCAGTCACTTGTGTCCCTCTGAGGTGGGTCTGTGTGTCCTGTAATAGTCGGTGGGTTGCAGGCTTGTGTGTTGGTCCAAATGCAGGGAGTCGGCCTGTCCAAGACCGCACTTGACCTTGAATGCCGTGAGGAGGAGTTGGGCCATCCTCTTTTGTCAGGTCTTGGGCAGTTGGAGGTTTGTGAGCAGGGAGGGAGACCTGGGGGAGCCTACGTCCGGCAGAGTTGAATATGGGGAGGGAGACGGGCGGAGGGAAATAGGGCACAGGGAGAAGTTGGGATCCCTGCAAGGAGGGAGGGGTGGACCCGGTCGGGAGCGCTGAGACCACTGTGGGTGGCCGGGGTGGGTCGGCCCCGGTGGGTGTAGGGTGGGTGGCCTCCGACAGCGTAGCCGTCGTGTCTGCGGCTCACTGTCAGACCTCGGTGAGCGGTGCCTGAATCTCTGTTTGGCCCCCGCCTGGCCCTCAGGGTTGTGGGGCTGTCTTGTGCCTCATTTTACACATCTGCGAGTGGAAAGATTTTTCTAGAATAGTGGTTTCTCACCATGGAAGTCAGACCTTCTCCCTATGAAAACCTGTTTTCATGCTAGGCCGGGGGCTTGCGCCCCCAGAGCAAGACCAGCCGGCTCCGAGAGACGGCAGTGAGTTCCAGTCCAGCAGGTGCCCCGGAAGCAGGAGCTGGAGGGGCCGGGAGGGCCTTAGGACCTTAGGACCTGGCAGGCTTGATTCTCCTGGCCTTTAGGCCAGGGCTTTGCCGCCACTTTGGGACTGAAGGGACTCGCTTGGCGTGTGTCGCTTGGTGTGTGTGGTGACCCCCAGGCCCCGGATCCTGTCCAGGGTCTCCTGGGCTTTGAGAGCTGCCGCCACTAGGTGGCGCCCCCGGCCCCGTGATCCTGCTCCCTGCGCCTTGAGCGCCTCGGGCCCTTTGGCTTTCTGGCTCCAGACCTCTGCCTGTAGTTCTTCCAGGCCCTCTGCTGCTCCCCGTGGACCTCACGTGCTACGGCCACGGCCTGGAGGAGTAGCCTGTAGGTGGCCGGCTGGCTGCCGTTGACTGTCCCACCCCTGCCCTGTTCTTGCCCAGCCTCTGATCCTCAAATGCTTGATGCCTATGAGATTCTGGTGTCTTAGCACAGATATTCCTTGCATGGGCTTTCCTCTGGGCGCAAGGCTGTGGCTCTTCGCACGTTCTTGGAGGGCCCTGCGGCCTTGCCAAGGTTGGGAATAGGTTGGGTCTAATGCCTGGAACAGACCAACCCCCTGGAGTTGACACGGCCTGACCGTTGCCACCTTTCTCCCAGTTCGGGATTTCTCACATCCTGAGGAGTCCAGAGGTGTCAGGGAGCTGGTTACGTGAGCTGGCTGGGGCGGTCCGGCAGTGTGACCCTGTAGGGAAGCCCCGTGCCAGTTTCCTTGTCTGCCAGACAGCCTCGTCCACCCGGATGTTGCTGGACGCCTGTCTCCAGCACGTGGGTCCTGCGGGTTGGAGGCAGGTGGGCCGCCGGACTCGGAGAGTCCTGGTGGGAAGGAATACTGCACCGTGTTGGGTGGGGCCTGCGTACTCGGGGGGCGGGGGGAGGGTGGTGCCTGCAGGTCCCCATCCCGGGGCAGCGAAAGCCGACTGAGGGGTTCGGCAGCAGTACACAGATCGCGCCGGCGTGCGGAGAGCTGTGACGTGCTGAGCCTTGTCCGGGGAGCGCGGCCCGGCGGAAAGGTTTGAAGGTGCTGAAGGCGGACACCAGGAGACACTCTGTGTCTGTGTCAGCCTGGATGTGACCTTCCGGGGGCACTGGGGAAAGACTGACGGAGAGGCCGGTGGGAAAATGGAGCAAAGGGGGGTACCTGCAGCAGTAGACGGGCCTTTCCCTTCAGACAACCGGGGTCGTTTGCTATTTAAATAGGTTAGAGAGGAAACGTGATCGTCTCTGTAGGTGCGGAGGTGTTGGTGGGAACTCAGCACCCACGCACGATCGCAACCTTTGAGCAGTGTAGGAGTGGAAGGGTCCCCCCCTCCCCAAGATGCGGCACCTGCTGTCCCTGTGTCTAGCCCGCCCTCTCCCCGCTCCTCTGCGGCGGCGGCGGCGGTGCGGCCAGCGCACAGTGGGAGAGAGGAGGAAAGGCCCGCGGCCGGGCGGGAGGACGTAAAGCTGCCTCTGGTGGGGGGCAGCACGATCGTCCGTGTAGGACGTCTCTGGGCATCTGTAAAGAGCCGGAAGTAGTAGGTCTGGCAGGTTCACAGTTACGAGGACAACGCGCACAAGCGGACTGAGTTTCTGTGTGCCAGCAGCGAACAGTTGGAGGCACGCAGCCCCGAAGAGTCGCGTTGGAAATGTGAGGCTGAATGCAACGGAAATCTGCACGCTGTAAAGTAGAAGTTCTTTCTAGAATAACAGGAAGTCATCTAGCAGTGATATCAGCAATTGGAGAGCGATCCCGTGCTCGCAGGTTGGAGGAGTCCGTGGTGGGGACACGTCAGTGTGCTAAAATTCATACTCACCTCCAGTGCATTCCCAACCAAAGTCCCAGCAGGCCTTTTGGTAGAAACCAGCAAACTGATTCTGGAGTTTCTATGGAGACAAAAAGGATCTAGAATAGCCAGCCTTGTTTTTGAAAAGAAACCGTGGGCTTATGATGGTTAATTTCCAGATGCACCATAAACTGTATTGATCAAGGCAGTGGGTTAATGGTATAAGGATAGACTTACACGTTGACGGAAAAGACTAGAAAGTTCCGGAATAACCCAAGAGTATGGAATCTGTTGGTCTCCATCGAAGGTGACAAGATAAATCAGTGGGAAAGAGTCAGTCTTCCGCAGACGGTGCTGATGCAGGGGGATGTCTGTATGGACAGATGTAGATTCTGGTCCCTTACTGTTCCAGCATTGAACCAGTGGGGCGTGGACCTAACCTGGGGAAACACCAAGGCTCTGGAAGCTTAGGACACAAAAGCGTGAACCAAAGATGAAAAAAATCGGTCACTTAGAGTTCCCCAAGACGAGAAACACCTTTGCTCTCAGAAAGACGCAGTGAAGGCAAGAGGCAAACCCTGGGCCAGGTGGCACTTGGGAAACCATTTGGTGGCTTCCTGCAGGTTTACGACGTGACCTGGCTCTTCCGTCCTGGTTCTCACCCAAGAGAGGTGGAAACGCGGCCTCACAAAGACGAGTCCCGGAGTCTTCACAGCGGCCTATTCCCACCAGCCTGCGCGTGTGGACGGCGGGTTTGCCCGGCCGCGGGGAGTGGGTCGACGCATCCTCAGGGGGTGCTCCGCAGCCACGAGCGATGAGCCCGACTACGGTGCTCGGACGTGGGGGAGACCTGCTGACGCCGGGTGCTAGGAGGCCACGCACGTCTCGGGTTGGGATGCGATGGGGCGTGAGGGGCCCTGGCAACGTGCCGGAAGTCGCCTGTCCTCGGCTACTGTGGCGGCCGCTTGCGTGTGCGTGCTCGTACGTGCGTCCCGCCTCTGTGGAGCTGATCTGTGGGCGATAGGAGGCTGTGGTGGGGGTGCTGAAGCTTCCATTTTGAGTGGAGCCCATCCCCTGAGCCGGTCGGGCCCGTGGGCAGCGGGACTGACCCGGGCTCTGTCTGCCGGCCTGCGTCTTGGGGCCTCGGGGCAGGTGCCGTGGGCATGACTGCTTAAATTCACCACCGGCGGTGGGGGGGGGGGGGTCGGGTTGGCGGGGGGGGGGGGTTGGGGGGAGGACAGAAAGTGAAAGTCGCCTTCCTTCCTCCCGCCTTCCCCTGACTGCTACCCTCCCACCTCGCATCGCCCTCAGCCAGGCTGGCTCTCTGTCACCGCCGCCCGGTCCCCCATCGTGCAGTGCTCTCGTGCCTGGGGTGCTCTTCTCAGAGGAGGGGGCCGGGGTCCCCGTGCTCACCCCCGGTGTGTCCAGGCCCCGTCCGCTGCCTCTGTTCTCGTGTGGCTTTCTGGAAGTCGTACGAGCACGCGAGCCCTGTGGTGCCCTCCGTCACACGGCGCTCGGTCCGCGTCCTGCACGTTCCCGGTGGATTTCCAGCGGTACTTCCGCACCGGCACGCGGCACTGCTGAACCGAAGAGCCGCACGGCGCTCCGCGAAGTGGACGAGCTCTGTGTTGCCTCAGGCCCGTTGGCGGACACTTCGGTTCGCGGTGTGAGCGGCGCCTGAGTGGCCGGACAGATTCTCAAGCAGGCGTTTTGCCTCAAAGACGGATGTGTTGAGATCGGCAGATGGTGCCGGACTGCCCTCCAGAAACGCCGTCCGGCGTACGAGTGGCACCGCTTAGTTTGGGCGGCACGCTCTCCGAGGTCTCGGCGGAGACGCGGTGTGGGGCCGCGGTGCCGCGAGGAGGCAGGACTCTCCAGCGGGCGGCTTTTGAAAAGCTCGTTTGGCGGTTCCCACTGTAGGAAGCCTTATCAGCGGGCCTGGAATGCACGTTGAGTCCCTCTGTAGTCAAGCCCCTAATTTTGTAGAGGAAATGACTTGCTGGTGGCGTGTGAGCCTCTGCGATTTGGCTCCTTCCCCCGTCCTTTTGTCCCCGGGTCTGGCCTGGTTTCAGTCCGGCTGGGAGGGCGTAGCGCCTGTCAGGAAGCCCGCAGGTTCGACGGAGTGACGGGTCTCGGAGGATGTTGGCGCTAGGGAGGCCGAGAGGCTGGCGGGTCCCGCTGGCTCTCAGGCCTGGCGGCCGTGCCCCTGAAACTGCTGGCCTGTCACCCGCAATGGACACGGGAACCCGGCACCGACCTGCATGCTTCCCTCTCCGCGGCCTTTGTTGGCTGGCCAGGTGACCGGTCGCCCCCGATGTGTGATGTGTGAGGCCAGTCAGGATGACAGTGAGGCGGAGCACGATTCCTTCTCATTGGCCGCCCCTGACACCTTTGTGGCCGCCCGTCCTCTGGTCGCCATTTCTAATGCCCCGGGTCTGGGGTCGCTCGGGACGCGAGGCGCTGCCGGCGTTGGGGGGGGGGGGGGCGTGCCGTCAAGCTTCTTTCACCGTTTCTCTTGGTCTCGGTTTGGTTTCTTTTGCGGCTCCAGACGAGGAGGAGGAGGAGGTTGGGCAAGAGTCTCACCTTCTGGGCGCTTGCAAGGGTGGCTCTTTCTTGTGGCCTCAGCCGTGGACGTGGCATTGTTCCTTCACCTCCTTCACCGGCTCCTTTGTCTACCGGAAGCTGTTCTCTGGGAGCCCCGGCCCCGGAGGGGCGCCTTCACCCACCCTGGGCTCTCTGTCGGCCTGCGCTCCTGGGGCGGGCTGGGCCCCGGCGGCCCCAGAGCTGTGCCGGCAGGGCCCGGAGACTTGTGAGCCCATCCCGGCTCTGCAGGTCCCCGTGGAGGCCAGCGACAGAAGCAGGCGTTGTCGTGATTGACTCTCGGCCACGTGTTTGTCCCTCTGCTGGGCATCCTCAGTCTTCGGTCTCGTGAAGGAAGAGCGGGGCTTGTGTTCAGAGGCTCCGAGCCTGGCAGCCAGCGCATGTGGTAGACGTTTGCCGAGTGAGTCGTGATAGGACTGCTCTGCTTTTGTGCATCCGTGTGTGTGCTTAGCTGTGACTTGGGACGGGGCCCCTGTCGGCTGGCTTGGCTGCGGCGACAAGGCTCCCGTGTTGTTCACACTGTTGTGATCCGGTGGGAATCAGACGACAGGTGCGGCAGAGAGCTTCCTGACAACCGACTTTCTTCAGTTGCTACAGCCCATCCTGGGTCCGGGGGAGCAGCCCCGGCCCGTCCCTTGCTCCCCATTGAGGTTTCAGATGTGAGTCTGGCCTCCGCTCGCCAGAAGCGGGCAGAAGCGGGCGTGCGTGGCGAGGCTGGACGGAGCAGCATCCCCGACGGGCCGGCTCCCCACACCGGGCCCCGCTGCGGCAGTCCCGGACGGGGCTGGGCTGCCCAGGGGGCTGTGACGGGGACCGCAGCCTGGGGCACAGTCCTGTCCCCTCTGCCCCCGTGCGCACAGCAGGCCGTGCCTACCGCACCGTGGGCAATACAAGCTGGGCAGCGCTTTCCTGGAGGGGCTCCGCCCTGTGTGTGGTCACCCTGGCCGCGCAGACGGTGGGGCAGGTGCCCTGTCCCAGGTGGACGTGCCTGGTGGTTCAGCACTTGCGGTGTGGCCCTCGAAGCGCTTTGGAGGGCTTCACTCCAGCTTTATGGACACGGCCCTTCTACCTCTGTACATCGTGTTAAATCGATTGTAAAAAGTCTAAAGCCAGGTAGCGAGAGGATTTAGGCAAAACAGGCTATGCTGGGTTACCCGGGGATTAGGTTGGAGAGGGAGGAGGCACCTCCCTGTTCGGTTGCTGCAAACTTGGAGAGGCCTTACTGAAGTCCTCCTGGGGGGTCCTCCCTCGTCCCTGCCCAGGTCCCCCACCCCCAGGCAGAGGGGGAGGGGGCTGGGAGCTGCCTGGAAACATGGGCTCTGGTTGTGTGGACACGAGCTGGGGGTCGCGGCTTGGAGGGTGGCTGGCCTTTGTGAGCACCGAGTGGGAGCCCACGTGTCCGTGAAGCAGGGTCACGGCACGAGCGCAGATTTGTGTTCTTAGAAGCCAAGCGGGGTTATCCGTTAGATGGTGGCTGCCAATCGGCTCGGGACTGCAGGGCGGCCGCGATGGGCCGTGTGACGTGGCTTTGCTGCACTGTTGCTTCTGTGTCGTTCCCACTGTTCCCGGGTACGAAGCCCGGACCTCCCTGTCATTGTCGGCGTCTCAGGGACAGAACGCTGGGGCACGCGTTGACGCCTCTGCACCGCACCGCGCCCCCCCCGCGGCTCTGGTGCGCCGCGCGGGCTTCAGGCCCCGGTGGCAGTGGGGATGGCGTCTGGGCCAGCTGGGAGGACGCTCCTCAGACCTGCTGTGTACCGCAGGCTCTGGCCGTGGCCACAGGTGGGCTCTTGTCTCCTGGGAAACGTGCCCTACAGCGGTGGCCGTCCTGAGGACGAGGAGGAGGCAGGGCACGTAGGAAGAAGGCGTGCAGGTGCAGGGAGAGGCGAGGACCAGCTGGGTAGGCGCCAGGGGGTGGCGGCGGCCACCCCCCAGGGGCTGGTACTGCCGTGCCCGGTCTTCGTGTGGCACAGCTGGGACCAGGAGGCCTGGGTCTTTCTCACTCGGGCTGCCGGCCGTGAGTGCACCCTGGACGGGCGGTAGTGGAGACCCTTGGCCTGGAGCGGGGGCCCTGCTCGGCGGTTCCTCCCGCCCTCACGTCTCCTCGAAGTCTTAGTTCCGTGGAGGCCACGGCAGGTTTGTCCTTGGCGAGGAGGCGCGGCGTTAATTGTTCCCGTGTCTGCTGTCGCTCTTTCGTTTCGCTTCCGCAGGTGCTCATCTTGAGTGAGGTTCCTGTGCGGCCGCAAGTGGGGTCTTTACTTGAGGGCACGCGTTCGTGGTGACAGGCGGTGACGTGGTGGGGACCCCGGGCATCTCCGGGCACAGGCGCTGAGGCCTCAGGGCTTCGGGAAGTTCACTGGGTGTTTTCTGTGGCCTGTGGGAAGCCGTTGTGGAGCGACCGGGGTCATTTGAGATCACAGGGGGCTGGAGACCCTCGTCTGAACACGCGCTGCGTTCACGTGGCTCGGCGTTGAGAAGACGTGTCGGGGCGATGGGGACAGTTCTCCTCTTGCTCTGCCGGCCACAGGCCTCCCTTCCTGCCGGCCGCTGGCGCTGCTGGCTTTGGTACGTCTTTGCGCAAGCGCTCGATGCACGTGCAACTGACGTGTCTGCCGGCACGCGCCTCGTTGAGCCCCCGCTCACCGTGTTGGAGGCGCTGGTCCAAGCTCTCTCGCTCTGTGTCGCGCCCAGAGAGCCCAGTTTCTGAAAGGCACGCGATGCTTCCTCCTGCATGTGGTATAGTTAGGGGACGGGGCGGGAGACTGTCCCCTCTGCAGAGTTTGGGGGTCCCCGAGGCCGGCCTTGGTTTCAGTGATGGCCGGAAGGGCTGCGGGCTCCAGGAAGCTGTGTCTCACAGCTGTGGGGCTGTAGGGCTGGGAGCGGCACACCGCGGGGTCACCGACCAGTGGCCTGTCTCCACCCTTAATCTGAGTCCCTTCACCCCTGAGGAAAGGAACCTGTTCCAGCCGGCTTGCTTTAATGACTTTCATTAACCGACTTAACGAGGCCTGTACTCAGGAAGTCTGTTTTTATTGGCCAGTGATTCCACGTCCCTTACCGATGTCTTGCCTGGGGAAGGACCATCGAAGCTTTGGTTGCAAGTTATCTTCCTGGATCGGTCAGTCGGTGGGGCACGGAGGCCACAGGCTGTCCCTGCCAAGGATCCCCAGTGTCCTTCCTGTCCCACTTGTCGTGGAGAGCCCGTGGGTAGAATGTATGGTGGGCGAGTTTGTGCGCTGGGCACGGCCGCCCAAGTGCATGCTCCCCGCCTCGTGGGAGGTACACGTTCTTGAAAGCACCACCCAGACGGCGGAAGGGATAGCCGGGCCTAGGACAGCACTTTCTGTACTCGGGGAGCCTTTGGGGGGCCCTGGCCCAGGGGAGGGGTGGGGTAGGCGGTGGCAGGGCAGGTCGGGGATGAAGTGTGAAGGGGAGGGTGAGTGTGCAGCCCAGGACAGAGGCCACAGGCTGCTGAGTAGGCCGAGGGATGGGGCGGGCAGCCGGCTGTGACAGTGACTGGCTCCAGTTTGGAGCAGGGGTGCCACAGGGACAGAGCAGTGGCTGAGAGACGTCCTCAGCATGCGAGACAGGAGGTGACCTGGCCCAGTTGGGGGCCTGGGAGGGTGCAGGCAGATGGGGCAGACACGGGGATAGGTTTTGGCTCTTAGGAAGGGAGAGCTGTGGACTCTATGTAGCACATGTGCGTTTGAAGGGTCACAGAAATAGCCAGAGGGAGTTGTCACGGGTGCGTAGGTCTGGATTTGAGGGCTCCCTCTGGATCATCTTCGCATGACCACTAGCAGAGGTGGCCAGGCCGGCCTAGGGAGCAACGCGGACAGGGAACAGCAGAGGCCTGGGGTCCAGGGCCTCTCCCTGGCGGGAAGGCTGCGCAGAGGGGGCCACTTGCGGGCTTGCCCGAGTCTGAGCTTCCTCGTCTACACGTCAGGGATGGCGTCTAGCCATCGGCTGGCAGAGCGATTGGCATGTGGTAGCTGGCAGCGCTTGTCAGTCAGTCCCTGTCCCCTGGTGGGGGGAGCACGCCCTTGGCCCGAGGACACCTTGGGACCGCGCTGGGCCCCGGATGTCCTGGGAGATGGGACGCCAGTCTTCCCTGGTCTGCATGGGAACCTCACCTGTTAGGCCGCCTACCTGTGTCTTAGAAGGTTGGTGGCACCGGGGAGGTCAGGATGGGTCACAGAGAGCGAGTGGGTCCCCGCACCGCTGTGGGGCTGTGGCAGTGACGTTGGTGAAGCCTGTGGCTCGCACACGCGGGAGAGGAGGTGATGGGACCCTGGTGCAGTTCTTGGTTCTGGCAGACACCTGGCACCTGCCAGTGTCCTCCGGTAATGTTGAGAGCGCCGACCTCGGCTCTTGGCACGCAGCTCCCATGGCTCTCAAGCGAGGGGGTGTCCCAGGGACAGGCGTGTGTGCGTTTGTGTGCGTGTCTGGGAGCCCCGGGGCAGCCTGGCCAGCTCCGCCGCAGGAGGGGAGGCAGGGCCCTTCTGGGGCACACGTGTCTCCTAGGGAGTTGCAGGATTGTCTGGTGAGGGTCCTCTCTTTGCCTCTCCCCTCCCGCCACGAGTGAGTGGAGGGCCTCTGACCAAGGGGACCGTGTCCTGAGCGGGAAGCTCGCTGCTGACCTGTAGGGCCCTGAGGAGGGCGGCTTTGAAGACTTGCCTTTTCTGTGAGGCTCTGGGGCCCTGACCCAACCGAGCGACATACAGAAAACACGTTCACGGCTCTTCAGGTTTTGTCCTCCGTGATCTGGGAGCTGTGCTAAGCAGGGTGTCTGAGTGGCTCGGGTAGTGGCCTGGTTTAATCAGGGGTGGGTGACAGTAGGGATAAGTGTTCGCTGCCGGCTCCGAAGGGCTCAGGGAGCCAGTCCTTCCTAAACGTTTACCGTTTCACGTGGCAGCTGGCGAGACGGGGATTGATGTACGGGCTTTAACCGGAGACCCGAGCCATCCCGTGAGAGACGGGAGGAGGGACGGGCAGAGCCCTGCCGGCTCTGTGTGTCAGAGGCTGGGTCTCTCCTCTGACACCAAGGCCTGTCTCTGCCCCTTGCTTCGTGCTGCCTCTGCCAGAGTCACCGTTGCCCTTGTTGCACCCGTGTGGGCGTGGCGCGAGCGTTTACAGTATCTCAGGACGGTGCCGGGTCCGTCAGGCACGGCTCCTGGGAGAGGTGGCCCTTGATCTTGAGCTGAGAGGCTGGGACCTTGTTCCTGGTGGGGAAGGGGCTCGCACGAACCCACCCACCCAGAGCGACCTGGCGTACCACAGTTCCAAGTGGTTCGGCCAGCGTGTGGGCGTGTGGTGGAGGCCGACAGGATGGCGGGGATCGGTTCTTGGAGGTGTTTGGGTCTTGCTGTGGAGAGCGGACCTTGGCCTGCAGGGGGTGGGAGGGTGGGGTGGCGAATATCCACTGTGTGGCAGGAAGCACTTCCTTTCCATGGCCTTTCTGCGGCCTCTTCCCTGAGATCTGAGACACGGCCTTGTCTTCAACTAGACCCTGCCTGGTAGGCATCCGTGTGGCTGGGTGGCTCAGACCAGGGGCGGAAGCCTCGTGCCGGGGGCAGGGTGCCCCCTCGGGGGTGGTGGGACGGGCTGCCTGTGAGCGGGGGTCGGCAGCGGGGGTGGGTAGTGGGCACATCTTGAGAGTCAAGGTGGCGGCAGGTACCCCGAAGGTGTCTCGTGTCCCAGGCCAGGTCCCCTCCATCGTGGCCTCTGTTTCCTCTACAGGCGAGTGACGCCTGCCTGTTTCCTGCCGGCCTTGTCACCTGGTGATAGAACTGAGATTTTGGCGAACGTCGATCCCGTAGTCATCCTTTGCAGGTTTGAGGCCTGCCGCTTGGCGGACAGCAGGCCGGCTCTGGGGATAGAGCCACGACCCGGCCTCTGCCCTCGCGGTGGGAGGACCGAGCGTTCTGAGCAGTGAGGATAGCCGGGGAGTCTCTTGACGCTCAGAAAGGTGAGCGTGTGCGGCCGGATTTTGCTGGAGTGTCTCGCGGAGCTGGAGTCGACCATCGGTTCCGTCTTTGCCGGATTTGAATAGCGTCAGTGGGCAGAGGGCCACGTGTTATTTGTGGTCTGGAGATTGGTGGCCGACGAGGTTCCAGAGCGTGTTTGTTTCAAGACGGGCCCTGCTCTGAAGAGGACCTTACTTGGCCCCGAGGACGGCTCTGTCGGAGCTGGGGCCGCCCTGGAGGGGCCACCCCGAGAGCCTGCCAGGCCAGCGCGTGCGTGGAGTGTCGTTGCCGTCCCTCCCGGCTGTGGGCGAGGCGGCCCGGCTGTCGCCCGCTCGGCAGAGGAGGCCCCGGACCTTCTGGGGGCTCACAGGCCAAGGTCGTGCGGCGCGTCCGTGACGCCTGCATTGGATTGCTTGGCTGGTCGCGGTGCATGGTGGGCGCTGCCCTCCGTCACCTCCATCCATCTGGCTGGCCGCGTGGTGCCGTGCAGCTGGGTCCTGCGCCTTTGTGAGCCGAGCAGCCCGCTGCTGGCATCTGAGGCTTCTGTTGGGGCCCTGCCCACCGGCTCGCCCGCGGAGCGTCAGCACATAGGCGGGCGTGCAGCCTGTCGGCTGATAGCAGCTCTTTGAGGCCTGATGGCTCCCAGCCGAACTTTGGCAAGGAAGGCCTGCCAGCCTGCTGGAGGGCTGGCCTCCCTGCCTTTGCTCAGGGCCGAGCACCTTCTGGCACTGCTGGGATTTGCTTTTCAGATGGGGGAGGCTCTGCGAGGTAGGGGAAGACAGTAATTACTTGGGAGAGGAAGATTGAACTTTAGGGGCAGCGACACGACACTCTCCTGTTCTCGGAGGCGGCTGAGTGAGGAGATTAGCAATTAATTTTTATTACGCGCAAACTGCTCTCCGTTCCGTGGAGCCAAACAGTCCTCCCACAGCTAGGGGCGGGGCAGGCTCCCTCCTCCCTCCTGGCGTGAGGCTTCAGGGGGCTGCCGCGTGTCAGCTCGTGCACTGGTGGGAGTGGCGTGTGAGTCTGCGTGGAGGACACTTAGACACACGCGCTTCTGTTCCCCGTTTGTTCTCTGGCTTCCGCTCTTCCTGCGTCGCTGCGGTTTGCTGCGCTCAGGCGTCGGGAGCGCGCTGCCTTTCGTGAGGGTTGCAGTTACACGCGTGGCCACAGGCTCACCCCTGAGAGCAGGTGCGTTGCAGCACGCTGGGCTTCGAGAAGGCGCCGTTGAACCTGGGCGGTTCTTCACGGGCTCTCTGGGAAGGTCAGGGTTGAGAAGAGCCGCCAGGAGCTCTTCCCGGCCTAGTGGTTGGTTGGGGCATTCTCACTGTTTCCTAGAGCTCAGCTGTCCCAGAAGGGGTCACACCGCTCGGCCTGGACCTTTGGAGCCACACCCCTTTAACTGGAGCTCCGTTGACAGGACGTGGCACTTGGTGTGCGGCTTAGTGACTCGACAGGCCTGTGCTGACCCTGCTCAGCACGGGCGGGCTGCTGTCTGTCCCCGCCATCCCTGGGACTCGGTGCCCCCGCTCTGCGCCCTTCGTGCCCGTCCCCCACCGAGACAGCCTTCTCCTGGTGGAAAATGTGCTTTCTCTTGTTTTGTCCCTTTGCTCGGCTAGTTTTCTTTTTGAGTTTTCGTGACTGAACAACGGGTGCCTGGGAGTGCTGCGTTTGGGGCAGAGGCTACAAGTGTTTCCTGTAAGGGCCGGGGAGTAAATATTTGGGGCTCTGGGGCCCATAGGGCCCGAGCGGCATGCCGGTCCTCACCTCTGCAGCACGGATCGCGATGACCAGCGTGGGGGCAACGTGGCCTGGGACCTGGGACTTGTGATGACACTCGAGGACCCCGGCCCCAAGCAGGACTGTGGGTCGTCCTGTGGGACAGCTGCCCGGGACAAGATGTAAGTGAGCGGGCGCAGCCCTCTCCCTGAAGGCCGTGGTGTGCTGACCCGTTTCGGGGTGTGGGGCTGGCCCGCCGGCCCGGAACTTGGTTCTCTCCTTTGCCCAGAACTTCTACTCGCAGAGGATGGCACTGGTTTCCTTCCTTCCTCTTCTCCGCTCTGGGAGAATCTGGTCGTGGGATGTGAGCTGGCTTACAGGTCATTAGCGGGGGTGAGCCTGGTGCCCGATCGGGGCGCCTCAGTCGCGGTTCGGCACCACTCGGGTGGTGTGGGCGTCACGCCGGGAGGCCTTGTCGGGGCGCCTGGAGCCGTCGGGAGGGAAGGTCATTCCCCACGGACGGGCAGCGCTTGTGCCTTCTCCCCGGGGCTAAGCGTTCCCGGGACGGGGACCGTGGTCAGATCTGCTCCATGCCACAGATGCTTGCCGGGTGACTCTGGTGGGCAGAGAATACGGTAGGGTACGTGTGGGCCCTGCATCGCCACTGAGCAAAGCGGGGTCATGTTACAGGGCCTCCCCCCGCCCCACCCCAAGTGGGCCGGGGTGGGAGGGCCAGAGCAGGAGGCCCCGCCCGTTCCTGAGGGGAAGGTGGCTTCTCAGGGCGGCCAGAGTTGGCTGGGCCCCGCGGCTCCCCCACTGATGGCCGGACTGCGGGGCCGGTGGAAGAGCCCAGACGGACACCCCGAGGCCACCCCTTGCTCCCGCCAGCCTGGTTTCCGGGAATCTCCCTCCCTGCAGCTGTCCCCCCCAGGCTGCCCTGGCCTTCTGCCTCCGAGGGCTGCTTCGGTCCCCTTCCTCGTGCTCCAGGACGGCCGCCGCCCCTTCCTCCGTCTCTGTGGCAGGAAGCTGCTTGTTTCTGTCAGAAGTGTGAGCCTCCGTTTGCTGTGCCTTCATTTACTGACAGCCCTTGCCAAATTAATTTTATTTAATTATCTCCCGGGGCTAAGCTTGAATACATTTTGTGTTAAATTCACATTTTTTCCCCCTTTTCTAAACGAAATGGACTTAATATCCTTGTTAAAATCTGATTAAAACTAAAATTGAGTTTTTTGAAGTCTGATTATCCCATGAAATGGAATTTTTAAACGTAATTACGGTGGATTTGCATATACTTTTCAGCACCATTGAAAAGAAAGTTGCAATAATTTCTTAATGACATCCTTTCTGTCATCTCCTTGGGGCACGGCGCTCGCGTAGGAGCGAGGCAGGTGAGGGAGAAGAGGTCCTCTGTCCTCTGCTTGTTGTCAGAATTTGTTGTAAATTCTCTTCCGTGGAAGACCTGTTCCCAGGGAGTTGGCCTCACCTCCTCACGCTGTCCTGTGCTGTCGCCGGTGTGTGTGTGTGTGTGTGTGTGTGTGTGTGTGTGTGTGTGTGGGCGGGGGGGCGGGGGGGGGGGCGGCCTTCTGGACACACCCGCAGCTCTTACCATTGAGGCGGGCGGGGAGGGGACCATGGCCTCCGGTGGCCTCCCCTCTCGGCCCGAGTACGGATTTATGATTGACGAGTTACTCCGTCCTCATTCTACATTACGTGTGTGCTGTTAAAAAGGACGTAAACAGAGTGAACACATTTCATAACCGCGGGGGAAAAAACACAAGAGGCTGTCAGAGGGCCACCTCCTTCCTCTCTGAGAAACACCACTGTTTCAGAAAGGGTCGTTTGCTGTGTGTCCCCGGATTCGTACGCCTGCCGCGACCTCCTCCTGGCGGTCGAGGGCCTGAGTTCCCGGCCCTCCTGATCCAGGGCCTCCATGTGCCGGGGACGTTGTTGCTGACTGTCCCCGCAGGCTGGGCCTTCCTTTGGAGTTCCCTTTCCTGAGCTGCACAGAGGGCCACGCTGGGGGCAGGCACGGGGGGTGGGGGGTGGGAACGGGGGGATTGGACCCCCCTGGAGCTTGCCCTGTAACGGTGTGTGGCTGGTGCTGGAAGACACTCGTATCTTCACGAGAAGCTAGGAATAGTCTTCGTGTGACATTTCCCGATTTGGGAAGCGGTGCCTGGGCTCGGTTAGCTGGATTTGGGACATTACCAGTGTGCAGCTCGGGTGGGTGGCCTGGATACAGCCTGCGTCCAGCCACCCCACCTGCCCCCCTCCTATAAAGCCACCTTGTAGCCACGGTCATCGCTGGGCCTTGTGTGTGTCCTGTCCCCAGACCCTGACCTGTGCCCTTTCCTCCTGGGTGTGCCTGTCACTTTTACCTGTGTCTGAGGTAACAGGGCACCACCAAGGTGTCCTGATGCTTCCTTGAGATTTCAGAGTTGAGGGGGGCTCTCAGCTGGACCTAACTGCTGGGCTCCAGGCTTCCCCCACCCCCTACCCCCCGGGTTTTTCTATTTTTGCTTTGTTTTCTGTGGGGAGGACTCTTTTGTTGGTTTGTTTAAAGTTTATCTTGAGAGAGAGAGAGAGAGAGAGAGCAGGGGAGGGGCAGAGAGAGAGGAAGAGAGGGAATCCCGAGCAGGCTCCACACTGTCAGCCGTGAGGCTCACGCGAGGCTGGGTCTCCTGAACCATGAGATCATGACCTGAGGCCCCCCAGGTGCCCCTGGGAGAACTCGCCTCGTGTGCATTTTATGAATGGCTCCAGGAGGAGCAGAGCCCTGGGGCTTTGTGCTGCGTCTTGCTGAGGGATGGGGTGGAGGGGTGTCTGTAGGGGCTGTGGCGCAGCCTAGTAAGCACCAGTGAGGGTCCCATTTGCTGGGCCGTTTGGAGCTTGACCAACTCTTGGAAACCACTCTGGGCCGTCCTGGAGAGAGAGGCGGTGGGAGCCTGACATGTGGGCCTGATGGGGGAGTGCTCCTGCCCGTGATGAAGGCTTGGCTGAGCTGAGGTCCCCGCCTGTGGGACGGGTTCTGGAGATGAGAGAGGACATACGTGCACTGGTCCCCGATTGCCCTGGTCCAGATTACTTTGGGACTTAGCAGCTTCAACAACAGCATTTCTCCCCTTAAGTCCCCGCGGGTCATGAATCCGGGCAGACTGACCTGCGGTGGTGTTCCTCTCAAGGCTGCACCGAGAAGGCTCGGCTTCCCTGCTCACGCGCGTGCGGGCAGCGCTCGGTGTCTTGTCACGTGCGCCTCTCTGCAAGCATCATTTGGTGGTGCACCTGGCCCTGCCGGGTTTGTGAGCCAGAGGGGGGAGAGTAGCAGTGCCAGCAAGATGGGAGCCTCTGTCTGTGACCATCACGGAGAGCCGTCCAGCCTGGAGGGGATCTGTGACCGTCAAGGAGGGGCCGTCCAGCCTGGAGGGGATCTGTGACCGTCAAGGAGGGGCCGTCCAGCCTGGAGGGGACCTGTGACTGTCAAGGAGGGGCCGTCCAGCCTGGAGGGGACCTGTGACTGTCAAGGAGGGGCCGTCCAGCCTGGAGGGGACCTGTGACTGTCAAGGAGGGGCCGTCCAGCGTGGAGGGGATCTGTGACTGTCAAGGAGGGGCCGTCCAGCCTGGAGGGGATCTGTGACTGTCAAGGAGGGGCCGTCCAGCCTGGAGGGGACCTGTGACTCAGGGGAGGGGCGAGCACAGTGCCAACTCTGGGAGGCAGGGACATGGGAGCCACGGTGGGATATGCTCGCCCACCCGCTCTGTTTATGTGGACAAAATTAGAAACAAAAAGTAACTACTCCTGTGGTTAAAGAGAACAATTCTGGTTGTGACAGTGCAGAAAATTAACCTGTTTGTCGTAGAAACATATTTTGTAAATCTTTTAACCCCAAATTCTGACTTACAGCATTTAAGTCCAGAAAATAAGTTTTATTGTGGTTTGTGATTGATTTTTTGTGCTGTGTTCCCCCAAAAAGTTGTACAGACTCTACAGAATCCGGAGAGAACGTTGAGGCTGCAGAACTCCTTCCCCGCGCCTGTCCCCTTGTCCTTCCTTCCTGAAATCGTCACCGCCTGCCACATAACACACAGCCACGCACACGAGCCTGCAGACAGACGTGCTTATGCAGACGTTTTTACACAACTGCTGGTTTTCATAAGCCAAATTTGTTGACGTATGATTTATGTAAAGTGAAGCCAGCCTTTAAAATGGGTTCGATTCTACGACGTGACAAGCACGTTAACGGTCAAGTCGGCGCCCTGAAGTCAGAGTGCGGAGTGCCTCCACGCCCCCGAAGTTCCCTGGCGGACTCCTGCCTCCCCTCTGCTTCCTGTCCCTGCAGTGCTGCCTCGTCTCGGGTGACAGGTCCTGGGCGTCTGGTGTTGTCACTGTACGTTTCCTCCTCGCTGGCCCGTGTTTACTCCACATGCAGGTTCCTTGGTAGATGCTGGGCTGTTCCCAGGAATCCTCTCGAGTAAGTTTCCCTCCTCCCCTCCTCCCCTGCCCCTCCCTTCCCCCTCCTTCCCTGCCCTCCCTCCCCCCCTCCTCTGCTTCCTCCTCTCCCCCTCCTTCTCTTCCCCCCTTCCCCTCTCCCCTCCTCCCCCTTCCTCTCTCCATCCCTTTGCCTCCCCCTCCCCTTCCACCCTCCTCTCTTCCCCTCTACACCCTTCTTCTTCTCTCCTTTCTTCCCTTCCCTCCTTTTTACTCTTGAGCCTTTATGATACTCATTTGAATTAATTGGGATACTTTCTCTGCTTGCTCTTCCCCTGGAGTTATTTTTCTCATTCGACTGTTTTCAACGTATGGAGCCTTAGTACGTCTTAGACTGTCACACCTGTACATGGAGGCAAATCCAAAGAAGTGTCTTCCATCCCGGGCCCCTTCCGTTCGAGTCTTCCCTTCCCTTGGAGATAACCTATTTTATTATTTTTCCTGGTGTATCCCTCCTGTGTTACTGTTTGTAATTAAGAGGAATATGCATATTTTCTTCCCTCTTCTGCCCCAGAAAAGGCAGCATTCTCTATATACTCTTAGGCACTTTGTCTTACGTAATGATATCTCTTGAAAATCAATGCACGATTGGTTTTTATCAATACTCTTTTTCTTTTTTTTTTTGGAGAGAGCGAGCGAGGCAGCACGTGCACACGTGAGCAGGGGGGCAGAGAGAGAGGAGCGGGGCTCACCCGACACGGGGCTCAAATTCACAAACCCCTGATCGTGACCTGAGCCGAGGTCAGATGCTTCACGACTGAGCCACCCAGGCGCCCCTCCTCTTTCTTCTTATAGCGACCTCGTACCCCGTCGTGTGCGCTATATCCTAATTCTTCAGCCAGTGTCCCGGGCTTAGTACGCAGGTGGTTTCTGGTGTTTTGCAATTACAAGTAATGCCGTGCGTATATGATAACGTGTGTGCGTCTACGTGTCGGCGGTGGTGTTTCCTCGAGGTGAACCGCGAGCTGCGTGGAAGGGTGTGTGATCGCGTGTCCCGTGGCGGGTGAGGATGCTTTCTGTATTTTTCGTTCTAACTTTACAGACTTATTTTGTACCTAAAATGTTTCATAATTGACACGATTACGTGTAGCACTAGCACGCCTCTAGCTCCGGGACGGTCTCCGGCTGGGGCTGTGCCCTTTTCCGTTCCTCCCACCGCTGTGCTCAGGCGCCCACTCCCCGCACTCAGGGCAGACGCACTCTAATCGGCTTTTCAGACGGTTGTGGCTCGTTGGGCACGGTTGCCAAACAGGTTACGGGTTTTCTCTCTATTGTGGTAAAGTATGCGTGGGTGCAAGGTGGCATTTCGGGCATCTTCAGGCCTGCACTTCTCTGGCACGCACGTGGTCGTGCAGCCGTCCGCACCGCCCGCCTCCAGGACTTCCTCCTCTTCCCAGCCCCTCTGTCCCTCCCCTCCCCCAGCGCCCGGCAGCCGCATCTCCTCTCTGTCCCCGTGAATTTGAGGACTCCAGGGACCTGGCAGAAGTGAACGCGTTCAGAGTCCGCTCTTGAGTTTGACTTAGCGGAACGTCCTCGGCTCACCCGCGCGCTGACGGGTGTCAGCATCTCCCTCCTGTCTGAGGCTGATGCGTAATCCGCCGCGTACAGACCCCGGCTGCTTTATTCCTCCGGCCGCAGACCCTCGGACTGCTGCCTCCTCCCCTTGGAGCGTCGTGAACTCTGCTGCTTTGAACGCGGGTGCGGGCGTCTCTTCCAGACTCCGCTTTCCGTTCAGGGGGTCTGTACCCAGACTCGGAGCTGCTGGCTCCCGTGGTGGTTCCGTGTTGGCTGTTTCGACAGATCACCGTGCCGTGTTCTCTGTCGCTGCCCCACTTTACGTTCCCGCCAGCAGGGCACAGGGCTCCCCCTGCCTTCTTGCCAACACCTGTTCTCTGCTTGCTCTTTGCTGCTGCTGTTGTTTGGTTTGTTTTCACGGGAAGCGCCCTCACCAGTGCGAGGTGGTAGCTCACTGGTTTCCGTCTGCACGTTCCTAGTGCCGAGGGACGGGGAGCGTGTTTCCATGTGCTCGTTGGCCTCTGCGTGTCTTTGCAGACGCGTGTGTTCGTCCTTTGCCAGCCCGCACTCACGTTGTTTGTTCTCTGGATGCTCACTTTCGGGAATCCTTTGTGTTCTGGGTGCTGGGACGTGTCAGAGCATGTGATCTGCCGTCCGCTCTGCTGCTGGTGTCCTTCTTCAAAAGTGGTCAATTTTGACTGAGTCCGGCTTCTCTCTTTCCCTTGTTACCTGTGCTTTGGAGTCATCGCCAAGTCCAGGGTCCGCAAGCTTTCCCCTCGTGTTTCCTTCTGAGTCTTACTTGCAGTTTTAGCTCCTACTTGTAGGCCTTTGATCCATTTTGAGTTTATTTTGTATATGATCTTGAGTAGGGGTCCAGAATCCTTCCTTTTACATGGATGTCCGGGGCCCCCAGCACCGTTTATTGACCTTCCCCACTGAACGGTCTTGGCACCCTTGTTGAAAATCATTTGACCCGTGTGTGCGAGGATTTATTTCTGGGCTCTCTGTTCTTTTTTTTTTAATGTTCATTTTTGAGAGAGAGAGAGAGAGGCAGACACAGAAACCGAAGCAGGCTCCAGGCTCTGAGCTGTCAGCGCAGAGCACAGTGCAGGGCTTGAACTCATGAATGGTGAGATCGTGATCTGAGCCAAAGTCGGACGCCCAACCGACTGAGCCCCACGGGCGTCCCTGGGCTCCCGGCTGTATTCCACGAGCGTGCGTGTCTGTTTTTTATGCCAGTGCCACTTTGTTTTGATTACTGTGGCTTTGTAATAAGTTGTCAAATCAGAAAGCATGTGCCCTCCCACTATGATGACCGCCCCCCCCCCCCCCCCCATATTGTTTTGGCTATTTTGGGTCCCTTGAGATTTCATATGAATTTTAGGATTGAGTTTTCTGTTTCTGCAAAAGTCATTGGAATGTTGACAGGGGTGGCATGAATTTGTTGATTGCTTTGATTCGTATTTGCATCTTAGCGTGAAGGCTTGTGCAAGTGATGATGTGTCAGAGGCCCACTGCCGTGTGGAAACTGAAGCCCTGTCCACGGTGTCTCCAACCCCTCGTTCTGTGCAAGCTCTTGCATTGAAATTCATTGGTCTGTCTTGTTCTTTGAGTGGATATTTTATCCACACATTGGCCGTTTGACAAATACCAGTTCACTGAGTTGTGCAGATGTTATAAATGTTACTGTGTTTTATTACACATCTTAAAACATCACATTGCCAACAGATTCTGAAAAGTCTTTTAGAAATATGACCTTGTGAAGTTTATGGTGGCAGACAGAAATTTTTAAAAATCCTAATTGGTATTTGAAAAGTTCACATTGTCATTGGCAGCAGATACTCTTGGTTGTTTTGTCGGAGGTGAGAAACTCACTCAACTCCCTTGTGAGAATTGTGTACCAGATACTCAGGTTTGAGTAACTGTTGTTTGTCAGTCATGTTTTCAAGGAAAATGGTTTTCCACAAAAATCGGCTCGTCAAACAGAGAAGTGCTTTTGCTCGAGACAACCACCACGGCCTGGTACACGGCAGGGGTGTTTTATGCAGACTGTTGGGCCTTGAGAGACGCGGGGGCTAAGTGTGCCGACCTCCCCCCCATGGTCAAAAATCTGCACATAATTTTGACTCCCCCAAAACTTAACTACTAACCGTCTGCTGTTGACCAGCTTGCTGATAACATACTCAATCGCGTGTTTTATATGTTACACGTATTCTGTACCGTATTCTCAGAATAAACTGGGGAAAAGAGAATGTTCCTAAAAGAATCACGCAGAAGAGGGAGTGCGTTTACAGCACCGTACCGTTAGTGTGCATGGGGGGGCCCAGCAGCTGGCGCCTGTGTGCTTCAAGGGCAACTGTCTGTGTGCCCTGCCAGTATTCCCACCGAGTCAATGGCCCGGCTTCTCGTTTCTTAGTGTGTTTCATTTAACTGCCGCAACGTAATTTGTGTTCCATCAAGTTGACTGTTTCAAAGCGTATATTGTCAGGATATACGATTGTCCCAAGACGGTGCAGCCGTAGCCCCGATTCCAGAACATTTTCACCGCCCTCACATGAAATCCCGCACCTCTTAGCAGCCACGCCGCCTTCTTTCCTCCGGCCTCTGCGACCGCGGGTCTGTTTTCTCTCTGTGTGGACCTGCCTCCTCCGGGTGCTTCTCGTAAAATCCCACACGAGGCCCTTGCGTCTGGTTTCTTTGACTTTAACGTAACCTCTGCAGGGTTCCTCCATGTGGTCGCCCGTCTCTGTACCTCGTGACTTTCGTGCGTGAATCCTACCCTTTTGGATGGATGTACCACATTTTGTTCATCCGCTCAAAGCCGATAGCCGTTTGGGCTGTGACTGGTGGTGCTGGGAGCCCTCACGAACAGGCTTCTGTGTGGTTGTGTCCTCACTTATCTTGGGTAAGCACCTAGGATGGAGTTGCCGGGCCGGAGGGTAATTCTTGATTTCACTTTCCGAGGAATTGCCCAAGTTTTCCACGGCGGCTGTGCCATGCCACCCTCCAGCCCGCCCCCCCCCCCCCCCCAGCCACGTTGTTGCCGGTGTCTGTCGCCGCTGTCTGCCTGGGCGTGCCGCGCTGGCTCATGGCCGCGATCTGTGTTTCCTGCGGCCCGGCCGGGCAGCCTTCGGTGCCGCGCACAGCCGGGGAGAAGCTGGGGACACGGGATCCACACGGCACGCGGCCTCCCAGGTGGGGCGGGGGTCCTGGTGTCCCGAGCTGCCACGTGACTATTCGAAATGCCCCCTTCCCGACAACAAGTACGAGGCGCGCAGAGAAACAGGAAAGGGCAACTTAAACGCAGGCAAAACGCTCAACAGAAGTAGAGAATATTAATGCACGGAAATCATAGAAAGGGACACAATAGAAATTGTGCAGTTGAAACGTGCAATGACTGACGTGAAGATAAGATGCCCTGGATAAGGCCGGCAGCGGGTTTGAGCAGTGGGCAGGGGGTCCACGCAGGAGGCCGGGTCACTGGTGCCTGCCCACTGTGAGGAGGAGGGGAGGGGGGAGGAGGGGGAGTGCAGACAGGAGCCCGGCTCACCTCGCCCGGGACAGTCACGTGAGGATGGAGGGCAAAGGCACGAGGATGGGACGGGAAGAGGTGGACGTAACAGCGCAGGTGACACGGTTTATGTGCAGAAAACGCTAACTCACACACACAAGTGTGTGTGTGTGTGTGTGTGTGTGTGTGTGTGCACGCAGCCGCTAGGGCTGAGGGCCGCGTGCGGCACTTGCAGACCCGACCCGAGAGCGGGATCTCAGACGTCACTGTATGTCTTCCCGCTGGCTCTGAACCGTGTCCGCCGTGGTTGCCCCTGGAGACCTCTGTCTGGTCTTTTCTTCGCCTTTCCGCTGTGGGATGTCACACAGACGGCCGGCTGCCTGGTCAGTGGCGGTCTTCTCATTACAGAGCCCCGCCAGGCCCCTCTCGTTTGCGGATAGTCGTGGTCGACCACCGCCATGAAGTGTCTGATGTCTTCGCATTTGCTCGATGGCGTGGCTTGATTTTGATGAAATTCAGTTTATCGGTATTTTTCTTTTATGGTGGGTGGTTTTTAGGCTTTAAGGAGTTTTCTGCCATCTCGTGCTTGCAAATTAATTTTCCTGTGTTTTCTTCTAGAAGCTTTGTGTTCTCATCTCTTACGCGCAGCTGTGTGATCCATCTTGCGTGCAGCCCGCGGCTGGAGCCAGGGTTCCGTTTTAACTCCTTCTCTGATCAAGTTTAACACTGGTTTTGGAAAAGCCGCTCTTTTTCCTTTACCGTTGTGACTGTGACCAGATGAAGGTTGCGTGTACGCGGCGGTCTGTTTCTGGAATCCATATGCTCGTGCCCGTGCTGCTTTCTTGATGCCGTGGCTCTACCGTAAGTCTTGAAATCACTAGCACGGGCCTTCTACATTTTTGTCCTTTCCTCCGATGGTTTGCGGTAGAGTTTCCCTTGCTTCTCGTGTATGTTCTAGAAATGGCCGTCAGCATCTGCGAAAATCCTGATGTCATTTTTATCGAGTGTGCCTGGTTTTATGGATCAGTTTGGAGAGAACTGCCGTCTGACGGCGTTGAGCCTTCTGATTCGCGGCGTGTCTCTTCATTTTTTGCAGTGATGTTCTGGTAGCTTTAATAGAAGGAGGGCTCTTGTAGGTTGTATCAGATACTAACGACGGTACCAGTAAGGTCGTCGTCCTTGCCGAAGGAGCAGATTTGGACAACAGATGCCCCTCTGGTGCCGCTGCTTGTTCAAGAGCAGCAGAAAGTTGGCAGTGCCGGGTGGGAGGGCAGTGCGGGTGACCGGCACCGCGGACGCGGTGGCTCTGTCTTCCATCCGTATCGGCGCGCACCTGTTTGTGCTTTGTGGCCGTAGTTCTAGTGAACGGGGGTGAGTCTGTGCGAGGAAGCTAGATGGGGGATGGTCCGTGTCCAGGGGGCAGGGAGCCGCCGTGTTTCGCGGGTGGAAGGCGTAGTTCTGTGGATAGTTTTCGCCTCACTGTCCGTTTTCTTCTACTTAGCAGGCTGTGGCGTAGGTCAAGGATGGCGGGAGCGAGAAAGAGCCTTGAGGGTTATCAAGACTGGATACCAGCTTACCGTTTTCCTCCGCCCCTCGAAGCTTTTCACTTTGCCTCCCTCTACGACAGTCATAGTCTCAGAGAAAGCTGTTTCTTTGCGGCTGGGGTCAGTAGGTTCGACCTGATCGTTGCTGTGGGTGCACTGATTGTATTCGTGGGACACGTGGGCCTTCTCTGGCTGTGCAGAACCCCGGAGCTGGACGGCGGTAACCAGGCACGGCATTAGCTGCCGTGGAGACTCAGATAAGAAATCTCAGACTGGACGTTTACAGGCTGTTTGCTGTGTGTAGGCTGAGAAACAGGACTTGTACATCCTCTCCACCGGGTCTCACCTGCCACACCTATAAATTCCGGTGAACTCCTCTCTTCTTGAGGCCCCCCTGAGTATCCTAAATTTCCTGGTTTCTTGGAAGTGGCCTGACGACCCCTGGGGCGGAGTGCCTGTGAGCCAGGGACCAGGCTGTTTCCCTGGGGGTTTGTTGGCCTTGCCGGAGGGCAGTCGTCGCCTGACCCTTAAAAGCGGTTTGGTGTGCTCTATCCACTGAGCGTCGTTCTCAAACACACACCGTCCAGGTGAGGCTTTGGTTGTCTAGTTGTCCAGTTCTGGGCTCTTGAAAAAGAGAGGTTCTTGTAGAACGTACACAAACAACCATATTGCCGTGAAAAGGAGAATTTCCAGATTCCGGAGTGTCAATGAGGGTCAGGTATCATTTGCAAATTTTCCTTTCATCAGAGCCGAGGTCACTAAATTGTTGGTTAGAAAGCTCACAAGAGGGGTGCCTGGGGGGCTCCATCGGTTGAGTCTCTGGATGTGGTGTCAGCTCAGGGCACGATCTCACGGTTTGTAGGATCGAGGCCTGCATTGGGTTTTGTGCCGCGCCTGCTTGGGATTCTTCTCTCC
Organism: Panthera pardus; assembly: GCF_024362965.1. NCBI lineage: Eukaryota > Metazoa > Chordata > Mammalia > Carnivora > Felidae > Panthera > Panthera pardus. The sequence goes on from NW_026526969.1 coordinate 14,636,200, forward strand.
CTCTCTCTCTCTGCCCCTCCCCTGTTTCTCAGAATAAATAAAGAAAACAGAAAGCTTCCAAAGGAAGTACCTTAAGTATCGAGAAAGTGGAACTTTCAAACGACATCCACAGAGAACCCCAGTAAAGGGTCCCTCTGTAGTTCATTAGTTCTGTGTAATTCTTACCCTGTGACATTTTGGGTTCACCGAAGTCTGAAATCATGTTCTTCCTGACTAAAAATCAGGAAGTCCTGACCGTTTACTGATGCGTCAGAACACTGTCTGAATGCTGTCACGTCTGGGCCTGCACCCTGAGTCTGTGCACCGAGGGGCCGAAAGTTGGGGATGCCTGGCTCACTTCTTCTCCGGGAGCCTCTGAGACCGTCCTCCGGGGAAGACGCCAGCCGGGGTCTGGGTGCTCGTACAGCTCCAGGCCGGCCCCGCAGATGACAGAGGCTTAATGGCTTTGGTTAACTTATTCCTGATAATTTTCAAGTGTGAACCGTCTACTGAGGTTGTTATAAAGAAGAATAACGCAGCAGATGAAATTGGATGGTTTCTGGGGCAGAGATGAAAACACGACGTTAAAAAGTTAGGCGAGATGTGTGTAAGGATGATGAAAAATCCTGTTTTCAAAGAAGTAAGTGGGTATTAACATCTGACTCATCGAAATGGATGAGCGTGGTTTTTATGGGGAGAAAACCACCCTGAGGTGTAATGTGGCGTGATTCTGACACCAGACACCGGGGAGCGTAGGAAAGACCACCGCGCGTAGAGATCGCGGAAGGCGCGGGAGGGCCTCGCCATCTTTATTTTGGTCGGACTCCTCGGGCAAGTCTGGGAGCCACCGGCCCGCAGGGTGCTGGACTCAGGGCGGAGAGGCCCGTCGTGGTCAGCAGCGGTTGACGTCGTCACCGGCGCCGGCACCGTGGTCCGTCACAGCTGTGACCGCCTGCCGCCGGGCACAGCGCCTGCGGGATCTGCCGTGGGAGACGGACTTCGGATGGGGGTCTTGAGGACTGTTTCTCCTCAGGTGAAAACGTTCGGAGCGTCGGGGCCCTGACGGGTTTCCAGGGACTTCCGCCGAAGCACGCGGTCGGTTCCCCAAGTCCACACCAGTAACAGCGACTCACGCAGGCTCACACGGAAGAATTCTGGGGAGCTCTTCTGGGTTGACAGCTCTTGGCCGCGAAACTGACCACGCAGTTATTTCTAGTGTTGCTTTCTGTGAAGAGGACACCTTTGGACAAATTGAATCCTAAATACTTTTATAGTTTTGATGCTGTTTTTGAGTAGAATTTTGAAAAATTTCACTTTCTAGATTTTGCTGCTAGTCAGAACACGAGAAATATACATTTTGTATATTGACCTTGTGCCGTGTACTCTGCTCAGTCTACTTTTAGCATCGGTGAGCTTTTTTTAGATTCTTTAAGGTTTTCTATGTGAATGATGGTGCTGTGTGCAAATAAAGGCAGTCACTTCTCTCTTTTGATCTTGCCTTTCTTCTCTTGGATTTTTGTTTTTAAAGTTCACTTCTTTTGAGAGAGAGGAAGAGAGCATGCATGCGAGAGTGGGGGGCGGGCAGAGAGAGGGGGAGGGAGAAGATCCCAAGCAGCTCCGCGCGGTCAGCGTGACACGGGGCTTGGTCCTGTGACCCCGGGATCACGACCTGAGCTTAAATCGAGAACCGACTGAGCCACCCAGCTGCTCACTTCTCCTGGCCTGTTAATGGGCGAGGCCGGCGTGGAATAGCGGCTGTGGTCGTCGGCAGCTCGTTTGTTCAGTCTTCGGGGAAGGCCGTTAACAGTTCACTGTTCGGTGTGATTTTAGTCGTACGTTCTTTTTAAGGGATGCTCATTTTTTTAAACGTAGAAAGTTTCAACGAGGGACTAGGTTTCTTAGGATACGGGAGAAGGTAAAGGCGGTGTGCGCTTCCAGCGTGCAGAGCCCTCCTTCGCATCGAGAATGCCCCGTGTGCAGGCGGGAAGCGTGACCCAGGAAGGAGGATAGCTGTTTTTAAGACAGCTTCCTGTCCTTCTAGCCACAGCCGGTCTCACCAGTGTCATTTACATGCTCAGCCTTCCAGCATCTCACACGTGTATACGTGTAGTTATTTTCTCCGCAGAGTTGACCTACCGTGTCCTGGGTGTCAGGTGCACGGTGTAGTGATTCAACGCTGCCGTGCGTCCCTCAGGGCTTGCCGCCAGGAGCGCGCTCTGAATCCCCGTCGTCTGTTGCACCCATCCCCCACCCATCTCCCCTCTTGATTTAAGATTAAGAGTCTGTCGTCGCCTACTGGGTGTTTACCCGAAGGAAACAAAACCGCTAACTCAAAGGGGCACATGCAGCCCGATGTCTGTAGCAGCACTATGGACAGTAGGCAGACTGTGGAAGCGGCCCAGACGTCCGTCGACTGATGAGCCGGCAGAGAACACGTGGGGCATATGTACCCAGCGGAACGTTCCTCAGCCATCGAAAGGGATGAGAGCTTGCCGTTTGCAATGACATGGATGGATCTAGAAGGTATAATTCTGGTTTCTTTTTTTCCTTTCTAATGTTTATTTTATTTTTGAGAGAGCACGAGCAGGTTTGGGGCAGAGAGAGAGGGAGACACAGAACCCGAAGCAGGCTCCAGGCTCTGAGCTGTCAGCACAGAGCCCGACGCGGGGCTCCAACCCACGAGCTGTGAGATCATGACCTCAGCTGAAGTCGGACGCTTAACTGACTGAGCCATCCAGGCGCCCTATTTATCCGCTTTTAGAAATTACTAATCTTGGCTTTGTTGATTCCTTGGTCACCTTGCCGGTGACCTGGGAGGGTCGGTCAGCTCGGCGCTCTGTGCCGCTGCCCCTCGGCTGAATGTTGGGATTGTCAGGGCTCTGTCCCGTTTCCTTCCTGCCCCCTCTCTCAAGCGCAGCCTCCGCGTGCAATGGCCCGGAAACCCGGCCCTTTGGAGGCGTTAAGTTCTGCCTCTTACGACAAGTTCCCTGTTCCTGCTGAGGCCTGGGGATTGTTGTGAGGAACCCGCCCTGGGACGGCCAGCCCGGCGCCTGGCCCCGTTCCCCGTCTCAGGGAAGGGCACCGTGTCTGCTCTGCGCCCGGCCCAGCCCCCGGTTCTCGTCTTCGCCCCCCTCCCCGCCAGCGCATCGCCGCCGCCTCCCAATCTGTCTCCAGAGCATTTTCCAGGTCGCGCCAGCCTTGGCTGTGCTCACTGCTGTCATGCGGTTAAAACGTCACCAGCGGCCAGCTGTCTCCACCGTGACCTCTTAAGATCCTTCTTCACTGCGGCTTCCCAAGGGCTGTCTGTCAGTGAAGCTCTGGGCAGTCACTCTGCCTGTTGCTCTTGCGACCAAGCCGCATTTCTTTGCGTGGCTGACAGGTGCCCCTTGGGCCTGGACTCTGCCTCCGTGGCCCTGCCCGGACTGTCCCTGGCGCCAGCGATCGTGCCTTGCACAATTCCTTAGGTGGCCGGGGCAATTGGTGGCCACGGTCCATCAGATTCTGTTCAGAATGGGACGTCCAGGCTGGCTTTGTTCACCCTGTGACGCCTCGGTGACACCTAGGAGGTTGGCATTGGCGTCCCTCCACGGGCCCTCCGCGTGGCTGGAGAGAGCTGCCTCATGGATCCCGTGAGGTCGGGGAGTCGTGGCCAGAGTCCGTGACCTAGGCCCAGGGTCCCTGGGGCCTGAGTGCGGGGCCCACGATGTCCTCTTCTCTGGGAGGATGCTTGCTCAGTATTTAGGCTTTGTCTGAAACCTGTCTTCCCACGGAGCCTTCCAGGAGCCCCTCAGCTCCCCCACCCCCCAGCTGCTTATTTCTCTGTGTTCTTGTGGTGCGATGACTGGCCTCTCGTGGGTCGCAGTGCCCGGCCTGTGGGGACGTCCAAGTGCACATCCCCTGCAGCCGCGTGCTCCTGGTGTTACCAGTTGGGAGACCACTCGTGTTCGTAAATATTTGTTTTCCTTGACAACAAAGTAGAACAAGGTGGCTGTGGGACTTCGTTCTTCATCGTGTCTCGCACGGAACGTGCGTTACAAGATAGCGAGATACGTGCAGGTGGAAAACACCCTCCCCGCCCGAGTCCTGGGCGGCAGCCACTCTCTGGGGGTCCCGTTCATCTTCCTGGACCCTCAGCGTCGGTGCACAGACGGAGGCAGGTGGTCCCGTGGGTGGGAGCTGCAGCCTTCGCGGTCGTCCCTGGTCCTCACGCGCCGTCCTCAAAGCATCCGCCCGCGGCCCCGTGTGCTGGCTGCCTAGTGCCGTCCCGTGTCGTGCTGGTGTCAGTTCCCTGCCGTGGGGGGAGCTGGGCCGTTGCCGGTTCTCCTTGCTACAGACAGCAAGACACGCTTTTTCTACACGCCGACGACCGGGACCGTGTCGCTGTCCTGCTCAGAATAAAACCCGGCGTCTCGGGGAACTCGTGTAACTCGCCACGGGGCCACACGTCCGGACCCCGAGCCCCGAGCATGTGCGGTGTGCCCTGACCCTCCCGGAGCCCCCTCCTGGGTTTGTGCCTCAGGGACCCAGCGCTCGTGTGCACCCTCGGTCTGGCGACCTCGCTTTGCCGGGCTTGTCCCCCACGTGGCTCCTGTCATCACAGCGACCCGGTCCGCTGGGCACCGTTGTTTTTGCAAACAGAATCCTAGATCAGGAGGAGAGGTCCTGTTCCCCCGGGCCCTTCCTCACCGGAGGAAGTGTAGACCCGGTTCACAAAGGGGCCGTAACCTGCCTGGGGCTGCACAGCCTGCTGGAGCTCCCCCCGAGCCCGCTGCCCGGGCCTCCACCATGCCTGCGGCTTCTGCCTGGTTCTGACACCCCCTCTCCTGTGCTGCTCAGCACGTTCTCAGCGTCTTCCTCGTTCCGGCTGTTGCCTCAGCATCCTCGTTCCGACATCCTCTGTTCCTGCGCTGCCTTTGGTTGTTCCCAAGTAGCCACCTGACTTGCCCTCTGTCCTTTGCCCTGCCGTCCACCCACTGCCTCTGCTGAAAGGAATCCTCGCAGGCAGGCTGGGTGGGCCGAGGGTCGGGGGGTGCTGATTTTATCGTCCAGGGTTTTCTAATGCTTGAACAGGGAGGGCCACGGCCCTGGAGTAGATCGTCGGAAGTGGCGGCCGAGCGCGTCTGAGTGACGGCGTGCGTGCGGATGCGAACGTGACATCCCCGATGGCTCACGCTGTTCCCACCTGCCGTGTCCTCCCGCTTGTGGGGCCGGGGTGCCCCTGTCCGTGGAAGCAGACCTCGCCTGTGAGCCGCGGTCCCCTCCAGACGCCAGCCCGGCCTCCCAGGTGGGCCTTCCCGATGCTGGGAGGAGCGTTTGGGTGTGGCGTGCAAGATGAGGCCCATCCTCCCCGCCCGCGGATCTGCTGGCGGTGCTCACTTACGGGGTGGACGTGCCCGCTTGTGTCCAGCCGGGCCGAGCCCCCCACTGGCTGCCCTTGTTCCGAGCCCCTGGCTGAAGTGGTCTTTGGGGCCCTGTGAAGCTGCCTTTTTGAATGTTTAAAGCGTTCAAAAGATCAACTTTTCCCAAGAGCCAGGGAACAGGGAGAGAAAATTGTGGCATTTGTTTGAAAGCTTCTGAGAGCTTTTTTTTTTTAGCTCAGACAGTTCAAAGAGTACCTCTTGTTAGTGTGAAGAATATTCTAGCATCCCTGGGGTGGTCACACCGGCTTAATTGGGACCCGGGCTGCTTTGAAGTCCTTTTAATCCTGCCTGAGCTGGGGGAAGGATTTTGAAGGCAGCAAGTGTAAGTTTGAAAGTTCTTCGTTTTATTTACACGTGTCAGGGGACCCGTGTAACTCGTTTCCCTGAAGCAGGTACGCCGGCTTGGCCGGTGGACCGCAGTGTCTGGTACCCGCTGCTGACCACGGCCAGGAGTTTGCTCGCCTTGCGGCTGTCCACGTGGGGAGTCCACACGCGGGGAGCCCGTAGTTGTGCCAGAGTCACTTAAGGAGGGGCCTCGCTCCCCGACGGGCCTGACCGAGGCGGGGAAACTCGGAGGTCTCACGCTGCAGGCGTCGCCGATTGGAGGGGGGCTGCAGTGGCTGGAATTCCAGCCCCAGGCTTGTTCTTAAACATGGACCCGTGGACTCACGTTCCGTCAGCGAGCCACGGCCTGTTACCCACCGGTCCTGACCTGACCCGCATCGTGTCCTTGCCCTCCTCGAGGGCGGGGTCGCTACCCAGCAGGGCACCTGGTTCCCCACACCCCTTATTCCTTCCCTTCCTCCCTCCGCCCTCCGTGTGGCTCGGTGGACTCGGATTCTGTCGTCTAACGGGTTTGCCTTGCTCCCGTCTGTGCCTGAAACAGCCGGAAACCCTCCTGCAGCACGGCGGGTGCTTGGGCCGCCGGCTGGTGTTTAAACACACGAAACGTATTATACACAGAAAAGAGCACGTCTTTAAGGGGCGTGTGCGGCCCTGTCTCGACCCTTAAGTCACGAAGAACAATGGTTCCTCTGAGGACTCGTCGCCGCCCCCGCCGCGGAGCCAGCCCTGGCGCCTTGCGTCTTTGCGGAACTTGCCGGCCGTCCCGAGCCTTGCCCACGCGAGGTGCTGAGGCCCCGCCCGAGAAGCGCCCGTCTCCGTCCCGTGCACGTGTTGCCACAGCCACATAACTTCTTCGGCGTCACGGAGACTGATGAAAACTGAGTGGTAAGGGAACGGTGTCTCCGTGAACGCAAAGCTGAGGGCTTTGGAGAGTCTCCGAGGAAAACTGCCCAAAGTTTGCCGTTGAACATGGTGAGCTGACTGCACGATTGAGAGGAAGGGTGGTAAAATTTAGGCAGATCGCACGTGTCCGTTTGCAAGACGCAAAGCCAGAAGCGTGGATTCCGATCCGGGGTTTGCGTAAACAATATGAGGTGAGACTCCAGTCGGCGCAGCCGCGGGGCAAGAAGTTTGCCGCGTAGGGACGGCCCCGCGTACGCGTCACGGTTTCCGTGAGGACGTTTGGGATGTGGGAGAGGAAAGCGCTGGGCTCCTCACGTCAGCCAGCGATCGGGATCAGTCCGCCGTCCTGGCCTCCCAGCTAGGAAGCCTTCCGCCGGCACTCGGAGAGCCTCCCTTGGAGAGCAGATCATGCCGTCATACGTGGCGAACGCTCCTGACGCAGGATGCGCGGTCGTTCGGTTATAAACGGCTGCAGTTAGATTTTTATGCGCTAACTTACGGGTAACGCTTTCCCTTTGAGAAGACGTTTGTGTTCCGTCGAATTCCGCAGCCTACGTTCACAGAGCTAAGTTTCCCAAGTTGTTTTCTGAGTAGGTGTTGTATTTCCTGGGCGTGATTACTAAAGCTTGCGAAAGAGGTAGGTAGCGCTAGGTCTCCTGCCCGGTTTTCATCCTGTCCTACAGGAAGCCGCTGCTTTTGTCCTGTTTGTCCTTCTGGACATTCTTCTGCGAACACAGACCAGCACAGCTCCGTGTGCACGTGTCGTATTTCTTTCCCACAAAAGGTGCATAGTACTCACGTCCTGCCGCTCATGTTTTCATCTAGTTCTGCCGTTTTCCAGGCCTCCCTGTGTGAACACAGACACGGGGTCCGCTCTTCTCTTTATTTTGAACAGACTCCAGCGTACGGGTGGGCCGTGACGTGTTTGACCGGTAAGCCGGTGGTCTGAGTTCCGGCTCTGGTTGGACGCATTTTGGTTGGACGGTTACCGTTCTGCAAAGGTGGCGTGGTCTCGTGTCCGTTTAACCGCTCCTGATTGCGAACCTGCTTCCGTGCCGGGGGCTGTTCTAGTTCATGGCCAGTGGGAGAAAGCAAACAGCCTCTGGCTCGCCTGGGCTTGCATTCCGGTCGAAGCAGAAGGACCAGTAAGGAAGTGGGTGAGACCTGGCACATCTCACTGAGGTGCTCTGTGAAGGAGTGGGTGTGGGGCCACGGGACAGAGGCTGGGGCGGGCCGGCGCTACAGTTCAGAACAGGGTGGTGGGGGTGGACCTGGAGGAGGCCTTGGGGACATTTGAGCAGAGACCCGAGAGAGCTGATGAGGGGTGTACCGCACAGACACCTTGGAAGAGAGTCTTCCAGAAGCGGGACGTGCAAAGGCCCTGAGGTGGGCGTCTGGGAGGCCAGGCTGCGCCAGGCCTCGTAAGCTCCGGTGGCGACTTTGGCGTCTCCTTGGCGTCGTGGAGGCACTGTCGAGTTGGACAAGAGGCGTGGGACCTGACTCACACTCTAAAGGACTGGCTGTGGTTGCTGAGTTGCAAGCTGATGCTCAGAGGCCAGTACGGGCTCCAGGGGCTGGACCAGGAGGCCACCCGACGGTCGCGGCAGAGCCCGTGTGAGCAGCCGTGTCCGGGTCTGTGCTGACGCTGTAGCAGTGGGGGCAGGTGGCCTGGACGCGGCCCCAGGGACTACAGGCTTGTCCTGGCGGCTGGCCCGGCCCGTTCGGTTTCCAGAAACAGAGAAGACAAGAGGAGTGTGGTTGGAGGAGCAGGCAGGTGCCCTCCGGCATGGAGCTGTCCAGGAGGCAGGTGGGCAACCCCAGAATGCAGGACCCAGAGTCTCATGTTGGGGGGGTCCAGCCTGGGGCAAGGCGGGGAGGGAACGTAAGAGGTGGGTTTCTGGCCGGGGCAGGAGGCGCCCAGCGGGGAACGGCTGGCAGGGAGCCTGAGGAGGACTGGGCTGTCCCGGGAGGGTGCGGGGGAGCCCTGAGGGGGTGTCGGTGCAGAGATTCGCAGCCAGCTCGGCGCGGAACTCAGGGACCGTGCGCTGGACACCGAGCAGAGAATGGTGAGGAAGGGGGGTCGCGGCTCCAGCAGAGGGGGGACGGGACGGGCACCTGAGCAGCCGCCTGCAGACCCGCACGGGCGGTGGAGGCCCACGCGGAGGGCCGCTGAGGGGCAGTAGTTGGTCGGGCGGCGTGGCGGTGGGGAGGTCGGTCTGTGACAGCGTGCGGACTTCGTTGACTTTGGGGGTACCTGCAGTGGTTCGGGGATCTGCTGGCTTCCGGGCTGTCCTGTGGGCCTTTGGGTGCCTGCGTGGGGCCGGAGAGTGGCAGGCAGCTGGAGCCACAGACTGTCTCTGTCACTGGCCGGCCCACTGTCCGTGGGGGAAAGAGCGACTTTTCTCTGTTTATCTCGGAAATGGGCAGCTTTAGAAGTTGTACCGACGGCCGTGGCCCGCCACATGGCCAACGTGTCATGTAGGGGCAAGAGAGGTGACCTTTGTGGGTGCCTGTGGTCTCGGGACCATCAGTGGTCACTGGCTCTGGAGCGTCTGACCTCCAGCTCAGTGGCCACAGGGCTGGGTACAGCAGGGACAGGCACTGATGGTGACCCTAGCAGAACCTGGTCCACGTCCAGGATACAGAATTCATCCTTTTCTTCGGGAAAACAGTAGCTGCTTCTCCCCATCCTGGGACGAATACCAGCTTTTGTCCCAACTCAGAGCTTGGTGACATGATGCCCCCGACCCCAGCACCACCTCCCCACATTCCTGTGCCACGTTATCAAGAAAAACCTGACTTAACGGGACATCCCACTGCCCCTGTGACTTTGCAGTCGTCAGCGTCGGTCCTCCTTTTGGGTTTAAGCCGAGTTTTCCTGTGCAGTATTTTCCATTCCCGGTTTTGTGTACTTTGTACGGGGGGCTCGTCCCCTTGCTGTAGCGTGCCCCCGCCGAAGCCCACCCCCAGCCTGGGGGCTTTGTTCTTGGGGAGAGTACCTTCCTAGGAGAGAGCTGGAGGCTTCATTCACTTTGGGAGTCAGACTTCTCTGCGTCTCACGTCTCTTAGGCCCGTTGAAACTGGCACTTCGGGCTTCAACAGGGGCCCTGGCACCTGCTGGCGCGAGCCTCGGAGCGGCTGCTGCCGGGCCGGACCGCCTTTCCTCGAGCGCGACCTGTGCGGTGACCCCCCACGCCCCCGGCCCCCGCCATGCCACACGCACGGCTGAGTGTGAGCCGACGTTCAGCGGCACTGTGAGCAAAGAGACGCCTTCCTCCCTGGAAGCCCACCAGTCAGGGCTGTCAGCAGCGGCTGTCACGGCTCAGGCTGCAGACTGTCACTTTCCTGTCCTCTCTGAGTGGAGGGTCCTCCGACCCTCTGAAGGCCGTCCACCTTTTGGTGTGTGCACAGGAAGTCTTGGGCTGGGCTGACCCCTAGGCCTAGTCCCGCTCACCGTGAGCGTTCAGCTAAGCCCCAGAACACCCTTGGCAAACATCTCCGAGCAGCTCTGGCCACACAGCAGGCCAGGAGGTTTCCAGAAGGTAAATGCTCGTTCTGCCGGGTGGAGGTGCTCTGGCCGATTCCACGGCTCCTCAGCAGCCGGGCCGCTCATGACAGGTGGCTGGTGGTGCAGGTGTGGCTCTTGGATCCCCGGATCCCGGGGCTTCTCCTGTCTTGTCCCCCTGCGCCTCCTCCAGATGCCCTTCTCCCTGTGTCCCGGCGCCCTGGCTCATGCTGTGTCGAGCGTATGTGGGTGAGCCCCATCTGTCACCCCCCTGCTTCTCCAGCTGGGCGTTTCCAGCGGCTCTTTGCATGTAGTGCATTGTGTGGCAGGGTGGTGTTCGTTCTTTTTGTACTTGTACGTGTCACACCCGAATTCTTGTCGTAAGAAATTCACACGAGGTGCAGGAAGCCAAAGATCCCTTCGATTGCCACCGCTGATCCCGGCCCTGGTCCTCCGGTGCCTGCCGACATCCGCTATCCGCCGGGGGTGAGTCTTTGCAGGGCGTGGTCTGGAGGTACACGCACGTGTCGTTGGCGTATTTTCTGAGCCTGGACTTGGGAAGTTGTTGGTGTGGTTTTAGGGACCCTGTCCTGGAGTGTCCCGAGCACCTGCCGGACTTACCTGCCCTTTGGGTGGAAGAGGGGGTGCTTCTGGAGGACGGGGCTTGGGCCCTGCCCTCGGGCCAGGGGGTCCCTAAGGTCTGAATAAACAAGCGCCCTGCTCGAGTGCCAGGGATCCGCATCACCGTCCTCCGGGCCTCGTCCTCGCCCGGCGTGTACCGCCTGCGGCCGCCTCTCCCTGACGGCACACAGGCTGCCTTCTTTCCTCTGTGCTCCTTCCCCAGGCCCGTGTGACTTGGAGAGCCTGGCCGGACAAGCGCCCACAGACCCGACCTGTGACACACTGTATGCTGAGGCGCACGCGTCTGCCTCCTCCGCTGCCATCGGTCAGGCCGCTGGAGAGAGGGGCCTGGGCCTCTGGAATGGCAGGTTGGGCCCCCACGCGCTGTGCAGGGCCAGCCCTCGGGGCTGCTGACCTGCACTATGAAGCCGGGGAGGCCCGAGGAGCTTCCCGCGCCCTGCCTCTCTGAGCGGTCAGGACGCCACGGTGAGCGTGGGTCCCCGTGTCCCCGCAGCGGTCTCCTTGCTTGGGCCGCCGGGCTGGGAGGGCTGAGGACCCTCGTTCGGCACCTGTGCGGTCTCACCTGGTCAGCGCTGGCCACTGTGGCCCCCGTGTCCACAGCTTGGACGTACAGCTCTAAAAAAACTTGTTGAAACATATTCTCACGGCATAGAAACTTTTCCAAGAGTGAAGAGAGCAGAGTTCTGCTGCCGTGTTTGGGGTCTTGCTTGTTCTTGAACATTTTCTATTTTTTCCCTGTTCTTTTTTTCATACAGGTGTGTCAAAAAATTTTTGTAAAATATTTATTTTTGAGAGAGAGAGAGAGACAGAGACAGAGTATGAGTTGGGGAGGGACAGAGAGACGGGGAGACACAGGATCCGAAGCAGGCTCCAGGCTCCGAGCTGTCAGCAGAGCCCGCTGCGGGGCTAGAACTCACGGACCGTGAGATCATGACCTGGGCCGAAGTCGGACGCTCGACTGACTGAGCCACCTGGGCACCCCACACACAGATGCCTTTTTCATCTCGTTGATCTTACTTTGTGGTTTTGCTTTTCTCAGTGTGTGTATTTTTTGGTGTCAAAAGATCCACACGTGTTAGCATTTCGGAATCTTGTTCCTGTCGCCTCTCCTTACTGTTTTCATGGCGTTGAGTGTGCCCTGTTGTACGAAACCAACCTGGGTGTGCCCCCAGCCCTGGCGGTTGCGGGTTGTGTGACGTGGGCATGCAGCCTCACTGCTTTGTGCCTCTGTGCCCCGTCATGAAACGAGGGCCGTGGTAGTTCATGGCCTTGTCTTCTGGGATTCTTCTTTTTGATTTGGACCTAATTACCGAGTCTAGCAGTTGTCTATCAAGTGGACAGAGTCTCAGAGAGTGTTTTGTCACATGTCCGGTGGGTGGTTTTCTTGAGGGCATAACCTTTTTGGTGATTTGCCCTGCAGCGTCCCTGGGATAGTTTTGCTGCTTGGATTGCCCCCATTTTTCTGCAAATGACCAGGGTTCTGAGTTGTGCGTAGGAAACACGGGAACTCGTCTGTAGGTCCTGGGCCCATCTCCAGGGGTTTTGATTCCATGGATTGAGAGGTGGATGTGTGTGGACTGGAGTGACTCTGGATGATGTAGACCGTCGTTCCCGTTCCAGATGACCCACCCCGTTATGGTGCCCCCACCTGCGGAACCCCGCGTGTGCCGTTGTCCTGTCCAGTGAGTGCGCCCCCCGTGTTCTCCCCGTGCCCTGTGCTGCGTGGCAACCGCCTGCCCCCTCCTTGCCCAGCAGCAAGTCTCACGAGTAGACGGCACCCATGTGAGAACCTACTTACTGTCCATTATTGAGCCTTTATTTTTTTAAATGTGAAAGACAGTGACGTGGGGAAAGCGCGCCGGGCAGCCGCTGTGGAAAGCAGTATGGCGGTTCCTCAGAACACCAAGGATGGAATGATCCAGCTACCCCACTTGTGTGTATGTAGCCAGGAGTCAGAAGCACAGACTCGAACACATAGCTGTGCGCCCGTGTTCACAGCTGCGTCCGCGACAGCTGATGGGGAGATGGTGATGGAGAGACAAGGCAGGGCCTGTCCACACGCTGGAGTATCGTGCAGCCTCAGGGGGGAAGGACACTCTGACCCAGAAGATGGGTGAGCCTTTCCGACGCGGTGCTCAGTGACGTCAGCCACAGAAGGACCGCGTGGCCCCCCTCACGTCCAGTCCACAGACACAGTAGGCGGGGGCGCCCGGGGTCGGGGACGGGTGTGGAGGGGCGTTCGGCGAGGACCCGGTTTCAGTTTGGGAAGATGAGAAAGTTCTGCAGGTGAAGGCCCTTGATGCCCCGAGCTGGATGCTTAAAGGTGGTTAAGAGGGTAAATGTCGCGTTAGGAGTATTTTACCACGGGAGGACAGACTGCCACCCCACCTACGTAGGCACGCACCGTTGCTTCCTTGACACGCATTCCCTGAAGAGCGCTTCCGGGTTGGCGGGCGGGGACTCCCCTCTTGGTTACGTTTCTTACCTTGTCCAACGGCCCGACCCTCCTTGGGGTCGTGGGGGCTGCACGGCCAGGTCACGGGAGCCACACACCAGACAGGGAAGCTGTCCCGGTTGACGGAGACCTGGGGATGAGCGAGTTCACCCTTGCTGTTGTCTCTGCTGCCCCCAGATGCCTCCCGAACGCCTTCAGCTGTGCCCCAGGGGACCTGGTCAGTTCAAGTCCCTCGGAGCCTGACCTACCCACGTCCTTTCCTAGGGCGTGTTTCCACAGCAAGCCGAGTGCTGGGGCAGCTTCCTGAGAGGTCACCTGTAGCCAGGACCCCTGCCCCTGGCTCAGCCTTCTGGCTTTAGAGCGTCCACTTGTTGCAAAACCCACCTCTCTGTCTCTCCTTTTTCTTGTGCGGAACATTCCGGAACCATCGCCCTCCATGTACCATTTCTAACTAAAGCTCCTACACGGTGGTCCTCCAGCAGAACGTGTTTTCTTTTTGATCAGCTGCAGACCTGAGGGTCTGCAGGACTCCACGCGGTTTAACGTACCGATTACTTATTTCACGTTGGACTTTACGTTCCTCAGTTATGTAACGAGGTGTGACAACTTCACCGTCGTCGTCACCCGTGCCTTGTCCTTGTTCCCACACGGTGTTAAGTGGGTTGGCCGGTGCACCTCAGGAGACGGTTGTCCAGGTTCCCGTCTCTCCCTGCTCCCGTGCGGTTGACGGCTGCGCGAGGGTTGTCGGGCGCTCGCACTGCACCATGCCTGGGTCTCGGGGCTTTGGAGATAGGCCCGAGGAGCCCTGTCGCGCTGGCGCGTCGGCCTGCGGTTGTCTGGACCGTGACTGAACCCGCTCTCTTTCCTCGAAGACGTCCTGCCTTCTCGCTGTCGCTGAGGTCGGTGGGAGATTCTGGAGCGTGGCCAAGAGTTTTCTGTGCTTTGGGTTTTTAGTGCTGTTGGGAGTGACCAGAAGGGCCCTGGGTCTCGTTGCAGCCAGAGTCGCGGGCCACCGAGGGAAAGGCTGTCCGGTGGTGGCGTGAGGCCGGGGCGGGTGTGGGCGTCGTGCACGCGTTCTAGTCTTGTGCAGTGGGGCACGTGGGGGAGGCAGGCCCTGCAGCCCACGTCCTTGCTCTGCGAGGAGGGGGTGGCTCAATGGTGGCACCTGGGATTCGGGGGCTGGGACTGTGGCCAAGGACCAGCCCGGCGGAGAGTCCGCCACGGGCGTGTGAGCCAGATCCTCGTGCCTGTGGTTTGTGCGGGGACGACCCACCTGCTCTGGGAGGGGCGACGAGGGCTCGGGCGACCTCGGCCGCCCACGTCCCCCGCCTCGGGCGAAGGGGGCCACGTCGGCAGGCCCGGTGTTCTCTGGGGGAGGGGAGGGAAAGCAGATTTGCTGCTTGCTTCGTTGGTGGGGCCAGGACCCGGATGGCCGCCCAGAAGTCCGGCGGTACTTGGCCGCCTGATGGCCTCCGTGTGAGTGTTGAGCGGAGGGGGCAGAGACCCCGGCCTCCTGGGCGCGGCCGGGTGCGTGTACATGCGCGCGCGTGTGTGGGCGGCCCGTGCACACTGGCCTGGGTCCCAGGGGACGCGGGTGCCCGCCGTCAGTGGGATGGAGCATCTCAGAGGGACGGCTCGTTAAGGTCACTTTCCTCCTCTTCTGAGCCGTTGCGGTGTTCCCCTCATCATTAAACTGGCTCGTTTCCATTACCTTCGCTCGGAAGGAGGCCGGAGAGCCCGGTGAGAGTGGGTCTGGGCTCTCTGCCGGCTCTACCGCCAGCTCTGCGGGGGCGGGTTCCGGCCCCAGGGCCCAAAGCTGGTTTCCAAATTGTTGTCAGGTGCTCCCGACCCTGCCGCCTGGGCTCCAGATTCCGGGAAGGCTCTGGCGGGAGGGAGCCGCAGGCCACCCGCCCTCCTGGAGAGAGGACTGCCGCCTCCGCCGCCAGATCCCCGAGAGACTGGGTGGCCCTCTGCTGACGGTCCTCTGCACGGGCCTGAGCGGAAGACGAGGCCGGCAGCGGGCCGGGGGCCGGGGTCTTTTGTGGATTTGTTTTCAGTAAACTTGGCCTGTGGCTCTGGTAACGGTCTGCACACCCCTTTGATGGAGTAACACAGAGGAACGACCGCTTGAGCGTCTCTGTAGGATGTTTCAGAAAGAAATCCCTCCTGGCTTGAAAAGATTTCCTTCTTTCTGTGCCAGTGTCTTTAAGTCCCAAGGTCATAGAGCTTGAAGAAGCTCCCAGAAGAGTGGGAGCTGACATCCAAGGCCGGCACAGGCTCCCCCTCCTGGGTGACGGTCTTGTGTGAGGTCCCTTAAATCCTCTCGTGGGGAGGAGCACAGGGGTTCCCCCAGGCCCAGTGAGGGGCTTCATCTCGGGGTGGGGGGGGGCGTCTGTGAGGGTGACTGAGGGTGGGAGAGCCGGGGGGCACCTGCGGGAGGCGTGTGGCCTACAGAGGCCCAGGGGTGTGAGGACTGGGCTGCGCAGGGCTTCCGCATGGACGGCTGCCGGGCGCCGGTGCTGGGAGCTCACGTTCTCATCCCGGCGGACCCCGAGAGGCCCCGAGAGGCCCCGCGCACGCACGCCGAGCGCGGCAGGCGGGATGGGGAGCGTCCCTCTTCCGGGAGGTGCCGGTTGTCCTGATACGGCTTGAGGAAGAGCACTGCGAGCCAGGGTGACCTGCCGCGGAGTCCGGGGGCAGTGGGTTGGCGGGTTCGTGTCCAGAGGCAAGGCTGTGGGTGGCGGAGCCCCCGGGCCTGGCCTGGTAGTGGGGTGTTTCTGGGAGCCTGGTACCGTGGTGCCGTGAGAGGCCAGGAAGAGGGCCTTCGGGCGCCACGGTGACCAATAGCCACTCCCACAGCTTTGTGACGGACTCTGATTCTGCGGAGGGCGAGTCCTGTGGGTGTAGCTTTGGTCACGGTGCCCGTGGCTCCTTTGGTGACAGAAGAGGCCGTGCTGTCTCGCACGTGCTGCCTGGCCTTTTGCTCGGTCCGTCGGCCTTTGGCTCACCCGCCACCTGCAGGCCAGGGAGCCCCCAGCTTGCGTGCTTTGTGCTGTGTCTGGAACGTTCCCACTGAGCTGGGTGTTTTCATTCTCTCGGAGACGTTGGCGTGTGTTCCGAGTTAGGGTGTTGAGTTGCCAGGAGCCAGATTGAGGTCCAGCGCTGCTCAAAGACCGTTGCACCCTGGGGCACTTTTAATGCCCTGGACCCGCTTCCTCGTCTCTGTGGGGGACGGGGCAGCAGCAGGGCCGTCCTGAAGGGGAACCCACACGGCCAGGCTGAGCAGCTTGAACGTGACGAAGCACAGACTGTGGGTGTCTCTTACTGTTGCTGGTTGGAGGGAGGAGGGAGGAGAGGAGGGCACGCTGACCCATGCCGAGCACCCCTGCACCTCATCTCCCCTCCTCTGCACGGTGACGCTGTCGGCTGGCTATTGATCGCTTTTTACGGGTGAACTAAAATCCTGTCAAATAAAAGTAATTCACCTGATGTTACGTGGCCAGTGGCGGGCTGTGGTTTGAACCCAGGTTGGGGTGCGTGTGCAGTGCCCCCACCACACTGGCCCGGGGACGGTGCGCGGGGCTTGAGCTGCCCCAGGTCTGGGACTCACAGAATGAGGTCCCCTCCGGGAAATGGCTGATACTAACGTGTGTTGTTGGTCCCGCAGGACCCCGGAAGACCTTTCCAGGTTCATCGTTGACCTGCAGCAGCGAGAACTTGCCTTGCAGGACCGGAACAATGTCATCACCAGCAGGTAGGCCTGCTGGCCCCGGTGGTCGTGGGGGGCATTGGCTTCGGACAGCGGGGGCGCCAGGGAGCGTGCGTCCCCTGGGCTTGGCTCGGGAACAGCTGTGCGTCACTGTTCCCTCGGCCTGAGTGAGCGGGGGCTGGGCCGGTCTTGCGGGTGAAGGGTGCCCACCGTTTCTGTCCCACGGTGGGGACCCTGTCGAGGCAGCATGTGGCTGCCGGGCCGCCCGCCGCCTTCCTGGTGCTCTGGGGGGCCACGAGAAGGATGTGCGCCTGGACCGGGAACCTCTTTGTCTTTGCCGGCCTGTCTTTGTGGCCTGGGCTCCGACTGACCCCTTGATGGTGTGGACCCCAGGCTGCGGTGGATGGGTGGCGGGGGGAAGCGTCTGCGTGTTTGTGCCCTGTGTGCGCAGAGAGGAATGGAAGCCGGGACGCCCCTGGTGGTGAGTAACAGGAAAACCCGCCCCCGCGGCGGCACAGTGAGGAAGGAGTCCTGTTCCCGGAGGGAGGCCCGCCGGCCAGCCGCTGCGTGACTTCTCCGGTGCTAGGTTTTTCCTCCTGACACCGAATGCCACTTGAGGCCAGCTGGCGCTCTGTCAGTCCGCCCCATTCTGACACGACCCCACAGGTGGAGGGCTCGGTCCCACACGCTGCCCCCACTCCAGACCCTGGTCTCCAGTCCTGGGTCCCCCGGCTGCCTGCAAACGCAGGGTTTCCCTCGACACCCCAGCCTCGTTCGAGGATTTGCTAGAACAGCTCAGAATTCGGGAAATCGCTTCACGTGCAGTCACTGGTTTGTGACAAAGAATGTGTTCCGAGCAGCCAGCTGGGGGGGGCCGGGAGTGAGGGGTGGGGGTGCATAGCTTCCGTGTCCTCTCTGGGCCTGCCCCTCTCAGCACCTGGGCCTGCTCTCCAGCTCAGAAGCTGTCTGAGCCCCACTCTGGGGTGTTTATGGAGTTTCCGTGCTGAAGTCGCTGGCTCTTGGTGAAGAGCTCAGCCCCCACCCTGCGGTCCCCAACCTGGAAGTCCTAGCCCCCCCAGTATGTGATTGGTCGCTCCAGCCACTCCTGTGGTCCCCTCGTTAGCTCGGATGGGGCTGGGGTCGCGAGGGGCTTGTTACGAGTGACGAAATGCCCCTCTCACCTCGGAAGCCCAGGCTCTTAGGAGCTCAGTGCCGGGAGAGGGGACGGAGACCAAATGCTTGTCCTTAGGCCACTCCCAGGCTCTCCCAGGGTTGTCTTCCTCCCTTTTCTGGCGACCCGTCCGCAGGCACGAAGGAGAGACCTGCGCCCCACTGCCGGCGCGTCCCCCTCCGGCCTCCTCGGCCTGCCCCAGAGCTCTTCCGGAGGGACGGGGCTGCCCCGACGCTGCGGCTCGTCCACGTCCCGCGGGGACCCCTCAAGGGGCGGGACAGCTGCGGGGGTCTGTGACGAGGCAGCCTCAGCCCTCTGTGGACGTGGCGTCTTAAGGATTCATTAGGAGCCAGAGGGAAGGTTTTCTTATTTTGGGGGTTGATGTCACTTTGAAAATGGGCTTTTAGAAGCATCTGGTTATGTTGGACATAATCATGTCAATTTAGCTTAAGAACCTCAAACGATAAAGATTGCCTTTTGCTTTCAAAGCTACCGTCAGATGAAACGGGCGTTAAAAGTGACTTGAAATTGAAGCTTTTACATTTTTCTAGACGATCTTCTTCATTTTACTTTGAATTTGGGACAGAACGAACTGTCAGAGGGAAGAAAACTTGTCTTCATTTTTCTCAGGCCCGGCTGTGAGGTGGCAGGAAGGCCGGCTTCCGTGTGCGGGGACGTGGGGGCGCAGGGGCCCGCTGCGCACTGGCTTGCAGGTGTGAGTGCGGAGTGACCTTTGCATTGATCCCTTTCGGGATTGGCTTGGGCATGGCCTCTGCCTCAGGCAGCAGTGCCCCCCCCCACCCCCCCCCCCCCGGGGACCCCCAGGCACCTTGTCCTTCTCCTGGTCCCCTCTGAGAGTGAGGCAGCCACCCCGGAGTCTGTCTCGAGCAGCAGTTCCCCCCCCCCCCCCCCGGGGACCCTCAGGCACCTTGTCCTTCTCCTGGTCCCCTCTGAGAGTGAGGCAGCCACCCCGGAGTCTGTCTCGAGCAGCAGTTCCCCCCCACCCCCCTGGGGACCCCCAGGCACCTTGTCCTTCTCCTGGTCCCCTCTGAGAGTGAGGCAGTCACCCCGGAGTCTGTCTCAGGCAGCAGTCCCCCATGGGGACCCCCAGGCACCTTGTCCTCCCGGTCCCCTCTGAGAGTGAGTGGCCACCTCAGAGCAAGGGCACATCTCAGGCGTCCCTGGGAGCAGGCCCTTGGTGTCGCACGCAGTCCGCACACGGCCACCAGGGCGGACCGGCTGTCACGGCGTGGCCGTGTCCAGGGCCGCGGCCCCGTAGGAGGAGCTGAGCGCTCGGGTGATAGGGGAGGCCAGGTGGCTCCCGCTGTGCTTGTTCATGATAGATCCGTGTGTGGGCCCCGGGAAGAGATGGTGGGGGGCCCTTGACATGTGGCCCTTCCTGACCGGGACAGAGAGGTCTTGTGGCCTGGCATCCTTCATGCTGGTGGGCTGCCGGGCAGCTGCTGGTCCCGTGGGCGAGAAGGCGACGTGGGCTGGTCATGGCCTTCTGCGTGGAGGGCAGGGAGGCCTGGTCAGGACGGCGGACCTCACTTCTCACGTTCGCGGCCAGTGAAGCAGAAATCGAGGGCACGTGGGAAGAGGCACCATGGCCAGCGGCCGAGAATGCGGGGTCTCTGCAGGTGCAGGCACGCAGGGGGCAGGGCCTGAGGGTTCAGAGGGCCTTCCCGCTCACACAAGCAGGGGAGCAAGCGACTTGAGGCCGTGGTGCCCGGGCCGGAGGGTGGGCCCTGTGAGTTTGGGCCCCAGGCATTTCTTCTGGTCTGTCCCTCACCGGGTCCTTCCGTGGCGGCTTCGAGTCAGGCTGCACCAGCCTCGCCGTGGGTCATTCAGGGAAGGATCTGGTGCTCTAGTGTCCTGCGCTCGCCTCACTTGGGGGAGGTGAGGGAAGGCACATCCCTGGGCCACGGCTGGCCAACCCCGGAGTGGAGCGGAGTGTGCCCGTACCTCACTGCTGGCGGGCCTGGTCCCGCACTGCCGCCAGCCTCGCTGGGATTTGTGCCTCCCTCGATGTTCGTGCCCGTGGCCTGGAGGCTGCAAGGCCAGCGGTGGGCTGGGGCATTCAGAGGCAGAAACCTTCCAGAGCCCTCCCAAGTTGCACGGGGGTGGAGGTGTTCTTCTTCCTGTGGTAGAGATGAACTTCGCTGCTGGTTTCATGCACGTTTCCCTGAGTTCTGAGCTCTGATTTCCTTACGTCAAAGTGGGGCGCGTGTCTACCGTGAGGGCTGTTTTGTGGTGTGATAATGGCCCCAGTGTTCATTAGCGCCCTGGGAACGCCCGGAGACGTGGGGCCCTCTGTGGCGTGGGGCCGGGAGTCAAGAGGGTTTCCGGTTGGCGCTAGGGCACCCCTGCCCTTTGAGGGGTGTTGTGAACCCTTAGGCCAGGCTCTCTGCGGTTTCCCCTTCCGTGGCCGTTCTCGGACTGCTGCAGGGCACCAGCGGGCACTGACGCGAAGGGGTTTGGTGGTGCCTTCAGACGGGAGGTTAATTACAGCTCAGGGAATCCTGCCTTTTCGCCGCTGCTGCCGTAGATTTAGTTTTGGTTCTTGGAGGCTGAAGGCTCACGCTCTTCCCCCCCAGGCTGTGTGCCGCGGACACAGGGTGATTGTGGAGGATCTGGGTGTGTCCTGTGACCCCGTGCTCCGCCCAGAGCTCACGGGATGCTGTTGTGAGCCGCCTCGCCCTCGCCGGGCCTCAGTACACAACCTGTGCAGCGCTCACAGCTGGCTTCTAGAGCCGGGCCACGGCTGGGAGGTTGTTTTCCTTTGGGGCCCAGACCACGGCGCCTGTGACTGGTGTGGGTGCGGGGGTGGGGGGAGCATCTGCACCTGTGGCAGATGTGGAGGCAGGGGGAGCTGCCACGGGCCCTCGAGAACCAGCCCCGCAGCCCTTGCCCTGCGCGCTCGTGCTGAGGGTCCTGGCACTTGGGGCGGATGAGTCCCGGGACCCTGGGCCGCATCCGTAAGCACATCCGAGCCCCGGGCCGTACCGTCGCTGTAGGTGGTTTGAAGCATGGCATTTTCCTCTGGGTTAGAGCTGCCTCCCGAGAGCCCCCGGTCGCAAGCTGTCAGGGGTCATGAGCCCTGGCGCACCTGGGGTCACAGTCCTGCCGCACACGGCCAGCAGGTCATTCCCGCCGCTGCCACGAGCGCTGGGCCTTGACTGGGGACGCCTGGGCCTTGTGTGGTGAGGGGACTCGGGTGGGTGGGCGGTCCTCGCACATGCTGCCCGTCTCTGGCTGCGAGCGGCACTGCCCTTGGCTGTGTGCTTTCCCGGCAGCCGGCAGGCCGATGGGTTTTGTGTCACCCCCGAGGGGGGGCAGTTAAGATCAGCATCAGGGTCATAATTCTTTGTGTGGCTCTTTCCCTGCTGTTCGTGCGAAGCATTTGGGCTGTCGTCTCGAACCGCCTGGAGTATGATTAGGCCTTGTCACCTCTGTCACCCTGTGTCTATGTGAGTTATGGTGCTCTCAAGCTGTCCCGAGGCCAGCAGGGCTGGTGACGGCCGCAGAAGATTCACAGTGACCGAGGACCTGTTCTCTCTGTGCACGGGGAGCCCTGTGCCTGGAGAGCGGCCAGGTCACTGGCTCGAGGCTCAGGCTGCCCGTGCTGGAGTCCTGGCCCGCCACCGAGTTGCTGTGTGTCTTAGACAGTAGAATCGCCTCTCTGCCTCACCTGTCGGGACAACGGTGGCGGTAACTGTCATGGGGCTGTCGAGAGCCAAGTACGGAGGTTCTTTCTGTCAGTGTTGGGTGGCCCGGCGCCCGGTGAGGGAACGGGGCAGTGGTGGCCTCTGGGGTGGCCGAGGGCAGGGCGCTGAGAGTTGTCTCCTGTGTGTGGCCGGGGGAGGACGTGGAGGGGCTGGCCCCGTGGTCCGTGGGAAGGACAGTGGTGGCAGGCGAGAGAACCAGACTGGTGGGGTTTTGGTGGGAGCTCGTGGAACAGCAGCCTGCTTTGTGTGTCCACGGGGGGTGACCAGGAAGTCGCTTCAGACGTGCTTATGTTGAGGAGCCCGTGAGGTCAGGTAGAGGTCGTCCCGCCTGGGACCCTGCTGGCCCCGGGGCTTTGCTCGGGTCTCGGCTGCGTTTGAATTGCCCGCCTCAGCTAGGCTTCCCGTCGGATTGGGTGTCACGTATGAAGTGTGTTTTGATCGCGTGCTTGTTTACCTTGACCCTGGCGCGGGGACGTGTCTGGGTCGAGGGAGTCACAGCTGCGGTTCCGGTCAGAGTGACGTCAGGCACGTGGCGAGCGCGTGCGCTGCCGGAGGCGGGTGCCACCAGCGCTGCGGGTGCGCGGCCCTCTGGTCGTTCTCAGTCGCTGAAGCCACAGGCGGTTGTCGCGGCTCCGCCTGCGAAGCGCACCCGGCATCGCAGCGCCGACCCCGCCGGCACCAGCCGTGTCACCGCCGCACCGTGAGGACGGCCCCGGCCGCTCTCCCTGCCCCGTGGGGTCGGTGTAGGAGGCTCCCCTGGAGACGCGTGTCAGACAGATCACGTCCCTCGGGCAGCCTCTGCCGTGAGAAACCTTCTGGGACATTCCGTTTCCCCCGCCAGGAGGACCGTGGCCCATTGCCGCCCTCGGGGTCCTGCTTCTCTCACCCCTTCCGTCACCATCGTGTGCCCGTGTCCTCGCGTCCTCGCCCCCGCCCGGTGGCCAGATGCAGCGGCAGTCGGGGGTGGGGTGGGAGGGTGCGTGGGCACCTGTGTGGCCCGCAGCGGGCCCGGCGCTGCCCCCTGACTCCCGACGCCTCGTCCCGGCCGTGGTGCGGCCAGCTCTCACCGTGGTCTGCTGTCCCTCACGCTGTGCCGCCTGAGTGGCTTGAAGCCATTCCCACACGTCCCACTAGAGGGTAAACTTGGCTGCTTTGCTTTATTCTAAGTGGTGAGTTTTGTAATTCCCCTTAACGGCTCCCGGAAAGGCTCTTCCTGCTCCGTTTGCGGCTGACGCCCAAGTGGAGACAGCCTGGTGTCCTCGGGGTGGCTGTGACACATGTGTCCCTCCGAGCAGACAGGTGTCGTCACTGAGATCGTGGCCCTGAAGGGCATCGAGTGCTTTACCACGGGCCACGTAAGGCCCGATGGAGTGCTGGCTTGTGCTGGGGCCGGTGTGGGTAACCCCCGTGGGGAGGGGCTGGGGGTGTGCACACGTGTGTAGGCACGTGTCCTTGGACACGTGTGCTCACACTGGTGCAGAGGCTCTAAGAGGTAGAAGGGTGTTTGGTCAGAGAGACGTAGCTGTTTCTGACCACGAGGTCGATCAGGGAACGTTCCGCGGGCCCAGTAGCTTTTGAGTTAGATCTGGCCGGGACTGTGAAAAACAACAAAAACAAACCAGAGAACAGCATACGTGAGGAGCGTGAGGGATGAGAGCTGGGATGTCCCGCCTGCCTCGCGGGCCCCACGCATCTGTCTTGAAGGACACGCTTCGCGCGTTCCTCCCCACCCCCCCCCCCGTCTCGGCCGGGGTCTCTTCTGTCCGCTGGCGCAGACTGCATGGCCCTGGGTCAGGGCTGCTGGCGAGGCCCCAAGGGCCGTCCTCCGGGAGCACCTGGTTGGGGGGAACCTGCCCGGGATTTCTGTGTCCTGCTCCTGTCCCCGACCCCTGCAGTCCCACGCGGGCCGACCCCCGGCAGGCTGGACCCCGCAGACGCGTGTCTGCCAGGGTGCGGGGCGCCCCGCTGCCTGAGCCAGCTTGGTGGCCGGGGAGGTGGGATACGTGTGTCAGCCCACGTGAGTCGAGGCTGCCCACACGGACTTCATTTTCTTCCTCTTCGGAATGGAGGTCGTGACAGTGCCTACGTTCCAGGGGTGGGTGACACGCCTCTACCGAGCACAGCACCAGCCAGCTGTCCGGGCCCAGTGAGAGGCAGCCTTTCTCTGTGTACGAGCCCAGGCAGGTTCCCAGTCTGTGTTTACAGCCCCTTCCGGAAGCTCTCGTGTCTGGAACACGCGTGTCCACACAGGCCTCTCTCCTCCCCTCAGCCGTGGCGGCGCCCCAACCCTCGGCCGCCTGAGGGGACGTGAGCTGGGCCTTTGAGGCGGTTGGGGCAGGGCAGGTGTGGTCGCTGCGGGACCGCTGCCTTCCTGCACGGGGTCGGCCTGCAGCCGCCCGTCACGTTGGTTCTCAAACCCGCTCCCTTCTTGGGCCTGTCAGCAGGAGAAAGAGAACCCAGGAACCTCTGTGCCCGTCGAGGCTGAACGGAGGGACGCTGGGCCTCCCCTTCCACGCCGTCCGGCCGAGGGGGTACCGGCACCTGCCTGCAGTGCCCGTGTTTGGACGTGAGGTGGTGCCCGCCGCTCTGGAAGCCTCTTGCGCCCGCCGGTCCTCGAGCCTCCTCCGCGGCCTCCCCCCCCCCCCCCCCCCCCCCCCCCCCGCAGGACTGCCGCTCCCAAGCCTATAAATCCTGTGGCCAATTAGAGAGGGGGAGGGAGGAGGGGGGAGCGTGAGGGGAGCGCTGCAGGTGGCAGGCGGCGGGCGTCTTCCCTGATGCCTCTCCTGGAGCCGCGGGCTGCGGTGCTTCCGGCCGTCTCCTGTCCGGTGTTGGCGAGACCCGCAGGGCGGGCGCCTCGAGGCCTCCTGGGGGCGCAGACCTTCGACTGACACCCTCTCCGGTTCGGCCAAGGGAGCATAGGACTTGCCCCCATCATCCGGACCGTGACTGTCCAGCTCCTGTCCGGAGGCCGAGGCCCCTCACCCCTGGGAGAGAGCCCAGTCTGAGGTCCCGAGGGTTTCCTGGTGGTGCCAGCCTGGCACAGGGGCGGGTGTAGGGGGGCAGCCTCAGGGAGCCGAGTCTAGGGCCTGGGTCTGGGTCTGGGGACGTGTCATTTAAGTCTTCCGACAAGCTGGACGACGGAGCCGCGCGTTGTCGTGGGGATCGGTGCTTCTCACGGGCCGCGCAGAGCACAAATCAGGGCGTGCGTGTGGAGCTGTGCTGGCCGTGGCAGCTTTTGGGGCTGGAGACCTCGCCGGCTCCTCTGCCGTGTGGCGCCCGTGGCGTGGCCTCCGAATGGCCCCCAGGTCAGCAAGCGTTTCAAGGCAAGTTCCGGACAGCAGGCCCCACGTCTCCACCCAGCTCCCAGGACCACAGCTTGAGAGGCAAGAAGTGCTCTCAGTCCGTGCCTCGGTTTCCCGCCTGTCCACAGAGAGCTTCTCACGAGAAGGTCCCCGAAGTCCCCTGAGCTCTCTGGACGGAGGGTGGCAGGATTTTCCGTAGGGGGATTGGCGGTGTTGTCGGGAGTCATCAGCCTCCCGCTGGCGGGGCCCTCACCTGGGGTGGCTGCACTCAAGGTGTGCTGCTCCGTGGGGGGTGGCGCGTGGGCGCGTGTACACGTGTGTCTCCTTGGGCCAGCCTCCAGGCCCTTCGCTCCACACGCAGACCCGAGGGTTCTAGGCTGCCCGATGGGACTGTGCTGGGTGAGTTGCCGCCTGGTTGGCCTCTGTTGGAGTCCTGCTTGTGACCCAGGAGGTTACCCTGTGCTTGGTGCTCCGGAGTCACCGGAGAGTCACCGCTGTACCCTTGGGGGACAGAGCCTGTCCTCATCGGACTGTCCAGACTCAGGCCCGGTGCCCCTTCTGTGCGCCCTGGGGCTTGTGCACCTGGGGCTGTGCTGGCAGGGACACGAGGTTTGGCCCTGTGGTTCTGCAGGGAGGGGCTGCATAGACGTGATGGCGGGCAGGGTGTAGGACAGCAGTGGGTCAGAAGATCTGGGCTCTGTAGCAGAGGCCAGCCCGGCCCACTCCGTGGGCAGAAGAGGGCAGGTATGGCTGGGGATGTGGGTGTGTGGGTAGGGGAGGGCAGGGGAGGGCAGGGTGTGGCTGTGGGTAGGGGAGGGCCGGGGAGGGCCGGGGAGGGCCGGGGAGGGCAGGGCTCTGGCTGCTCTGGGCTGAGCCGTCCAGCTGCCGCGAGCTCCGGCCACGGGTTGTCAGCCTGCCGCAGCAGCCGGCTCGCATCGTCTCTTGTCAGCCAGAGGAGATGCCGTTAATACTTCACGCCCAGACTGTTTTCTTACGTGTTTTGCATTTCCATATTTAAAACGGAATTTGCATATTCATGGCCTTTTAAATAAGTTTTTATTGTTAAGGGACATGCAAGTGGATGAAATGTGAAACTCTCCCTTTTATTCAAGGCCTGGAAAGAATTTTCATCCCCAAGATGAAGTCTCTTTCTGGGCGGTTAGTCCTGCAGCGGTTCTGTAGGAAAATCACCCGGGAAGCCAGCGTGTCAGGGGTTCGGGTGGCCGTGCCCTCGGCCACACTGGGCGGGGCCCGCGTCCCGCGTCCCTGTCTCTTGCCAGGCCCGGGCCGTGCCTCGCCTCTGACTCTCCCTGGCCAGGCCCGGCCTTCCTCTGGGAGCGGGGGCAGAACGTCAGGTAGACGGGACTGAGCCCTTCCCTGCAGACCGGAGAGCCTTCCGGGCGGACCCAGGCTGCTTCCCAGAGAGCCCTCCTCCCCGGGCCTGCGCCCTCCCTGGCGGCGTGGGCAGCGTCCGCCTTGCTTCATGCCGCACCGGCTGCGGCCGGGCACCCGAGGGAGCCTCTGCGGGAGGAGACCCAGCCCCGGGTGAGGCGGCAGCGGTGTTCCCGCTCTGCCGACGGCGCGGGACTTGGACAGAGCCGGTCGCCCTCCTCCCGTCTGTGGGGAGGGGCCAGGCGCCTGTCCGCTCCTTCGGGGTCATGATTTTAGGGGTGTGTGAGGTGCTGGCCTGGGGCTGGTCGTAGACCCGCTGGTACTCCTGTTTCCCTGAGTTCGGGCGCCGGTCAGCTTGGCCGAGCTTCTGGGACGTTCGGGTGGCGAGGAGCTGAGTGGAGTCACCGAGGACCGGCGAGGAGCAGGGTGCCCTGGACGTCCATCGGCCTTGGGGTCTTGCATAGACGCCGAGATTGGCTCACGGAGACAGCTCATGGGCTGTCCGGGCTTCTGAACCCCCAGAGTGGTGGCCACGGCGGCCTGCCCCGTGGTCAGTGTGGTGTGGAGTAGCCAAATGAGGGCTCCTTAGAGCCCGAACGAGAGAACTCCGCTCTGGAAGGTCCTTGGAGCAGCCAGGGCGACTGAGGCTGAGGAGGGAAGCCTGGCTCGACTCCGCCCTGGGTCGCTGACGGGGCCAGCCGGGAGCGCAGTGCTTCCTGGCCGCTGGGCTCCTTCTTGTTTTCACGGTATTTTTTTCTCGTCTCAGGCAGGGCCTTCGTACGTAGCACACAGAGGCCTAGAAGACAAAATGACAAGTTTTCAACGTTTTTATACAGTCGGACGCGTGGGGCAGAGCACACTCTCGGCAAAGCCGGAAACGAGGTCTCACAGTCTGTATGGACTAGTCCTGCAGTGTTTCCGACCGTGAACCTGGGCGCCCTGGGCTGCAGACCCCCGGGCGTCACCCTCACTGCCCTGCCCGAGTGGAGGGTGGGCTGCCGCGGACCGTGACGGCAGCCCTCAGCGTGAGCGCCTGCTCCTGGCCCCACGTCAGTGCGTCCCCGCGCACCCGGATTCACAGACGCGGTGTCAGAAGTGCGTGCCCCCGAGCTGCAGGTGCCTGGTCTCCACACGGACACCCTCGTGCTGGGTGCATGCTGGTCACCCTTGGGGGGTGGTCTTGGACGCCCCTTTACGTCGCAGCCTTGAAGGCCTCCCCCGGTTTCTTCCTGTAGCTGGAGGGCCGTCTCAGGGCGTGTCCTTTGTCCCACCGGCCTCCAGAAGTGTTTGAAAGACAGTTTTTTCTGGCACTTTTGTTGTGTTTTCCACCTGCTCAGGGCTCTGTCCCGGTGACCGGTCCCTCTGGAGACCAGGGGCAGGCGCACAGATGGGGCTGGGTTAGACGCCCAGGGCCACACACGCTGTGGGCCCAAGTGGAAGGCGGAGGGGACACCTGGGCACACTTTCATTGGCCAACCGTGTCTGCAGACCTTGACCTGGGGAGGGGAAGGGCCGAGCTGGAGACTGGCTGCTCGTGGCCGACAGACTCCCTTTTTCGGAGGTCACACCAGGGAGCCGTTTTCAGTCTGGCTGCACGGCGGAACGAGCCCATCGTGGTGCACTCCCCACGACTGGGGCTCGGCTCACGGCCGGCCACTGGGTGGGGCGCTGCCTGGGTTCATACAGCGACCCTCACCCACGGCCCCCGCCCTGTCTCCGGGGGTCCGACCGCGCACGTGGGGAGAGGAGACCGAGGCACGCTGTCTGTGCTCACGCCGCCGGGATGGGATGGTGGCTGGGTGACAGGAGAGGCTGGCCGTCTCCCCGGGGCCTCTTACTGAACGTTGGAGCCGAGATTCTAGGTGCTTCCGTTTCCTCGGGTCCTCGGAGCCTCTGCCCCTCCTCTGTCTGGACAGAGGCTCCGCAGGTTCCTTGGAGAACGGAACACGGCGGAATTCACCGACACCGCGCAGGCGCTTGGTGGCGGCCGTCGCTGTCCTGAGCGGAGTCCGTGGTTGCTGGCCTCGTGCCAGCTCGGCCCCTGCGGCAGAGCCTCGGTTCCTGCCTTCCCGGCATGAGGGCCGGCGCTGAGGACGTCTTGCCCGTTGCGGTCCCTGCAGCCCTGACTCAGTCCCTGGTTCCGGCAGGCCGGCCCCCACCGGCCTCCTCGCCTTGAACTGGACTTTATCTTCAGAAGCAGGAAACTCGAGTTTGCCGTTCCTGCCCTGGACCCTCACCTCTCAGTGTGACCCTCACCTCAAAGTGACCCTCACCTTTATCAGCAAGTCTACTCGAGCTTCTGTCTGCGGTCCTGGGATAACCGTGGGCTCGCGGGGAGACCGTCTCTGCTCTGCGTGCTCTGGGAGCGCAGCAAGCGGGGGGCCGGCGGGCCAACTCGTAAATAGTGTGCGTGGGGAGCTCCCCCGGCGACGAGATCTGTCCCGCGCCCGTCCTCTCCGAGCCCGGCTTCGGCCTCCCCGCGCGCTCTGTGGCCGCGGCTGCTTAACGGGTCGTAGCATGTCTCTCTCCCGCCCCCAGAGACTCTTAGGTGACGTTGGTCCCACGGAGCTGCTTTGGGAGGCGGCGTGGCATGGTGGTTGGAGCAGAGGGGGTCTGAGGGGGCTTGAGGGGGCTTAAGGGGGCTCGCGGTTCCCGAGCCCAGGGCCTCTGTTTGGGAGGAAGACTCGGGATTCTTGTTGACGAGTCCCTCGAGTTTCCTGATGACTTTGTGTGGACTCGGTAAGCTCTGTGGCTCGGCCGTGGAGCCCAGGTGCCGCTGGCCCATTCTCAGGAGACAGCCCGGGAACACACCTGCTGATTCTCATGTACGAGTGCCGGGTAGTGAGTCTCTGATGTCGTAAGTCAGCCTCAGTAGGCTTTTCAGCTTGTTTGCAAAGCATTAAAACCCACTCACCCTGACAGGCCGGCCCAGAGAAAGCGTAGGGAGACTGGGACGGAGAGGAGCTCGCGGACGGAGGGCCCGGGCTGGGGGCCTCAGCGTCCGTTGAGCACGTTTAGCTCAGGTCAACTTGTTTGAGAACAGTGGCCGCCGGAAGGCATCGTTCGGCACGCGCGTTGGTTGGTGCCTCTGAGCCTGGTAAAGAGCGGATAAGACAGAGTGGGAGCAAAGAAGGGTACGCTTGTGAAGCACCGGCGGAAACCAGAAGCTTCCCACGCATCATCATATCTGCTCCCTGCACTGACCTGCGCCCTAGATGCCGCGTTCCTCGCTGGCACCGGTTTCACCGTCAGGCGGTCACTTCACGTTGGAGTCTGGGTGTGAGCTCGGCCGGGTCCGTCTCCAGAACCTGCGTGCTCTCTCATCATCTTGTCTCTTGTCAGGCGATGATTTTTCACGCTGGGTTAACTGTGGATCGCTCCTTCGGGTCACGAGACCCTTTTTACTGACCCGGGGCTGATACTCATGTGAAGAAACTCCATTTAGCAGACTCAGTAGGGAGAACAGCCTTGCTTTAACTACGGGCGGGCGGTAGTGGTCAGTGTGTCGTCAAGCACCCAACACCCCTTGGTGCCCAGTCGTCGTGGCTGGTGCTGCAGACCTTCGGGAGCAAGTAAATCCCTGCGTGGGAGGAGCTTTGCTCCTGCCTGGGAAGGGAGGACAGCAGCGAATTGACCGGAGAACTGGAAGGTGGTGCTGAACTCCGCCATGCTTCCCAGATGCCAGAACTGCACAGATTCCCAGTTGGCTGCTTAACAATTTTGTGCGGGAAAATTCCTGAAGGTGCAGATTCTTGGGACGTTCCCCGAGAGGTTGAGATTTAGGACTCTTTGCTAACTACGCGTTACGCCTCAATTAGCACACCGCTCCCTCGTGTTCACGACGGGCACGCACACGTTGTGGCTGTGAGTTGGTGGGTGAGAATCCAGGATGTTCTCTGGCAGAGGCTGGACTCCTGCCCACCCACCCAGATGAGACCCTCGCCCCCACACCACACTGCCCTCCCTTTGCTGTCTGAGGACTCCTTTATGCTAAAAAATTATTAGAAACAAAGAGCCATTGTTGGTAGGGTTTGTCTTTTGATAGTCACTATTCCTGGAAATTAAATTTCAGAGATTATTTACAATATATTTATAATTTCATTAACAGAAACTCACAGCCTCTTAAAAAGATTTTTTTTTTTGAAATAGTGAGATTTAGTGAGAAGAATGACAATTCACACTCGTGCACATCTTTTCAATGTCGCTTAGATGGGAGGTTGCTGGGTTCTCCTATCTGCTTCCGTATTCCGTCTGTTGTGGTTTCCTAGCTGAAGTATATGAAAAAGTCCGGCCTCAAACAGATGTGTAGTCAGAAGAGGAGGACCTCGCAGGTCCGCACAGACTTTCCTGACTGGGTGCCAGGCGGCCCCCCCCCCCCCCGGCCCCGCTGGTGCTCAGAGCTCCTCGTGGTGGGTCGTGCTGCTGTTGGACACCCCCCGGGGCTGGTCTTTTCTCTGCGGTGTTTCTTTGAGTTCCTCATTGGAGCGTCGAGGGCATTTTGTAACGTTTCTCCCTTTGAAATCAGGAGCACCGTCATTAAACGTTTGGGAAGACCTGCCCAGTTCGCTTTTTCTCGGGAAGATGTTCCTCGTCCGCATCTCAGAGAAAAGGCCTGCTTTGCCGCCCGTTGTGGTGTCTGAAGGAGGTGATGTCTGCTTTGCTGCAGCAGAGTGGGGCTTCCTTCCAGGTGTTCCTGTGTGGGGGATGAGTGTGGCAGGCCGGCCGGGCTCGCGGCGGCTCCCACTGGGTTTCCGCTGGGGTTGAGACCTTGGCGGCCGCCGAGTGCCTGGGGAGCATAGGCCTCTGGGGGCCAAGAACGGCCCTCAGTGAGAGGATGCGGCCTCGGAGACATTTGCAACTGCGGAACTCACTTGAGCTCTTTGGGGACTGATGCCGTTTGAATGGGCAGGTTTTTCTGTTGATCGTGGCAGAGAGCTGACTTCTCGTGCTCACGTGTTCCTATCTTTCATCCCAATGAAAAACTAGTGGCTTTGTCACCAAGATTGGGAACAAGTCGAGGATGTCCAGTTTCATGCTGGAAGTCCTACTGATGCAGTCAGACAGGAAAAGGGAGTGTGTACGGTGGGAAGGAAGAAATAAAACTGCAGATGACACAATTGTCTCCATAGAAAATTCCGGAGACTCAACCGGAGAAGTCTCGGAACTACTGAGCCATCACGGCAGGCTTGTAGGACACGAGGTTGACGTGTACGAGTCAAGCACCGTCCTGTAACCAGCAGCGCGTGATTAGAATTTGAAATCGAAGACGCACCGTTTACGTGAGCAGGTGTACGTCTGGCAGATACGTGCAAGTTGCACGTGAGAAACACGACAAAACTGTGACAGGAGAAATCAGAGATGATCTAAATAAAGGCAGAGAGACTGTGTGTTCTTGGACGGAAAGACTCCGCGTCGTCACCACTCCC